>NC_089490.1:127051932-127668284 GCF_036850765.1 Saccopteryx bilineata
ATTATTAATCCCTATTTTAAGTAGAAACAAAAGAACAAAGAGGCTAAGCCACTTACTCAAAGGTTTACACAGCCAAAATGCGGTGCAAACTGTTAGGGCTTCAGATTCCACAGGAGTCAGGTAAACATATGGTCCCCTAGTTTCACCAACTATGGCCAGCTAGTTTCCGGAAGCCTATGTCCCCTTGTCTCTCCTCTCTCCTTCCATATAACTTTTGCTTTAACTTTCCACATTAAAGAGATGTCATATTCCTTTAATTTCATTACAGTCCTTTGCAAGCAGTGGACAATATGAAAGTATCTTCATTACACACACACAAACACACACACACACAGAGGAAACTCTCAAGCCCAGGTTCCTTGAATTCTCCCTAATGATGCTCTTTGAAATAGTCTGATATATGAGGTAGGGTATTTGGGAAAAACAAATTGAAAAAGAGTCCAAAGGCGATATAACAAAACGTAAGCGATGGCTTTAAAATAGGTACATGTGAAACCGAAGAGAGGAAGAGTGTCCTCCCCACTTAACACAGTATATGCGAAAAACAGGCCTAAAACCACTCTGCACACAAGTCCGCGGCGGCCTGCCCAGGCCCTCCACAAGGGCTGCTGGTCGGCTGCACAAAAATGAACTTCATGTAGAACTGGGCAGCCCAGGGAGCAGACGCAGCCCCACGGCTCCGCAATAAAAAGGAGGCCACCTGGACTTTGCCTGTACTCATCTGCCTTTTCCGCGTCGTGAAGCGGGTCACCGCACCCTCGACCACCGGCCCGCGCCGCCCCTCGTCCGGCCAGGAGCTCGGCCTTCCTCCCGGACTGCGGGGTGGGAGGGGCGAAGCCCCGCGAACTCTCGTGTTCCCTCCCCGCCCACTCGGAACCGTGCTGCCCGCGCCCTCTTCTCTCTCCGAGTTATAAGGCTCCGTCAGTCCGCGCGCCTCAGGGCCGCCGGGCCACACCGCCCTCGCAGCCTTGCGCCGCGCCCACGTGCCCTATTGCGCCGCGGGGCCATTTCCCAGGCCGGTCCTCGAGCCTACCTACGCCCTACCACCTCGTCTGGGGAGTACCGAGCACCCACTTGACCCCTGACCTCGCCTGCCTTTAACCTTACCAGTTCCGCCGCCACTAAAGGAGTTGTCCCTGCGCCTGCGACTCCAAAACCCAGGAGCCAACGCCAAGCCCCCACAACCCCTGCACGCCCCACCATTGGCCGACAGGACAGCAGCCGCACATTCCTATTGGCTCGATTTCCGTATTCCCGGTAGCGCCCGCGCGTTTGGCAGCCCGACTGCGAATCCCGAGGCTCCGCCCAGCGGGAGCTCATGCTGGGGGCGAGATCCCAGCGGCCTGGGCGGAGCCGCAGCCTACAAAGCAGGTGCCTGCTCCAGTCCACCCACGGAGTGTACGTCTGGAGGCTGCCACCCCGAAGAGAGGTATGTTTCTTGCGATAGTTTTATGCGGTTTCACGTCAGCTACTGGCAGTCAAGCTTGTTCCTTCTGGAGACGTGGTTCGCCAAAGTACAGCTCCACCCTATAAAATATAGTAGCCACCTGCAGAGCCATTTCCTCTCGCCCCCAGAGCCACATTATCATAGTATCTGTGCCCCACCAAGAGCACCCCACACCTGGGAGGAACTGCGAAATATCAACTAGTGCAGCCAGTTTGACCGCATTAGCTGTCCTACTCCCAAGCCTTGGTAATGAATTGTGTTCCTCCATCCTACCCAAAAGTTGCGCTTCTTTCCCCAAGCTTTATCTCCAACTACCCCAAAGCAATCCTACTCCATCCTCCGCCTCAACTTTACAATGTAGAGCAGCGATTTTCAACTTTTTCATCTCATGGCACACATAAGTTAATTACTAAAATTCTGCGACACACCAAAATAATATATATAATTTTTTACCGATCTGACAAAAAATAGGTGTAATATTGATTCATCCACACGATGGCTATTGTTGTATTGGCTGTTGTCAGTTTTTTTGTTTTGTTTTGTTTTTTTACAATCCAAGGGAAAAGAGGTCAATGCCCCTGACTAAATAAGTCAAGTATTGCATGTTTTAAAAATTCTTACAGCACACTAGTTGAAAATCACTGCCCTACAGTCTTTTGCTGAAGATGGTAGCCACATGAGTGGTTACTTTAGAGGGGGAAAAAACAAATGGTCTGACAAACCTCCTAATTTACTACAATGTTGTTCAGAACTATAGAAACAGTCTTAGACAACCCCCTGCCCCAGCTTATATTAAAGATAACCAAGCTTATTAACCAAGTCTATCCTAGAGAGGAAAAGCATAAACTCCAACTTCTTTTTTCATGTAAAAACTGCTAGGATAAAAATTTAATAGTTGGTAAAAAAAAAAAAAAAAAAGTTCACAAGAGGAGAAAAGGAGAATGAACTGCAAAAAGAAAAATCCAAATAAAGTACAAAAAAACTTGGGGACCAAAAACTGGGCTGAGCATTGTTAGTTATCTGGTACAGGCTTGTTTGCATACAGATTTTCTCCTGGAGAGAAAAGAAAATGCACAAATTAGTCCTGAGAATCTATAACACATCTGGGGAGTTTCAGAAAGTCCCTCTAAACCAGAACTTTTCCTTTGGGAACCTCTGCTGCAACTAGGGAATAAAATGGCTGGAGTCCTTGTTGCCCTTGTTGGCTCAGCTGGGCTACTTCTCTGGGCTGTTGCTGGTTACTTACTTAGCTCACAGTGTGGCGCTGCCTTTGTCTGTAGTTGCTTCTTCATTGTGCAGACCAGGTTTGACTTCTCCCAGTGCTGGCTCCTGTCTATATATGCAGACAAGTGCGCCTCCCTTGGTTAAATAAGGGCACTTTCAGCTGGTCTGGGCAACACAACACTGATAAAGATTCAGCAGGGAATTTCTAGAGGTGAAACACATACTTCAAAGCATAATCAGATTTCATCTTTGACCTGCCATGAAAAGGGAAGAACCATATATCTGTCCTGCCTGGATATTAATGAATAATTAATTGAGTTTGAAAACTTGTAATCTAAGATTTCTTCTGTTCCATTTGGCAGGAGCTGAAGGCGGTGTATGAAAGGGGTGGAGTAGAAGGAATTGCTTTCTTTAGGATGCCACTCCTGGAGTGAAGCTGGTTGAGCCACTTGTACCAGGGCTACATGTATATGAGGACTCTGCTCCCCTAAGGTGTAAACTGAAACCAGTAAACCCTAAGCCTGACAGTCCACAAGTATTTTCCACATAGGTACGTGAGCACTGATACAATTATGAGGAGTTTTAGGGTGTGGGTGAAAATGCCACCTGGACCATCCCTTGGTATTTTAAGGACCTGCTGGCATTAACCCTGTCAGTGATCAACAGGCAGACAACAAAGCCACAAAAATCCTGGACTGTGCCTAATGGGAAAGAAAAAAAAATTTTTTTTTAACTTTGAGACTGAAAAAAAAACCACATCCAGAGCAAGCCCAGAATTTCTCAAGCAGGGAGGAGTGAAACTGAAAGAATGAGGAAAATTTGCCTCAGGCAAATAAATAGTTTAATAGACCAACTGGGAAACAAAGCTGAAGAAGCTTTGGAGTGGGGTGAGGAAAACGGGGTGGGATACTGAAAGGAGGAAGTTGCAGCCTTCAGAAAGTTTTCTGGTGGTTTAAAAAAAAATGTACTTAGGCCTGGCCTATCGTGGTACAGTTGATAAAGCACAGACCTGCAATGCTGAGGTCACCAATTTGAAACCCTGGGGTCAAGGCATATACAATAAGCAAACAACAACTAAAATGAAGCAACTGTGAATTGATACTGTATTGATTTGAAAGAGAGAGAGAATGGGAAAGAAGCAGGAAGCATCAACTCATAGTAGTTGCTTCTCATGTGTGCCTTGACTGGGCAAGCCCAGTGTTAGGCAGGTAAGTTATTTTATGCTCATTCTGTTAGAGATGGCTGCTGCGGCCTGACCTGTGGTGGCGCAGTGGATAAAGCATCAACCTGGAATGCTGAGGTTGCCGGTTTGAAACCCTGGGCTTGCCTGGTCAAGGCACATATGGGAGTTGATGCTTCCTGCTCCTCCTCTCTCTCTCTCTCTCTCTCTCTCTCTCTCCCCTCCCTAAAAATGGAATAAATAAAGTTAAAAAAAAAAAAAAGATGGCCACTGTGCACGTGGGGCACCTAATTACTTTCATGCTTGGGAAGGGGTTTGGTTATGCTAATGTATGTTGGGGGAGGGCTTTTGTGCGGAAAAGTTTTAAAGGAGGAGCTAGGAGGCCATTTTAAGGAGCGGAGACCATGTTCTTGTAGAGAGAAGAGAAGAGATCACCTTGTTTCAGAGCTGAGAGGCCACGTGGAGGAGAGGAGGCAGCCAAAATGGTGGAATGCTGAAGGAGAAGCCAGTTTGTGCAGGAGAAGGAGATGGGGAACAGAGGTGAATAAAACTGGTGAGGGCCTTTGATTCTAGGGAAAAACCAGAAAGAATGGGTTTTGGTGTATTGTGTGTTTGTTTTTTACTTGTTGGCTGGTATGAGTCTAAAATAAAGGAAAATGGCTCACCAGTTTTGGGCTCCACTGTTTTTTTACAATCGTCCAAATTCAATGCGAACCTAAACCAGCACGGGCCAGGCGGCGCGGCTGTGATGGTGGCTGAGGCTACTGACCATACACCTGGTGTGGGGCAGCTGTGTTAGGCCTGCTTGTGGGGTTACCAGCTGCAAGCACTGTACTTGATTAGCACATCAGCATGTGGTAGAGGCACATGTATGGGTGCTTGCGCTATATATAGAGAGAGAGATGCGAGACGGGGGATCATGGATGCTCACATTGCCTGCGCACTGCTGTGAGAGGCCATTTTGCTATTTGTTTGCCTGAGAGGTAGTTTCCCCTGACTGTGTGCTTGTCCGCTGTTCTGAGATTTTACTAATTGGTAATAACCCAACGCTTTCTGGCTCTGCAGTTTCTCTACTATCTGCTCGAATCCAATGTGGACCTGCTGGGTCTCGGCCACCAGCATTATACCTGGGGTTTTGTACTGGCAACCTCAACATTCCAGGTTGATGACTTATCCACTGTGCCACCACAGGTCAGGCAATAAATAAAACCTTAAAAAAAGAAAAAGATAGAAACTTTACTTTCTTGGGCTTGGCCAGGTAGCTTGGTTGATGTAAGGCCAGTGGCCATGACCATGGCCATGCAGATACAGGTTCCCATTGGATTCAGGCAGACGGTAAAGGAACAGTGGAGCCAGAAAATGGTGGGCCATTTTGTTTATTAAAGTCTCATAATGGCAGACAAACAAACAGGCAGGGAAGACCGCTTCTCTCTCACTCCCAGGGCTCCTAAGCCCCTCAGTACTCCAGATTCACTGGACTCATCGGTCCCCCACCAGCCTCAGCACTCCCCAGCACAACAGGCCAGGTGGAAATACCCCATCTTCAGCAAACAATAGCAAATAATTGCCCCTCTCCACAGCAGCAGGCAATCCGTTTTTTGCAATCTGTCGCCCTGAGGGCAAGAACCCACAGCCTTTATAGACCACACTTACATGGCGCTGCCCCACACCAATGCAAAATACAAGCAAGCAAACCTAAACACACTGTTTCACACTTGAAACACGTTGGTTTGCCCAATAGTTGGTTAGAGAGTCCTCCAGATATACTGGGCTTGCAGGTTCTTGTATATGTGATAAGGTGCCAAAGAACTGTAAAACTTAGTACTGGCAATGCCATTTTAAAGAGGAAAAGTCAGGTTTCTTGCCCCCTCTTTAGAGAATGGAGGGAGAAGGATGTGGGAGCTTCCTAGCTTACAAGGACAACTGGGTCTTTAGTTTATAGTTCTCTGAAAGAATAAAGGTTGTCTGAAGAACTTTCTTTCCCTTTCAATAAGAGACAATATTTACATATCCTACTGATTTTAACTCTTCCTCCCTTTCTGGAATCCTGAGAGTAACATATACCTCTAGACAAAGGGATGGGAGGTAGACACTAAGAGATTTGTGAATGTCTGATATGTAGAGCGACATTGCTGTTGTGTCGCCTTGTAAGTTTTAATGTGTAGGAATGTTTTTTATAGATCCCATAGACAAATGTTATAAGCTTGTTAATAATTGATTATTGTGTCATGTTCCCCTTCCTTTTCCCCCCAACCTGTATGTGATCAAGTCTATATAACGAGCTGCAGGGATATTTTACACACACACGATTTGGGTCAGCTATACTCCATGTAAGTCATATGCAGCCGGCTTATTAATAAATCTCTTCCTAAATATTCTTCTGTATCCTGTCTTGGTGTCTCTGCGTAAACCTGTGGAATTAAGGTACATTACTTTACAATATTTGGGGGCTTGTCTGGGGTGCCGGTGTTCTGTGTCACCAGGTAAAGACACCTGGATTGGCTGGTCTTTCCAGAGGGTTGCCTGACCCTGCTTGGATCTTGAGGAGAGGCACCACCTGAGATGTTTCAGGGCTTCTGTTTTCCTGTGGAGTTCGGACAACAACTCGGCAGACACCTCCAGTCCCCAAATTTGACAATTCAGCAAAGAAATCCAGGAGGTAAGTAAAGCAACTCTTTTGCTTTACTGAATTCTAGCTTTTTGTTTGTTCTGAATTCTAGCTTTTCTGTTTGGGACTAGTCAATTTGGAACTATTGCGTGGGGATTGGACGTGGTCTTACTCATGCAGTAGACTCTCCAAGACCAAGACGTTGGTGGAGAGTTTAATGTGCTCTCAGGAAAAGACATTAGTGGGGACATTTGGTAGTGCTCTCAGGAAGAGACCTGAGTGGGGACTGAGTTATTCAGTCCTGTTCTGAACTTCCAGGGACACCTTTGTGCTTGTCGAGATCTCATTCTTTGCTTTTATTGTTTCTGTCTAAAACCCCTGAGTGATGGTGTGTAAGTGATGCCTGAGCCTAAGTTCCAAAGGTACACAGCTAGGTGAGCACCTGAGAGGCCCCTCATGGGGAACTGCTTCCTTTGTTAAACTGTGTGCCTAAAAGTCAAGTGTAAGTGTAAATAGTAAATGATCTGTTTTGTAAGTTCTCTTTGTCAGGAAAATCTCTGGTGTAATTTTAATTGGAATAAGTAAAGTGTGCTCATTTAAATTTCTTGATTTGTGTGATTGTATGTGAAGTCTTTGTTTAATGTCTAAACATGTCTGTTTTTAAGGCCTGAATTAAGTTCTTGCATGCAAAAATTGGAAATTTCTGGCTTAAAACCAGAGGGCAAAAGTGGAGGGAAATTCCTAAACAAGCCCACAAATTATAAAACTAGCAAAATTCATAGAAGTATTAAAAATTCTTAAATGGTGAATTGTCTGTACTGTAGATTCTCTTTGTCCAAGAAACCTCTTGTGACATTTCATGGTATGGGCCTCTTTCCCCAGACCCACTAAATCTCTTTTCTTGGATCCAAGACCTCTGGCTTCAAGAAACTCTGACTTCTTTCCTGAAGAAATTGTCTTTTTCTGATGATGATTGACACTTCTGTAGTCAAACATCTTTTATTCTGAGTGCTAGTTAATTATCTGTCTCATCTTTCTTGCCTTTTATTGGTGTGCTGATTCCTGCATCCTCCCAGACAGTTTCAATTTTATAAATCAGTGCCCCAGCTATTAAATATGGGAGGAGGGCCCAGTGCACAAAAGACCCCCATAGGTTGTCTCCTAAAGCACTTTCAAGAAGCCTATGGAGACAATCGTGGGTATGGAATTAAATGGTCGAAAGGAAGACTTCACACTATCTGTGAATCAGAATGGCCCAACTTCAGGGTTAGATGGCCACAGGCCAGGACTTTTAATCCCCGGGTGGTAAGGGCAGTCTGGAATATGGTGACCAGGGATCCAGGCTACCCTGACCAGTTTCCCTACATTGATCAATGACTAAACTTAACAATGAACCCATCACAATGGCTAAAAGCATGCTCCATACAGAGAGAGTGCCACATCTTCCTAGTCCGGCTAGATTTGAGTCTAAAACAGGATAAAAGGATAGCTAAAGTAGTAGTAGCAGCACTCCAAGAGACGAACTCTTTTAAGGACAAGGGGCCCCCAAGGGAGCAAAATAAAGGAGGAGAAGGAAGCAATTCGAGAGAAGGACTAGGACACTGCTAGGAAAGAATCAGTGCACATACTGCAAAGAGGAGAGGGCTGAGGAATGCACTCTGGGAAATGTTTCTTCAGCCTCTGGGGGCAAAGGGCTGGCAAGTAAGCGGTTTGGGCGAGGGAACAGTGGGTGGGATGGGCTGGGATGTGCTGTATGTGGAGCGGCGAGGAAGGGTGCTGGAGTAAGGTGGCTGGGACAACTAAGGGTGGGGGGACTGGAGGAAGTATAGAGTAGAAACTAGTTTCAGATATTCAGATGTCCACTTACTGGACAAAAGAAGTTTTGCCCATTTAGAAGTGCAAGGTAGGAATAATATTAAAAAGATTAGAACTTTTCTTTAGAAAAATCTTAGAGAAAGAAAAGGGAACCGGGCCAAATAAATATGTTTGGAAAATAACAAACTATGGCTGTGGACCTTGTTGATTATCAGTTTCTTGAAATGAATTACAGCTAAAAGAAGGAGAATGAGTGATAGGATTATGGGGAAGGGCTATTGTCTACCTAATGTTTTGCAGGGAGAGCAGAGAGAATGCAGAGTGCTGAAGAGGAAGCCAGTTTTGCAGGGAAAGAAGCCATGTTTGCAAAAAGAAAAAGTACAGTGTGTCCGTAAAGTCATGGTGCACTTTTGACTGGTCACAGGAAAGTGACAAAAGATGATAGAAATGTGAAATCTGCACCAAATAAAAGGAAAACCCTCCCAGTTTCTGTAGGATGATGTGGTAGCATGTGCGCATGCACAGATGATGACATAATACCATGTATACAGCGGAGCAGCCCACGCCCATGCCAGTCGAGATGTGGATGGTACAGAGGAAAGTCCAGTGTGTTCTGTGGCTCGCTAAATTCAAATTCGTGACCAAAGTGCAACGTGAATATCGGCGCATTTATAACGAAGCTAACATTACTCGGTGGGATAAACAGTTGAAGGAAACCAGCAGTTTGGTGGAGAAACCCCATTCTGGTAGGCCAACAGTCAGTGACAAGTCTGTAGAGGCTATACAGGATAGCTACCTAAGGAGCCCTAAAAAATCTGTGCATGAGCCCACATCGAACTGCACTGAATAGGTATGAAACTGGGAGAGTTTTCCTTTTATTTGGTGCAGATTTCACATTTCTATTGTATTTTGTTGCTTTCCTGTGACTGGTCAAAAGTGCACCATGACTTTACATACACACTCTATTTTCTATATTAGAAATGTATGTGTTATTTTTTTTTCTTTTTTTCATTTTTCTGAAGCTGGAAACAGGGAGAGACAGTCAGACAGACTCCCACATGCGTCCGACCGGGATCCACCTGGCACGCCCACCAGGGGCGATGCTCTGCCCACCAGGGGGCGATGCTCTGCCCATCCTGGGCGTTGCCATGTTGCGACCAGAGCCACTCTAGCGCCTGAGGCAGAGGCCACAGAGCCAACCCCAGCGCCCGGGCCATTTTTGCTCCAATGGAGCCTTGGCTGCCGGAGGGGAAGAGAGAGACAGAGAGGAAGGCACGGCGGAGGGGTGGAGAAGCAAATGGGCGCTTCTCCTGTGTGCCCTGGCCGGGAATCGAACCCGGGTCCTCCGCACGCTAGGCCAACGCTCTACCGCTGAGCCAACCGGCCAGGGCCTGTATATGTTATTTTAAGAGTCTTTTGTTAAGTCTCCTCTTTATTTGCTATTTCATAGCCCTGTGATGTTGAAATCTTGGCTTAAATATTAGGGAATATATATTGATTATTAATGATATCTTTTTATGTGGTATATAAATGTTTAGCTTATTATCATTTTTGAAGCAGTATTGTTCAATATTAGGTCACCAGACCCAGAGTGACAAATACTAGTATTGATTGGCTTAATGGTAGAATTCTCAACATAATAGGTGGAAAGGAGAAAATAGGTAACTAATTGTGGTAGTAGGAAACATTTAAGTTTTGAGCCCAGATTAAAAGGGCTAAAGGATGTGAACAGAAACCTGTTTCTCTTGAGCTTTTTAGACATTATCTGTTAGGGTGCGTAAAGTTACAGCATAAAGAAGGTAGGTTTTCTTGGAATGTAAAAGAAATTTGTGAGTAAGTAGAATATAAGATTTATTCTATGAAATATTGGTCATTTCAGTTGGTGCTTTTAATTAAACCTTTAGAATTTGAGACATAAATGTAATAGGAAATAATTTAAATCCTTTTTTTCCCAAAGTGACCTATACAATTAGAAAGCTCAGAATCCCCTTTATCAGGGAAGCTTCGAACCCTAACAGGACTGTTAGAATTTGTACTGTACATACGCTGCCCCACTTAAGACAATCAAGAACACCTCGAGAAAATATTTCTTGTTGCCTGGCCTAAGTGGGATTCTAGCACCCAAACAAGTGAGGACATTCTTTTTTTTCTTTTTTCAGAGACAGAGAGAGAGTCAGAGAGAGAGGGAGAGACAGGGACAGACAGACAGGAACGAAGAGAGATGAGAAGCATCAGTCATTAGTTTTTCATTGAGCTTTGCGACACCTTAGTTGTTCATTGATTGCTTTCTCATATGTGCCATGACCGCGGGCCTTCAGCAGACCGAGCAACCCCTTGCTTGAGCCAGAGACCTTGGGTCCAAGCTGGTGAGCTTTGCTCAAACCAGATGAGTCCACGCTCAAGCTGGCGACCTCAGGGGTCTCGAACCTGGGTCCTCTGCATCCCAGTCCAGTGCTCTATCCACTGCGCCACCACCTGGTCAGGCACAAGTGAGGATATTCTTAGACACTTTCCACCAGTTCCTGTTAGCCAAGATCAGAAAAGATACTGAGGCAGTCAGCTTAGCAATCAGCTCTAGAAATTAGAAAAGAAATGTATTAAAAGTTTTTAAAAAGTTAGCATCGTCAGCTGCTAAAAATAAATAATACTAAGCATTTTGGAAGGGACATTGTACCTCCCTCAATCACATAACTCTGCTTGGCCCCTAAGATGACTGATTAGTCAACTACGGGTAAGATTCCTGAAGGCAGGAACAACCTAAAAGACAGGCACAGTCGAAAAGGGACCATCCGGAGAAGGCTTAAGAACTAACAAAGGTGAGGCTCAAACCTGCACCCAACAATGCGGAAGCCTGCTCCCCTGAAATAGTGGTCATCATCCACTGTCCAGAGCACCAAAAGAGGGGGACTCCCTAGAAACTCAAGAAAAACCAAGCAGCTGATGATACTACCAGTAAAATAGGCCTAAAACTAGTGGAGTTTTTAGGAAATTTTAGTGACTTTTACTAGAACCCTGTTGCCTAAGGTTTATTCACAACCAATTAGAAAAAGATTTTGCCAGCAGGAAAGGGGTAATTAGAAAAGCCAGGCCTGACCAGGTGGTGGCACAGTGGATAGAGCATTGGACTGGGATACAGAGGGCCCAGGTTCAAGACTCCGAGGTCACCAGCTTGAGCGCGGGCTCATTTGCTTTGAGCAAAGCTCACCAGCTTGGACCCAAGGTCTCTGGCTCAATCAAGTGGTTACTTGGTCTGCTATAGCCCCACAGTCAAGGCACATATGAGAAAGCAATCAGTGAACAACTAAGGTGTCCCAATGAGAAACTAATGATTGATGCTTCTCATCTCTCTCCGTTTCTGTCTGCCCTCATCTATCCCTCTCTATCGCACTCTCTGTCTCTGTAAAAAAAAAAAAAAGGCCAGACTTTGAATCTATTACAGAAGGCATAATATCCGAGTGTTTAGTCTGTGCCCCAAATAAATACTAAGCAAAGTAAAGAAATTATAAAAAGAAACAGGGAGAGGCCCTGGCCGGTTGGCTCAGTGGTAGAGCGTCGGCCTGGCATGCAGAAGTCCCTGGTTCACTTCCAGGCCAGGGCACACAGGAGAAGCGCCCATCTGCTTCTCCACCCCTCCCCCTCTCCTTCCTCTCTGTCTCTCTCTTCCCCTCCCGCAGCCAAGGCTCCATTGGAGCAAAGATGGCCCGGGCGCTGGGGATGGCTCCTTGGCCTCTGCCCCAGGTGCAAGAGTGGCTCTGGTCGCAACAGAGCGACGCCCCGGAGGGGCAGAGCATCGCCCCCTGGTGGGCAGAGCGTCGCCCCCTGGTGGGTGTGCCGGGTGGATCCCAGTCGGGCGCATGCGGGAGTCTGTCTGTCTCTCCCCATTTCTAGCTTCAGAAAAATACCAAAAAAAAAAAAAAAGTCTATATAACAAGCTTCAGGGCTATTTTGCACACACGATTTGGGTCAGCTATACGCCATGTAAGTCATATGCAGCCGGCTTATTAATAAATCCTCTCCTAAAAATTCTTCTGTGTCCTACCTTGGTGTCTCTGCATAAACTCGTGGAATTAAGATACATTACTTTACAACATACAAGAATCAACCAGTGAATGCATGGATAAGTAGATCAACAAATTGATGTTTCTCTCTCTCCCTTCTTCTCTTTCTCTAAAATCAATAAGTTAAAAAAAAAAAATTAGCCTGATCAGGCGGTGGCGCAGTGGATAGAGCATCGTCGACAAGGTCGCCAGCTTGAGCGGGGGCTCATCTGGTTTGAGCAAAGCTCACCAGCTTGGACCCAAGGTCGCTGGCTCGAGCAAGGAGTTACTTGGTCTGCTGAAGGCCCATGATCAATGCACATATGAGAAAGCAATCAGTGAAGAACTAAGGTGTCACAACAAAAAACTGATGATTGATGCTTCTCATCTCTCTCCGTTCCTGTCTGTCACTACCTATCCCTCTCTCTGACTCTCTCTCTGTCCCTGTAAAAAAAAAAAATTAAAATATTTCTGGACAGAGAGCATTGTCCCAGTATGCAAAGGTTGTGAGTTCAATCTCTGGTAAGGGCTCATACAGAAACACATTTGTTTCTCTCTCTCTGTCTCTCAAATCAATAAGTAATTCTTTTTAATAAAATAAAAATAAAAATAAAAATTTGCTTAAGTGTGGAGGATAGAGAAGCCTAGAGCAGCCTCAAAGAGTGCATGGCCACATGTACGTAGCCAGTGGAATGGTAAAAAGTCCGAGAGGTCAGCCATTTCCTGGTTTTTGGTAACTTGAGAACGGTAACCTTTACTTTACTAATGGTAATGGAGGAGTTGTGTACTTAAGTGGCTAGGGCTTTGTTATGGAATATAACCCTACTTCTGGGTGTTGGAGGTTTCTCTTTTTTCAGGCTTATTTTCTTGTGCAATCTTGTCTGAAGTTTTTGAGGGCAGACTTCCAAGGCTCAGAAAAATGGTAGATGGCAAGTTTTATGGTTTTTGTCTTTTAATCATTTTGAGGGAAACATTAATTTGAGATAAAATTAAAGCAAGTTTTGTAAAAAGTTTTTACTTTTAGTTTGGGGTAATGAAGCATTTAATTTACTTTTTTTTTTTTTCAGAAAGAGAGAGAGAGAGGGATAGACAGGGACGGACAGACAGGAACGGAGAGAGATGAGAAGCATCAATCATTAGTTTTTCATTGCATGTTGCAACACCTTAGTTGTTCATTGATAGCTTTCTCATATGTGCCTTGACCGCAAGCCTTCAGCAGATCGAGTAACCCCTTGAAGGAGCCAGCAACCTTGGGTTCAAGCTGGTGGGCTTTTTGCTCAAACCAGATGAGCCCGAGCTCAATCTGGCGACTCGGGTCTTGAACCTGGGTCCTCTGAATCCCAGTCCAATGCTCTACCCACTGCGCCACCGCCTGGTCAGGCTAACTTACTATTATTATTATTATTATTATTATTATTAATGATTTTAGAGAGAGGAAGGGAGAGAGAGATTGAGAGAGACAGAACCATCAATTTGTTGTTCCACTGATTACTGGGGAACAATTTTTTTTTTTTCATTTTCTGTTGCAAGAGGTTTTAGAACTTTTTCTATATATTTCTGCATTGCTGATTCCAAATCTAAAATCCATTTATTTGGGGCCCTGGCCGGTTGGCTCAGTGGTAGAGTGTCGGCCTGGCGTGCAGGAGTTCCGGGTTTGATTCCCAGCCAGGGCACACAGGAGAAGCGCCCATCTGCTTCTCCACCCCTCCTCCTCTCCTTCCTCTCTGTCTCTCTCTTCCCCTCCCACAGCCAAGGCTCCATTTGAGCAAAGTTGGCCCAGGTGCTGAGGATGGCTCTGTGGCCTCTGCCTCAGGCACTAGAATGGCTCTGGTTGCAACAGAGCGACGCCCCAGATGGGCAGAGCATCACCCCCTGTTGGGCGTGACAGTTGGATCCTGGTCGGGCGCATGCGGGAGTCTGTCTGACTGCCTCCCCATTTCCAACTTTGAAAAAATACAAAAAAAGTAAATTTTTAAAAATCTGTTTATTTGGTGCATGCTCTAGTTTTTATGCAATTTTAACTTCTTTTTGTTATAGTTAATGGCATGCACTGGTTTTTAAATTGGAGTTAAGGGCAATGACTCTTGGATTGAACATAACCACAAGGCAATTAATGTTTTACAAACATCACTTTTACATAATTGTAGTTGTTGTTAAATGTAAAAAAGTATTATCTGATAAAAACACCCTCTTATTTTGTTTAAGATTGAATCATGGCTTCTTCGAGTAGGCGTAAATGTAAGAATAGTCCTGACACCTCCTGTTAATATATGTGGCTGTTACACACTTCAATGTCAAAGGCACAATATTTCATCATTTGTGACATGTGCATACATTGCCTATTTTGAAGTTCCCCTTGGTGATCAACACAAGAATTGGGCTTCTCATATTGTGTGTCATAATTGTGAGGAAATGCTTCATGACTGAACAAAAGGAAAACGCAAAGGAATGCCTTTTGGTATTCCCGTGGTTTGGCATGAACCTAAAAACCACAGCAGTGACTGTTATTTCTGTCTGATCCATACAAAGGGCATTGGCAAGATAAAACAGCATATGATCGCATATCCTAATATTCCTTCAGCAATACGACCTATCCCACACTCTGAGACACTCCTGGTTCCAGTTTTCAACGGTTTTATTTCTTCTAAGAATGAAGAAAGTGAACATGGTGATCAAGTGTATTTTGATAAGATGCATGAGAAAATGGTTGTAGAATCTGAAGGGTCTTCTTCTGATGCCAAGCAGTCATTAACCCCTCAGTAGTTTAGCCAACCCAAATTGAATGACTTAGTAAGATATTTGGGCCTAGCAAAGAAAGCAGCTGAGTTATTAGCCTCTAGGCTTCAAGAAAAGAATGTACTGGCCCTGGCCAGTTGGCTTAGTGGTACAGCGTCAGCCTGGCGTGCAGGAGTCCCTGGTTCGATTCCCAGCCAGGGCACACAAGAGAAGCGCCCATCTGCTTCTCCACCCTTCTCCTTCTCCTTCCTCTCTGTATCTCTCTTCCTCTCCCACAGCCAAGGCTCCATTGGAGCAAAGTTGGCCCGGGCGCTGAGGATGGCTCCATGGCCTCTGCCTCAGGCGCTAGAATGGCTCTGGTTGCAGCAGAGCAACGCCCCAGATGGGCAGAGCATTGCCCCCTGGTGGGCATGCTGGGTGGATCCCGGTCGGGTGCATGTGGGAGTCTGTCTGACTGCCACCCCATTTCCAGCTTTGGAAAAATACAAAAAAAAAAAAAGAAAAGAATGTATTTCACCAGTCAGCTAAAGTATCCATTTCAGGAAGCATGAACAAATTTTTATGGACTTTTTTCCTGAAGACAAACACTTTGTTTACTGTATGATACCAGTAGTCTGAAGTCAGCCAGCTAGGTGTTACCACTTATAGTCCAACAAAATGGCGGCTATTTCTTGACAGCTCTAAACAGAGTCTGAAATGTGTTCTCCTACACAATGGTAATGTTTATGCAGCGGTTCCAATTGGTTATTCAATTAATCTGTGAGAAGATTATAATGACATAAAAATTGTCCTCAACTTTCTGAAGTATGAGGAGCATAACTGGATCATTTGTGTGGATCTTAAAATGGTAAATTTCCTGCTAGGACAATAGAGAGGTTTCATTAAGTATCCTTGCTTTCTGTGTTTGTGGGACAGCCGAGCTCGGGAGAAACACTGGACACAGAAGGAGTGGCTGAAACGTGAAGCTCTGGATGCAAAATATTGTGAGTGAACCTGTAGTTAATAGAGATAGAATCATTTTCCCCTCACTTCACATCAAACTTGGCTTAGTGAAGCAGTCTGTTCAGGCTTTGAATAGAGAAAGTGAATGCTTTCAACATATTATTTCTCCTTTTCCTGCCTTATCTTTTGAGAAGATAAAAGCAGGTGTATTCGATGGACCTCAAATTCAAACCCTCATACATGACAAAGAATTTGCCTGGAAGATGAATAAGGAGGAGAAAGCAGCATGGCAGTCTTTTGTGGCAGTTACAAAGAACTTCGTTGGCAACAAAAAAGCAGAAAACCACAAACTTCTCATTCAAAGGATGCTGTTGGCTTTCTGCGACATTGAATGTAACATGAGCACTAAGACTTACTTCCTGAACAGTCACCTTAATAAGCTTCCTGAAACTCTTGGAGCTGTTAGTGATGAGCAGACACTGCTGGAGCATCAAACGAGATTGTCCTCAACAAGTACACAAATGCAAGAGCTACAAATGCAAATTTTTGCCTGAATAGAATTTAAATAAGTTTTTTTTTTTCATTGTGGCACTTTAGTTGTTCACTGATTGCTTTCTCATATGTGCCTTGACCAGGGGGCTACAGCAGACTGAGTATCGCCAGAGTCCTTGGGTCCAATCTGGTGAGCTTTTTATTCTTTATCTTTTTTTTTTTTTTTCTCAAACCAGATGAGCCCACGCTGAAGCTGGCGCCCTTGGGTCTCAAACCTAGGTTCTCCGCATCCCAGTCCAACGCTCTAGCCACTGTGCCACCGCCTGGTCAGGCTCTGTAGCCCCCCCCCCCCTTTTTTTTTTTTTTTTACAGAGACAGAGTGAGTCAGAGAGAGGGATAGACAGGGACAGACAGACAGGAACAGAGAGAGCTGAGAAGCATCAATTATTAGTTTTTCACTGTGTGTTGCAACACTTTAGTTGTTCATTGATTACTCTCTCATATGTGCCTTGACCGTGGGCTTTCAGCAGACCGAGTAACCCCTTGTTGGAGCCAGCAACCTTGGATTCAAGCTGGTGAGCTTTTTTTTCTTTATCTTTTTTTTTTTTTTTTTTTTCTCAAACCAGATGAGCCCACGCTGAAGCTGGCGCCCTTGGGTCTCAAACCTAGGTTCTCCGCATCCCAGTCCAACGCTCTAGCCACTGTGCCACCGCCTGGTCAGGCTCTGTAGCCCCCCCCCTTTTTTTTTTTTTTTACAGAGACAGAGTGAGTCAGAGAGAGGGATAGACAGGGACAGACAGACAGGAACAGAGAGAGCTGAGAAGCATCAATTATTAGTTTTTCATTGCGTGTTGCAACACTTTAGTTGTTCATTGATTACTCTCTCATATGTGCCTTGACCGTGGGCTTTCAGCAGACCAAGTAACCCCTTGTTGGAGCCAGCAACCTTGGATTCAAGCTGGTGAGCTTTTTTGCTCAAACCAGATGAGCCCACACTCAAGCTGGCGACCTCGGGGTCTCAAACCTGGGTCCTCTGCATCCCAGTCTGACGCTTTAACCACTGCGGCACTGCCTGGTCAGACTTAAATAAGTTTTACGGAAATTTTATGATTAAAATAAGTGTTTTATTATGTTCTATTTTGAAATTGTGGACAAATTCTGAAGCAATCATATCTTTTAGTGTATTAGTATATTTACTACATTTTATAAATTATTATATTTTGGCCCTGGCCTGTTGGCTCAGTGGTAGAGCGTCAGCCTGGCGTGCAAGAGGTCCCGGGTTTGATTCCCGGCCAGGGCACACAGGAGAAGCGCCCATCTGCTTCTCCACCCTTCCCCCTCTCCTTCCTCTCTGTCTCTCTCTTCCCCTCCCACAGCCGAGGCTCCATTGGAGCAAGGATGGCCCGGGTGCTGGGGATGGCTCCTTGGCCTCTGCCCCAGGCGCTAGAGTAGCTCTGGTCACGGCAGAGCCACGCCCTGGAGGGGCAGAGCATCGCCCCCTAGTGGGCGTGCCGGGTGGATCCCAGTCGGGCGCATGCAGGAGTCTGTCTGTCTCTCCCCGTTTCCAGCTTCGGAAAAATACAAAAAAAAAATTATTATATTTTCACAAAGATGATGCCCAAGAAGACATTCTACTTCATTATGTTAACCTAAATGTTGAAAATTTTACAATAAGATGAAAACCTAAAATCTTGAATTGCAAAAAAAAATGGTAACTTACAGAGAAAAACGGTCAGATTTGAGATCACACTCAAATTAGGTAAGAACAAGTGTTTTTGTGGATGCAACAAAAATTTTGTTCCGCCTGACCAGGTGGTGGCGCAGTGGATAGAGCATCGGACTGGGATGCGGAAGGACACAGGTTCGAGACCCCGAGGTCGCCAGCTTGAGCGCGGGCTCATCTGGCTTGAGCAAAGAGCTCACCAGCTTAGACCCAAGGTCGCTGGCTCCAGCAGGGGGTTACTCAGTCTGCTGAAGGCCCGCGGTCAAGGCACATGTGAGAAAGCAATCAAGGAACAACTAAGAAGTCGCAACGCGCAACAAGAAACTGATGATTGATGCTTCTCATCTCTCTCCGTTCCTGTCTGTCTGTCCCTGTCTATCTCTGCCTCTGTTAAAAAAAAAAAAAAAAAATTTGTTCCCCAGTGTTATACGTTCATTAGTTGATTCTAAAATGTGCCCTACCAGGGATGGAACCTGCAACCTTGGTGTGTGGGTATGATGCTTAACCAACTGAGCTACTGGGCCAGGGGTGAAGCATTTTCTAGTTTTGTTTATATAGATAATGTCAGGTTTGGGCATGTGAAACTGGGGGAAAGTTGTTTGTGGGGGTCAGGGGGAAAATATGTTTTGAGTTCTTTTCCCTTTAGGTCTTTCTGGAATCTCAAAGGCAAATGACTCAAGGTAACAAAAAGAAAAAATTCCCGGCCAGGGCACACAGGAGAAGCGCCCATCTGCTTCTCCACCCCTCCCCCTCTCCTTCCTCTCTGTCTCTCTCTTCCTGTCCCACAGCTGAGGCTCCATTGGAGCAAGGATGGCCCGGGCGCTGGGGATGGCTCCTTGGCCTCTGCCCCAGGCGCTAGAGTGGCTCTGGTTGCAACAGAGCAATGCCCCAGAGGGGCAGAGCATCGCCCCTGGTGGGCGTGCCGGGTGGATCCCGGTCACATGCGGGAGTCTGTCTGACTGCCTCTTCCCGTTTCCAGCTTCAGAAAAATAAAAAAAAGGAAAAAGAAAAAGAAAATCCAAGTGTTGGGCAAACAAGTTTGTAACAAGTGTTTTTCAGGTTTGCTCACTTGTTTGGGGGTAGTGCCATGTGTGTATAGTCTATGGAAGACTGTGGGTGCTTGCCCTCCATGGTGGCAGATTGCAAATTGTGGATTGCTTTCCTGCTTGGGAGGGGCCATTGTTTGCTATTATTTGCTGAAGAAGGGGTTTTTCCTCCAGCGTGTTTGGCTATTGAGTCCAGGAAGAGAGAGAAAGAGAATACTGCGGGGCTGAGGGGCTTGGGACCCCTGATTTCATCCCAGCCTGTTTGGTGGGGGCCTATGAGTCTGGGAGAGCCTGGAGAAAGAAAGAGAAGCAGTCTTCCCTGCCTGTTTGCTCGTCTGCCATGATGAGATGAATGGAATAGCCCACTCACTGTTGGGCAAACGAGTTTGTAAAATTTGTATTTTTTGAGTTTGCTCACTTTTGGTGTTAAAAATGGTGCTGGGCAGCACCAGGTCTGTGATCTGTGAAATTGCAAATTACCTTCCTGCTTGGGAAGGGCCATTGTCTTGCTAATGTTTGCTGAAGGAGAGGTTTTCGCACCAGAAAGTATTGGAAAGAGGAGAAGCTGTGCTGACAGAGAAGTGAGGGGCTTTTGCGAGCTCCACTGAAACTGATGGAGCCTTTAATTTTAGGAGGACGCGGAGAAGATTCTCCTGGTTGTGTTGTAAGGTGCCAAAAGCTACAGAATTAATATTAATATTTTAGGAAGCTTAAAGAACATTTTGTTGATTTGGGCTGGGCGTACAGAAAGGTTTTGTGGATGACCTCTCTGTACTTGTGTGATTAGCATAAAACCAATATGGCTGATGGCATTGTGTTGTAAATGCAGAAGAGGAAGGAGACTTGGATTCTCTGACCTTCCCCTATGGGGGAAGGGTGAATAGCTAGGCAGGTTCAGGAAGAAAAAGATTAAATTAAAATCTTTTCTTATACTGATGAACCATTTATAGGCATTTGTCCCTATGGAAACCACCCCTCTCTTCCTGAAAGCTGTAGTTAATGTATGTATCTCTAAACAAAAAGTATAAACTTATGTCGTGATGTCAAGTTTTCTCCCCTCCCATGTATAATTAAGAATATATAAACAACCCCTGAACTATTTTGGGGGGCTGCACAATTTGGATCTGTTGCCCTGTGTCAGCCATATGCGGCGGCATATTTAATAAATTTCCTCCTTTAATAAAACTTTTCAAAAACTTATTTGGACTTGGTGCCTCTATGAAAACCTGCAGAATTGTGGAATTGGGTACTTTATAACAGTTGTGGAACTGGATAATGTGTCAGTGGCTTTGGGAGCCCTGAGTGAAAGGGAAGTGTTTTTCCCTGTGTGTTTGCTCATCTACCAGTGTGAGACTTTAATAAAAGAATAGCCCACCATTTTTTGGCTCCACTGTTTCTTTACCGTCTGCCTGAATTCAATGAAAACCTGTATGTGAATGACCTCAACGGCAGCAACTACTGGCCATACACTACCATTTTCTGGCTCCACAATTCCTTTACTGTCTGCCCAAATCCAATGTGAACCTGCATGGCCATTGCAACGGTCACTGGCCTTACACCAAGTACACCACAGGTTTACAGTTTCTAGAGATTAGAGCACAAGCAATTCTTACTTTCAGATCTGTGGCAGAACTGTCCATTGGAGAAATGGCTGATAATTTTTCTTTCTTCCACCCCTTAATGAGATTTTTAAAGTATGTAACCTCTGGCGCTGGCTGGTTGGCTCATTGGATAGAGCGTTGGCCCAGTATGTGGCAGTCCCAGGTTTGATCCCCAGTCAGGAGACACATGAGACCATCTGCTTCACTCCCCTCCCCACTTCCCGTCTCTCTCTTCCCCTCCAGCAGCCAACAGCATGATTAGTTTGAGTATCATCACCTGGCTCTGAGGATAGCTGAGTTGATTCAAGAATTGGCCCCAGATGGGGGTTGCCAGACAGATCCTGGTCAGGATGCATGTGGGAATCTGTCTGTCTACCCTCCTCTCACTTAAAAAAACAACAACAAAAAACTATGTAACCCCTTGCCCTGGCCTGGTATCTCAGTTGGTTAGAGTGTCATCCCCAAATACCAAGGTTGTGGGTTTGATTCCTGGTCAGGGCACTACAAGAATCAACCAGTGAATACATAATAAATGGAACAACAAATCAAGGTTTCTCTCTTCTTTCTCTCTCACTCTCTTCCTTCCTCTCTTGCTTTAAAATCAATAAATTAAAAAAAATTAAAAAAAAAAAAAAAAAAAAAGAGCCTGACCTGTGGTGGTGCAGTGGATAAAGTGTCGACCTGGAAATGCTGAGGTTGCCGGTTCGAAACCCTGGGCTTGCCTGGTCAAGGCACATATGGGAGTTGATGCTTCCAGCTCCTCCCCCCTTCTCTCTCTCTGTCTCTCTCCCTCTCTCTCTCCTCTCTAAAAATGAATAAATTAAAAAAAAATTTAAATATAAATAAAGCATATAACTCCTTAACTTGAAGTATTTTGAAATGGTCTTAACAGGGAAGTGGGTAGGGAAGAAAAAAAAAACAAAATCTGCTTAGTATCATAAAAATATATGCAAATAAGTATGATAGAAATAAATACCTTAGAATAGAATAGAAAAGCAATAATTAACTCATATTAATCAAGGTAGGCTCTGGTTCATACACAAAACAGCCATGGTGGCAGTAGAGAAAACTAAGTAAAGAACTGCCCAGGACCCCAGATTAAAATCTCTTTAGTCAGGGGTACCACCAAGCACTAAAAGTCCTATCACTACAACTTGAGCTGTTACTTTGTCCTTGTTCAAACAAGTCTTCAAAGGCAAAATTGTCTTGGCCACCAATTTTTGTCCTCCATTACAAAAAAGAAGTTAGATAAAATAATCCAATTTAAGTGTTAGAGGAAAAAGCCCTATTTTCGTTTAGGAATTCCAAAAATAGAAATGGATTTTACAATGAGACTCTACCATAGCCCCACTGTTTTCTTTACTGAGCAGTTTTTTCCAACATACACATTGTACTCTTGCCTTCTAAGTCTCCAATTCTCACATAGTAATATTATCAGACCTTAAATGCCAGGTTCTTGAGTCTCAATGTTATAGAAATGGACACTGAACTCAGTACAAACAGATTATTGAAAAGAGCTTGTGCACAGGAAAGTCAACGAGAAGAGAAATCAAGCTCCCCAAAAGGTTCTTGTGGGTGGCTTACACATAAGGGCCTTGGGGTGGGTGTAGGGCTGGGAATGAGGATGAGATCAGCTGTCCCATAATAGTCTTCTGGTGGCAGTTGATCCAGGGAGAGTTACAGGATGTTTTCCATAGTCAATGCCTCACCCAAAGGGCCTATAAAATAATGCTAGTGCAGCCCTGGCCAGGTAGCTCGGTGGTAGAGTGTTGCCTGGCATGTGGATGTCCCAGATTCGATCTCCAGTCAGGGCACACAGGAGAAGTGTCCATCTGCTTCTCCACCCCTCCTCCCTCTCTCTTTCTTTTCCCCTCCCACAGCAATGGCTTGATTGGTTTGAGTGCATCAGCACTGAGTGCTGAGGATAGCTCCATGGAACCTCTACCTCAGGCACTAAAGAGCTCAGTTGTGCACATGGCCACAGATGGGCAGAGCATCCACGCCAGACAGGATGTTGCCAGGTGGATCCTGGTTGGGGCACATGCAGGAGTCTGTCTCTCTGTCTCCCCTCCTTTCACTTGGAAAAGAAGAAAAAAATAATAATTATTCTTGAACAAACATTTTGGTTATCATTAATTGACAAAACAACTATTGCAGAACATGATGTTAAGAAAGATGTTATCACCTTGGCCAGTTGGCTCAGTGGTAGAGCATGGGCCAGTAGGTAGATGTCTTAGGTTCGATTTCTGGTCAGGACACACAGGAGAAGTGACCATCTGCTTCTCCACCCCTTCTCTCTCTTTCTTTCTCTCTTTCTTCCCCTCCCACTGCCATGGCTCAATTGATTCGAGCACATCAGCCCTGGGTGCTGAGGATGGTTCTGTGGAGTTTGTACCTCAGATGCTAAAAATAGCTCAGTTGTGAGCATTTTTAGATTGGCAGAGCATCCACCCCAGACGGGGGTTGCCAGGTGAATCCTGGTTGGGGCGCATGCAGGAGTCTATCTCCACTCCTCTCATTTGGAAAGGATGAAAAATAAAAAAGGAAGATGTTATTGTCCTACAGTCTTTCCTTTAAGGATGTGTTATGTTAATTTCAACTATAGAATTTTACTGAAAACGAAGAGTCATAGTTAGGCCCCTAAGATGGAGTTCTTTCAGTCAAGATGGAATCCAGGTATTTTACCTCTACACTGTCTTCTTTTTTCTCCTGCTAATCTGTCTTATGTTAATTTGATTATTAATCCAGCCAGAAGAACCTTGATGAGTAGAGGATACTTTTTCCTCCCCAGCAGTATTTAACGTGTCACAAACATAAATTCATCCTTACAATGAATTTGTGAGACAAGAACTATAAGCCTGACCAGGTGGTGGCACAGTGGATAGACCATCAGACTAGGATGCAGAGGACCCAGGTTCAAACCCTGAGGTTGCTAGCTTGAGCACAGGCTCATCAGCTTGAGTGCAGGATTGCTGGCTTGAGCATGGGATTATAGTCCTGACCCCATGGTTGATGGTTTAAGCCCAAAGGTCACTAACTTGAAGCCCAAGGTCACTGACTTGAGCAAGGGGTCACTTGCTCTGCTGTAGCTCTCCAGACAAGGCACATATGAGAAAGCAATGAACAACTAAGGTGCCGCAACGAAGAATTGATGCTTCTTATCTCTCTCCCTTCCTGTCTGTCCCTCTCTCTGACTCTCTCTCTCTCTCTGTCAAAAAAAAAAAATGAACTATAATCTTAATTTTGCAAATTAGGAACCTGAATCTTAGGGAGGTTAAATAATTTGCCTAAGGACACAGCTAGCTAGTGGTACAGCCAGGCTTTTGTGGGGGAGGAAGAATCTTTCCTCTAGCCTCAAGTTTATTTCAGATGGTCTAATAATCAAATAGACACATATGCACTGGAATATAGCAATGATCAAAGACATACAAAGTTCCTGCTCTCAGAGAACTTATTTTCTGTGGGGGAGACAAATAATAAACAAGTCAATAAATATATGTCAGGGAGTAATGAATTCTATTAAAAATACATTTAAAAAGGTAAGGAGCAGCAAGAACCGGAGATGAGTAATAAAGACTGCTTCAGAAGGATGGTTAAGCAAGACCTGTCTTGGTGACTTTGAAGCATAAATCTGACCGGAGTGAGAAAGTGTCACATGAATAGATTCCAGGAAAGAACTTCCAGGCAGAGGGAAAAGCAAGTGCAAAGACTCTGAGACAGGGTCAATAACTTCCCCCTGGAGCAATACATGTACATTTAGTAACGTACATATTTGCATGTGTATGTGAACATATTAACCCTTTGTCCTACATTAAAACATAAGACAATGATATTATGACAGAGATTTTATGACAGTGATATTAAACTGCAAAAGCCTTAAAGCCTTTCTCATTTTGATTCAGCTAAGTAAGACATTTATGAATATTGCTGAATGTGCAAATCTGCCTAGAAGTTCAGTAAATAGTGCCAGCCGGATAATGAGCCATATACCATGGTGAATATCCAGAATGACGGTAGAGATCCTGGGTGACCCTGCCACAGCTGGGTGGGGAAAACTTCTCTCCAGGAGTTTCCTTACCTCTGTCCTTTTGCTCTAATTGCTGTGGACGTGCCAGGCAGCACAGCATGGCTCCTGAGGGTGGTTCCTGATGATGCTGGGTAAAGGTCTGTTTAGGCAGAGCCAAAGACTAACATAAAGTGAAATTCCTCTGATCTCAAGCCTTAGCAAGGATTATGCTGCCTCGAAAAGGACAGCATGGGGTGGGGCATGTGTTTAAAGGGTGGAAAGTATTGGAGGTCAGAAAGCAAGAGACGGGCCCTCCTCAAATGATTAAGGCCAGTTTCCCTGAACTTGGAAGTCCTATAGCCAATCCCTGTAAGGCACTGCTGTACACTCAGTGATGCCCTTATGTTTGAATTGCACCGACATCTGATGTGTTAGATGTTAATTCTTTACTGCCCGCAGTAGATAGATTGGTCTACCTTTTTTATTGTCATATTGATATGTCCTTTACTTATGTATATATTACTTTCCATAGAGTATAAATTTTAGACCAAGTTCATGAATAATGCATTCCAAATTTAGTTCATTGTCCACTTTGATTGCCATTGCAGGCAGGCACTGATAAAGGCTTTTTGATGATGATGATTATGACTGCAATGATTACATTACAAATCAAAGGCTACTTTTTATAATTTAGAATATTGCTCCCCTGAAAATGATAACCTCCTCCTCTCTTACAGGTCTCTTCTTACATACTGGCTTCAGCTGACCTCACCTGAACCCTTTGAATTTGATGGTCAGGAGACCTGGGTTCCCATTTGGATTCACCAACAACTTCTGTATGCCTCAGTTTCACAGTTTTCTAGTGCAATCAGAAAAGGCTCACAGGGCTTGCAGGTAGGGCAGAGAGATAAAATTTAAAAATAGACATGGAAAGGTTTTAACTGTAGGACATAAAATCCTGTCAGAAGTCTGTACCTCTTTCCTTTCAGGGCCCACCCTCTAAGACACTTTTTTTTTTCTCCCAACAAGGATAATTCTTCCATGATCCTTAGGTTCTGGGTATAAAAGGATGAAGAATCACCCTTGTATATCAATCTTTTGCAGAGATTCCTCCCAATGACTCCCTTTACCTCATCTTTATTACTATTTCTTTCTTTCTTTCTTTTTTGATTTTTAGGAAAAGAGGAAGGGAGAGACAGAGAGAAACACTGACTTGTTGGACTTGTTCGGTTTATTCATGCCATCATTGGTGGTTTCGTGTTTGTGCTCTAAGGATTGAACCTGTACCTCAACATATGGGATGATGCTCTAACCAACTGAGCTACCCAGCCAGGGTTTTCATTTCATTTTTTAAAACTTTATTTATTGGCCTGGCCTGTGGTGGCACAGTGAATAAAGCATCAGCCTAGAATGCTGAGGTTGCCAGTTTGAAACCCTGGGCTTGCCTGGTCAAGGAACATGTGTGAGTTGATGCTTCCTGCTCCTCCCCATACACCTCTCTCTCTCCTCTCTAAAATGAATAAATAAAAATCTTTAAAAATATTTTTATTGATTGATTTTAGAGAGGAGAGAAAGAGAGAGAGAGAGAGAGAGAGAGAGAGAGAGAGAGAGACAGTGAAAGGAGTGGGAAACATCAACTTGTAGTAGTTGCTTCTCGAATGTGCAAGCCCAGGGTTCCAAACTGGTGACTTCAGAATTCCAGGTCAATACTTTAGGATGGGCCTTATTATTTTTTAATTAATTTTTTGAGATAGAGAGAGAGAGAGGAGGGGGAGAGAGAGATCTATTATTCCACTTATTTATGCATTCATTGGTTAATTCTTTTTTTTTAAGGGAGAGAAGGGGAGAGAGAGAGAGACAGACTCTTGCATGAGCCCTGATCAGGATCCACCTGGCAACCCCTGTGTGGGGCCAATGCTCCAATCAACTGAGCTATCCTCAGTGCCTGAGGCCCATGCTCAGACCAACTGAGCCACTGGCTGCAAGAGGGGAAAAGAGAGAGAAAAGGGAGGGGAAGAGAAGCAGGTGATTCCTTCTCATGCGTCCCCTGACTAGAGATAGAACCCAGGACATTCACATGCCAGGTTTATGTTCCATCCACTGAGCCGACCAGCCAGGGCCTGGTTAATTATTATATGTGCCCTAACCAAGGATTCAACCAGCAACCTTGGCATGTCGAGATGATGCTCTAACCAACTGAGCTACCAGGCCAAGGATGCCACCTGTTTCTTCTTTATAGGCCTTCAAAGAGCTTTTCTAAGCCTGGGTCTTATTTATATTCCTATTCTGTTATTATTATTTTTTAACATTTTATTTATTCATTATAGAGAGGAGAAAGAAAGAGAGTGAGAAAAGGGCGGGGGGGAAGAGCAGGAAGCATCAACTCCCATATGTGCCCCGACCAGGCAAGCCCAGGGTTTTGAACCAGCGACCTCAGTGTTCCGTCGATTCTCTATCCACTGCGCCACCACAGGTCAGGCTTGTTATTATTTTTTAATTGATTTGAGAGAGAGAGAAAGGGAGAGGGAAACATATATATAAATATAAAACACATAGATACAGACCACAGTGTAGTGATAGCCAGACGGAAATAGGTGTGGGGGGCAGGTGGTAGGTGGGCAAAGTGGGGGAAAAGGAGGATGGAAAGAGACTTTGGGGTGATGGGTGCACAATTGCTGTGCATATGATGTTTCATTGAGTCATATGCTTGAAACCTATATGGTTTTAAGAACCAGTATCACCCCAATAAATTCACTAAAAAAATAGAAAAGAAAAAAAATATTACATGCTCCCTGGAGGGTATATATGCCTTGGAGGGGTCTGGAAAAGATGATTACTGGTACTTCTGACATCTCAAAAATGTGTTAAACTAGATGCAAAACAATGGACAGGGCTCACTTAAAAGCCAGTCACTAAAGAAGTTATAGGAGTGGGGCAAGATCACACACCATGTTGGAAATTTATGCTCACATCACCATGAGGTTACTTTTGTTTAGATTTATTATAGTGCCCCTTTCATTCATAATGAGGATGAAGAGAAACTAGGAGGACTCTCATATGTTGTAAAATGACAAAACCTTTTTGGAGAACAACTTGATATTTTCTTAAGATAAAAATACATATATCCTTTCCTCCAGAAAGCCTTAGAGCAGTGTTTTGCAGTCCATTAGTGGGTCATGAAATTAATCAAGTGGGTCATGTCCAGTATTTTACAAAAATGAAATAGAATATAAAATACATGAACCAAGTTTTGATGTAAAATGTGTTTACTATGAGTTATTGTTAAAAAACACTTCAAAAACACTGCTTAAGTTTCTTAAGAGAAGCTCTCTACATAAGAACAAGGAAATATTTTCCAGGATGTTTATAATAATGAAACATTGAAAGCAATGTAAATGTCTGTTAGTAGCAAATAAATAAACAAATTGGAGGGTATTCATGTGATGGAACACCACACAGCAGCTAAATTTAACCCTTTGAGTCGTGTGTTTTTTTCATGCTCACTGACCTCTGGGAGTGAGTTTTTTTTTTTCAAAAAATGAAATTAGTTCCAGTTACAGTTTTATTAACTTAAAATCATGTTTGTTTGATAACCAATTTATGGAAACAAGAACATACATTTGCCTTTTTTTAAATGTTGCCTTACATATTTTTAGAAATAAAAATTTTTGTATGATCGTACTCTGGATGGTCAGGAGGCACACGGATGTACATGAACATTTGTACTACTCAAAGGGTTAATGAACTTGGTCTATATCCTCATGTGGATGAATTCTGAAAAATTTGAGGGAAACAGAATAGTGCCATATTTGGTTAAATATATTGATTTTTAAAACGTTAAAAATACCATATACTACTTATTTATATATAAATATAACTTGTTATAGAAATATTAAAATATATATATATATTTAAAGTATTGAAAGTGGATTCACATAAAGGGGCTACCCAAAGGAAGAAAGGGAAATGAAACTTGGGAGAAAATAGTATGACATTATTTATTCATTTTGGGTGGTAGATACATAGATGAATGTTACAATACTTTTTTTAAAACATTTTTGGACACTTATTTATTGATTTTAGTGAGAGAGGAAGGGAGAGAGAGACAGGAATATCAATTTGTTCCTGTATGTGCCCTGACCAGGGATTGAACTGATAACCTATGTGCTTTGTGACAATGCTCTAACCAACTGAGCTATCTGGCCAGGGCATGATATTCTTTTTTATTTTCCTTTTAAAACATTTTTAACACATAAAAAATAATAAATGCAATTAAGCAGTGTTTTTGTTTGTTTTGTGACAGAGACAGGGACAGACAGGAAAGGAGAGAGATGAGAAGCATCCATTTTTCATTGTGGCACCTTGGTTGTTCATTGATTGGTTTCTCATATGTGCCTTGATGGCGGGGGGTGCTATAGCAAAGCAAGTGACCCCTTGCTCAAAACAGTAACCTTGGGCTCAAGCCAGCGATTATGGGGTCATGTCTGTGATCTTGCACTCAAGCCAGCACCTCTGTACTCAAGCCTGGTGAGCCCGCGCTCAAGCTGGCGACCTCAGGGTTTCGAACCTGGGTCCTCTGCGTCCCAGTTCGATGCTCTATCCACTCCGTCACCGCCTGGTCAGGCACAATTAAGAAGTTTTAATACAACCCATTGGTCATTAAAATTCTTTCATCCTGGAATTTTTTTTCAGTGCCATGGGAAGAATAACCTACCCCAAACCAGCCAGTCAAACTCAATGATTTAGTACCTAATGGTGCCAAATGGCTGTAGTTATTATCTGCACTAGCAAGAGGTTTATCTTTCCCAGAAATTTCCAGGCTTTCTTATCCTTGCACATACTGTCCCTTTCCAGAAAGCCCTTCTTCACAGTATTTTTCTGCCAGTCAGTCTCTACTTTATTCTCCATGAACTAGTTCAAATCTGACATTTCTTCACCTGGATGTACCACCATAACCACCACTAGAATTTACCAATTTACCACTCCTTTAACTGTCACTATACCTTGGACATTTTTCTGTTATAGCACCTATCATATGATAGCACAATTCTTTTTTTTTTTTTTTACAGTTGTATGCTCTGGTTTTTAAATTTTATTTATTGCTTGATTGATTTTAGAGAAAGAATGAAACATCGATTTGTTGTTTCACTCATTTATGTACCCATCAGTTGACTCTTGTATGTACCTTGACTGGGGATTGAACCCACAATCTGAGCATATTGAGACAAAATCAATTGAGCTACCTGGCCAGGGCAGCACAATTATTTTTAAATGTCAATTTTCTCCACTAAACCTCCGAATTTTTTTTTCTTTTTGTATTTTTCCGAAGCTGGAAACGGGGAGGCAGTCAGACAGACTCCCGCATGCTCCCAACCAGGATCCACCCGGTATGCCCACCAGGGGGCGATGCTCTGCCCATCTGAGGCATTGCTCTGTTGCAACCAGAGCCATTCTAGCGCCTAAGGCAGAGGCCACAGAGCCATCCTCAGCGCCCGGGCCAACTTTGCTCCAATGGAGCCTTGGCTGCGGGAGGGGAAGAGAGAGACAGAGAGGAAGGAGAGGGGAAGGGGTGGAGAAGCAGATGGGTGCTTCTCCTGTGTGCCCTGGCCGGGAATCGAACCCGGGACTCTCCCTTTCTGTCTGTCCCTATCTGTTCCTCTCTCTGACTCTGTTTCTGTCAAAAACCAAACAAACAAAACTTAATACATGTAAAGCACTAAGAACAATAATGGCACATAGTATCTGCTAAATAATTTATTTTATTTTTATTTTATTTATTTATTTTAGAGAAGAGAGAGAGAGAGAGAGAGAGAAGGTGGGGAGGAGCAGGAAGCATCAACTCCCATATGTACCTTGACCAGGCAAGCCCAGGGCCTCAAACCAGCGACCTCAGCATTCCAGGTCAAGGCTTTATCCACTGCACCACCACAAGTCAGGCAGTATCTGCTAAATAAATGTTAGCTATTATACCATTTCAGCTGGAACCTGAAAGACAAGCCAGAAAGGAAGTAGGAGGGAAAAAACTCCAAGTACAGAGCAAAACATGCAAAATCCCAGGTGTATAATGTCAGCTGGCCGTTGGTACAACTGAAAGGCCAGGATTTCTTAGAAAAACTAAGGGAGCCCTGGCCAGTTGGCTCAGTGGATAGAACATCAGCCTGGCATATGGACGTCAATTCCCAGTCAGGGCACACATGAGAAGCTACCATCTATTTCTCTCCCCTCTGTCTCCCTCTTCTCTCTCTCCACCTCCTGGAGCCCACAGTGGCTCAGTTGGTCCAAGTATCGGCCCCGGGCACTGAGGATAGCTTCGTTGGTCCGCATGTTGGCATTAGGCACTAAAAATAGCTTGGTTGATTCAAGCACTGGCCTAAAACAGAGATTGCTGGATGGATCCAGTCAGGGTGCATGTAGGACTCTGTCTCTCTATCCCCTCCTCTCACTTTAAAAACAGAAAGAAAGAAAGAAAGAAAGCTAAGGGAAAAGATATACCATGAGCTATGAGATGAGGCTGGGAAGGTAGTCCAGGTTAAGGAATCTGAACTTTATCTTCTAAGTCAGAAGAAACTTGAAAGGTTCTATAAAAGGGAGGCACAAGCTTAGATTTTCCATTTTTTTAAATGATCACTTTTTCTTATTTATTGATTTTAGAGAGAGAGAGGAAGGAAGAGAGAGAGAGAAACATGGATTTGTTGTTCCACTTATTATGCATTCATTGGTTGATTCTTATATGTGCCCTGACCAGGTAGCGAATGCACAACCTTGCTGTATTAGTATGATGCTCTAACCAGCTGAGCTAGAGTTGCAATTTTAAAAGATTTCTCTGGCTACAACATGGAGAAATGATTGGAGAGAAAACAAAATATACTGCTCACAAAAATTAGGGGATATTTCAAAATAAATGTGAAGAGATAAAATATCCCCTGATCTTTGTGAGCAGTATAGATGACAGGAAACCAGTAAGGAAGGTACTCCAATAATCTAGGGCAGTGCCATAGAAAAGGAAACCAGATGATTGAAGAAATAGAAGACAGAACCAACAAGACTTAGTGTGTGTATATTGGGGTCATGGGCACTAAACAATAACAAATATTGGAGGAATGAATGAATGGATTCCTGTATTCTTGCTATATTGGTTTACTGCAGGAAATGCCTTTCCTCTACTCCATCCTTTCAGGCACAGTTCCTTCCCATTTCCTCCACAAAACTCTCATTGATCTTGTCCCCTTCTTTCCAGGAGCATTCTATAATTTTACTAAACATTCCTGAGAGATACACAGTAGTTGCGAGGACTTAGAAAATTGCCTGAAGACAGACATAATTTTTTAGTCAACTGTGTATTCCACCCACCCCATCTACCCAGCACTTGTAGAAAGCTACCTACTTAGAGAACTTTTCCTCTTGACTATATGAGTGGTATAGTCATAAATAGCCTTTGCCAATATACAGCTGGGTGATCCATAAAGCCTCATCCATCTATAGGAGCTTTCACAGCCATTTTCTTCTTGGATCTTCATAGAACTCTTATAAAATAGATACTATTATAAAGAAAATAAGCTCAGAGCTAGAGTGACATATCCAATGTCACACATACATTAAGAAAGAAAGAAGTAATGCTAAGATCTGAACCTAGACCTCCTGGTTCCAAATGAAATGTTCTTTCTATTACCCTTCCTGGAGAGTAAGTACAGGGTGGGTGGGGCAAAAGGATTGTTTACAGTTGTGAGTACATGAAAGAGTTTATTCTTGTATTATCATTTATTAATTATTGTATTATTTTCAGTGGTGGGATTCAAATAATTTAACAACTGGTTCTCTCCTCTAATGACCATTTTAAGTATAAAAAATGATATAACAAAAGGTATTTTATTATTTCATGCATTTAATACTTTAATAGGAACAGTAAAAGAGGTACACAAACTGGATTATAAGAAAGCTTTAAAATATTAATGAAAATATATTAAATGATACCTGACAAAAAACAATAAAACTGTTATTTCCCTATTGCTTCTCGATTGGCATGCTCACTTGCAATTTTTTTTCACCTGTGGACAGAATGAAGATTATTATGGGCACTCAGAAAATACACTGTTGTGCAGACGAATGTTAAGAGTAAGGAAGGAGCTTGACCAGGCAGTGGTGCAGTGGATAGAGTCAGCCTGGGATGCAGAGGACAGAGGTTCAAAACCCCAAAGTCGCGGGCTTGGATGCGGGTCGCTGGCTGGAGCGTGGGACCTGAGCCCAAAAGTTACTTGAGCCCAAGGTCACTGGCTTGAGCAAGAGGTCACTGGCTCAGCTGGAGCCCCGCACCCTGGTGTCAAGGCACATATGAGAAGTAATCAGTGAACAACTAAAGTGCTGTAAAGTGAGAAGTAATCAGTGAACAACTAAAGTGCTGTAAAGTGCTGCAACAAAAAATTGATGCGGCCCTGGCCAGTTGGCTCAGTGGTAGAGCGTCGGCCTGGCGTGCAGGAGTCCCAGGTTCGATTTCCGGCCAGGGCACACAGGGGAAGCGCCCATCTGCTTCTCCACCCCTCCCCCTCTCCTTCCTCTCTGACTCTCTCTTCCCCTCCCACAGCCAAGGCTCCATTGGAGCAAAGATGGCCCGGGCACTGAGGATGGCTCTGTGGCCTCTGCCTCAGGTGCTAGAATGGCTCTGGATGCAACAGAGCAACGCCCCAGAGGGGCACAGCATTGCCCCCTGGTGGGCATGCCAGGTGGATCCTGGTTGGGTGCATGCGGGAGTCTGACTGACTGCCTCCCCGTTTCCAGCTTCAGAAAAATGAAAAAAAAAAAAAAATTGATGCTTCCCATCTCTCTCCCTTCCTGTCTGTCCCTTTCTGTCAATCGCGCGCTAAAAAAACCAGCACAAAAAAAAATATTGAACTTTTTTAAAATTTTTATTTTTACAGAGAACGAGAGTGAGTCAGAGAGAGGGATAGAGAGGGACGGAGAGAGATGGGAAGCATCAATCATTAGTTTTTCATTGCACGTTGCAACACCTTAGTTGTTCATTGATTGCTTTCTCATATGTGCCTTGACCGTGGGCCTTCAGCAGACCAAGTAACCCCTTGCTGGAGCCAGCGACCTTGGGTTCAAGCTGGTGGGCTTTTCCTCAAACCAGATGAGCCCACGCTCAAGCTGGCGAGCTCGGGGTCTCGAACCCAGGTCCTTTGCATCCCAGTCCGACACTCTATCCACTGCACCACTGCCTGGTCAGGCAAATTATTGAATTTTGACTGTAAACCAGACACTATGCTAGGGACTGGAGACAGAGAAAGAGAGAGAGAGAGAGAGAGAACCGTGATACTAATTATAAGTGCCATCTTAACACCAAACTCAACAAAAAATTAGGTATCAGTCCTGAAAAACTGGTGCAAACCAGCTGAAACCCCCCATTGATTATTTTCCATCTGAACAACTGCAAACCTACTTTTGCCTACCCTGTATTCACTCAAGGAAACTATTTACTCTTGCAGGCAGCTAAGTGCCACTTCTGGAAATCTTTCCAAGTTTGTTATTAATTTATTTAAATTTTTTTCTTGGGCACCTACTACGTGCCAGGTATGGCATCTGGTATTAGGAGGAGGGCATATCAGTGAACAAGATAAAATGCTTGCCCTCAGTCTAGTTCAGGGAGCCTGCCAAACAAGGAAACAAATGTATAAACCATGTAATTGTTAAGTTCTACTTAGAAAATAACACAGGATAGTAGAAAATGTGTCCTTTGGTCAGAGAAAGCCTCTCTCTCTCTCAGAAAACTGACATTTAGTTGAGACCCCGAGTTTGGTCTTCCGGAGGCTCTTAACGAAAGACATTTTCCCACAAACTTAATTTGGGAAACGCAGAAAAAAAGAAAAAGGGGACTTAGTTCGCACAGGGGTAGTCCCAAGCTTAAAGGTCAAGTTACCTTTACCACCAGACGTTAACTGGCCTTGCACAGTTCCCGGCCTAGTCAAGCCGCCACCACTAGAGGGCGCCGCGGGTCCTCCCAGCCCCGAGGAGGCGCTGAGGCCCCAGGCACTGTCAAATCCACAGCTGCCCTCTACCGCGTTAAGGCCCAAAGATGGACACATAGACAAAGGGCAAGGGGGCCGCTAGGGAATCAAAACGGTCACTGGGCCCTGAAGAAAGGACGTCTTCAAGATCACAAACCCTACGACTAGCACAAGCACTCACTCCCTCAGGATAGCCCGCTTCCGGCGCTTTTAAACTAGGAAGTACTGACTGCGCCCAATCCTAGCCCTTCTTCCGTACTCAGTCAGTAGCGTTCCTTCAGTGCCGCGTTAGCTCAAGGCAAGCGGTCCCTGTTTACCAATCAGCTCTCAGGAAAGGCGCATGCGTCTTCAAACGAACGCGACGTACGGTGAACCTTGACCCAAAGAAGCCCTCCTCTCACCCTCCCTCGTTGAGAAGATGGCGCTCTCCAGGGTGTGCTGGGCTCGGACTGTTCTGTGCGGTTCGACGGTTACTCCTGGATCTTATGTCACCCGAAGGCTGCAACTTGTTCGCTATGGACTGGCCTGGGGGCCCCCTTGGTGAGGGACCTAGAGAAAGAAAAAAACATTTTTGATGTACAGGCCCTTCCAGTGTCTTATCCTTGTTTGCATGCTGTTTCTTAGTTGTCAGGGTTCCACGTCCTGGCCTCGGAATTTTTATTCCTCCTGTTCAAGAGTCGCACCCCGATCTTCGCTACAGACCTGGCTTCTGTCCCTCTCAACTCTGAGTGCCTCTTATAGTCTGAATTCCCAGCGTGTCGTGAGTTCATCTTTCAGCCTCCTTTTTCCGGCTCAGGTTTTACCGCTATTTACTTGAGTTCCACCTCTGGCTTTATCCTGCCGCTCAGTCCTGTGGCCTCCCACTCTCCAAACTCATGCCACTCCCCGACATTCCTTCCTGCCTAGCCTTTCAACTGCCTGATTTGCTTTTCTTAATCTGATTGCTTATCTCTTCTTGATCCCAAAATCTTCCTTGGATTTTCGAAGTTTCAGGTGTCCGTGTACATTCTCTGAGGGCTGTGTTGTACATTAAGGACGCCCGTTGTGAAGGGGCTCCTGGACTGATTCCCAGATAGTCTCTTTGATCCTCCTTGTAGGTCTTCAAAGCTTCACGTTTCTCCAAAGACAAATGTGAAGAGCTTAATCTCTTACGTGGTGGCTAAGACAAAAGTGATTAATGGAAAATACCATCGGTTTTTGGATCGTCATTTTCCCCGCTTCTATGTCCTGTACACAACCTTCATGAAAGGTAAAAAAGAAATCACTAGAATCCTGTACACACCTTCATGAAAGGTAAAAAAAAAAAAGAAAAAGAAAAAAAAATCACTAGAATCAGCTTTTGGACAATGTCAGATGGTTAAAGTAAGTAAGATGATTTGCAGGTTTTGCTATGGGAGAGTAAACTGGGATATCTTGTGTTTCATAAATGTTTGAATATTAAACCAAAGAAGTTAGCACTTCTTTTTTTATTTATTTTTTATTTAGTTATTTATTTAGTTATTTATTTAAATTTTTCTGAAGTTGGAAACAGGGAGGCAGTCAGACTTCCGCATGCGCCCTACCGGGATCCACCCGGCACTCCCACCAGGGGGCGATGCTCTGCCCATCTGGGGCGTTGCTCTGCTGCAACCAGAGCCATTCTAGCACCTGAGGCAGAGGCCATAGAGCCATCCTCAGCACCTGGGCAAACTTTGCTCCAAAGGATCCTCGGCTGCGGGAGGGGAAGAGAGAGACAAAGAGGAAGGAGAGGGGGAGGGGTGGAGAAGATGGCGCTTCTCCTGTGTGCCCTGGCCGGGAATCGAACCCGGGACTCCTGCATGCCAGGCCGATGCTCTACCACTGAGCCAACCAGCCAGGGCTAAATCTTGTAAGTTAGCACTTCTTGAAGATACTTCTATAAAGGTATTATGAGAAACAACGTCTAACATCCAGAGGGAATATAAGTATTTTTGCACTTATTATTATTATTATTAGTGAGAGGAGAGGCGACAGAGAGACAGACTACTACATGCGCCTCAACCGGGATCCACCCTGCAAGCCCACTAAGGGGGCGATATTGTTCTGTTGCTTGGCAACCGAGCTCTTAGCACCTGAGGCAGAGGCCATGGAGCCATCCTCTGCACCTGGTACAAGCCATGGCTGTAGGAGAGGAAGGGAGGGGACAGTCAGAGGGGGAAGTAGGGAGAAGCAGATGGGCATTTCTCCTGTGTGCCCTGACTGGGGATTGAACCCAGAGCATCCACACACTTGGCTGACACTCTACCACTGTGCCAACCGGCCAGGGTTGCTTTTTTTAACCACACACTTAACCATAGTAGAAATTCATTGTCATGCACAAGGGCAGGGAATTCTGGCTGCGCAGACCTGCCCTGTGATTTATCAGTTGACTTGGCCCATAAGAAAATGTGAGTGAATGTTTTGGTTCTAATCAGAGCTCTACTAGTTACTAGGAGATGGTATAGTGTCAAGTGTCCACTCTGGAGCTAGATTGTGTAGGTTCAAATTCCAGCTTGTCACTGGCTGTGTGATTGGACTAGTTACTTAACCTCTGTCCTATGGTTATCTGTTAACTGAAGATAATAATGAAACCTACCTGTTGACCTCATGGTTGTGGAGATTAACTTAATGCATGTAAATCAGTTAAGGCCTGATTCATAGTGAGTGCTCAATAAAGTAGCTATAACTGTTGTTATACTCTATACTATTATCATAATACCAATTTATAAAAAACTACCACAGCCTGACCAGGCGGTGGCGCAGTGGATAGAGCATCGGACTGGGATGCGGAGGACCCAGGTTCGAGACCCCAAGGTCGCCAGCTTGAGCGTGGGCTCATCTGGTTTGAGCAAAGCTCACCAGCTTGGACCCAAGGTCACTGGCTCAAGCAAGGGGTTACTCGGTCTGCAGAAGGCCCATGGTCAAGGGACATATGAGAAAGCAATCAATGAACAACTAAGGTGTCTCAGTGAAAAACTGATGATTGATGCTTCTCATCTCTGTCCGTTCCTGTGTGTCTGTCCCTATCTATACCTCTCTCTGACTCTCTCTGTCACTGTAAAAAAAAAAAAAAAAAAAGTACCACATTGTCATCTCTGAATATTATCATAATTATTACTAGCATAGGGGACTTGCAAATTGCTTATCCTTATTTGTAAAGTAGGCATTAAGAATGGCTGTTTTGGCCCTGGCCGGTTGGCTCAGCAGTAGAGTGTCGGCCTGGCGTGCGGGGGACCCGGGTTCGATTCCCAGCCAGGGCACATAAGGAGAAGCGCCCATTTGCTTCTCCACACACCCCCCCTTCCTCTCTGTCTCTCTCTTCCCCTCCCGCAGCCAAGGCTCCATTGGAGCAAAGATGGCCCGGGCGCTGGGGATGGCTCCTTGGCCACTGCCCCAGGCGCTAGAGTGGCTCTGGTCGCCGCAGAGCGATGCCCCGGAGGGGCAGAGCATCGCCCCTGGTGGGCGTGCCTGGTGGATCCTGGTCGGGCGCATGCGGGAGTCTGTCTGACTGTCTCTCCCCGTTTCCAGCTTCAGAAAAATACAAAAAAAAAAAAAAAAAAAGAGTGGCTGTTTTGCCTGACCAGGCGGTGGCGCAGTGGATAGAGCGTCAGACTGGGATGTTGAAGGACCCAGCTTGAGCGCGGGCTCATCTGGCTTGAACAACAACAACAACAAAACTCACCAGCTTGGACCCAAGGTCGCTGGCTCCAGCAAGGGGTTGCTCCGTCTGTTGAGGGCCGGTGGTCAAGGCACATATGAGAAAGCAATCAATGAACAACTAAGGTGTTGCAATGAAAAGCTGATGATTGATGCTTCTCATCTCTCTCCGTTCCTGTCTGTCCCTATCTATCCCTCTCTCTGACTCTCTCTGTCCCTGTAAAAAAAAAAAAAAAAAAGAATGGCTGTTTTGTCTGCTCCCAGTTTATAATTAAGATCAAATAGACTAGAGAATGAAAGCATTTTCTTTGGTTAGTTTTTAAGCCTATTATTATAGAAATTTTTAAACATACATAAAAGTAGAGAAAATAAATAGTGAACTTCTGTGTACTCAACCTCACTTCAGCAATTAATTCATGGCCTTCTCCTATATTATTTTTAAGCCAACCTGTACAGTATATCATTTATTCATAAATAGGAAAGCATTTTAAAAATAAAGTACTAGGTAAATGTAAGAGTTAGAGAATGAAGAGACAAATGCAAACATAGAAATATGTTGAGTTACAATAATTATAAAAGTGTTTTGAAAGGAAATAAGTTATTATCTGGTTGGGGAATACATAGAGTTGATTTAGCCAGGCTTCTTGAGGTTAGGGAGCTTTGAATTTTTATTTTAAAAAGGGAATCAGAAAAGGGAGACCATTCCATAGATCTGTAGATCACAGAAAGCCTACTTGGTTTGAAGAGAAGTGATGTGCTTTGGGAAAAAAGGGATGAGATAAGAGGTATAGGTTGGTCTCACAAGAATTTCAAGTGACCTAGATGGAAGCTTTGATATAGAGTAGTGTTGGGGTGGGTGGATTTGGAAGCTGTGGTAAGATTCAAATGGGGATAACATCACACTCTGTCCTCTACTTTAATGAGGCAGGATTGCAGATGATATGGGCTGATGCCAAAAAGGCTAGAAGAATAAAGACAAATATGTGGAAGCATAATATAAAGTTTCATCAACTTTCATACCGGGAGATGGAGCATTTGAGACAGGTATGGGCCAGGGGCAAATATCCAGAGGTTCGTGGTGAGGTAATTAAAGTTCACCAAGATCTCAAGTTTATCTCTTCTCTGTTTTGTTCACCACTGATCAAGGTTTTGCCCTTTGCCACAAGATTAAAGTATTGAACACAGAGAGCCTCAGATTATTTGTCAGAACTGGATTCTTTCAGAGTGGTAGCTCTTCATAGTAAACAGAGCTGAGTATACTTTTGGATTCACTTTCTGCATAAAAGTAAACACTAGTCTGACCAGGCGGTGGTGCAGTGGATAGAGCGTTGGACTGGGATGCAGAGGACCAAGGTTCGAAACCCCAAGTCACTGGCTTAAGCACAGGGTTGCTAGCTTGAGCGTGGGATCATAGAAATGACCCCATGGTCGCTGGATTGAGCTCAAAAGTCCTGGCTTAAAGCCCAAGGTTGCTGGTTTGAGCAAGGGATCACTCACTCTGCTATAGCTCCATTTGCCCCCAGGCACAGCACATGAGAAAGCAATCAATGCACAACTAATGTGCTGCAACAAAAAATTGATGCTCATCTCTCTCCCTTCCTGTCTGTCCCTATCTGTCCCTCTCTCTGTCTCTGTCACACACACACACACACACACACACACACACAAAGTTGTAAACACTAAAATCCAATTAATTTTTGAATATATAAAAATCTGCAAGGATCCATCCAAAAGGCAGCAGAAGAGTAATATTTGGTGGTAACTTGAGTAGTTTTGAAGTTAAGAGTAAGAATCTAGGACCCGGTCTCCAGGTCAGGTAGAAGTCACTGAGGTATTTTTTTTTTTTTTTTTTTTTTTTTTTTTTTTTTTTTTTTTTTTTTTTTGTCACTGAGGTATTTAGTATGATGTCAGGCCCTGTACCAGACAGTATTTGGGATACAAAAGTAAACAAATCAGGGCTTCTGTCCTCAAGTAACTTACCAACTACAAGTAGATAGAAATAACCTTGACCCTTTGCTGGGCTGTAGTAGAAGTTTGCTGCACAGTGGGGTAGAGGGATTGTCCATTGTATTAAGAATGTGGGTTAAAATTGCATCTCTGTTTGTTTCTACTTAGTTCCGTCGAGACGTCACCAAGTGCCTTTTCGTAGGTATTCTTTCCATTCCGCCCTTTGCCAACTATCTGGTCTTCTTGCTAATGTGAGTACAGACTTCTGCCTCCCCAGCATATTGAAGATATATAGCTTTTTTAAATTATAAATTTTAAGAAGAACTTTCCATTTCAGAAGCTAGACAGAAGTTATCAAACTCTCTGCTCTAATCTTTTCATTAGCCCGAGGTTCGTAAAAGCCACTCAGCAAGTAGCACCTAGGTTACTGGGACAGCTGTAGGTATAGGTGTGTAAACTCTGCCTATCTCTTAGCTGCCCTTATATTATATGAAATAAGATAAAGACCTTTTTCATTATCCCTGGAGGCAATAACCTACTTCCTGAGAGGCATAGCAATTTGGGACAATTTTTTTTTCAGCAGAGAAATGCATTTCATATTTTAATAACAAATCTTTATTACTTTACTTTATATCCGAAGATGACAATTTTAAACTATGACCTTGCCTGTTCAAGTTAACTGTTGTTATATCACAAACAATCTCAAAGCTTGATAGGTTAAAACAAGCACCATTTTTATAATTTGGTAGGTCAGGAATTTGGGCAGGGCTCAGGTGGGCGATGGATATGTCTGTTCCATGTGGTATTGACAGAGGCAAATGCACTTTGGTCCTTCAGTAATAGTTGGCTGGTGAATGGACGAGTCTGGATGGTCTGAGGTCTGATGCCTTAGAAGGGATGGCTGGAAGACAGACTGTTAACCAGAGTGCCTACGTGTGATCTCTTTAATATAGTGGCCTCAGGGTAGTGGAACTTCTCACATGGTAGCTTAAAGCTCCAAGAGTGAGTATGCCAGCAAATAAGAATCTGCATGGCCTTTTATCATCTAGCCTTAGAGATCACAAAGACTCACTTCTGCTCTCTTTTGGTTGAGTCAGTCACCTAGATTTTAAAAAAAGGACATAGACCTCACTTCTCAATAAGAGGAATGCCAGAGAATTTGTGGCCATGTTTTAAACCCACACACACAGGTAGAGAAGTGAAATCAAAGTACATTTGCCTTTTCCATTTTGTACACACATAATGGCTCTGTTACTGTTTGAGGTTGTCAGCATTATGTACAGTATCCACTCTGTAATTCTGTCCAAAATATGTTCTTCACTTGCTTTAGTTCAAAAGGAGTCATTTTATCTGATGGCTGCATGCCTGGCTCTTCCACTGCTGCTTCCTTTCACAGAACCTCAATAGTGTTGCTTGAAATTGTGCTTCAGTGTATCTTTCAACTTTGGTCTGAGACTTATTTGCAAAAAAAAGAACAGTGTGATAGGGAAGCAGTGTCTCCATCTCTTCCTAGGATTCATGTCTGCCAAATGCTTTCTTTGCTCACTTTGAAAGATGCCAGTTTCAGCAAGTGACTGTGATTCCTTTTCCTTTCAGGTACCTGTTTCCTAGGCAATTACTGATCCAACATTTCTGGACCCCAAAGCAACAAATTGATTTCTTAAATATCTATCATGCTATCCGGAAACAGTCCCACCCAGAGATACTTTGTTATTTGGAAAAAATTATCCCTCTTATTTCTGATGAAGGACTTCAGTGGCATATGACAGAGCTGTGCGCCAAGGTATTCCTCCAGTGAACCCTTGCTCCAAAGTAGAAATCTTGTTAGATCCAGTTTGCATGAAAACCAGGTAAGAGAGCTAGTCAGGACCATACTAACATCTACTAATCTCTTATCTCTCCCAAGATACAGCGTGGTACCCATCCAGCAGTACATGATATCCTGGCTCTGAGAGAGTGTTTCTCTAACCATCCTCTGGGCATGGACCAACTCCATGCTTTGCAAATGGTAAGTACTCTGGGGCTTTCTCTTTTCCACAGCTTCACCTTGCTTCAGGTCTTTGCTTGCAGTAACACCATGTTTACTTTCTCCTTCTATATTGTCGTGTCACAGAAAGCCTTGAGTCGAGCCATGTTTCTCACACCTTACCTGCCTTCTTTCTTGTTGAGACGTCGTTTAAAGACTCATACCACTGTGATTCACCAACTGGACAAGGCTTTGGCAAAGCTGGGGATTAGCCATCTGACTGCTCAGGAAGTGAGATCGGTAAGAGCCTGATTGCAGTATCAACCCTCAATCCATGGTGGACTTCTGAGTCCACAGGGCTAGGATCGTGGAGAGCTCATTGTCTTACTTCTTATAGCAAAGTTCTTTATTCTCTCACCTCATTTCTAGGTCTTTTTTTCTTTTCTTTTTTTTGTCAGTGGACTTAACTACTGTGAAGGAATTGCCTACAGTAATTTTAGTTTATGTTTCTTTTCTTCTGGCCCTTCAAAAATCAAGGAATTACATTTTAGACCTACTGTTTTAGGTGATAGAGTTCACTTGTTATCTTAGTTCAAATTGCCTTAGAGGAAGGTTTCTTGGGATGAGATTGTAACTTATTTAAAGCAGATTTGGGGTTGTTTGTGGGTTTATACTTCCTTGGCATATTTGCTCTGTAATTATTAAGGATCACTTCTCTTCTGAGTGTTACAGGCTTGTTATGTTCGTGGCTTAAATTCTACCCTTGTTGCTGAAGAGAGGTGTCGAACTTGGCTGGCAGAATGGCTGCAGATTTCCTGCAACCTGAAAGGTAAGATAGATCCCTATGGCATCCCCAAAATCCAAGTCATTTGTGTATTTTATTCTAAGGTTAATTTGGAGTTAATTATTGAGTACTATGAGACCTTTATCTTACATGTATGTCTAATTGACAAACCATAGAAATGATCCCTGAAAGTATGGTCTTATATATGTCTAATTGAAAGACACAAACTCATTAGCTACAGGGGCTAAGCAGGTAATGAAGGCAACTGTGCAGGCGATGGAGTGAAGATTGTGGGATCACGGGCAGGAGTGCATGCTTGTTTCTCAACCTTGGCACTATTGATGCTTTGTTGTGAGGGCCGTCCTGTGCATTATAGAATGTTTAGCAAGATCTCTGTCCTCTACCCACTAGATACTAGTGTTAAGCCGTAACCCCAGTTCTGACGGCCCAAAATGTCTCCACACATTGCCAAATGTCTGGTGGAATGGGAGAGCAGAATTGTCCCCATTGGGAAGCGCTAGTCTAAAGATACTCAAATTCTAAACAAAACCACTCAATTGCCTAAAGAAAAAGTCTCTAAGGGTTGGTATTAGGCTGGTAGGTCTCCTATATGGAACATTTGGTTAGGCCTTAATATTGTGGGGTTTTGGGGTTTTTTTGTTTTAATGTTTATTTTATTGATTTTAGAGAGAGAGGAAAGGAGAGAGAGAGACAGAGACTACAGGAACATTGATCTGTTCCTGTATGTGCCTGACCAGCATCGAACTGACAACCTCTGCTTCAGCATGATGTTCTAACCAACCAAGCTATCCAGTCAGGGCTGTCTTTTTTTTTTTTTTTTAAGCAAGAGATAAGAGACAGGGAAAGAGATGAGAAGCATCAGTTAGTAGTTGCGGCGCTTTTAGTTGTTCATTGATTGCTTCTCACACGTGCCTTGACCAGGGGGCTCCAGCTGAGCCAGTGAACTTGGGATCATGTTCATGATCCCACATTAAAGCCCCTGACCTTGGGGTTTTGAACCTGGGACCTTAGCGTCCCAGGTCAATGCTTTACCCACTGTGCTACCACCTGTCTGGTGGCCTGATGTTTTCTAAGCCTGTGAATATCAGGGTAGGCCTGCTAATCTCCTTGGAGCTGAGAAATGTCACCAGAACACAAACTTGTACCAGAACTTATACCATTACTATCTCTGAATTTTCTACTGCTGTCACAGAAAAGTCAAGAAATGAGGATGAGTAGTTAGGACTATATGGTGGAAGGAAAGGAAGACATACATGCAGGGACTGGAATGAAGCAGGGGAACTTAAGAGCAATAGCCCCTTAATTTTATACCTCCCTGCACTTGGCTTCCCACCTCTAGTTTCAAGTAAACCAAGGCAATTAGAATGCAAACTGTTCCCTGGCCAAACCATTAACATTGATGGTGTTTTCAGAAGCTGAACTGTCCCTTTTGCTACACAACGTGGTCCTGCTTTCCATCAACTACGAATGAGACAAGGTACTGAGTGAATATGGAGCGAATGGCATCGTCCTGCCATCACAGTTCAGCGGCATGGGACCAATGGCACTTGTCGGCAAAGTATGTGCACTGTTAGATGTATGAGAAGCAGAAGAGCAGGTGCCACAGGCTTCAGTGTGGTACCCATTTGGGAGCTGGAACTGAAACAGACCCTCTTAACCAGAGGTAGCCCACGTCATCCCAACTTCTTTGGAACTGGCTAGAACTGGAAGCAATCACTTTACTGGGCTTTTACAGTGACGTGTTAAGTTCAGATCCTAGGAAGTGAGCTTTTGCTTTAGGTGGGAATCTTCACTTGGCCTGGGACTTCTCCACTGCCATATTTCTTTTAGCTGTGTTTGTTAAAGCCAGTTTCTGGCTGGTGAGGGTAACAGCACTGCTTAAACTGGAGCATTTTACATGCATGTACCGCGATGCTCCCCTCAACCCTGATGACCAAAAATAGGGATTTGTCTCCCTCACTAGGCTAACTAACCTCTTTCCTTTTCAGATCCTTTTAATACTTTTTCTTTTTTTTTTTTTTTTGCATTTTTCTGAAGCTGGAAACAGGGAGAGACAGTCAGACTCCCACATGCGCCCGACCGGGATCCACCAGGCACGCCCACCAGGGGCGACGCTCTGCCCACCAGGGGGCGATGCTCTGCCCATCCTGGGCGTCGCCATGTTGCGACCAGAGCCACTCTAGCGCCTGGGGCAGAGGCCACAGAGCCATCCCCAGCGCCCGGGCCATCTTTGCTCCAATGGAGCCTCGGCTGCGGGAGGGGAAGAGAGAGACAGAGAGGAAAGCGCGGCGGAGGGGTGGAGAAGCAAATGGGCGCTTCTCCTGTGTGCCCTGGCCGGGAATCGAACCCGGGTCCTCCGCACGCTAGGCCGACGCTCTACCGCTGAGCCAACCGGCCAGGGCTACTTTTTCTTTTTTAAGGGAATAACTTATGGGAACATTCTCATGGAAAAGTTAAAAGAAAATATAAGTGCTTTTTGACCCCTTCTTCTCCATTGTTTACAACCTTCACACCCTTGTCTTAATTTCTGGGCTGTGCTACAACCCCTGTGGATTTTAAACTCTGCTACTTCCATGGTGTTGCAGCCGGATATCTGACTGTACTTACAGTGGCTGCCTTCTTTGGGTCATGGATCAAACCTGTGTGGTACTAGTTACTGCCCAGCCCAGGAGACCAGGAGCTGTGCAGCCAGTACGTTTGGTTTAGTTTCTTTTATTTATTGATCTTTGAGAGAGAAACATTTGTTGTCCCACTTATTTATGTATTCATTGGTTGGTTCTTGTATGTGCGCTGACTGGGGATTGAACCTGCAACCTTGGCATATTGGGATGACGCTCTAATGTATGTATATTAGTGTTTATGTGTGCACATCAGTGACCTAACTTAGTGTAAATGCATGAAGCAGTTTTTAAACCTAAGTAAAGACTGCCCAATCAGTTGATAGAAATTACTTATGCATACTCTAATCATTTTGCTAAGGCTCCTTTACAAGACTGTCATAACCTAATAGAGAGATAATTGGTTGGAATAGAACTTTCTGATGGGATAGATGTTATGAAGAAACTGACTTGAAGTTGATGCTCTTGCCAGATTTTAATTGGTAACCAGGAATAGAAAATTTCATATATATGTCTATGTGTGTGTATATGGGCCCCAAGAGTAGGAACTGCAGCAGGGCAGAGCTCCAGCAGGGCAGCATCAAGGCCTGTTTCAGCAGATGGGGTGCATAAGGACACATGATGATGCAATACAAGTCAAGCTTTAGATGTTCAAAAAAAGTTCTATTTTTCCACCGTAAAACGTTTCTATGGTTAACATTAATCCCTAACTGACCTAATTAGTTTTATATTACAGTGGAGGCGCATCCTTTTTCTAACAAGTAACTACATCATGGCCTGCCAAGATAAAAGAGTAATACAACTTTCTTTTGAGTATTTCTTTAATATTACATTTAAATATTCTCTTTAAATACAGCATCATCACAATGTGAAGGACCTAAAAGACACAAAGAACAAAACTTTTCAGAGAACCAGACAAGCTTTGGATTCACATTGAAAGTACTACCTGCATATGGTATATGAGAAAGGAAATTGGAAAATTAGTTGCAATAAGAACTCATTTCTTTTTCTCTAAGCCTGGACTGAGCAGGATTGAAGCCATCTGCTTCTGATCAGAGGCCTCGCTTTTCTAGCAACCATGAACTCATAATTGTGTCCATCACAGGTAGCACCAGAAATAAGATGGACTAGGTTGTAGAAAAGGTCCTTTGCTTAACAAGACAATGCTAAATGTTTAACATTTAAAAGCTTGGGATCAATGTGAGTCAGAATTGTAGAGTTAATGAAGAAACTAGTTTCTTCAGAAAAATCATTGTCTTAGGGATTTAATAATTAGATTCAAATTCTTCATTTGATCCCAAAGGTTAATGCACATCCTATTGAGCAATTGGAATCACTTTCCTAGATTATGAATCATTCCTAAGGAAGGAATGTAGAGCTCACCCTTCCCTTCCAACACAAACTTTGAGAAAGTTTCTTATCCATCAAGTCCAATCCAGTTAAGCTTCCATCTTGTATTCGAGGGGATCAGTCCGAGGTGGGGGAGTACAGCTCAGTTTGGGATAGCTGGATCTCAGGTATCCAAGACAACTCTGTCCTGTGAGGTTAGAGGATGGGGGAGCGTTAAGGACCTATGTACTTAAAAAGTCTCTTCCAAACCCCGTGCAAAAACTGGAACAGGGGAGGCAGAATGGATTAAAACATGTTATCTATTAAGTACAAGGCCTGTCAGGCTCAGTTCAGCGATTTTAGTCAAAATGCTGCTGTGACATACATGAAGGTAGCTTTAAGACACCTTAGGCTCTGGCTGTCTGGCTCAGTGGTAGAACGTCGACCCAGCGTGTGGATGTCCTGGGTTCAATTCCTGGTCAGGCACACAGGAGAAGTGACTATCTGCTTCTCTACCCCTCCCCCCATATCTTTCTTCCTTCTCTCTCTTTCTCTGTCTCTCGCCTTACCCCCTACCCATGGCTCAAATGGTTTAAGCAAAGTTGGCCCCAAGCACTAAGGATGGCTCCCTGGTCAGCCTCACGTGCTAAAATAACTCAGTTGCCAAGCAATGGAGCTGCAGCCCAGCTGGGCAGAACATCACCTGTCAGGGCACATGCAAGTCTGTCTCTACCTCCCCTCCCCTCCTCTCACAAAAACAAAAACAACAACAACAAAAAAACAAAAGGGCCTTAATATCCCACAAGAAAAGGCTTTATGAACGAGATAATAGGAACATTTATCTCCCCCACCAAAAGAAAAGGTTTTCACTTCGTTCTTTCCCGGTTAATAAACCATACCAGAAGGAAAGCATGGTGTAAAACAGTGGTCCCCAACCTTTTTTGGACCATGGACCGGTTTAATGTCAGAAAATATTTCCATGGACTGGCCTTTAGGGTGGGATGGATAAATGTATCATGTGACCGAGACAAGTGTAGACAGATGTAACAGGAAATCTGGTCATTTTTTAAAAATAAAACATCGTTCAGACTTAAATATAAATAAAATGGAAATAATGTAAGTTATTTATTCTTTCTCTACGGACTGGTACCAGTCCAGGGCCCCGGGGTTGGGGACCACTGGTGTAAAAGATGCTAGGGAAGGGTGCTTTGCTCCCTGCTGCCGCCATTTTAAAACAAAGGTAACTGCTAATGAATTAAGTGTTCAGTGGAGCACATCCAGGAACACAAGCTGGACTAGAGAGGAACAGGAACCATATCCCTAGATAGAAAGAACGGAATGAGTCCTACTCTACAGACCTTAAAGACTATTCCCAGAACTTGAATTCTTTGGAACCTGGGAGGTATATGTAGCATTTAAGAATTAGTTTGGCTTCCAATTTTGAAATATCAAGATGAAGAGGTCTAATAAATATTTGCAATTCTTGGGGGTGAACTGAACTGGAATAGTGTAAGAACTCTCCAACTCTGTATATCCCAGAAGGACCACAAGGGTAGATTTAAAAAAAAATAATCTGGCTGGTGACCTTAGATCGCCACATCCTGTATTCCTTTAAAGCTCCAATCTCCCAAAGTGAAGGGAAAAACCTGGGTGAAGGCAAGCATGGCACAAAGTTATCTTTCCAGAGAGCAGACTATTCCTGCTACCTCCTTTTGGACACACTTAATGCTCCATATTTGCCTCTCATGGGATGTGTGAGCCCAGCCTAGAGCTGCCTGATAGAGCTAGTGTTAGACACACACAGAAGACTCGGGCTCTATTTTATAACCACATCCCCAGCCAATCTAGCTTTTTTTCTTCAAAGGAAGGATTGGGGGGTTGGATGGAGGGGGGCAAGGGGAAGACAAGTAGACAAGTTAAACTCTAGTACCTACAAAAAGAAACAAATTCAAGTTACAGACCAGGAATCCCCAGTGTGGGGAACAGGTCAGAAAACACCAAACATGTCAAATATTAACTTATTTACCAAATAGGGGGAAGGCAGGTTAAGTTTTTATAAATTCTGGAGGTTTTATACAGAAGCAGAGACCATCCCCTCTCTCCAGGTGACATTTCCAACTGTATTATGATATACCAAAATGGGATAGCAGAGTAACCACCAAGAAAAATGAGCTTGTATCCCACCTGGATGGAGCTCAGGAGAAGGGGTTTTGCTATGCTGTTCAAATTATGTATTCTGATCCTTACATAAAGAATAGCTGCTTGAATTACCTAATTTCTCTTGTGAGATCCTAGTTCTTTGTTCCAGTGGCCCAGAAAGCTCAGTATTCGGCACTGTGTGGCCTCCTCTGCCCCAAGACTATTCCCAGATCAAGCCGGGGCTGGTCTTGGTTCTGTTTACCCTTTAAAAAATACTTGTACAAACAGTCTTTTCCAACCCATTCCCCAAGACCCCAATAAAATAACATAGGAGCAGCAGCTGCTTCTACAGTTTTGTTCTGAAATGGTGTTAGATAAAATAAGGGAATAAATAGAGCATGGGTAAGAGGCAGATTCTCCATCCCTGTGTCACACTGCCAGAGGGGGTTCCAGAGAATCTTCAGGGGGCTGGTCCTCACTGTGCTGTGACGTCTTCACCACCACACAGCCCTCTTCACTGTCTGTGCTCAAGAGGAGGTTCGAGGGGGACCACGAGGGGCGGAAGTCTTCATTCTCCGGCTCCACAGGGTTACAATTTTCGGACACTAGCACTTCTAGAGTGGAAGTTTTCCCAACTTCTGGTTTACAGAGGTCTGCTGGGTCTGTGGGGCTACAAGCCACCAGTGAGGTAACAGGGAGAGAAAAGACATTGAGATCCTTTTCCTTGGGTGAAGAGGGTTGAACTTCTCCTGTACTAGGCTCTCCTTTCATCCCCAGAACTGGCCTCTGCTCCACCTGATAGTAGACCAGGGGCCCACTGTTCAAGTAGGATGGGTTGGTCACTGCTGAGGCAGCTGGGTGGTCCGAGTTCTCCGCAAAACATAGGACAGAGGAGCCTGGGGTCAGCTGAGCCTGGATGAGAATGGGGGCTGTCAGGCCTGGGCACAGCTCTTCAGGAACAGCTAGGGGCTCCTCCAGTATGCACATGCCCAGGCTTTCTATGCTCGAGTCCAGGCTGGCACTAGAGCCGCTGGAATCTTCCTCTGCCTTGAGCCGCTCCAGTTCCTCCGCACTCTGAAGGTGCATCACTGCTGTCTCATTCTCAGCGATGAACTCCTGGAAATCCTGTGTCTCAGAGCCCTGTGCTCCTGTCAGGCTGCAGTTGGCAGTGGGTGAGGGCTCCTCATCTGGCACGGGAGGGCGGCTCACCTGCCGCTTGCTCTCCAGTTCCAGCTTCATGATGGTGTGGAGGTAATGAGTCCGGACCCGGATTGGATTAAATTCAATGCGCCCAGCCATGTTCCCACAGCCATCACGGGAGCAGCCACATGGAAAGGACATACGATCCACCTGTGGAGAGGACATGGAGGTTGAACAAGTGGGAAACGACAGATTTAGCAATGGCGGCAGGAGATGTTAGCTGGCAAAAACAAGCAGCTGGGATTTGTGGTCATATAAGAAGAGACAAAACCAATTCAAAACAATGTGTAACTAACACAGCACTGGGTGGCAGGTATTAAACCACCTGCATTTAATTCCAGTGCAGACTCATCTCTCTCTCAAGTTGTTTCCTCTTCTAAACAAAAAGTAGACAAAAATCCTATCAAAAGGTCGCTGGTCTTTCCAAGTTGAAAAGTCCAGAAATGCCTCTCTGAATATCAACAGTTCTTAGAGCAGAAAAAATTTATGTGCCTCAGAGGCTTTTCCAGAACTTACCTGATGTACTGAGAAAATAAAAGTCTGAGGCCTACACCTCTTCTGTGATGTCAGGCATGGGGACGGGAGAAGTCCTAGCTAGTCCAAAGAAATACATTCTGGAGACACTAAGCAAAAGTGCCTTAGTTTGCTACGGTTGTTATAATGAAGGTTCAAACAAAATGCCAGCCAGCTTTTCACTACCTGCTTCAATTCCTGTTGGTTGACCAGTTTGGTTCTGAAGCAGTTACCAAGATAACTAACTTATAGACCAGGGGTATCTGGAAAGGAGATTCTTCCTACCTACTTTTCTCCCTTTTGGATCCAAAAGGGGAAAAAACGCAAAAATAAAATTAAAAACATGAGTAAGCTGGTATGTACAAATGTACAATGGCTTCCTATGATGTCAATTTTAAGAACTCATTTCAGTTCTTAGGAACAGTCTAATTATCAGATTGTCCTTACATCTGTGGATAAGACTGATTCATTATGGGATATCAGTCTGAAAAGTAGTATTTGGCTAGATCCACTACAGCTATTTGATACCTAACCATAAATAAGAAAGAAAAGGCTGGTCAGGAGAAGTTCAAGTATAAGGATTCACATCCACACTGTCAGTGTCCAAGTTCCAGATACATTTCACTCTCTGAGATGGTACTGCTGTTTCAATTGCACTTTGTCTTCCAAACTGCATCAGAGGCCCAGCTGGGGGATGATGCTTTCTATCTTTTAATACACTATGAATTTAAGCTCTAATTGGCCAAGTGTGATCCTGAATGAGAGGATCTAAGAACTCTGATATTAAACTTACTAAGCCCCCTGTTCTTCCATTTGCTGACAGCTTCTGTCACCATCGAGGTATAAAACAGACAAAATGACAGGTATCTTCACAGCCTGAAGCCTGTCACGCTGATTTTCTTGGTTGGTGGAGGAGGGTCATAGAACCAGGGAGCGTTCAGTCATGTGGAAGCCACACTGATGGGCAGCCTCCTAGGTTCATTAGCACCCACACCACACCCTCGACTCTAGTGCAGATACACCATCTCAGGTCAAGTTGGACTGACCTGGCATTTAATCCCAGCTTGGCTACAAGCACACACTTCTGGGTCACAGTATAGCCGACAGTCACAGCCACACTCTTCCCGTGACAGGCGGATGGCCCGAAGCTCCTGCTTCTCTTCAGCATCAATGCGGTGCACCCCAGAAGCCCTCAGCAGGGCCCGTCGCCGTTTGGTGGGCAGAGGCTGCAGGAAAAAGTAATCATCCACTTCCACATTTTCCACATCAATATCTTCATCAGAAACATCATCCAGTGTCAGGCCATCAGCCTCCACTGACTCCACTGTCCCATTCTTGGTCAGCTGCCAAGAGACCAGAAGGATAGGTTAGCCTTTGAGCGTCGTCAGCATGAGCCTCCAACCGAGGGCCTCTAGCGTACCACAGTCCAAGTGAACTTTCCGCAATGATGGAAACATCCATGCTAATACAACAGCCATTAGTACACGTGGCTTCTGAGCGCTGTAAATGTAGCTGGTGCATCTGAGAAACTGAATTTTCAATTTTATTTAATTAAGCATAAGTAGCCGCATGTCGCTACCATATTGGACACTGTAGGTCAAGAGAATAAATCTAAAGCAGGAAGATAGGTAGCCTCATGCAGCTCTAACACCACCATGTCAACACAGGAAAATCACCTTCCTGGATCAAAGTTTCTCAAAACCCATCTCATCTTCCCTTCTAGAAGATGATCTATTCCCACAAGCTTACCCTCCATTGCCAGACTGAGGTCCCTTTAGTTTGCTAACTGCCTTCTAACACAGGGAGAAGATACATCAATAGCTGGATGTTCCTTGGATATATAGATAACCTTGCAAGACGGCTTCAATTTGTACCCCAAACGATTCAAAACCACATTTAGGAGGGAAAAAGAGTACATTAAAATGTAGTACAAGGCTACCAGGTCCTTGTCAATGAACCTGAATGCCCACAAGGTGAACAATTATCCATTCATACACAAAAGAGCTTCATTTTATTGGGAGAAAAATATGAACCACTTACAGCTACCAAGCCTTTGCTTCTAACCTGTGATCTAGAAGAAATAGATTCTCTTTTCAAATCGTTTTTGTTTGATTTCAAAGAAAAGTTGTATGTGAGGAAGGGTGGCATATGTAATTGAGTGTACTATCTACGAGCAGAACTGTATTCTCTGGGCTACGAGAGACAGACAGCCAGGAAAAGAAATCTTAATGGAAGGACAAGCTGAAGAAAATCCATAGCTGAATGAGTTATGAAAATTCACTAGAGAGTTCAAATAAAAAAAGGGAGACCTCAAAATCCCCAGGGCTCTAGAAGCTGCTAGCAGGATGAAAGCCAAACTACTGGCAGGTTTGGCTTATTTCATCAGACAGCCACAGAACGATGCTGGTAAAGGAGCGACTCCTAGGAGAGAGGTGATGCAACAAACTTGGGCAGTAAGCTTCACACCTCTTTTTTTTTATGGGGGAGGTAGTAGAAAAATGAGAGAAAGTAGGTACTTATAAGGATACCTTAGTCTATTTTTTCTGTACTAGGCAGGCCAACCACAAAGGGCCTTTCTGCAGACCTAAGGATTTCTCCTGTCCATTTCACTGGGGTTGGCTTCCTCCTAATCACCTTCACTCCTGCTGTCCTCTCAAAGGAAAGAGATCAGAGATGCAACAGAAAGAAGCCCATGTAGACATGAAAATTTAATGTGTCACAGAGGTGACCTTTCCTATCACTCATAGAGCCTTCTAATAAGTAAATGGTCTTGGAACAGCTGAGTTTTGTTGTTATTTTTTTAAATAAATAAGGTTAGATTCACAATTCATACTACTCACAATAACAAATTTCATATGGGTAAAAGCAAAAAAAGTAATAAAAGTATTAGAAAAATCATTGGTAACTAAAGCTGCAGGGTACCAGCAGCTTTTTTCTTGGCAGCAGCCCAAAAGGAAAAGATTAGATGGTATATGGGAGATGCAAGTATATGTATATTTTTGAGACCAACAGCCTTCCCTATAGAGTGTTAAGGATAGAAAAAATTTCTAAAAAAAACCCCAGTAAACTGGAGTTGAGAAAAGTAAGGGTTTTCTCTTGACATGAAAGGATGTATTAGATACCTCCCATTGCTGTGCTCACCAAAACGCCAGTAAGCAGGAATCCTGTATCTTAAGCCTTCAGTTTGTCTCTAGACCTCCTACAAGGGAGGCCACAGAACAGAATGGTATCCTCTTTTGACAGTTCATTCCTCTACCAGATTTAGGAGAGGGATTCTTAGGGAAAGCAAAGAAGGCCTTCACTGCAAATGATGAGAACAGTGTCTATTTGCCCAGCTGTTGCTATAGCAGCAGGAAGGTGATGAGGTCAGGGATGGAATTCCTAAGAAAGGGAAACCTGAATGCCATTCTAGTTAGAATAGCAGGTGTAAGGCTTTAGGAGTAGGCGGAGGGAAGTCGACACAGAGTTCTCAAAGGGAGAAAGGAATGAGATCTACGTAACCTACATCCTCTGCCACCAGTACTCCAACCCTACAACACTGTGGTGTGTCCCATTAGGATTTCACCCAGGACCCTGGAAATAATGCAGCCACCTGTTTTAATATGGGCTGACAAGAAACATGGCCAGGACTAAAGCAGTGTTCTCAAATTTGGAACTAGGAATTCTGGTTGCAGACTGGTGGAAACTCTAGTTGTGAAGTACCAAGCAGTGCTAAGGGAGCAGTGGGTAGATAGAGTCATCTAAGATGGTTCTTCTTCCAGACATATTCTCCTCCTGCACTTGAAGAGCTGGTATGGCATCAGTGGTAGGCACAGTACTATACAAATCAATAATCATTTGGTAATGCTATTGTTTACACCTAAAAGATTGTCACCTAGAGATTTTAGTTTACACCCTAAAAGACTATACTTATAAATAGCAGGATTCTTTCAGACAATGTAAAAGATCCAAAACCTGTGCATGAGTGCAACAGCTACTCATCCGACAGGAAACTGAAATACTGTGCTTCCTCAGGTTCTAGGGGTGGCAGACTTGAATGTCTTTAAGCATTTGCATTTTAAACTTTAAAAAAATATTTTGAGGGACCAAGGGCAGGGAATTCTAGAGAAGCTATTTTGGTATCACTGGTAGACCCTACCAGACACAAAAAGAACAGTATCTCAGACTGTGATCTGATTCCAAATCTGAGCCTTTTCACTAGAACTGGATCTACATGCCAAGGGCAACAGTTAAAAAAAAGAAAAGAAAAGAAATTAATAGACCTAGATGGTTCCCCACTTTATTCTGGTCCATGAGCAGTACCGGACCCCAGCCCCCCCAGGCACCTTCATCTTCTTGGCATGGAGTTTCTCCTCCTTCAGGTGTTCACGAAGAATCTCCCGATGGTTCACCTCCTGCTCTTGAGCAAACTCACAGAGTGTGTAGCTGCGTACAGAATTATGACGCTGGGCCATGCCCAGAGAGCTACCACCCTGGCTGGGCACACTGGTGAAACCCTGGCGCCGGGCAAAGTAGTACACAGTCACCTGGTCAAAACGTACATTCTTCCTCCGCAGCTGCTTCTGCCGCTTCAGGATGGATGTGGCTGAGAAGGGAGCACAGAGAGCACTTGTATTAATCCAGAGATGGTCTGTGTGGGGACCTCATTCTTTCTCATCTATCTAGGCTCTCCACTCTTCAAAGATACTCCCTGTACCTAGAGTAGAGGCATTTTTTTCTTTTTTCAAATTATTTCTTTTTTTTTGTCAGAGAGAGGGACAGACAGGAAGGGAGAGAGATAAGAAGCATCAATTCTACACTGTGACACCTTAGTTGTTCATTGATTGCTTTCTCATATGTGCCTTGATTGGGGGGGGCGCTATAGCAAAGCCCCTTCTCCCAAGCCAGCAACCCTGCTGGTGAGCCTGCGCTCAAGCCGACAACCTCGGGATTTCAAACCTGGGTCCTTCCGTATCCCAGTCTGATGCTCTATCCACTGCACCACCGCCTGGTCAGGCTATTTCTCAGTTTTTAATATTCCTAGAGACATTTCTAATTTTTAAATCATAAATACATAGTTGGAAGGGACTTTGAGCATTAGCTGGTCCACAGCACTGCCTCTAGACTGACTTTACCCAAACAGACCACAAATTCTATTTTTAGACATCAGCTGGGAAGAGGATATCTAGGTAATCAGAATAAAACAATCTATATAGCTTTACTGTCCAACATAGCAGCTACTAGCCATACATGTCAATTTCAATATTAATTAATGTAAATAAACTAACATTAGGTGCTAGCTGTTTAGCTCAGTTGGTCGTCCTCCCAAAACACCACAGTTGCAAATATGATGTCCAGTCAGAGTACATATGGGAAGCAACCAAAAAAAGCACAACAAAAATGGAGCAACAAATGCTTCTCTCTCTCCTTCTTCCTCTATCTCTCTAAAATCAATCAATATACTAATAATAAAAGATTGCTTTATAAATAAATAAATAAATAGGCCCTAGCCAGCTGGCTCAGTGGTAGAGCCCAGCATGTGGGTGTCCTGGGTTCAATTCCCAGACATGGAACACAGGATAAGCATCCATCTGCTTCTCCACCCCTCTCCCTCTTCTTCTCCCTCTCACTTCTCTCTCTCTATTAAGCAAGTTGGCCCCAGAAGCGGAGAATGGCTCCATGGCCTCCACCTCAAGCACTAAGAAGAGCTCAGTTGCTGAGCAATAGAGCAATGCCCCAGATGGGCAGAGCATTGCCTCCTAGTGGGCTTGCTGGGTGGATCCTGGTCGGGGCACCAGGGCACATGTGGGAGTCTGTCTCTGCCCCTCCCCTCCTCTTCTCTCACTGAATAAAAAATAAAAATAATAAATGAAATGAAAAATCATTTATAACTTAGCTCTTCACTAAAAACAATCTCATTTCAAGGGTTCAATAGCCACATATGGCTAATGGCTACCATAGCAGATACCACAGTAGACAGTGTAGATACAGAACATTTCTTTCATAACAGAAAATTCTATTAGACAGTGTTACATAATGGGATAGCAAACTTCTATGAAGGGCCAGGTAGTAAGTATTTTAGGTTTTTCAGGTCATAAAGCCTCTGTTGCAACTTCTCAACTCTGCCATTATAGCATGAAAGCAATCATAGACAATGGGTAAGACTGTGTTCCAATAAAACTTTATTTACACCTGACCTGTGGTGGCGCAGTGCATAAAGAGTCGACCTGGAACGCTGAGGTTGCCAGTTTGAAACCCTGGGCTTGCCCAGTTGATGCTTCCTGCTCCTCCCCTCCCTCTCTTCCCCCTTCTCTAAAATGAATAAATAAAATCTTAAAAAAAAAAACTTTATTTACAAAAGCAGGCAGTAAAGCCAGATTTGGCCCACAGGAAACCCCGATCTATACTATCAGAAATTCTTTCCAAGAAACTAATTGAGTCAGAAGAATTAAGAAATCTGGAGTTTCCTCAGTTGTCTAGGCAATAAGGATTTATGTCCTACAATATCATGGAACTCTATGGGACTGTGCTGGGGAAGGGTAGAATCCTGGACTCCTCTCTTCCTTCTACTTAATTCAACCTATTCTGGGGACCCACAAACCAAGCACAAGTAAAATCAGCTAGAATAAATCAGACTTAAGTCTACACTATTGGAGCAATGAGGTCCTCCAAAGAGCAAAGTTGAGCTAAGAGTGAGAAAGACTGTGATTAAGGGAAAACCCTCAACCTGATTAGAAGAAGCTGTGCAAGAACTGCAGTGGGCTCTGATGACGGGACACGGGTGGATGCAGGGTGGGAGCGGCTCACTCACGTGTAAAGCTGGCAGTTGTAGGAGGATTAAGGCTGTCACAGCTGTCGGCACTGTCACTGCTGGAGATCTCATCATCTGAGTTGGACACTGATGAGCCCACATCCACATCATGAAACTTCCTCTTGAGACCCGAGCCCGTGAATTCATCCATTGATTTCAAAGGGGTTTCCTTGGGGAGCCCACGCTGTTGGCCCCGAAGCCCCTGCTCACCACCAGCAAGCCAGGTGCATCAGGATTCTGCCCAGGGGAAAAGAGGAATCAGCATTCCTGTCCTAAGACAGACCCCTCCCAAGACTATCAAAAAAGCTCTTCAATTGAAGACAGAGCACCTGAGCTAGCACTGATGCCTGGTCTCTCCAAATTAGGTAATTTCTCTACTGATTCCAGCCAATATTTTCCCCCTCGTTTTGTTTCCCCTCAGCCCCTCCATTCTCAGTCTCAGAATAATGACATGAGTAACCGCAGCACCTTTCCCAGTAGAATGAAGGCCTTTGGTTCCAAGCCAGCTGGGCTCTAGGCTTCATTAGTGAGGGATAACAAGAGCTGCCCTTCTGATCACACAGGAAAGCTCTCCAGGGGGCCCGTAGGAGGGACAGGGTATCAAAAGCAGAATTATACAGTGCCTAAACCTAGACTAGATCCAATTATTTTTCTTAGTGAAGATACAGCCTGGCATTTCCCAAAGTGTGTGTATGAAATAAACTAATTCAATGGCTATTAATAGCTTTTACATGGATATAGGGCTGCTCTGTCAAAATAGTTTAGAAAACTGCTTATGGGAGGACATATAGAGGCTTTTAGTATGCTAACAACATGGAAAGGGTGGAAGAAAACAGAGCACAGCATCTCATACACCTGATTATGGAACCCTCTGTTTTCCGAGTATTTTAGGGGGCAAATGATCCATGGAACATATTTGGGAAATACTGCTTTAGGCTCTCAATTTCAAAGTGCATCGGCAGCCAGGGAAATGCTTTACCCAGAACTTCACAAGTATAAAGTGTCTCTCCAGGTTCCTAAAATGGTCAAATCTGGTTCTAAAGAATGGACTGAAGATTAGAATCTGCACTAGCTTCAAAACCCAGAATCTCCAATCTCATACTACTCCATAAGAGAGGGCTCTGCAGGTCTATCGTCTTCTTCTGTGCAAGGAAAAGTTAGCTTTACCACCTTTGCCCTCTGTAAAGAAACCAGCAAGGGGAAAACAAATAGCAAAAGAAAGACAGTTTACTCTGGTTACATCAATATGGCAGGAGTGTCTTCAACAAACTATCACACAACCAAGGAGTCTCGGATACAAATCTTTCCTCTGTCTTCGTCTTTAGTTCCCAAGGATATGAATCTGCTCAACAGAAATGCTGTCAGAGCCAGAGCCACGTGTGAGGATACGAAGCCTCCCTGCTTTGCCTCCGTAATGCCAGAATCTCCCCAGACTGTGATCTCACTAGTTGCTAATTATGCAGCAGGAATAACAACACTGCCCAGAAAGACACGGCTGCATTACTGCAGAACAGCTACCCAGAATATACTGTGGTGTCAAAGGAAGCCTGCTACAGAGCTGTTTTTTTTTGACTGTTGTTTCTTAGAACCAATTTGCCTACTCTTGGATAAACTCTAAATAGTCAACCAGATATATAGTAAGTATTTTAGAAACAATGTTTCCAAATTTATCCAGATCTCATCAAAATTCTGCCTTTGTAAGTCACAAGATGGACGGACCTAAGAAACTTTAGCCATATAGGTCTCAGACAAACACATTCCTGAAATAAATCTGGCCAGGGAGGGGGGGAAAATCAAGTACTTCATAAGAACTGTATTTAAACTTAAAAATGAGCCCAAAGTATCAATTCTGTTCTTCAGGTTCCTGATCTTGCCATCAGAGTTCACATTCCTAGGACATGGTAAGAATAGAGACAGCCAAGGACTTTTTACCAGTTAAGAATAGTGCTGAGTCTAAAGATACAAATTTCTCATTCCATTCTATTATGGAGTGGGAGTGGGGGAAACTTTACAACTGAGTACTTATGTCAGTGGGATTTAAAAAAAAAAAAAAGGAAAAGGTCCTGGCCGGTTGGCTCAGTGGTAGAGCGTCGGCCTGGCGTGCAGAAGTCCCGGGTTCGATTTCCGGCCAGGGCACATAGGAGAAGCGCCCATCTGCTTCTCCACCCCTCCCCCTCTCCTTCCTCTCTGTCTCTCTCTTCCCCTCCCGCAGCCGCAGCCCAGGCTCCACTAGAGCAAAGATGCCCTGGGCGCTGGGGATGGCTCCCTGGCCTCTGCCCCAGGCACTAGAGTGGCTCTGGTTGCAACAGAGTGACTCCCCGGAGAGACAGAGCATCGCCCCCTGGTGGGCGTGCCGCGTGGATCCCGGTCAGGCGCATGCGGGAGTCAGTCTGACTGTCTCTCCCCGGTCTGACTGTCTCTCCCCGTTTCCAGCTTCAGAAAAATACAAAAAAAAAAAAAAAAAAAGGAAAAGAATATGTTGACCACTGAATTTAATTTTTTCTCCCCACTTAAAAACCTTATCAACCACACAAAAATTCAGACTGAACTGAAAATCTGCTTTCTTAGAAAGGATGTAAGTCCAGCGTCAGTTTGTAACTGAGACCCAGATTGGTGTTGCTACCAGGAAACTGGCCTTTTCTTCAGCCTGGAATTACTCAGGGATTTATGATTGGAAGCAAATGTGCACTTGGTTCTTTCCAGAGTGTCCCTTTGCTTTTGGTAGTGTGGGTTCCCTTTGATTATTTCTCTTTAAGCCCTGCATGACATTGGGTATGGTCCAAAATCATCTTTAGTATCAAAATTCTCCAGTCTCAACGCAGCTGCCCTCAGGGGTATCGTTTCTGTTAGGGTAACTGCTGTGCACTCGGCTGCAGCAAGGACTGCTGGCTGCTGTTCCCTTCTCCTTCGCTCTTTTATCTGTCTCCCCCTCTTCCTCCCCACTTCTGGAATAGTGGTTTCTGGGCAATGACAAGAGGTAGGTAAGGAAGAAAAACAAAAAAAGACATGAAACCTAGGAGAAAAATCTTTTCCTTAAAATGCCTCAGAAGAATCTATGGATATGTGTAAATAACATGCATATTGATTTAGCTCTCTTAACCCTACCCAGGATCTGTTAGCATCATGATGACATTAACTCCATTAAAATTTTTTTTTCTAAAAATCCATCGATTCTGCCCTGACAGCCAATATAAGTTTAAATTTCAACCTAGCTCTCCTTGTTCAACTCTCTGGTGTGAACTTGACTTATTAGATAAAGATGTTCACTAGGCACCAAGAACAAACCTCCTATCCACTTCTGCAGTGGCCTGAGGAGATCTTGTTTTGCAATAACAACCAGAATGTTTCACATTTTCCATCTTAACAAATCAGCCTCCTTGCAGATCACAATTAGAAACCAGTCTTTCGCCTAACCAGGCGGCGGCTCAGTGGATAAAGCATCGGACTGGGATGCTGAGGACCCAGGTTCAAGGCCCCCAGGTTGCCAACTTGAGCGCGGGCTCATCTGGTTTGAGCAAAAGTTCACCAGCTTGGACCCAAGGTCGCTGGCTTGAGCAAGGGGTTACTCAGTCTGCTGAAGGCCGGCGGTCAAGGCACATATGAGAAAGCAATCAATGAACAACTAGGGTGTCACAATGCACAACAAAAAACTAAGGATTGATGCCTCTCATCTCTCCGTTCCTGTCTGTCTGTCCCTGTCTATCCCTCTCTCCATCTCTGTAAAAAATAAAAAATTAAAAAAAAAAGAAACCAGTCTTTCCCATCTCTCAACTGGCAGAGGATCAATGCGTGTGTTTAAGAGAAACACAAGTTCATCTGACCTGTGGTGGCGCAGTGGATAAAGCGTCGACCTGGAAATGCTGAGGTCGCCGGTTCGAAATCCTGGGCTTGCCTGGTCAAGGCACATATGGGCGTTGATGCTTCCAGCTCCTCCCCCCCTTCTCTCTCTCTCTCTCTCTCTCTGTGTCTCTCCCTCTACTCTCTAAAATGAATAAATAAATTAATTAATTAAAAAAAATTAAAAAAAACCCAAAACAAAACAAGTTACACTCCTGGCACTTAAACCCATAGAGAAATAATCAACTTGAGACTGGCGATGCAGGCCATAACTGACAGTTAACTGACAAAATGAGCACCTCAAACAACAAATGCTTTTTGAGAAAATAATGCAAACCTTTATAAAAGCTTGTAAATGCCAATGAAATGAAAGGTCAACTGACGCTTTCTGGCTACATGCTTTAGTATTTCTAGCTGAACATTTTCCAAAGGTATCCACAACATGTAGATGATATTAGGCTAGCACCAAATAGATCTACAGCATGTGTATTTTAGTACTAGATGTAAGCCTTTCAGGTCTATGAAGATTCCTTTAATGAATCCCAAAGACCAGAATGAGACTAACAAAAGAGGGGCCCTGCTTACCCCTGCCAAATTTTGTGGATGCAGAATAATTTGCAAAGTTTATGTAATAAAAGCCTTTCTTAAATGAACTGAAAATAATACAAGGTACATCTCATAGGAGAAAGCCTGTCCACTCAACTGGAACCCAACCTTCTGCTAAGGGTCAAGGGACCAAAATCTCTAATAAGATCATTTGGGATATCAGCTATAGCTAGCTTAGAGGAAGGCTTGCTAAGTGTTATGATGACCCGAATAAAATGACCTGTCCTGTTTCTCCTTCTACAATATCTTGTGGTTAATTCTCAAATACTATGAATTTTGTGTGTCCTTGTGATTACCAGGATGAACTTTCATGAACTTTCAAAGCACTCAAGTGAAAAAACATCCTTTAAACTAGGTATTTCAAGGAAGTCTCCCTCCAACACCCTCTCCCTGCTGTGTACAGATTCACTGACACAGGGTTAGAATTTGGCTTTCCATGTCTATACCACCATCATACCGAGGACACAAGATCTTTGTGGAAGAACTGGGACATGATGCTGTAGGGACCATTAACTCTCAAGGATATTCAGTCATTTATATCTGGTACACACCAACACCTTCTTGGCTTTGGAAATTTGCAAAATGAGAAGTCAATATAGCAAAGGAAATTTTGAATCAACTATGGATTTTCCTTGAACTGAAAACTGGAGGGCAAGGGGACACCGTGTCTCTTGGGGATAACTTCTCTAACATTTCATACTGAAGAACGGTTTGTGTGTTACAAAGCAACTCTCAACCCCCTTAAAAGGATGAATCAAGACCAGGACACTAAAAAGGAGGAATGGTTGTCAGCTGCGTGTTTGGGCCTGTGAAAAAGATCAAGCTAGCAACCAGGGCAAGCGATGCTTTCGTTTCCCACACGCCAGAAAAATGGGAGACACATCAGGAATCTGAGCTGCTGAAAGGACATGTCAAGTCACCAGTTCCCCGCTGAAACCCTCAGCTTCCGGCCCATTTCTTTGATTCCCGTAACCTTCCCGCTCATTCTTATCTTGGTAAGGGCAGCCCCTACCCACCCTTCCTATCCCTTCTTGCCTGCTACTCACCAATTCCCAACCACTCCTCCCACATTTCCCTCTATTCCTCCTCCCTTTCCTTCATTTCCCTCTATTCTACTCCATTCCGAACTCAACCCTCATCCGCAGTCATGCTGGCTTCCAAGCCGCCCATCGGTCTCCCTCGAGCTGCTCCCCGCGATCTCCGAGCTGCTCGCTCCCACGCCTCTCCCTGCTCTTCCCCTTCCCACAGGCGCCTCAGCTCCCCGCCCCCCGACCGCTTCCGTCCGAGCCTCCCTCATTTCTGACCCCTCCATCCGCGCAGCTCCCCCGCCGCCGCCCGCGGGCCGATCCCGAGGAAGGAACAGGCTGCACCCTCAGCCCCACACCCCCAGGCCCATTACCGGCCCCGCCGCAGCTGCCTCCTCCCGGGATGGTCTCTGCCGCCCCCACTGCTGCCGCCACAGTCCCAGCCCGGTGGTGAGAAGGAGGGAGAGAGCGAGTTCCGGGACCGCGGCGCGGTTGGGGAGTTCCCAGGGCGGCAGGACAGGGAGGGAGCGAAGGCGGGTGGGCAAGTCGGCCGGCAGGCGGCAGAGATTGAATGGCTCCGACAACAGAAGAGCCACCGGCAGTAGACTCACAACACCGCCTCGGCTCCAGCTAACAATAGGCTCCAGCCCCAGCAATTCGACTCTTATAGGCGCCGGCACGTCCTGACCAAGCCAAGGGGCAGGCTGGGAAATGGAGTCTACATGCAAGCCCTACGCCCAGCGGCATGCCGGGAGTTGGAGGCGGCGACAGGCGCAAAGCCGCAGCTTTCCAAGCAAGCAGGTTCAGTAGGCAGAGTCTCTGCTGCAACGGACCCTGGGAAAGCGAGTTTGACGCCGCTGCAGCCTCTGGAAGAGGGGAGACCGTCAATGTCTAAACGAGTTCTCTAAAATTACCCATTTCCTTTCGACAGGACCACATTCCTATACCTGAAAAGGAACATAATCCCCCTTAGCTTACTCATGGGATACCTTAGTCTTAAGCAGCATGACAGGCTGCAGCCTGCCCAAGGTACAGAGAATAAACTACAAGCAATGTATTATCTCAATTTGTACTGACGGATTGATTTAAATGTTTTCTTTCAAAACTGTTTTTACATGATCACAGATCTTCACAACTTTGCAACCCATGTTTAAGATGGACAAAACAAAGACTCAAGTTATGTGTAATTCATCAGCGACACCCTGCCTTGATTTCCTGTCTCACTCAAAGTACATAGTTCATGTCTCTTCTTTGACCTATCAGGCTCTATAAGAGATGGGTGCATCCTCTCGCTTAACCATCCCCAATCCTGGGTCATCTTGTTTGCTTCTACTTTTCCTCTCCCTTACTGTGCTTACACTGGCCCACTGGCCTCCTTTAAGTTCTTTCAACAAGACAATCATGCTCTCATCTCAGGGCCTTTTGCCTGGAACACTCTCTCACCAGCTACCCACATACTGCCTCACTTAATATTTGTTCAAATGTCCCCTTATCAGAGACCTTTCCTAACCATATTTCTAAAATAGTGCTTCCCGTTAGTCTCTATCCCCTTGCCTTATACAGTGTGTTCGTAAAGTCATGGTGCACTTTTGACGGGTCACAGGAAAGCAACAAAAGACAACAGAAATGTGAAATCTGCACCAAATAAAAGGAAAACCCAGTTATGTAGGATGATGTGGCAGCATGTACGCATGCGCAGATGATGACGTAACACCGTGTATACAGCGGAACAGCCCACAGACATGCCAGTTGAGATGTGGATGGTACAGGAAAAGTCCAGTGTGTTCTGTGGCTTGCTAAATTCGAATCCGTGACCAAAGTGCAACGAATATCGGCACGTTTATAACAAAGCGCCACCACATAGGAATAACATTACTCGGTAGGATAAGCAGTTGAAGGAAACCAGCAGTTTGGTGGAGAAACCTCGTTCTGGTAGGCCATCAGTCAGTGACGAGTCTGTAGAGGCTATACGGGATAGCTACCTAAGGAGCCCTAAAAAATCTGTGCATGAGCCCACATCGAACTGCACTGAATAGGTATGAAACTGGGAGAGTTTTCCTTTTATTTAGTGTAGATTTCGCATTTCTATCATCTTTTGTTGCTTTCCTGTGACTGGTCAAAAGTGCACCATGACTTTACGGACACACTGTATTTCTTAGTATTTACCACCTGACATATATTTATATTTTTGTCTTCTCTCACTTGAATAAATTTCTTGAGAGCAAGAAATTGTTTTGTTTACTGTGTGGTCACTACCCGGTACAAAGCCTGGTATTTGATCAGTAGATATTTACTGTGTATTTATTGGACTAATGGATGGCAAGATTTAAACTCAGGTGAGCCTGGTTCCAAAGCCTAACTTGTCACTGCAACCAAGAACTAGGGAACCAGATCTAGAGGTTGAGTGACCTGGGGAAAATACCACAAATTCCATTACTCTACCCTAGGTGACATCAGAGGCTCCAAAAGGCTAGGAAACAACACTGCAAAACGAAACAGCAGCAGATCACAAAAAGGCAGTCCTTAGGGTACCATGAATTGATCATTTCCCTATCTGCTAAAATTTAGGTGTGATATATATAATATGTGATCCTGGAGCCAGATGACCTGAATATAAACCCCAACTCCTCTATTCCTCACTAGCAATGTAACCCTTAATAAGGTATGTAACTTCTCTGTACTATAGCTTCTTTATCTTCAAAATGGAGGCAACAATATGTATCTTACAGGGGTTTGTGAAGACTGAGAGTTAATATAGTATAAAATGTTTACAACAGTCAGTGCTACCTAAATGTTCATGATTCTGTTTTTCCCGGACACACAGAAAACAAAGGAAGAAAAGGCCCCAGACCACTCTGTGAATCAGTGGGCTGAGTAACAAAAAACAGCCTAAAAGTCACGTGGGTAGGCTAAAAAAAAAAAAAAAACGGTCTCGTATGCCTACACATCTAGAGTTTGAGCAGTCATGGAAATTTATCAGGATACCATCAGCCTCAGTGCCCAAGCTTTGTTGGTTAGACACCAAACTAAATGACAGCAAAAGCAAAGTTAGCTTATTGTTTGTTTGTTTTTTAAGTGAGAGAGAGACAGACAGAAAGGGAGAGAGATGAGAAGCATCAACTCATAGCTGCAGCACCTTAGTTGTTCATTGATTGCTTTCTCGTATGTGCCTTGACCTGGAGGCTCCAGTCTAGCCAGTGACACCTTGCTCAAGCCAGCGACCTTAGGTTCAAGCCAGTGATCTTTGGGCTCAAGCCAGGCACCATAAGGTCATGTCTATAATCCCACGCTCAAGCCAGCGACCCTGCACTCAAGCAGGTGAACCTGCACTCAAGCAGGTGACCTTGGTGTTCAAACCTGGGTCCTCAGCATCCCAGGCCAATGCTCTATCCACTGTGTCACCACTTGGTCAGGCAAGTTAACTTATTCTTTAAGATAGCAGAATCTACCCTGACTAGGTAGCTCAGTTGCTTAGAGCATTATCCTGGTAGGCCAAGGTTTTGGGTTTGATTCCTGGTCAGGGCACATATAAAAATCAACCAATAGGCCCTGGCCGGTTGGCTCAGCGGTAGAGCGTCGGCCTGGCGTGCGGGGGACCCAGGTTCGATTCCCGGCCAGGGCACATAGGAGAAGCGCCCATTTGCTTCTCCACCCCCCCTCCTTCCTCTCTGTCTCTCTCTTCCCCTCCCGCAGCCAAGGCTCCATTGGAGCAAAGATGGCCAGGGTGCTGGGGATGGCTCCTTGGCCTCTGCCCCAGGCGCTAGAGTGGCTCTGGTCGTGGCAGAGCGACGCCCCGGAGGGGCAGAGCATCGCCCCCTGGTGGGCAGAGCATAGCCCCTCGTGGGCGTGCCGGGTGGATCCCGGTCGGGCGCATGCGGGAGTCTGTCTGACTGTTTCTCCCCATTTCCAGCTTCAGAAAAATACAAAAAAAAAAATCAACCTATATATATATAAATAAGTAGAACAAATCAATGTTTCTCTCTCTCAAATCAATAATAATAGTAATAATAATAAAAAGATAACATCCAATTTGGCAGGATGCTCTAGGTCAGTCAAAATAACATCTGACAAACCTCTAACAAACATTACAACCACTTATAGAGTCACTTATGCACCAATTCATTCTCTTGATGGAATCACTAGGTAAGTTACCTCAATGGTGCCAGTTAACCCATATTAACTGCAATTCTGCCTCCAGCCTAAGCAGTTTCTGAAGGTCAAATGCCCAGGAAGCTCAGTTGTAGTAGACTAGAAACTACAAAGAAAAGTAAAAAGAAATGCTTATATTATTAATATATAAATAATAACATTGGACAACCAGTTCTAAATGTTACTGCTTTGACCCATGCTGCTACCTATGTATGGACCAGCTCAGAATGCACAAATCATGAGTCAGAGGTTTGTTTTGAGGACATGAAAGTCAAAGCAGAATAGGAAGAAAAGACACATGATCAATAACAGCAGCCACCAATGAAAACCAAAGATTAAATTTTATATCCTGGGCTATGTTTACACATCTGTCGTACAGTTATGTTTACATATAAAGGTGATCATGTAGTCAAAAGTATACTATATTTATTGAGCAACTGAATAAGTGTATTTAGTACAAAAATAAAACTTTTATACTCATTATCCATTTTAAACTCCCAACAACCCAATGAATTTAGTATTATCGTCTTTTTAAGAGGGGAAAGTTGAGGTTTAAGAGATTATTTTGTCCAAGGTCACATCCAGGAAGAACACGACCTGGGATTTGTTTTTTTATTTTATTTTATTTATTTATTTATTTATTTTTACAGGGACAGAGGGAGAGTCAGAGAGAGGGATAGACAGGGACAGATAGACAGGAATGGAGAGAGATGAGAAGCATCAATCATCAGTTTTTTGTTGGGAGACCTTAGTTGTTCATTGATTGCTTTCTCATATGTGCCTTGACCGCGGGCCTTCAGCTGACTGAGTAACCCCTTGCTCAAGCCAGTGACCTTGGGTCCAAGCTGGTGAGCTTTTTTTTTTTTTTTTGCTCAAACCAGATGAGCTTGCGCTCAAGCTGGCGAGCTCGGGGTCTCGAACCTGGGTCCTCTGCATCCCGCTCTGATGCTCTATCCACTGCACCACCGCCTGGTCAAGCTGACCTGGGATTTGAACAGAGGCTAATCTGAAACCAAAGTTTATACTGTATCAACTCTTATTTACCACCAAAAGATAAACAAGAATACACTCTCCAGAGAGGGTTTAAGTTAATCGGTTAGAAGATACTTACTTTGTGCTGAGTTTCATAGAGAAAAAGTTAAAATAAAAAGCTAAGGCTTTGTATTTGTTTTTACACTGATAGAAACTTGCAGATTTAGCCTAAACTTGTATGTTACTTTACTAATTCACATTTAATTATAATCCAGATCTAAAGAGCCAAGCATGCACCTCTTTGTGACCAATTTCAAACTAACCAAAAGAGATCTGTATGTGCAAATATGGGGGGAAAGGCCAGAGCAATTTAAAAGCAGAAACAAAGAAGCTGAGTGAGTTTATCAAAGAGGAAGACTTCATGGCCTGACCTGTGGTGGCGCAGTGGATAGAGCGTCGACCTGGAAATGCTGAGGTCGCCGGTTCGAAACCCTGGGCTTGCCTGGTCAAGGCACACGTGGGAGTTGATGCTTCCTGCTCCTCCCCCCTTTCTCTCTCTATCTCTCTCCTCTCTCTCTCTCTCCCTCTCCCTCTCTCTCTCCTTTCTAAAATGAATAAATAAAATAAAAATTAAAAAAATAAAAAATAAATAAAAAAAAAGAGGAAGACTTCAAAAAGGACACAGACTGACTGATCTGCATATGTGTATAACACCACAGATACCCTATTAAAAGCAAAGTAACTACCAGGTTTGAGAGATCCAGTGCAGGGCTGGTGAGTTTAGAGAGGACAAGCTTAATAAGCCTAAAGGAGGTAAGTAAAAAGCTGAAGCAAAGTTATAAAGATATCCAGAGAAATATATTAACTAAATCCTTAAAGGAAAATCAGACATTAGAACTCAGAAAGAAAATAGGAATCTGCAGTGATTAAAATAAGGAACGTGCACATCATCTTATAAAAATATATGAAAACAGATTTACCTAATATACGTAACTAGGTTTCACTCATGTCCCAAAAGACCCTGTACAGTACAAAGTAGTATAATAATACAATAAATAATACACGAATATTTTTAAATAGCAAGTCCCTTAAATTGACGTTAATCCAATTAAAATTTTAATTCATGTATAACTTTTTTTGAGGGGGGGGACAGGGACAGACAGACAAGAAGGGAGAGAGATGAGAAGCATCAACTCATAGTTGTGGCACCTGAGTTGTTCAGATTGCTTTCTCATATGTGCCTTGACTGGGGGGCTCCAGCCGAGCGAGTGACCCCTTGCTGAAGCTAGTGATCTTGGGCTCACGCCAGTGACCACACAGGGTTATGTCATGCTCAGGCCAGATAAGCTGGCACTCAAGCTGGCGACCTCGGGGTTTTGAACTGGGTACTCAGCATCCCAAGCCCGCGCTCTATACACTGTGCCACTGCCTGGTCAGGCTAATTCCTATATAACATTTATTTTTTTTATTTTTGACGGAGTCAGAGAGAAGGACAGATAGAGACAGACAGACAGGAGAGAGATGAGAAGCATCAATTCTTCATTGCAGCTCCTTACTTGTTCATTAATTGCGTTCTCATATGTGCCTTGACTGGGGGCAGGGGATGGGTGGCTACAGCAGAGTAAGTGACCCCTTGCTCAAACCAACAACTTTGGGCTCAAGCCAGCGACCTCTGGACTCAAGCCAGCGACCTCTGGACTCAAGCCAGCGACCATGGCGTCATGTCTATGATCCCAGGCTCAAGCCAGTGACACCAAGCTGGTGAGCCCGTGCTCAAGCCCATGAGCCCACACTCAAGCTGGCAACCTCGAGGCTTCAACCTGGGTCCTCCATGTCCCAGTCTGACGCTGTATCTGCTGTGCCACCGCCTGGTAAGGCATATATAACTTTTAAATCTCTGAATTTGAGAAGGCAAATATTAGACTTAGTTGCAATTTCCAAGGTAACTTGTTGAATAGGCCTATGTTCATAAGATACATAGAACAGACCTGGAAGTGAATAGGAATGTTGAAGAATGAAAAAGGAGGAAGTGGAAACAGATGGAAGTTTAAAGTCAAAGATAAAATACAAGGTCACTAAAAGAAGCAATAATAAAAATAATAATAATGATGATAGAGAAAAAGGTACTGATAGCATTAATCTCATATGATGTAAGTCATCTTTTGCAGCTCATTCCATTTGCAGTGGTAGTTAATTCTTCATGTAAGCCTTGGAGTTCATACAATGAAACAAAAATTTAATCACAAACTAAAAATAAATATTCTAGTAAAAAAGCCTTAGCCCACAATGAAGAAAATAGAGCATTTTTAAGAGAAAAATGATGCAGGAATATTCTATATGAACTAGTAATCAGGATGGGGTAAATGCAGGTTTACAATTGTTCATATGAAAAATAACACAATAATTAATAAATAATAGTACAAGAATAAACTCTGTGTTTTGAGAACTCACAACTGTAAACATACTTTTGCCCCACCCTGTATAAATGATGCAGCTAGGTGGGGCATTTCTGTCATTCCCAAGAACTAGGTGGAGTTCTCAGACCAGCAGAGGCCGTAACAGATCAAATTCCTATAAAGGACCCATCCATGGCCAACAAAAACAACCAACAACTCAGAAAAATGATAAAATGCCTCAACTTTAGCTCTTTAGTCCCAAGCTATATGGAATTGTTAAGTACTGACCACAGAAAAATGCTACAGTGAAGAGGGAGAAGCTCAAACCTGACTACAAATATTTGCACCCTTAATTTGTGTTACTTTCAAAACTGAATGCAGAAGTTCTACTCAATCCTGCACGGTAGTTTGCAAGACAGCCCAGATCTCTGCAGCAACCCTATACAAGACATTTTCAGAATACTTGGGGATACAAAGTGTTTTCAGAACACTCCTTCATTAGGCATAAATTAGAAAATTAGAAATGGCTAGTTCCATTATGCCAAGCTTGCTTCACTTGCCAAGCCTCCTCATGCTCTTCCAACTCAGTGGTGAGATCATATCTACCCCTCAAAACATACCCAGTGCCTAACAGCGCCTGGACATCAGCCCCCTCATTTTCTCAGTTTTTGTATTCATCCTACTGTCATCTCATTCCAGATAATATGACCATTCTCGTTCCCCCTCCCTTTAAATGAGCTTTTAAAGAAATAATTATGTGGGCAAACAATCTTATTGGGCCATAATATTGGACAAACTATTTTATTACTTACTATACAAATTTTTTTTTTAATTTATTCATTTTAGAGAGGAGAGGGAGAGACAGAGAGAGAGAAGGGGGGAGGAGCTGGAAGCATCAACTCCCATATGTGCCTTGACCAGGCAAGCCCAGGGTTTCGAACCGGCAACCTCAGCATTTCCAAGTCGATGCTTTATCCACTGCGCCACCACAGGTCAGGCTCTTTTTTTTTTTTTTTTAATGTGCCTTGACTGTGGGCCTTCAGCAGACCAAGTAACCCCTTGCTTGAGCCAGCAACCTTGGGTCCAAGCTGGTGAGCTTTTTGCTCAAACCAGATGAGCCCTCGCTCAAGCTGGCGACCTCAGGGTCTCGAACCTGGGTCTTCCGCATCCCAGTCCAACGCTCTATCCACTGCGCCACCGCCTGGTCAGGCTATACAAATTTCTTTTTTTTTTTTTTTTTTTTTTTTGTATTTTTCTGAAGCTGTAAACGGGGAGAGACAGACAGACTCCCGCATGCGCCCGACCGGGATCCACCCGGCACGCCCACCAGGGGCGACGCTCTGCCCACCAGGGGGCAATGCTCTGCCCCTCCGGGGCATCACTCTGTTGTGACCAGAGCCACTCTAGCGCCTGGGGCAGAGGCCAAGGAGCCATCCCCAGCGCCCGGGCCATCTTTGCTCCAATGGAGCCTTGGCTGCGGGAGGGGAAGAGAGAGACAGAAAGGAAGGAGAGGGGGAGGGGTGGAGAAGCAAATGGGTGCTTCTCCTGTGTGCCCTGGCTGGGAATCGAACCCGGGACTTCACACCAGGCCGATCGATGCTCTACCACTGAGCCAACCGGCCAGGGCTATACAAATTTTTTTTTTTTCCTTTTTTTTTTTTCTTTATTCATTTTTAGAGAGGAGAGAGAGAGGGAGAGAGAGAGAGACAGAGAGAGAGAAGGGGGGAGGAGCTGGAAGCATCAACTCCCATATGTGCCATGACCAGACAAGCCCAGGGTTTCAAACCTGCGACCTCAGCATTTCCAGGCCGACTCGTTATCCACTGCGCCACCACAGGTCAGGCTATACAAATTTCTTATAATGACTAGTACTCAATCCTTAGAGCCCTGCACTGACTTCCCAGTAACTCCTCTTTAACTATCAAGTCTTTATACAGCAAAATCTTCTAGAAGGAACCTATTATACTTCAAGGGAACAGAACAGACAATGCTAAGTCAAATATAATGCTACTTACTCTCAGTAGGGTCTAAAATCTAAACATTGTCTTTCTCCTGTACCCTCACTCAAACAGAAACATTAAACTCTTTTTTTTTATTTTTAGATATTATTTACTCATATTTTTAGAGAGAAAGGGAGGGGGGAAGAGGAGCGGGAAGCATCAGCTCGTAGATACTTCCCGCAAAAAAGATTAAACTATTTTAAATAGCAGCTGTCACATTCTGTGTGTGTGTGTGTGTGTGTGTGTGTGTGTGTTTGTGTGACAGAGATAGGGAGAGAGGCAGAGGGACAGATAGGGACAGACAGACAGGAAGGGAGAGAGATGAAAAGCATCAATTGTTCATTGCGGCACCTTAGTTGTTTATTGATTGCTTTCTCATGTGCCTTGATGGGGGCTCCAGCAGAGCAAGTGAACCCTTGCTCAAGTCAGTGACCTTAGCCCTGGCCAGTTGGCTCAGCAGTAGAGCGTCAGCTCAGTGTGTGGAAGTCCCGGGGTCAATTCCTGGCCAGGGCACACAGGAGAAGCACCGGTCTGCTTCTCTACCCTTCTCCCTCTCCTTTCTATGTCTTCCCCTCCTGCAGCCAAGGCTCCATTGGAGCAAAGTTGGCCTGGGTGCTGAGGATGGCTCCATGGCCTCCACCTCAGGCGCTAGAATGGCTACACTAGACTGGCTCTGGTTGCAACGGAGCAATGCCCCAGATGGACAGAGCATTGCCCCCAAGTGGACATGCTGAGTGGATCCCGGTTGGGCGCATGCAGGTATCTGTCTCTCTGCCTCTCTGCTTCTCACTTCAGAAAAAAAAAAAAGACAGAGTCCTTGTGCTTCAAGCCAGTGACCTTTGGGCTCAAGCCAATGATCATGGAGTCTATGAACCCACACTCAAGCCAGAGACCCTACATTCAAGCTGGTGAGCCTGCACTCAAACCGGTGACCTCGGGGTTTCGAACCTGGGTCCTCTGCATCCCAGTCCAATGCTCTATACACTGACTGTGCCACTGCCTGGTCAGACAGCTGTCACATTCTTTAAAAAGTAAAATACAGCAAATTTTATTTCTAGGAATATAGTTTAGAGTTACAGGCAAAAAAAAAAAAAAAATTATGAAGATGCATGTTCAAATGGACCTAACCAGCCTGGCCTGTGGTGGTGCAGTGGATAGAGCATCGACCTGAACACTGAGGTTACTGGTTTTAAACCCTTGGCTTGCTGCGTCAGAGCACATACAAAAAGCAATCAGTCACTGAACAACTAAAGTGAAGCAACTATGAGTTGATACTTCGCGCTCCCTGTCCCTCTCTTTCCTCTTTCTGTAAAATCAAAAAAGGCAATGTTTTTTTTTTGTTTGTTTTGTTTTTACACAGATAGAGAGAGTCAGAGAGAGGGACAGACAGACAGGAACGGAGAGAAATGAGAAGCATCAATCATTAGTTGTTCGTTGATTGCCCTCTCATATGTGCCTTGACCATGGGGCTACAGTGGACCAAGTAACCCCTTGCTCAAGCCAGTGACCTTGGGTTCAAGCTGGTGAGCTTTGCTTAAACCAGATAAGTCTGCGCTCAAGCTGGCGGCCTCGGGGTCTCAAACCTGGGTCCTCCACATCCCAGTCCACCACTCTACCCACTGTGCCACCGCCTGGTCAGGCAAAAAATAAAATCTTAAAAAAAAAACAGGACCTAACCTAAATGGCATCCACAGGGAATGGCTATTTTTAAATATGTGGAACTATAAATTCTTTTTTTGTGTGACAAAGACAGATAGATGGACAGATAGGGACAGACAGGGAGAGAGATGAGAAGTATCAATTCTTCTTTGCAGCTCCTTAGTTGTTCATTGATTGCTTTCTCATATGTGCCTTAATGGGGGGGGGGGGGTTGGGGAACTCCAGCAGAGCAAATGACCCCTTTCTCAAGCCAGCAACCCGTGGGCTTCAAGCCAGTGACCTTTGGGCTCAAGCCAGCAACCATGGGGTCATGTCTGTGATCCCACGCTCAAACCAGTGACCCTACGGTCAAGCTGGATGAACCTGTGCTCAAGCCAGTGACCTCGTAGTTTTGAACCTGGGTGCTCTATGTCCCAGTCCGACGCTCTATCCACTGTGCCACCACCTGGTCAGTCTAGAACTATACATTCTAATATAAAGGATGTTCAAGGTATGTTACAGAAATATAAAGAACAAGTTGCAAGTCATTAGTATTACATGAGCCCATCTGAGTTAGTGTGTGTGTGTGTGTGTGTGTGTGTGAGAGAGAGAGAGAGAGAGAGAAAGAGATAGAGGAATACTTTTTCTCAATGATGAACTCTATACAGTGGAACTAGGAGGGAAATAGTTATACCTTTCTTTATTGTTTCAATTTTTCACTTTGTGCCTGCATCAGGCAGAGTGGATAGAGTGTCGATCTGGAACACAGAGGACCCCGGTTTGAAACCTCAAGGTCGCCAGCTTGAGCAGATTCATCTGGCTTGAGCATGGGCTCACCAACTTGAGCGTGGGATCATAGACATGACCTCATGGTCACTGGTTTGAGCCTAAAGGTCACTGGCTTGAGCAAGGGGTCACTTGGTCTGCTGTAGCCTCCGGTCAAGGCACATATGAGAAAGCAATCAATGAACAACTAAGGTGCCGCAACACAGAGCTGATGCTTCTTATCTCTCTCCCTCCTGTCTGTCTGCCCCTATCTGTCCCTCTTTCTCTCTCTCTTGCTAAAAAATAAGTAAATTTTTCACTTTGTACATAACTTTATTTTTTCTTAAAGATTTTATTTTATTGGTTTTTTTAGAGAGAGGAGAGAGGGGAAAAAGGTGAGAAGGAAGCATCAACTAGTATTTGCTTCTCATATGTGCCTTGACCAGGCAAGCCCAGGGTTTCAAACTGGTGACCTCAGCATTTCAGGTTGATGCTTTATCCTCTGCATCACCACAGGCCAGGCTGCAAATAACTTTCATAATGAAAAACATAGTCTGAAATTTTCATTTAATTGAAAGGATCAATAATGAACAGATGCAATTTTTATTGGCACTATAAATATGTTTTGGAGCTAAAGAAAGCCTAAGATACTTTCTGGTCAATTTAAACACCTGTGATGACAAACCTGTATAAATTCATTTATATGAATTTGAAGACTACTCTGAAAGAAAACCACTAACTTCAAGTAAAAATTAATAAGTGTAAATTTATAGTAAATATGTTAATAGAATTCTATGTATCATTTGCAGTAAACAAGTCACAGATTCCGATTTAGAAAGGACCTTAAAAGTCATCTAGTCCAACCTTCCTAGCCTAACATTATTCAAACAGAAGAGGAACAAAACAAAAATAACACAATAGGAGCCTGCTGATAGAGCTGATTTCCCTGAAGTTGAGAACCAGTCCTAGGAACATAGAAGAATTAGAAATGCCCCTAAAATGGAAGCATCGGTAATCATTCAGTAAATAACTGTTTTGGTCTAAGATGTCAAATTGTCCAGGTCAGTTCTAAACAAGTTTGTTGACTTAATTTTCCAGTTTTCAAAGTTTTCCATTTGTTTCCAACCAAAAGAAATCAGACCATGTTGCCGGTTGATTTTAATGAATAATAATCTCTGTATAAAAACATTTAAACTTTATCAAATGCTTTAAAAACACACACACAGATCCAAATCCAATACATAATCTATGAACATTCTTTTTTTCACCTCAACAGAATATGTAAAGGGATTTCTCGATAAAACTTTACATGTGTAAAAAAGACCCATAGTCTTACACATATAAACACACACATTCTTTAAGGAAGAACAAAAATACATGGTAAGAATGTGAATGGGATCAGAATGAATTTCTTGTAAAGCTTAAATAAAAGAACACCACATAAGTAAAAGAACTTCCTATACCAAGAGAAAATGCAGAGAGGGGAAAGAAAAAGGAGGGGTTAGTTTAGCTCATTAATAAATAGTTTGAGAAGGTCACTCAAGATTGTGAATTTTCAGAGTTACAGAAAATCCCCAGTTTTCACCACCTCAAATTCTGTGATCTGATAACAGATGATGCTTACAAAGCACCTATTTTTTTGTAGGTTTTGATTTGTTTGTTATTTAGGTATGGTTTGTCCCTTTCAGTGGTTAAACACTCATTTCTCACTCAGTATAAAGTTCTATTCATCAAAAGAGCCACAGTAAGAAATGATGGCAAGCTCAGGGTATTGCATGGGTGGCAGTAATGGGTGGCTACTAATAAGAGCCAGACTGCCTGGGTTTGGATTTCAGCATCACTGCCTGTTACCTGCCTGCTGCTCAGCAAGCTACTTAGCCACTATATGTCTCCATTTCCTTGTCTTCAACTAGGATCATTATTACCTACTTCATATAGGATTATTAAGAGAATTGAAACAAGATAACCCATTAGAAGAATTTATCGCATTGCATGGCACAAATAAATGCTCCATAAATGTTAGCTAAAATTATACCCATCATAGTATTACAGGGGAACCAAAAGAAAAATCCTAGTCTACTTCAGTATTTCACTTTGATGAGGTTTTCAGGGGCCAACTGTGGTAAAAAGCCAGTATATGTCTGATGCAAAAGAGATTTAGGATCTAGTCTTATGAATATAAGTGTTCACTTTATATTATTAAAAAAAATTACACAATTCCATATCACAAAATTTAACATCTTTCCATTAAATATCACACAATTCCCATCATTATGCCCTAAATACACCCCAGATGATGTAGAGTTTCTACTGATATTCAATGACAACAGGGTGCAGAAATTTTAACTAAGAATAGCTGCAGAAATGCATGTTAGGCAGTAATCTGTGTGTGCCGCAAGAGCTTGGGCCAACACAGATGGCTGGGACTCTGCCTCCATAGCCTGAACTCCCCCCACACACAGTCAGATGGGTCAGGTTCCTGCAGACTTTCAAATCTCCATTCTGGCCCCTTCAAGAGGGGAGTTTCCAAGAGGTGAAGGAAGCAGCAGTCACTGAGGATGGAATACCCCACACCTACTTCAGTATAATATGATAGCTATCATTGGTTTCTGCTGTAAAAAAAAAAAGAGAGAGAGAGAGAGAGAATAATCTTTAGTCACCTTTAAAACACAGTGGAAGAAAAAAATACAGAAGACAAGGGGCAGCATACTTATTATCACAGAATACTAATGATAAATATATATTATGCCCGACCCATGGTGGCACAGTGGATAAAGTGTTAACCTGGAATGCTGAGGTCACTGGTTCAAAATCCCAGACTTGCCCAGTCAAGGCACATGAGAAAAGCAACTATGAGCTGATGCTTCCCGCTCCCCCCCCCACTTTTCTCTCTCTCTAAAATCAATAAATAATATCTATAAACAAATAAATAAAATATACATGATAAAGACGAGCTTCAATTTCCTCATTTGTCCATGGAAGGTAAAAGAGAATGGCAGAGAATCATCAGTTACACTTTGTCTACTCTGATAATGACAAGGAGTCAATTCATACAAAGAAACAATCTCTAATAATGTCACTTTCTCTAGCCTGGCCTGTGGTGGTGCAGTGGATAGAGCCTTGACCTGAGAGCGTTGACCTGGAACACTGAGGTCACCAACTTGAAATCCTGGGCTTGTCCGGTCAAGGCACATATAACAAGCAAGCAGAGAAAATTAAAGTGAAGCAACTATGAGTTGATACATATTGCTTTCCTCTCCTCTCTCTGTAAAAATCAATAAATAAAATCTTTAAAAGAAAAGTCACTTTCTCTACCTCAAATACGGTGGTCAATACCTTTCATCTCTCCTCAAAAACTAGTATGAAAAAAGCTCTTAAATCCCCTAGAAAAAGGTGTTTGTTTGTCTTACTATTTTATTACCTTTCATTGTATCCAAAATAAAACAGGCTTCTTCCTGGAAGTTCTGGATCATCTGAAAAAAAGCAAGAAAATTTGCTGATCATTAAAAACTTCAGTCTGTTGTATTTAATTTTGCTTGTGTGGCTTTTTATTATATTAGACTTAAGTAAAAAATAATCCATTGCTTTGTTTTGTTTTCTTCCATTTAGTTATTAAGTTTTAAAAGCTAAGTAGATCATAGATAAGATCCCAAGGTCACTGGCTTGAAGCCCAAGGTCGTTGGCTTGAGCAAGGGGTCACTGGCTCGGTTTGAGCCCCCCAGTCAAGGAACATATGAGAAAGTAATCATTATACAACTAAGGTGCCACAACTATGAGTTGACACTTCTCATCTCTCTCCCTCTTCCTGTCTGTCTGTCCCTCTCTCTCACACTTAAAAGAAAAAATTACTCATGAAAACATGTAGTACATTTATATTGTTTTAATCAACTATATAATTATGGTGTTAATTCTATTCAGAAGAAATAATTTATCAATTTTACTGAAATAAATATTTTAATTGAAACAAATTTTGTTTCAATGAAATATGGTAGAATAATTAAAAAGTATTCAAGCATAAAAATAGGTTATGGTAAGAAAAATTCTATGGGGGAAGTGAATGGAAATATGAATTAAAGGAAACAAAGAAATTACATTAAAATTCTGTTAAAAAAAAGTGTATTCATTTTTATATATTTTATTGATTTGAAAGAGAGAAACATTTATATGTTGTTCCACTTTAGTTATGCATTCGTTGGCTGCTTCCTATATGTGCCCTGAGATTGAACCCACAACCATGGTGTTTCGGGATGATGCTCTGACTGAGCTACCAGGACAGGGCCTCCCATTTATTTATTTATTTATTTATTTATTTATTTATAAGCGAGCGGAGGGGAGGTAGTAAGACAGACTCCCACATGCATCCCAACCAGAATCCACCCAGCAACCCGTCTGGGATCAATGCTCAAATCAACCTAACTATCCTTAGCACCAGGGCCAAAGCTTGAACCAATCAAGTCACTGACTGTTCTTGTTTTAATCAACTATATAATGATGGTGTTAAGAGAGAATGAGATAGTGAGAGAGAAGGACGAGAGAGAGGGAAACAGAAGCAGATGGTTGCTTCAAACCCGGGACTTCACATGCTGGGCTGATGCTCTTATCCACTGAGCCAGCCAACCAGGGTCTCTTTTTTTTTTCCTAAATAAATGAAAGTATTAAATCATTCTTGTATTTAGATTACATGGAATATAGTTAAAATAGTGAAGCAATCATTTCATTTTTAAATGTCATAATATGCCCAGAAATAACATCTTTTGCAACTATTTAAACTTAAGAGAAAAAAGTTCAAGTCCCTAAAAATGTACAACGGGATACACATTTTTGAAAAATTGTTTTAGGGCCCTGGCTGGTTGGCTCAGCGGTAGAGCGTGGCCCACCATGTGGAAGTTCCAGGTTCGATTCCCAGCCAGGGCACACAGGAGAAGCGCCTATATGTGTCTCCACCCTTCCCCCTCTTCTTTCTTTCTGTGTCTCTGTTCCCCTCCCGCAGCCAAGGCTCCATTGGAGCAAAGTTGGCCCAGGCGCTGAGGATGGTTCCATGGCCTCTGCCTCAGGCACTAGAATGGTTCCAGCTGCAATGGAGCAACGCCCTAGATAGGCAGAGCATTGCCCCTTGGAGGGCATGCCGGGAGGATCCCAGTCTGGTGCATGCGGGAGTCTGTCTCTGCCTCCCCACTTCTCACTTCAGAAAAATACAAAAAAAAAAGAAAAGAAAAGAAAATTATTTTAGGAGGCAAGCAAACAAAACCATCTGAAACCTCTGGTCTAGAAAATAGCACTCTGCCCCAATAGAACTGATCTTGATCCTCTCACACTCCCTGACAAATCAATTGCCATCTGGTGATTCAGCTGTACTGAAAACCTACCTCATCACTAATGAGCACATGGATTCCTGTTGGCCCCTGCTTGTAGATCTGGCTGATCTGGCAAGGGGAAATGCTGAAAAGCTGGGCAATTTTTTCTGTCAGTTCAACCGCTGTCAATTCTTCTAGGTAGATGGCATGGTACACTGCAAAAGGGAGAGAGAAAGAGAGCAATGGCAGTCAATATAATATTTATCTGCTCTTTAAGGTAATCTGATCCCTAAAAATGCCCACTCTTCTGAAGGACTCAGAGTCAAATCCTGAGTTCAAATCCTGACTTAACCACTTGCTAGTGTGTGACTTGGGGTAACATATCTAAGCCTCATTTTCCTCACCTAAATGCTGGAGATAACAATAAAATCTACTGTAAAGAGGAACTACAACAAAACTGGCCCTGGCCTGTTGGCTCAGTGGTAGAGCGTCGGCCTGGTGTGCAGGAGTCCCAGGTTCGATTCCCGTCCAGGGCACATAGGAGAAGCACCCATCTGCTTCTCCACCCCTTCCCCTCTCCTTCCTCTCTGTCTCTCTCTTCCCCTTCCACAGCCGAGGCTCCATTGGAGCAAAGATGGCCTGGGCACTGAGGATGGTTCTGTGGCCTCTGCCTCAGGCACTAGAATGGCTCTAGATGCAACAGAGCGACGCCCCAGAGGGACAGAGCGACGCCCCCTGGTGGGCATGCCGGGTGGATCCCGGTCGGGTGCATGCGGGAGTCTGTCTGACTGCCTCCCCGTTTCTAGCTTCGGAAAAATGAAAAAAAAAAAAAACATGACAAAACTGCCGAGAGTAGTGCTTGGAATATACTAGGAACTTAGTAAATGTTAGCTATTACCATTGCTAAATCTGCTGTTTGTAAATTCCTATCACATATGCTGGTAAGTCATCTCTCCACCTTTTCTCATATCTGTCCTGTCCTGTCCAGAAGGACCTACCAAAGAAAGTACCAGTTGAGTCCCCATCCTCATGCTTCTGCTGCTGTTGCTGCTGCTGTTGCTGCTGCTCCCTCAGCTGCAAGGATTCCTGGCAAACATAAATGGTTAGCCTTGGGCGCACCATCCTAAGGAGAAAAAAAAAAAGCTGTTAATCTTACATTTACATTATTACTGTAGAGCAAGGATTGAAGATTAACAGCCCATGGGCCAATGAAGCTAATTTGCTGTTTTATTAGCTCCCCATTGGGAGGGGGTGCATGTGCATTTAACTGAATTTTTTCCCACAGAAAGCATCATATACACCTCTGAATTTTTGGCTTTTCTTCAAAAATCAGATCTGGTGATCCAAAACCCTCATTCTACTACAAAACAATCAGCTGTTCTCTATGCATGGGCTATGCATTCTTCAGTACACACCCCAGACTTGACTGTTACTCATTTACATGTGACCTCTGTGGTCATCTGAGTTTGTGACCTTTGATGTAAACATTAGAATACAGATGCTCCTCAATTTATGGTGAAGTTATATATTGATATCCCATCCTAAGTTGAAAATCTTGTAAATTGAAAACACCTTTAATATACCAAACTTACCAAACATCATAGCTTAACTTAGCCTACATTAAATGTGATCAGAATTCTTTTTCTTTTTTTCTGACAGGGCCAGAGAGAGAGCCAGAGAGAGGGACAGATAGGGACAGACAGACATGAAGGGAGAGAAATGAGAAGCATCAATTCTTTGTTGTGGCACCTTAGTTGTTCATTGACTGCTCTCTCATATGTGCCTTGACCAGGGAGCTCCAGCAGAGCAAGTGATCGCGACCCCTTGCTCAAGCCAGCAACCTTGGGCTCAAGCCAGCAACCATGGGGTCATGTCTATAATCCCATGCTCAAGCCAGCAACCCTACACTCAAGCCGGATAGCCTGTGCTCAAGCTGGCAACCTCAGGGTTTCGAATCTGGGTCTTCTGTGTCCCAGTCCAACGCTCTATCCACTGCACCACAGCTTGGTCATGCGTGATCAGAATTCTTACATGATCTTAGAGTTGGGAAAAATCATCTCACTGAAACTGCTCAGTATTACAGAGTATCATATCGTTTATCACTAGAGTCTAGAAAGAGATCAAAATTCACAATTCAAAGTAAAGTTTCTACTGACTACATATCATTTTCATACCATCCTAAAGTTGAACAATCATAAGTCGAGCCATTATAAATCAGGGACCACCTATAGTCAAAATGTTATGAGCCAATATTTTTGTTTGTTTTCATTGATTTTTTTTAGAGAAAGAGAGAACCATTGATTTGTTGTCCTATTTATTTATGGCTGACTCTTATAAGTGCCCTGACCAGGGATCAAACCCACAACCTTGGCATATCAGGATAACTCTCTAACCAACTGAGCTACCCAGCCAGGGCATGAACCACTGTTTTATGAGTTAGGTTCAAGATACAACTTTTATTTAAAATGTGCCAATATAGTAAACTGGAGAGTCTTGTTTGCTTCATTACCTTCTTTTCCTAAATAGCCTAAGCCTTCTTTTGGTTCTTATTTCTTTGATAACTGTATTCAATTACCTCTTGATCTGATTATCTATCTTATTGCTTTCTATTTCTAAATGGTCTTTAGATAATACATTTAAAAATGAAAGATCTAGTCTGACCAGTGGTGGTGCAGAACAGGGCTGACCTGGGATGCTGACGTCCAAGGTTTGAAACTCTTAAGGTCCTGGCTTGAGTGCTGTCTCATCAGCTTAAGCATGGGATCATCATTGAATCCCTAGTCAAGGCACGTATGAGAAGGCAATCAATAAACAACTAAAGTGCCGCAACTATAAGGTGATGCTTCTCATCTCTCTCCCTTCTCTCCCTTTCTCTGTCTGTCTCTCTCTTGCAATAAATTAAAAAAATAAATATCCATTCCTTTTTCCCAAGTCATTAGTACTTTGTGAATTTCACATCTTTCCTTAAAATTTTCCTAAATTATAGCCAAACTGATAAACTCTTGTAATATACAGAAACAAAGTACTTCACAATCTGTTTCATTATTTAGTCACTGATTTGGTTCTATGGCATTGACTTGTATGTTTTTTCTATCAATGCTACTGGTACCTATTGCAAATTTGAAATCACAAATTGGGACTACAAATTACTCTCTGTATTATAAATATATTTCTAAAAAGACATTTAAGCAATTCTTACCCAAACTTACAAATTATCTCTTCTCTAGCTAAAGCTGGACCTTTACAGCTGTTGTTTCTTTTGCCTAGAAGGCTCTTCCTTCATATGACCTCATAGCTTCTAGTCTTCTCATAACTCAGCTTAAATAATTTCTCTTCAGAAAGATCTTTCCTAACCAAATTCTAGGTACTCTGTAAGTCACAACTGTGTCTTTGTTTTGCTTTCCTTCAAAGCACTATCACTATCCAAAATACTTACTGTTTATATCTTTATCTCTCTTCCCATTAGATAGTAGTCTCCATGATAATGAGTACCCTGTCTATTTTGCTCATCACTGTATCCCCAAAACCTAATAGCTCATAATAGGGACAATGAATATTTACTGAATGAAAAAACTGCTAGAAAAAAAGAAATATCGCGAGGAATTCCTTGAATCAAGTGTTGGAAAGGATATTTTTCATCTTCATTTATTTGGTACAAAGCTTGCATTCAAAAAGAATGCTTTGACAAGATGTATTTAGCTGTGCAACAAGTATTGTGAAGAGTCCATGAGTTCAAATCCATTTGAAATCCAACCTGATATTTTCACACTAATCACATACCGGCCTTTTAATGCATTAAAAAGTCTGATTCCATCTGCAGGGCCACAGATTTGGATCACATCATCTCTAGTTAGTTTCAATAAATCTGCCCCTGAAATAAACATAAGAAATTGGGTGACAAAGGCAAAGATTCTCTTTGTTAATGACTATTAAAATGGGTTTTGTTACAAAGATGCCTCATTACTACTACATACATTACAATCCATAATCTTTTGCATGGTATATAAGGTCCTCCATGACCCTGCCTCTTCTTCCTCCACCTCAATTCCCACCCAGTTACTTCTCCACTTAACTCCATGCTTTCATCATACTGATGATGTGTAATGAGAATTTGTTTCTCCTACCTGAAATACCCTTCCACCGCCTGACCAATAGACTCCTCCTCATCCCTCACACATCACACATGTTCCCTAACCCCACACTCTCCCCAAAATGCCTAATTCTGTATCTACTATACCACATTTACTGTTTACCCTTTTTTGGAGGATTTATTTTTATTTTAATATTTTGATACTAGATCATGAATGATCAGACAGTATGCCTTATCCATTTGTGTATTTCTGCCATGGTACACTGAAAGTGCTAAATAAGAGTGGAATGTGCAAATAAAATACAACATAGTGATATCAAGAGGAAAATTTCTGACTACCTGCAAATATGCCTTGATAAATATGTGTAATATACATTTTAAAATGTTGTAAAGAATAAATATTTTAAAATTAAGGTGAGTTTAAACTAAGAGTCTTTCTAAGTATTTCAGAGCACGCACACATGCACACATACACCTTCTCACACGTATACCAGGAGGTCTTAGAATGTAAAATATCCCATGCTGGGGAAAACAAAAGGACAAGCAAATTTAACCTGAGAAGTTTGTAAAAAGCCTTGTGAATGTAGAAAACCGGTTTCGATGTAACCATTGCTGAGCTTCCTGAGGTGTGGTTGTTGGCAAGAGGTTCTAAAAAAAAAGAAAGCAATTTTTTTGGTAACTAAATAGATTGAACTTCACAAAGATAAAAACACTCACAAACACACCCACACTCAGATAGGCCTAGTTTGCTTTGGAAGTTGTCTATACAACAGTCTTCTTTCTCTAACCATGCAAGATATCCTTGGAATTTCATCCTTATCTTCCCCACTAGATTGTAAATTCCTTACACACAAGTCCTGCATTACTTGTTTTGTATCTCCAGTCCTTAGCATAGTATCTGGTTCACAGTCAAAATTCAATAAATGTGTTGTTGTTTTTTTATGGTGGTTGGTTTTTTTTTTGTTTTTTTTTATTTTTTTTTTACAGAGGCAGAGATAGACAGGGACAGACAGACAGGAACGGAGAGAGATGAGAAGCATCAATCATCAGTTTCTCGTTGTGCGCGTTGCGACTTCTTAGTTGTTCATTGATTGCTTTCTCACATGTGCCTTGACCGTGGGCCTTCAGCAGACCGAGTAACCCCCTGCTGGAGCCAGGGACCTTGGGTCCAAGCTGGTGAGCTCTTTGCTCAAGCCAGATGAGCCCGCGCTCAAGCTGGCGACCTCGGGGTCTCGAACCTGGGTCCTTCCGCATCCCAGTCCGACGCTCTATCCATTGCGCCACCACAGGTCAGGCCAAGGTGGTTGTTTTTTAGCAAGAGAGAGAGACAGACAGGAAGGGGCAGACAGATAGGAAGGGAGAGAGATGAGAAGCATCAACTCATAGTTGCAGCACCTTAGTTCTTCATTGATTGCTTTCTCATATGTGCCTTGACCAGGGGGCTCCAGCCAAACCAGTGACCCCTTGCTCAAGCCAGTGACCTTGGCTCAAGCCACCAACCATGAAATCATGTCTGTGATACCATGCTGAAGCCAGTGACCCCATGCTCAAGCTAATGAGCCCATGCTCGAGCCGGATGAGACCACACTCAAGCCAACAACCTTGGGGTTTCAAACCTGGGTCCTCTGCATCCCAGGCTGATGCTCTATCCACTGTGCCACCACCTGGTCAGGCTTTATAAATGGTTAATGAATGAATGAATACTCCTTAAAAGATGGGCACTTCTACTGGATTGCGCAGTCATCAAAGTATTATTAGACATTGCAAATAACTGACATATAACTTTTGACTTACATCTGTGGCTGGAGGGGGCGGCTCTGGCTGGTGGTTTGGTGAACCATTTCTAAAGAAACATTTATAATGAAAGGATGAGTCCATGACATGTACTAGAGTTCATTTTATTCTTCACTCTCATAATAAGTCCTAAGCTACATATTTAAATGAATCTGTGCACTCTCATAAAACATTCTTATTCTTAGACCCAATACTTCTATTGTTTGTTAATTTATTGTAGGCTATTTTGGGGAGTGAGGGGGGAGAGACTATGTCATTTGCAACATTTTTTTATTATTGGATAAATTGAAAAAATATCAAGATTACAGTAAGTTGGGAATAAATTATGGCATAAAGACTATTTAACATAAACTTATTAGAATATAAGCTAAATATCAGAATACAAAAGTAATCAATATATCACTCCTACATTAAATGTATAAATGTACAAACACCTATAGAAAAAATTTTAGAATAAAATTTATGAAATGCAATGTGGTCACACATTTTTTATAATAGAAAACACTTAATAATTACTTTTGAAGCAACTTCAAATATTGTAATCTAAGGACTATTTCCACACCTTTAGTTTCTCCCTGAGATTCCTTTTGCTTTACAGATTGTCCCTCTTACCTAATGTTTAGTGTGTTTTTTTTATGAGAGGAAATTATTAGAATGAAGTACATAACAAAGAGGAAAAAAATACCCTCTTAAATCCTATATAATATTTTAAATTGCTTATAGGTAGACTGAATAATCCACATGGGTAATAAGAGATTTTTCTTTCAAAAGAGATCTTTTCCATCTTCTTTCTTTATCTTAACTGCAAAATACAAATTCAGTATTCAAATTGAGTGATTAAGTTATCTCAAAGGCCCTAGTTATCTATTCTTTCTACAACTTCTACCTATTTTTTTCTTAATTGTTACATTTTGAATATTTAAGCCACCTAAATTACTTTAGGTGGATGAATACATAGCCTGAATAAATTAAAAAACATTAGAACTAAATATACTCATACATTTCATAGCCTATTTGAAATTTCAATCTGGCCTAGGGGGAAAGACACTCTTTAGCAATCATGTTCAACCTTCTTCCCGATTAACAAAGATTCATAATAATTAGGTGTTAGGATCATTCTTAATAAATAATAAAATAGATATTAGTGTTTGTACAATTGTGTTTCAATTCCCGATGATCACTCTCTGGTGAGAGTTTGATCAGGAAGTGAAATAACCACAAGTATACAGTGATTGTGAGAAGTGAAAAGCCCAGAAAATCAGTCCCTAAATCACTAAAAACTAACTATAAATGTGATTTTCTAATGGGAGGAAAAAAGAAGAGAAAGGGATTTATGATCCTCTTTCAGTCTCTTACTGTGGCAGATGATCAAAACTGACACAATCTGACCTTGCAACAAAGTCGAACCTATTCCAGGGCTCTCTCATCTATGAGATAAGCCATTATACAGACTTAGTGCCAAAAAAAACCCAAAAACCAAACAATAAAAAAAACCTCTTTCAGTCTATTTTGAAGGTAATCCAAAACTCAGTTACAACATAAATCCATCAAACACTAACCAAATAGAACTACAGTGGGTCCTCGGGTTACGACACAGTTCTATTCCTATGACAGTGACGTAATCCAAATTTTGGTATAAGTCGAAACACACCCTAGCCTAAGTCACTTACCTATCCTAACACAGTTGTAAAATCATAATCTAGAACATAACAACACAATTAAGCCACAGAAAAAGAAAAAGGACATAAATACACTGTACTGTACACTATACTGTATATTCTTCCGCCTTGCACTACCAAACTAGTTCGCCCATGTAGTCCATAAGTATGACATTAACAGCATAAGCTGAAACACTCACATCTCAATTTTCCCAAGTTTTTATGAGAGTGAGCATTATAAACTCTAAACGTTGTATGTCAAGACTCTCATAAACTGAGGACCCCCTGTACTTATTGATTTGAAAAGATCTTGTTTACAGAGAGATTATGAAAAATACACATTTAATACAAACACAGGCAATAAATTTCATTTCCCACACTTACCCTTCCCCAAGAGAAAAACTGCTATGGGAACTGCTGAAGCCAGGTGATGGGGAATTATTGACATATGTGATTTCGGGCCATGGAGAACACTAAAACAAAAGACAACTGAGATAATAAAAAGTATAATTGACTCCAGTGTTCCACAGAAACATTGTTACTTGAATAGCACATCTTGATTAGTAAAAGTAAATTTTAAGTCCTCAGAGGTCCCTATAACTAAGATAAGTTAAGTTTCAACCAGGTAGGAAGCAACTTTTTTTTGAGATATAACTGACGTACAACATTATATTAGTTGTAGGTAAATTACAACAGAATGATATAATAAATGTATATATGGTAAAATGACTAGATTTTTCTTAAGAGTAAAAAGTATTGATTGAAATTGTCACCAAAAGAAGTCCTTTTACCTCTGTGAGTATTGTTGTCTCATAGGAAGGTTGATATTTCTCCTTTTCATGAGGTGTTCGTTTCTCCATTTTCTCCCTATCAGTTTTTTGCTTTCTGTCTGCACCTTTGGGCTGAAATGAAAAATACTTTGTTTTAAACTCACTCTTCAATCCAACAATGTTACTAAAAATTTAAGCCTGACTGTGGTGGCGCAGTGGATAGAGCATTGACCTGGAACCCTGAGGTTGTAGGTTCGAAACCCTGGGCTTGCCCATTCAAGGCACATACGACAAGCAAGCAATGAACAACTAAAAGTGAAGCAACTATAAGTTGATACTTCTTGTTCTTCCCGCACCCTCTCTTTTCTCTCTGTAAAATCAATAGATAAAATCTTTAAATAGCCTGACCAGTCAGTGGCACAGTGGATAGAGCATCGGACTGGGATGCAGAGGACCCGGTTCAAGACCCCGAGGTCGCCAGCTTCAGTGCGGGCTCATCTGGTTTGAGGAAAAGCCCACCAGCTTGAACCCAAGGTCGCTGGCTCGAGCAAGGGGTTACTCGGTCTGCTGAAGGCCCACGGTCAAGGCACATATGAGAGGGCAATCAATGAACAACTAAGGTGCTGTAACGTGCAATGAAAACTAATGATTGATGCTTCTCATCTCTCTCCGTTCCTGTCTGTCTGTCCCTGTCTATCCCTCTCTCTGACTCACTCTCTGTCTCTGTAAAAAATAAAAATTAAAAAAAAAATCTTTAAATAAATAAATAAGCCCTGACCGGTTAGCATGGTTGGTTAGAGCATCATCCCAATACGCCAAAGCTGCAGGTTCAACCCCTAGTCACAGCACATAAAAGAATGAACCAATGAATGTATAAATAAGTGGAACCACAAATCAGTGTTTCTCTCTCTCTTTCTCCTTCTTTCTAAAATCAATAAAAATTTAAAAAAACCTTATGCAGTCACAATTGAAACAAAGATATATTATAATGACATAAAAACAAGATGCATCACTGTATGTAAGTTGGAAAATAGGAAATTTAAATGTTTTATAGTTAAAAAAGAGTAAGAGATCTATAGCTATAAACATGGAAAGAGCTCTAAAGTACATAGTTAACTGAAAAAAGCAAGCCTCAAAATAGTTCATACAGTATAATACCTTTTATGTTTGAAAGAAAGCATATGTATATCTACATACATGTATATATAAAGGCACAGAAGGGGACTAGAAGGATACATACATACTAAATAGTAACAGTTGTTACCCCTGGGGAGAGGATGGCGAGTCAGGGTAAGAGTGGTAAAGGGGAATGTCAGTGTCATGCTCTGCATACTTTTGTATTAATGGATCTTTTATAATGAGAACATATTTATCCATGTGATAAAAATAAAGAGCAGCCCTGGCCAGTTGACTCACTGGCAGAGCATCAGCCTAGAACCTGGAAGTCCTGGGTTCAATTCCTGGTCAGGGCACACAGGAGAAGCAACCATCTGCTTCTCTACCTCTCCTCCTTCCCCTTCTCTCTCTCTCTCCCCCCTCCCTCCCACAGTCATGGCTCAATTGGTTCCAGTGAATTGGACCCAGTGCTGAGGATGCCTCTCATGGCCTCCCCTCAGGCACTAAAAATAGCTCAGGAGCAACACCCCAGATAAGCAGAGCAACCCCCTGTAGGGGGCTTGCTGGGTGGATCTCTGGTCAGGGGCATGCCAGAGTCTGCCTCTCTGCCTCCTCTCCTTTCACTTAATAAAAAATAAATAAACAGCAAAATAAGGGAAGATCAAGTTTGAATGTAACCAAAGCTGTCAACTTTTCATAATTTTTGTAAGCTTTTAGAAAAGCTTGTAATTTCAACAGACTTTAAGAGCATTCAATGAAAATCCATGAGTTTTTGCCTGACTGGTGGTGGTACAGTGGTTAGAGCATGGACCTTGGATGCTGAGGTCCCAGTCTGGAAACCTGTGAGGTCACCAGCTTGAGCGCAGGCTCATCTGGCTTGTGTGTGGGATCATCAACATGATCCCATGGTTGCTGCCTTGAGTCCAAAGGTTGCTGGCTTGAGCAAGGCGTCACTGGCTCAGCTTGAGCCCACCCATTGCCTACCAAGGCACGTATAAGAAGCAATCAATGAACTAAAGCATCACAACTGTGAGTTGATGCTTCTCATCTCTGTCTCTCTTGCTCTAAAAAAAAAAAAAAATCCATGAGTTTTCATAGTTTCTGATGAAAGACAAGTTGGTTTTTTGACTTGGTAAATAAATGTTACAACTGAAAGATGAGGAAGATAGCTCCAAGGACCATGGCAATGCCAAGGAATACCTTGAAGACTTTGATCTGGCAGCTGGCTGAGTGCAAGTGCTCAGTATATTCCCCATTCTCGTTCTCCTTGAAGGTATCAATTTGGACTCGGAATGGCACTCCCTTTTCTCCGCCATGTTTCCTCATGGTGAACTCTGTGCTAATACAATGCACCTGAGGAGAACACAACATCCAGGTTTCAGGAGAGCTAGCTAGGCAAACCAAACAACATTTTCTTAGCAACTACTACCAGCAAAACCTTTACAAAGTATTGTGAACATTTACCAAAAAAAACTTTTACTCTTTTTAATCTCAAAGAATTTACACTCTAATGGTGGAAATGAGGAAAACTGAAATGATTTACAAATGCAAAAAAAGTAAATATATAGATCTAATTAACAAAAGCTACTGTGAAGAATTAAATTCAGTAACTGCTTCGGAGAATACATAATTAACATAAAAGAGAAATAATTTCTGTTAGTAAAAGTTTTCTGGACTTTTATGTAGATTTTAGAAAGAGGAGGCAACATCCCTACTGGGAAAATAGTAGCTATGAAAACTGGCAATAGGGAGGAAAAGGTTTGCTTGGCTCTGCAAAAAGTCTTAAGACTTTGGTGAATCTGAAGAGTGGAACCCTGATTGACCAAATACTAGCCTGGGTAAGTTATTAACTTCTCTAAGCCTCAAGGACTATTCCTATTCCATAGCATTACTGTTGAAAGTCTCAAATAAAATTATGTATACAAAGTGTTTACTTAACCCAGTAGCTAACTCATAGGAACTACTCAATAAATATTCTCTATGATCATGACAAATAAGAATTTTTAAGGAATCTACCCAAAGATAATCAGATATGCAAATCAAATTTTAAGTATAATGAGGTTCAAAATAACTTTATAGATAATAGTGAAAAATTAGGACAATCTCAATGCTAGATAATTGTTAGTGAAATTATGGTACATCCAGAATAAAATATGGAAGGTGGGGAAAAGTAGGTTTACAGTTGTGAGTACGTGAAACACAGAGTTTATTCTTATATTCTTATTTACTAATTACTGTATTATTTTTCCATATGAATAACTGTAAACCTACTTTTGCCCCACTCTATATTATGCAGCTGTCCGTAAGATTTTTGGTGAGAAACAAATAAGTAAATTGGAGAAATTAGAAGATCAATTCAGAAACTCCTTACTGCTTCCAGGGACATGTTAAGGAGTCTACACTTGATAGACTCGTACCCTGTAAAGATTCCCAACTCAACCTGTTTTATCCTTTAAGAAACAAATCGGTGGCCCTGGCCGGTTGGCTCAGCGGTAGAGCGTCGGCCTGGCGTGCAGGGGACCCGGGTTCGATTCCCGGCCAGGGCACACAGGAGAAGTGCCCATTTGCTTCTCCACTCCCCCCCTCCTTCCTCTCTGTCTCTCTCTTCCCCTCCCGCAGCCAAGGCTCCATTGGAGCAAAGATGGCCCGGGCGCTGGGGATGGCTCCTTGGCCTCTGCCCCAGGCGCTAGAGTGGCTCTGGTTGCGGCAGAGCGACGCCCGGGAGGGGCAGAGCATCGCCCCTGGTGGGCGTGCCGGGCGGATCCCGGTCGGGCACATGTGGGAGTCCGTCTGTCTCTCCTCGTTTCCAGCTTCAGAAAAATACAAAAAAGAAAAAAGAAACAAATCGGTAGTAAGAGATGCTGCTCACGCCTGACCTGTGATGGTGCAGTGGATAAAGTGTCCAACCAAATACTGAGGTTGCCAGTTTGAGACCCCCAGTTTGCCTGGTCAGGGCACATGTGAGAAGCAAATACTATGAGTTGATGCTTTCCTCTCACCCCACCCCCCATTTCTCTCTCTAAAATCAATATATAAAATCTTAAAAAAAAGAAAGAGAGAAAGAGATGTTCTTTGAAACTGGAACCCCATTCCCAATGCCTTACCTGAATGAACACAGATGTCCTCTTCGCAGGGTCCCACAGGAACTCCACTGTATTTAGTTGGTTTGGATTAGCCCTAGGATCGATTATACCCACAGACATTGGGATATCTGAGAAACAAATGGTAATCGTTGAACAATTCTGAGTGCTACTGGGTTTAAGTACAAAAACACTGTTTTTTACATTGGTATTATTGGCCTCTAGTTACCAAGATTTTTATGTACCTTCTTTTGCGAGTGAAAGGGGTATGAATAGAGCTAAAATTGCCCTAAGTACTTTCCTTCTGAGTATCTTTTTTCTACTTTAAAACACAATGTAGCAGTTTTCTTTTAATTCCAAAAATTCTACTTAAATATGATTTAGTCTACAACTAACTCTAGTATCATAAAAACTGTAACTTTAAATCTACTTCACTAAGTTTTAAGATTAGTGTTACTGCTAGAAGTACCCTAAGAGCATTTCTATAAAAGACTAAAGTAAAATGTGTAAATAAAGGCAAAAAATACTGTATCTCAGATAAAAATGGGAAAGTCATTAAATAATCCTATAACAGCGTGACACTTCTTCTACTCAGAGGTAGCAAAAATAGGCTTTAGAACTTTGCTTTCCATCCCACATAGCATACATTCAAATACTACTCCCTGACTTCTCTTACAAATATTCAAACTAGGAGATAAAGCTTCCTATAACTGTACTGTTTTAGTATCAATGATTTAAACAAGAAGGCACTAAGCGGGTCCACTCCACAGTGTTAGTTCTGTTGGATTCATTCTAAGGCCAATTTTGTCATATGAATATCAGGGTGTCTGTATATCTGTATGAGAACCAGTGTTTTCTCAGGTAAAACTAGTAATACTTGGATTTAACAGGTTACCAATAAGAGATAATAACCAATAAGAACCTGACCTGGCAGTGGTACAGTGGATAGAGCATCGGACTGGGATGTGGAAGATTCAGGTTTGAAACCCCAAGGTTGCAGGCTTGAGCGCAGGGTCTCTGGCTTGAGTGTGGGATCATAGACATGACCTCATGGTTGCTGGCTTGAGCAAGGGGTCACTCACTCTGCTGTAGCCTCCCCCCACCCCGTCAAGGCATATATGAGAAAGCAATCAATGAACAACTAAGGAGCCACAAAGAATTGGTGCTTCTCATCTCTCCCTTCCTGTCTGTCTGTCCCTATCTGTCTCTCTCTGTCTTTACCACAAAAAAGTAAAAAATAAAAATAACCAATAAGAGATCAAAGATACAGATGCTAGGATTCAAAATACATTTATGAAGAGAGGTTATGCATGTTGTAAAGATATTTCCCTTATGTGCCATGACTTAAGAGAAACAACTTTCACCCTGTGTAGCCAAGTAGAAAAACCTGAACTGAAAACCAAGAGACATAGATTCTAATTCAAGGCCTCTTACTTTACGTAAGACAAAGCACTAATCTAGTTCTAAGGTATTATAAAATAAAAGCACTTGTGAAATTCAGGGGGAAAACCTGGCCCCTTTTACATACTACTCAAAACAAAATGCCAGGCCCCAAATAGCCAAAACAATCTTGAAAAATACCTCTTGAAGGTCTCATACTTTCTGATTTCAATACTTATTACAAAGTTACAATTGTCAGAAATGGTGTGGTACTGGCATAAAGATGGGCATAAGGTCAAATGGAACAGAAAACAGAATGCAGAAAAACCTTCATATATAGGTTAAAATGATTTCAGATAAGGGTGACAAGGCCATTCAATGGTAAAAGATAGTCTTTTCAACAAATGATACTAGAAAAACTGTATACCCAACCTTGACCAGGTGGTAGCACAATTGGGACACTGAGGACCCAGGTTCAAAACTTCAAGGTTGCCAGCTTGGGCATGGGATCATAGACCCCCATGGTCCCTGGCTTGAGCCCAAAGGTCACTGGACTTGAGCAAGGGGTCACTGGCTCGGCTGGAGTGCCTCTCCCACCCCGCACCCAGCACTGTCAAGGCACTTATTAAAAGCAATCAATGAACAACTAAGGTGCCACAAAGGTCGCTGGCTTGAAGGGTGTTGCTGGCTTGAGCCCAAAGGTCACTGGCTTGAGCAAGGGGTCACTGGCTCGGCCTGGAGTGCCTCTCCCACCCCGCACCCAGCACTGTCAAGGCACTTATTAAAAGCAATCAATGAACAACTAAGGTGCCACAACTACAAGCGTGTGCTTCTCATCTCTCTACCTTCCTGTCTCTTAAAAAAACACAAAAAACAAAAAAACAAAAACTGGATATCCACATAGAAGTAATGAAATTGAAGTTGGACCCTTACTTTACACCATATACAAAAATTAACTTAAAAAATAGATCCGGCCTGACTGGTGGTGGCGCAGTGGATCAAGCATCGACCTGGAACGCTGAGGTCACTGGTTCAAAACCCTGGGCTTGCCTGGTCAAGGCATATATGAGAGTTGATGCTTCCTGCTCCTCCCCCTCTTCTCTCTCTCTCATCTCTAAAATGAATAAATAAATAAAAATAATTTTTAAAAAATAGATCTGGCCCTGATCAGTTAGCTCAGTCAGATAAGAGCATCCACCTGGAATGACATGGTTGTGGGTTCAATTTCAGTCAGGGCATACACGGGAAGCAACCAATGAATGCACAACTGAATGGAACAACAAATAAATGCTTCCCTTCCCCTTCCCTGCTATCTCCATTCTTCTGTCTTTAAAAAAAAAAAAGCCCTGGCCGGTTGGCTCAGTGGTAGAGCGTTGGCCTGGCGTGCAGGAGTCCTGGGTTCGATTCCCGGCCAGGGCACACAGGAGAAGTACCCATCTGCTTCTCCACCCCTCCCCCTCTCCTTCCTCACTCTCTCTCTCTTCCCCTCCCGCAGCCAAGGCTCCATTGGAGCAAAGTTGGCCCGGGTGCTGAGGATGGCTCTATGGCCTCTGCCTCAGGCACTAGAATGGCTCTGGTTGCAACAGAGTAATGCCCCAGATGGGCAGAGCATCGCCCCCTGGTGGGCATGCCGGGTGGATCCCAGTCGGGTGCATGCGGAGTCTGTCTGACTGCCTCCCTGTTTACAGCTTCAGAAAAATACAAAAAAAAACAAACCTCTGGCCAGATAGCTTGATTAGTTAGAATGTTGTCCCAGAGCATGGAGGTTGCCAGTTTGATTCCTGGGTCAGAACATACACAGAAGCAGCTTGATGTTGCTGTCTGTCTCTCTCTTTCTCTTTCTCTCTCTCTCTCTCTCTCAAAAAAAACACTAATCTTAAAACTTAGTGAAGTAGATTTAAAGTTACAGTTTTTATGATACTAGAGTTAGTTGTAGACTAAATCATATTTAAGTAGAATTTTTGGAATTAAAAGAAAACTGCTACATTGTGTTTTAAAGTAGAAAAAATCTAAACCTAAACTTTAAAACTCTTAGAAAATACACCAGGGAAAACTTTATGACACTGGATTTTGCAATAATTTCTTAGATATGATGCCAAAAGCACAGGCAATTAAAAAAATACATATACTGGATTATATCAAAATTTAGAACTTTTCTCCATCAAAGGACACTATCAACACAGTTAAAAGCCAACCCACACAGAATGGGGGAAAATATTGAAAATCATTTATCTGGCCCTGGGCGATTGGCTCAGCAGTAGAGCATCGGCCCAGCATGTGGAACTCTCAGGTTCAATTCCCGGTCAGGGCACACAGGAAAAGCGGCCACCTGCTTCTCCACCCCTCCCTCTCTTGCTTATCTCTATATCTCTCTTCTCCTCTTATAGCCATGGGTCGGCTAGAGCGAGTTCACTCCAGGTGCTGAGGATGGCTCTATAACCTCTGCCTCAGACGTTAAGAAGAGCTTGGTTGCTGAGCAACGGGGCAATGCCCCAGATGGGCAGAGCATCGCCCTCTAATGGGCTTGCTGGGTGATCTCGTTGGGGAGCATGAGGGAGTCTATCTCTGCCCATTGCACCACCATACATCAGATGCAAATCATAATCTAATATAGGGTTAACATCCACATTATATCTAGAACCCTACAACTGAACATCAATAACAACAAAAATAACCAGATTAAAAAATAGGCAAAGGACTTAGTAAACAATTCTCCAAAAAAGATATACAAATGCTCAGTAAGCATATGAAAAGATACCCAATATCACTAATCATTAGAGAATTGTAAATCAAAATCACAATGAGATACCATTCCATATCCATTACAATGGCTAATATAAAAAAAATAGAAAATAAGTGTTGGCGACGAGAACCCTTGTGAAATTCTGATAGGAACATAAAATGTGTAGCTGCTGTGAAAAACAGTATGGTGGTTCTTCAAAAACTTAAAAATAGAATTACCACAGCTTTACCTGTGGTGGCGCAGTAGATAAAGCACTGACCTGGAATGTTGAAGGTGCTGGTTTGAAACCCCAGGCTTGCCCCATAAAGGCACATATGAGAAGCAACTATGTACTATGAGTTAATGCTTCCCACTTCTCCCCCACCTCCCTTTCTCTCTCTCTCCTCTTTCTAAAAAATCAATAAATAGCCCTGGCCGGTTGGCTCAGCGGTAGAGCGTCGGCCTAGCGTGCGGAGGACCCGGGTTCGATTCCCGGCCAGGGCACACAGGAGAAGCGCCCATTTGCTTCTCCACCCCTCTGCCGCGCTTTCCTCTCTGTCTCTCTCTTCCCCTCCCGCAGCCAAGGCTCCATTGGAGCAAAGATGGCCCGGGCGCTGGGGATGGCTCTGTGGCCTCTACCTCAGGCGCTAGAGTGGCTCTGGTCGCAACATGGCAATGCCCAGGATGGGCAGAGCATCGCCCCCTGGTGGGCAGAGCGTCGCCCCTGGTGGGCATGCCGGGTGGATCCCGGTCGGGCGCATGCGGGAGTCTGTTTGACTGTCTCTCCCTGTTTCCAGCTTCAGAAAAATGAAAAAAAAAAAAAATCAATAAATAAAATCTAAAAACAAAACAAAACCATATAATCTAGTAATTTTACACCAAAAGTGAAAGCAGAGACTGAAATAAGTATTTGTATGCCCATGTTCATAATAGCATTATTCACTCACAGAAGCCAAAAGGTGAAATCACGCCTGATCAAACAGTGGCGCAGTGAATAGAGCATCGGACTGGGACATGGAGGACCCAGGTTCGAAACTCCGATGTTGCCAGTTTCAGCGTGGGCTCATCTGGTTTGAGCAAGGCTCACCAGCTTAAACCCAAGGTCTCTGGCTAGAGCAAGGGGTCACTCGGTCTGCTGCAGCCCCTCAGTCAAGGCACATATGAGAAAGCAATCACTGAGAAAATAAGGTGCCACAACAAAGAATTGATGTTTCTCATCTCTCTCCCTTCCAGTCTGTCTGTTCCTCTCTCTGTCTCTCTTTCTATCTCTGTCAAAAATTAAAATTAAAAATAAATAAAATTTAAAAAAGGTGAAATCAGGCCAAGCATCCACTGAGGGATGAATGGAAGAACAAAATACAGTATGTGCATACAGGAAATATTATTCAGTCATAAAGAGGGAAATTCTGACACATGCTACTACATAATGAACCTTGAGGATTATGCTAAGTGAAATAAGCCCATCAAAAAAGGTAAATACTGGATAATTTCACTTATTAAAAATAGTAAAGCCAGCATGACCAGGCAGTGGCTCAGTGGATAGAACATCAGCCTGGGAGGCTGAGGCTGAGGACCAAGGTTCGAAACCCCGAGGTCACCAGCTGGAGTGGGGAATCACAGACATGATTCCATGGCTGCTGGCTTCAGCACAAGGTCACTTGCTTGAGCAAGGAGTCACTGGCTCGGCTGGAGCCCCCGAGTCAAGGCACATATGAAAAAGCAATCAATGAACAATGAAGGTGCTACATCTATGAATTGATGCTTCTCATCTCTCTCCCTTCCTGTGAGCCTGTCCCTGTCAAGCCAGCGACTTTGAGCTTCAAGCCAGGGGCCTTTGGGCTCAAGCCAGTGACCATGGGGTCATGTCTATGATCCCATGTTCAAGCCAGTGACCCCGTGCTCAAGCTGGGGAGCCCTCGCTCAAGCTGAATGAGCCCGTACTCAAGGCAGTAAGCTTGGGGTTTTGAATCTGGGTCCTCCACATCCCAGTCCAACGCTTTATCCACTGCGCCACTGCCTGGTCAAGCACCAGTAACTTTTTTATTCTGGGTCCTCCACATCCCAGTCTGACGCTTTATCCACTGCGCCACTGCCTGGTCAAGCACCAGTAACTTTTTTATTCTGGGTCCTCCACATCCCAGTCTGACGCTTTATCCACTGCGCCACTGCTTGGTCAAGCACCAGTAACTTTTTTATATTTAGTCAATAATTACTTCCAAATTTATGCTAATTGAGCCCCTGAAGCATTCTGAATCAAAGTAAAGAACACCAATTCTCAGACCATAGTTGTAAGCATTTCCTGGGCAATAAAGTCTCTTAACTCACCTATGTCAAGAATTCTATCTCCAGGTCGGTTCCACCTCCAGCCCTCCAGCTGCTGATGTTCAGTGTATTGCAGCCGTCTGTCATGAAACACTACACGGAATATACTCTAAAAGGAAGCAACAAAATCAAATAATAGGATTCCTTAAAAGTCAATGCGGACAAAGAAAAAACTGCAGGAGTCACTGCCAGTGGTTTTTTAGACATAATCTAAAATTGTTTTAAGACTTATTGCACTCTAAAACCCATACCATACCAAGCTCTATTTCAAGGTAAATTTTATAATTGCTAAGATATAATCTTTATATTTAACTGGCAACATATTTGGCTGAAACATCAGTTCTGATGGTAACTAAGCATAAAGGACTCCTATCAGCATTCAGCATTTCTACATGACCCTATTGTTACTACATAGTATTCAGCTTGGCTCTTCAGATGTATATGCAAAATCCACCAAGTTCCCTGCTTGCTAACCCACCATACACACTATAAACACTCAGTAGGGCCCTGGCCGGTTGGCTCAGCAGTAGAGCGTCAGCCTGGTATGTGGAAGTCCTGGGTTTGATTCCTGGCCAGGGCACACAGGAGAAGCATCCATCTGCTTCTCCACCCTTCCCCCTCTCCTTTCTTTATATCTCTCTCTTCCTCTCCCGCAGCCAAGGCTCCACTGGAGCAAAGTTGGCCCAGGCATTGAGGATGGCTCCATGGCCTCTACTCAGGCGCTAGAATGGCTCCGGCCGCATCAGAGCAATGCCCTGGGTAGACAGAGCACTGCCCCCTGGTGGGCATGCCAGGTGGATCCCAGTCGGGTGCATGCAGGAGTCTGTCTGACTGCCTCCCCGCTTCAAACTTTGGAAAAATACAAAAAACAAAACAAAACACCACTGAGTAGGTAGCAAGTGTTTCCATCAACTTTCCTTTTGTTACTCTTACTTTGTAGAGGTGCTTATTAGAAACTTTCTTACTACTTTTTACAGCTGTTGACCAAACTCCTCTGTTCCAGGTGTACTGTGAATTCACTACTGTCAGTCTAAATAAAGAAATTGCTATTTATCAATGATAGCTTGTTTTACATGCTACTAAGCCAGTGGTTCTCAAAGTGTGTGCCAAGGCACACTGGTGCATCCTAGAAGAATTCCAGGTGCACCCTATGGTATTCCAGAAAAATATGTGCCTGTTGGGGACCAAAAACCCAACTCTGAAAATCCATGAATAGAGAGGCTCACTCTGACCCCCCCCAAATTAATACAACAGTTTACCACTAAGCCAGTAAATTATAGCAGTTAAATTATCACCACACCCTTCATGAAAGCAAAAGAATATTACAAAGGGCCAGTAAAAGGATGTAGAGGAATGGTTTACTCATTTTCTTTTACCTTCACCAACTTGCCATTAATTTCTGGAAGTTCTCCAAGTTTCCTATTGTCTAGCATTCGGATTTCGTAAGACTGCCCTAAAAGAAAAAGTAACTATGTATTATATTCATCATAATTAACTTTCCAAAATCCAGAAAGAAAAATTCAGTTGGGAGGAGAGTTTCCATGTGGTTCCTTGTGACAGCAGCAAGTCGAATTTTAGGAGTAATGTTCTCTGAGGATTCAAAGTATGGAGCCACCATGCTTTGTCGGATGGGCTGAGGAGCTGAGGGGCATAAGGGCAGAGGGTCGTAGGTCCCTGGGGTGGTGCAAACAACTGTCAGGTGCATTCAGCTGTCCAGACTCAGGCAGGAAGCTCAGGGAAGGGGAGGGTGTGTAGTGGGCCCCAGGGCACCCAGGGCAAAGGAATGAAATGAGAAAACTCTTACTCCTGTGACACTACAAGGTGCAGTGTGCTTCCCCTTCCCTCAATGGTTTACCTGCAGGTAGACTGAGGGGCCCAGAAGTGGACTCATGTGCCTAGAATCATCTCAGTATTGAGGTGGCTAGAAAATAGTCCTTGCACAGATATGTACACCGCTGCCCATGCAATACCATGAGTATATTCCTCTTTTGGACAGAATTGTGACTTAGAACTAGTGAATCATTAAAGATTCCTCTTTCTCTATACTCCTACCCCTCAAAAAAGGCATTTTAGCAACCTTTTTGGAGTTTTGAAAGTGATGTTAGATTCTGTGTGGGATAAAAGCATAAAAAGCATCTCTTTCTTCAGGAGTTCAATGTAGCTGGAAGTCAAATTACTTACTCCCTGGTTTTAAAACCCAGTTCTTCCATCGTGTGACCTTTTCAAGTTTAACCTTTGCCTTAGTTGCCTAATTCTTAAAACTGAAATAATATTTAGTAATCCATATTATGGGGTTGTTGAGAGGATTAAACACTTTAATACATATAAAGCACATAAAACAATGCCTGGCACTAAATGGCTCAATGTACGTAAGCTGTAACAGTCATTGATTGCCACATTGCCAGAATCAGCTAGAACTGACACATTATAGAAAAAGTTTTAGAATCACTTAAGAATATAATAAAACTTAGTAAAAACCCTGTCTATCTTGGAATCTTATGATAGAATCTTTTTTTTTTTTTACAGAGACAGAGAGAGAGTCAGAGAGAGGGACAGATAGGGACAGACAGACAGGAACAAAGAGAGATGAGAAGCATCAATCATTAGTTTTTCGTTGTAACACTTTAGTTGTTCATTGATTGCTTTCTCATATGTGCCATGACCAGGGGGCTACAGCAGACTGAGTAACCCCTTGCTCGAGCCAGCGATCTTGGGTCCAAGCTAGTGAGCTTTGCTCAAACCAGATGAGCCCGCGCTCAAGTTGGCAATCTCAGGCTCTCGAACCTGGGTCCTCTGCATCCCAGTCCGACGCTCTACCCACTGCGCCACCGCCTGGTCAGGCTTATGATAGAATCTTATGAAAGTTTGTATTCCCACACTATCTTGTTTATGGATGTATGATAGAGAGTTAAATGCAGGAGCTTTCATAAACTGCTTTAAAGGTTAAAAAAAAAGAATTCAGGTGGTTGAATATAAAAGAGTATAATATTAATATTAGTAACAACAACCATAATCCTTTATTATATGTTATGCACAGTGCTAAGTGTTTTCATACCTGGTATCATTTAATTGATACAAGTCTCTAAGGCAGTGGTTCTCAAAGTGTGCGCTGGGTCGCACTGGTGCACCCTAGATTTCCAGGTGTGCACTATGGTATTCCAGAGAAATACAAATATTAATCGACTTATGACCCATGCAACTCACGACCATTCGACTTTACTACCACAATCACTAGCCATGACTGTTCCGTGTCTGGCAGCACAAGCGTTGCCCAGCTGGGCCTACGACAGTGCGGACCAGCTTCCGGCAGCACTACCATCTCCGTGTGCACTATTTCAACTGCTATCCCAGACTTGGTACAGCACTTTGTGTTTGTGTCTTGGATATTTTTCATCAAACCCTTCCCAAGATGTCTACCAAGAGGAAATTGTCTTTGCAAATATTAAACCAGTTGTACTGGTAATGCAGTGTTTTACTTAAATCTGACAAATGTAAAAATAAGAAACAAAATGGTGTAGAGATGATACAAATGGCATAAAATGAACAAAGAAAATTATGATATATAACAATAATGAAAGAAAATTATGATAAAATATGACTTAAAGATTTTTATAACATCATTTCACAATACTGTACAACTTACGGCCTACTCAACTTACGACCAAATCGTGTTACAACCGGTCTGTCAGAACCAATCGTGATCGTAAGTAAAGCACTAGCTGTATGTGCCTGCTGGGGACCAAAAAAACAACAGGGTTTTTGGAGTTTAGATTTTGGGGGGACAGAGGTGTGGGAAATTGGCTGTAAGCTGACAGTCTGCCCAACCCCCCATATCACTTGCCTGATTAGGTTGCAAAAGACTGTTGAACTGTGGTGCTGGATTGTTTACACTACCCCCCATGTTCCCCAGAAAGACTGGAGGCAAGTTTCTTCTACCTTTTGTTTGGTGTAAAGTTAAGATGATATATATGTATGGTGGGGGTTTTGGATTGATGATTAAACATAAGGGATTGTCTCTCGAAGCCTTTTGGATTTCTATAAAAGAATACTATGTGGTAATATCTAAAAAAGCTTTGAACATTTTACTACAATTTTCAACATCCTATTTATGTGAATTAGGATTTTCTATCCTCAACACAATTAAGAGTAAAAAGAGAGGAATTCTTCAATGTATTGACGGGGAAATGAGAGTTTGCCTTTCAAATATATGCCCAAACATTGAAGAAATCGCTAGGACACATCAGGCTCATGTTTCTCATAAACACAAGAATGAAAAAACTTAACATATTCATGCCAGGACTGGCTGAATTTATTAAATCTTACTAAGAATGTATCTATATATATAAAAAGATAAGTTTTTTTGTTGTTTTTTTATTTTTTAACTCCTCTTTTTTACGAATTTCAAAAAGTATAACTCAAAAAAAGTAACAAAAATGTTTTTTAATGTCAGAATAAATTTAATTTTGTCGTATTTATTTCATTTAATTACCATAAAAGCATGCTTGGCCTTTATATGTTTTTCTTTAATATTTAACTTAATTATTATAACATATTTCTCAGAAATTTGTATATAGTGTGCCTACAATTATTTGTAAAATTTTAAATGCGCCCCAACTTCAAAAAGTTTGAGAACCACTGCTCTAAGGTATTATCAATTCCATTTTATTAACTTATTTATTTTTGACAGAGTGAGAGAGACAGAGACAGAAAGGGAAAGATGAAAAGCATCAACTCGTAGTTGCAGTACTTTAGTTGTTCACTAATTGCTTTCTCATACGTGCCTTGATCAGGATGCTCCAGCCAAGCCAATGACCCCTTGCTCAACAATTTTATTGTTGAGCAGATTTATTGTTGAAGCCAGTGATCTTTGGGCTCAAGCTAGTGACCCTAGGATCATGTCCATGATCCCATGCTCAAGTTGACAACCTTGGAGTTTCAAAACTGGGACTTCAGTGTTTCAAGTTGACACTCTATCCACTGTGCCACCACTGGTCAGGCTATATACGTTTTTAAGATTTATTGATATTAGAGAGAGGGGAGAGAAAGAGTGGGAGAGAGAGAAAGGGGGCGGAGGAGCAGGAAACATCAACTCATAGTAGTTGCTTCTTATCTGCACCTTGACCCGGCTACCTCAGGAGTTTCAAACTGGTGCCCACACTTTCCAGGTCAACACTTAATCCACTGTGCCACCACAGGTCAGGCCTCAATCTCATTTTTTTTTTAATTTTATTTTTATTTTTGGCAGACAGAGAGAGGGACAGATAGGGACAGACAGGAAGGGAGAGAGATGAGAAACATCAATTCTTCGTTGTGGTTCCTTAATTGTTTATTGATTGATTTCTCATATATGCCTTGACCACCGGGGCTACAGCAGACTGAGTGACCCCTTGCTCAAGCCAGCGACCTTGGGCTCAAGCTGGTGAACCTTGCTCAAACCAGATGAGTTCTCGCTCAAGCTGGCGACCTCGGGGTCTCAAACCTGGGTCCTCCACATCCCAGTCCGACGCTCTATCCACTGTTCCACTACCTGGTCAGGCCTCAATCCCATTTTTAAAGATAAGGAAGCAGAAACGTAAAGACTTTAAGCAACTTGTCCAAGGCCACACAACTGATAAACAATAATGCTGAGTAGGGTAATACTTCTCAGACAATAACCAATGGGGATGTCCAGGGAACATGGATTAGAAAAAAAAAGAGGGAAATGGGAACTAAAAATGGGCAGGTAGACAAAAGAAGCCAGTAACATATTATCACATATGACATTAAAGCTCAAATAACTGAAGTCTGACTTTGACAGGTCACACTAGAAAGATGTACTTTTTACATAAAGTGTACCTAATTAAATGAATCCAGCAGGTCTGCAATAATACTAATGAATAAGGACACATCTACCACATATCTAACCTTGATTGAGATATGTCAGGGTTTCATCATGGAGTTTCACTGCTGGAGAAGTGGCAGCACAAAGCACATATTGAAAAGGCAGGATTTTATTTTCACTATCAGGAGGCAAACTTGACTCTTCTTGCTTAAAAATGGGCAATGCGAGGACATCACTGAAATAAAACAAATAAATGATTTTCATTAACATCTGACAAAGGTGCAAGAGCAGATTTATTGTTGAAGCAATTTTACTTCAATTTGCTTTGGAAAACCATAAATATTACTCAAATATTATTTTTTAAAATATTAAAAATTTTATTGATTCAAGACAGAAAGGGAAGGAGTGAAGGCAGAGAGAAAGAAAAAGAGAAAGAAACATCAATTTGTTGTTCCACCCATTCATGCACCAAGAGACATGCAAGTTGTCTCTTGCATGTGCCCTGATTGAGCCCACAACCTTGATATATCAGTAAGGCACTCTATCCAACTTTCAGCTACTTAGCCAGAACAATATTACTCACTTTTGTGGAGTTTCTTCCCAATCATTCAGTTCAGAACATCTGGAGTGATATACTCTGACCACAACAATGAGCAATGACAGCTATTCAATATTAAAACCACCTAAGTGTAACTCTGGCCAGTTGGCTCAATGGAGAAGTGATAGTCTGCTTCTCTCTCTTCCTCTCTCTCTCTCTCTCTCCTTCTCTCTCTCCTCATCCTGCAGCCATGGCTGGATTGGTTCAAGTACGTTGGCCCCCCGTTGCTTAGTCTGGCTCCATGGCCTAGCCTCAGGTGCTAAAATAGCTTGGTTGCCAAGCAACACAGCAACTACTGGCAGATGGGCAGAGCATTGTAGGTAGGGGGCTTGCTGGGTGGATCCTGGTCCTCAGCATGCAGGAGTCTCTTTCTCTTGCCACTCACTTAATAAAATAAATAAATAAAAATTTAAAAAATTTTAGGCCCTGGCCGGTTGGCTCAGCAGTAGAGGGTCAGCCTGGCGTGTGGAAGTCCCTGGTTTGATCCCCAGTCAGGGCACACAGAAGAGGCACCCATCTGCTTCTCTTCCCTACCCTCTCCTCTCTCATAGCCAGTGGCTCGACTAGTCTGAGCTTTGGCCTCAAGTTCTGAGGATAACTTGGTTGATTCAAGCATTGGCCCCAGACAGGGGTTGCTGAATGGATCTCAATCGGGGTGCAAGTGGGAGTCTGCCTCTCTATCTCTCCTCCTCTCACCTAAAAAATTAAATTAAAAAATAAAAAGGAAAAAAATTATAAATAAAAAGATTACCAGTTCAGGGTTGAGAGAGTTACCTGTTTAAAATGTCCTCCAAGCCTGACCAGTGGTGGCACAGTAGGTAGAGCACTGACCTGGGTGGTACACTAAGGTCCCAAGTTCAAAACCCTGAAGTCACTGTCTTGAGTGCAGGCTCATCCAGCTTAAGCACAGGCTCGCCAGCTTCAACATGGAGTGGCCAGCTTGAGCGTGGGATCATTCAAATGGTCCCATGGTCACTGGCTTGAACCCAAGGTCACTGGCTTAGCTTGGGCCCCCCAGTCAAGGCACATATGAGAAGCAATGAACAACTAAGCTGATGCAACTGCGAGTTGATGCTTCTCATCTCTCTCCCTTCCCATCTGTCTCTCCCTCTCTCTCACCAAAATAATAATAATAATAATAAATAAAATGTCATTCAAATCAATTCTATATTTTACTGTTTGTTCTAAAAGAACCTAAATGTTTTGAGCCTGTCAAGGTCTTAGAAGATGTATTGGGATAGGCCTAGGGATCCTATGTATTATTAGAAAATATAAATAGATACATATATAGTACTCTGTAGAAGTCAGGAAATATCACTAGTTCACTGCTATTTTAGTCCAAAGTATATTCTAGAGCATCTGCTACAGAAGGCACCAAATGATAATCATAAAAGCCTGTATACTGGCTAGACCAACTGGCTTACAGACCTCATTACATATATATTTTTAATTTCATTTCTACCTTTGTGTATTTGCCATGACAAAACAAGACAAACAACATGACAAAACAAGGCACAACATGACAAAACAACATGATAACATCTGGGCATGCTAAACCTTGTATATTCCAAATTCTGAGATTCATCAGTACAGTGTTTTTTAATAGATAATTCCTAAAAATGACACTGTTGAGCCCTGGCAGGATAGCTCGGTTGAATAGAGTGCCCTTACATAAACGTTGTGGGTTTGATCTCCAGTCAGGACACATAAAGAAACAGATAACTGTTTCTGTCTCTTATCTCCCTTCCTCTCTCTCTAAAATCAATTTAAAAATAAAGGTAAGTTTTTTAAAAACATGACTTTTTTTTTTTTTTTTTTTTTGAGAGAGAGAGAGAGAGAGAGAGAGAGAGAGAGAGAGAGAGGAACACCAAGTTGCTCCTGTATGTGCCCTGACTGGGGAATTGAACAGGCAACCTTCATGCTCCAGGACTACGCTCCTACCAACTGAGCTCTCTGGCCAGGGCTTAATTTTTATTGATTTTTTTAGAGAGATGGAGAGAGGAAGAGATAGGAAAAGAGAGGAAGAGAGAGGAAGGGAGAGGAAACGAGAAAGAGGGTAGGGGAAGGGAAGTATTTGTTGTTCCACTCAGTAGTGCATTTTTTGGTTGCTTCCTGTGTTTGCCTTGACCAGGGACTGAACCTGCAACCTTGTTGTTTGGGGACAATGCTCTTAACCAACTAAGCTAACCGGCCAAGGCCAGTGACATTCTTCATTAAAGTCAAGACATAAAAAGGTTTTCAAGTCTTAGAAAAAGTTTGTTGGGAAAAGTGATCCTAATGAACTATGATCTCAGAATACACTCTTCTAAACTATGTAGGAACTAGCCAGTAGTAAGCAGAATACAAGTTTTCTGAGGTACTGATAATTCTCTTTTAAAAAAGACAACTTCAATCATTCATTCAAATATTTATTGAGTACCTACTAGTGCCAGGCAATATTCTAAGTGCTAAACATCACATACAATTTTGTGTGTGTGTGTGTATTTTTCTGAAGTTGGAAACGGGGAGGCAGTCAGACAGACTGGCGCATGCACCCGACTGGGATCCACCCAGCATGCCCACCAGGGGGCGATGCTCTGCCAATCTGGAGTGTTGCTCTGTTGTGGTCTGAGCCATTCTAGCGCCTGAGGCGGAGTCCATGGAGCCGTCCTCAGCGCTCCGGCCAACTTTGCTCCAGTAGAGCCGTGGCTGCAGGAGGAGGAGAGAGAGATGGAGAGAAAGGAGAGGGGGAGGGGTGGAAAAACAGATGGGCGCTTCTCCTGTGTGCCCTGACCAGGAATTGAACCCGGGACTCCTACAGGCTGGGCTGATACTGTAACTGCTAAGCCAACCGGCCAGGGATCACATATAATTTTTTTAATAAAATAATTTTATTTTCCTTTCCTTTTTTCCTGCTTTTCTCTGGTCTTTGATATTTTAGCTATAGTCAATAAATGGTACATCTTTTTAGATCCTACTAATTTTTTAACACAAAGTTTGACATCGTCTGTTCCCCATTCTGTACTCACTTCTCCCTAACCAATTTATTTTATTACTATTTTTTTAAGATTTCATTTATTAATTTGAGAGAGAGGAAGGATGGGGTCAGGGGGACAGGAAGCATCAGCTTGCTTCCCTTATGTGCTTTGACCAGGCAAGCCTGGAGTCATGAACCAGCAACCTCAGCATCCCAGGTGGATGCTTTATCCACTGTGCCACCACAGGTCAGGCTAGTTTTAAGTTTTATATACAGAAAAATTGCATGAGATTTCATAAGTAGGCTGCTAAATGTTCCTTTGGTAGCTAATCTCCAAAGATGGCCAATGATAATCAGCATCTCTTGGTAGTCATACTTTTGTGACCCTTCTTCCACAATGAATCTGGTGGACCTGGGCTGGTAAACTGCTTTAACAAGGACAATGCAGAGGAAATAGCAGTGTGCCAGTTCTGGCCTAGGAACTAATCTTTAAGGACTGTCAGCTTTTACTTTTGTGTTTTGAGGAATCCTGATCTACTAGGTAAGAAGTCTGGCTACCCTGCTGGAGAAACCACATGAAGTGGCATCGTGGAGAGAGAGAGGCCCTGAGGCTAGCAGACAGAGCAAGAAAGACAGGCACAGGTTAGGTAGGTAGGTAAGTAGCTGGGTAAGTAGATAGGTATTGATCCAGCTATCCCCGTGTCCCACAGAGCGCACTGTACATGTGAGTGAGCTAACTTGAATGTTCCACATCAAACAAATCAGCACAATCAATCCATGGACTTATGAGAAGTCATAAATTGTTTTAAGCCACTACACTTCAGGGGTGATTTGTTAAGTAACAAGATAGAGGAATAGATCTGTTTCCAGTGTTTCTAAAGAATTCTTTACAACAAAACTTGAGAGTAGTTGTGAATATGTAAAAATATTAAATCCCTCACATACACAGAAAAAAGAAAAAGATACATTCCAAAAGGAAAAATAAACAACAAAGCACGAACCACTTTACTTATATTATCTTTTATTTAAAAACTTTTTAAATAATTTTTTATTTTTTATTTCCCACTTACAATTTTACAACAGCAAGTCGATACTACAAAAACGACATTGCAGCCCTGGCCGGTTGGATCAGCGGTAGAGCGTCGGCCTGGCGTGCGGGGGACCCGGGTTCAATTCCCGGTCAGGGCACATAGGAGAAGCGCCCATTTGCTTCTCCAGTCCCCCCCTCCTTCCTCTCTGTCTCTCTCTTCACCTCCCGCAGCCAAGGCTCCATTGGAGCAAAGATGGCCAGGGCGCTGGGGATGGCTCCTTGGTCTCTGCCCCAGGTGCTAGAGTGGCTCTGGTCGCAGCAGAGCGACACCCCGGAGGGGCAGAGCATCGCCCCCTGGTGGGCAGAGCGTAGCCCCTGGTGGGCGTGCCGGGTGGATCCCGGTCAGGTGCATGCGGGAGTCTGTCTGACTGTCTCTCCCCGTTTCCAGCTTTTAAAAAGAAAAAAAAGAAAAAGAAAAAAAAAACACGACATTGCTAGTAAAGCATACCTATTAAAGAAAGAGTAGCAAAGAGTGTGAACAATATGGCCAGATCCTAGGACTAAGCAACTGGGTAAGAAACAAAAATATGTGTAAGGGAGAAAAATGTGCTAAATGATCAGTCTGACCCATTAAGGCAGCGGTTCTCAACCTGTGGGTCACGACCCCGGCGGGGGTCGATCGACCAAAACACAGGGGTCGCCTAAAATTTTCCGATGGCTTGAGGCAACCTCTGTGTTTGGTTGTTCAACCACCGCCGGGGTCGTGACCCACAGGTTGAGAACCCTTGCATTAAGGAAAAGATACAGGGGTGACGTCAGAGAAATGGCACCGTGAGGAGTGCTCCAGATACCTCTCCCTGAAACTTCAACAAATTAAACAACTAGAGACAGAAAAAACAATCTCAGGAGCATCTAAAATACACATACATCAAACAAAGGTACAATTGGGTGAAAAGGTGGCTGAATATATAATCCGCTCTCAAGGAAATAAGACGGAGACTGGAGTATCCTACTTTCCTCACTGACCTGAGCAAAGAATGCTTTCACTTGGAACTGAGAGAAAGCGAAGGCTGGGAGCAGAGAAAAAGCTGGGGTAGGGCAGAGATGTTAAAACCGAGAGAGTGTGCCCACGGCTCAGCCCACGCGGAGCTAACGCCAGTGGCAGACCCCGGCAGAGGTGGGCGAGCAGTTGCTTTGTTCACTTCCAGTATCCCGGCCTGCGAGTGCAGGCAGTGTGTGATTGGATCCACCTGGCGCTTCAGGCATAGATGCCCATGTTCCCAGATGGAGGGGCTGGATTGGAGACTCTCAGTAGTGGCCTTCTATGGGCTGTGACCAGAGTTTCTGAATAATCTCTGCTTCCCAAACAACAGCGCGCAAGTGCACGAAAGCCGGCTTCCCTACACCCGGACCTGTCTGGGCACGGCACCACCGCCAGCCATACGGGCTAACAAAGCACACTGCTGGAGAAGAGAACTGCAGAAGTGGTGGGGGGAAGGGCGCGCAGGCAGCTTGCAGACAGCCTCTGGAGAGCAGACCTGCGGAGTGCTGATGCATACTAGACATGCCCAAAGGCTCATAGAAAGACACCTGAAAGGCAATCGGCTCCCAGCACTGCCTGATTATGCTGGTGGCTCTGGCTGGCAAAGCCTTACCCAGAACCCTGCGTTGAGTGGGCATAGAGAGGGGGATTTGGCAGCTCTTAGAGCCTCTTGCTCTCCAGGCAGTGGCTGGGGCAACTTCAAAACTAGGACCCAGGCTGCTGGTTCAAGAAGGACAGATTTGGGGGGAGGCTCCGGGAAAATGGACTCTCCCATTCTCGGAGTCTGCAAACGCTAACAAGCTCCGCCTACCAACGGGACTGAGGCCTAGTTTATATCATTACCATAGCGACACAACAGCAAATCTCTGCCTAAGAGTGACACAGGGGCAGAACCTGGAGTACAGTGCCACTGGTCAAAAAGAGAAAGAAGAAAAAAAAAGGAGATAACTTCTCAAAACCAGGAAAAATTCACATTCTTTATAACTATTTCCATTTATTTTTCTTGTATTTTTAATGCTTTTTTTTTCCTTCTACCTTGATCATTTTATCCTCTTTCCGTTCTATTCTTTCTTTTCATTTTGAACATTATTACCCATTGGTGTTACATTTTGCATTCTTTTTTTTCTATGAGTGTTACATTCCAAAAACCGAAACTCAATTTTTTCTCTCTCTCTTTTTGTTTCTTCTTTTCTCTTTCACTTTTTCTCTCATTTGAATCTCACCCACAAATTATTTTATTCTGGATTCAAATTTTATCTTTGTGGCATTATGTGTGCTTTTTACTTCACTTTTTATCTCTTTAGCATTTCCCCCAACTCCAGGGCTCTCCATTCTATAGTTTCTGTACCACTTAATACAATAGAATTTTCATTTTTCACTGTATTTTCTTTCTTTTTTCTCTTTTTTTTCTTTCCTCTTACATGATTTCTCTCATTCGACCATCATTTAAAAACAATTATTTTATTCTTGATCCAAATTTTTTCCTTGTGGCATTTTATGGGTTCTTGCCTCATTTTTTGCCTCTTTGTCAACCTCCCTAACCCAGGCTCTCCATTCTACGTATTTTTGTTCCACTTAACACAATACAATTTTCTGTTTTCACTGCACTTTCTCAAAAAAAAATTTTTTTATCAACTCTTATTAGTGTTATTAACAATATCACTGTCAAATGCCATTGAAGAAAAAGAACTCAAATATCATGGATACAAAAGACAGAGATGTAGCTCAGATAGATGAGGCAAAATCTATAGAAAAAAATTTCAATAGCTTAGAAACCTCGGAGTTAAGTGACAGAGAATTCAAAATTGAAGTCCTAAAAATACTCAGGGATATACAAGAAAGCCCAGAAAGGCAATTCAGGGAGCTCAAAAAACAATTCAATGAACAGAAAGAATACTTCTTCAAGGAAACTGAAACTATGAAAACAAATCAAACAGAGATGAAAAACTCAATTCATGTACTGAAAAACAATGTAACAAGCTTAGCCAATAGAACAGGCCAGATAGAGGAGAGAATTAGTGACATAGAAGACAGGCAACTAGAGGTACTACAGAGAGAAGAGGAGAAAGAGACTCACAAATTTAAAAAAATATGAGATAGCCCTACAGGAATTGTCTGACTATCAGAAAGAGCAACATAAGAATATCAGAAGGAGAAGAGAGAGAAAATGGAATGGAAAGAGAAGACAAGATGGCGATGGAGGAGGCGGACATACCAACTTCCACCTCCCAGAACCAAAGTGGATTATAAACTAATAAGAACCATCATCTGGAAAAACCAACTTTGGACTAAACTAAGAGGACTCTTCAACCAAGGAACACTGAAGAAGCCACACTGAGACTGGTAGGAAAAGCAGAAACGCAGAGGGGCTGCCCAGCTTCCCAGAGCGAACGGCAGCCAGGAGAGGCTCGCGTGGTGGGAAGTGAGTTTAGCAGAGAGGGGAGGGTCCTGAGTCCCAGGAACAAAGCCCCAGCCTGCAGCCCCAGAGCCTAGAAGAGGCGAATGGACAGTAGGTAGCTGGAAACAAGACAGAATACTGTTTATGAGAAATAGACTGATTTCTCAGACCCAAGATTCTTCTTAAAGGGACCACACAGAAAACCTCTCTCAAAACCACTTACCCGGGGTTCCAGGGGATGGGGAGAGAGGAGAGCTCTGGAGTAGCAGGAAGAGAGTGTAATCGAGGAGGCATAGGGAGAAACGTTTTGAGACAGCCACCCTACTAACCCATGGGATGAGTCATTCCCCAAATCTGAAGTGAATATCTCCCTTGGAAACAGCAATACCAGCAAAGGGAAGCAGGACACCAGCCAAACAAGCTCTCCCGCAGCACTCAGAGCTGAGTCGCTTAGAAGGAGGGAGCTTTCGGGACTACAGTAGTGAGTGTTAGGGTTTGAGCTGTAGCACAACCCACCCACACGGCTGAGGGCTCGCTGGACGGCAGCGACGGTGGGACGCAGAAGTACGGTTCAGTCGGCAAGGGTGGAAGCTGGCTGGCCCCCACTGAGGCATAGGTGTGAGCTCAGTCTTGCCCGGCTGGGGAGGAGGGGACGTGCAAAACTGGTAAAGCACAGCTGCGGGCCACCTGCAATCCAGCCTACAGGGGAAGGGCAGGAACCCCAGAAGGGGTGGAGAACTGCCCTTGAGAAAGGGTGCAGGAGCACAGCCTTGTGCCACCTGTGGAACCAAGGCCTGTGGCCTGACTTGGGAGCTGGCTCCTCCCGTGAGGGTGGAGCAAAAAGCCCAGAACAGGCAGAGTCCCACTACTGAGTGTGGGCACGCAGTCCCACCTGCCCTGTGGAGCCAAGGCTTGCAGCCGACCCATGAGCGTGCTCCTCCTGCAAGGGTGGGGCAAAAGCCCGGAATCAGGCAGAGACCCAGCAGTTGAGCAAAAGTGCTCACCCCTACCCTCAGGGCACAGCATAACGCAACCCGCAGGGCCTGTGTGAAGGCCAAGGCCACCGAGGCTTTTATACCCGAGCATGTGATCACAGCCACTCCCATGAAGGAGAGGCGGAAACCACAGCAACGCCCATACCTGAACACCCTAGGCAGCAACAGCAGAGGGGGTGGAGGGACTGCAGACAGATCACACCTAGGGAAAACAGAGGCCACACCCAGTGGACTCCAGTGGCCAAAACCTACTTTTACACAGACAAAATAAGAAGGCAGAGAAATACAACACAAATGAATCAAGAGAAATACCCAGAAAAGGAACTAAATGAGTCAGATATAACCAAATTACCAGATGCAGAGTTTAAAATAATAACTGTTAGGATACTCAAAGATATTAGAACAACAATAGATCGTCATTACAAAAACCTAAATAGATACCAAATATAAAAAAGGACATTGAAATAATAAAAAAGAATCAGTCAGAAATGACAAGTACAATATCAGAAATGAAAAACACAATGGAAAGAATTAAAAGCAAGATAAAAGAAGATGAGAATTGAATCAGCAAGTTAGAGGACAAGATAAATGAAGGCACGGAAGCAGAGCAGAGAAAAGAAAAGAGACTCAAAAAGTCTGAGGAAACTGTAAGAGAGCTCTGTGACAACATGAAGAGAAATAACATCTGCATCATAGGGGTTCCTGAAGAAGAAGAGAAAGAACAAGGAATAGAGACTTTGGTCAAACATATCATAGCTGAAAACTTCGCTCAATTAGGCAGGAAAACATCTCACAAGTTCAAGAAGCACAGAAAACTCCATTAAAGAGAAACCCAAAGAAATCTATACCAAGAGACATCATAATTAAAATACCAAAGCTAAGTGATAAAGAGAAAATATTAAAAGCTGCTAAAGAAAAAAAAACTACCACCTACAAAGGAGCCCCCATAAGGATAACTTCTGACTTCTCAACAGAAACACTTGAGGCCAGAAGGGAATGGCAAGAAATATTCAAAGTAATGCAGAACAAGAGCCTACAACCAAGACTACTTTATCCAGGAAGGCTATCATTTAAAATTGAAGAAGAAATAAAAAGCTTTCCAGACCAAAAAAAAAACAACAAAAAAAACTCAAGGAATTCACTACACCTAAACCAAGGCTGCAAGAAATGCTAAGGGGCTTATTGTAAACAGATCAAAGGAGAAAAAGAATAAAGCAAAAGAGGAATACAGTTTTAAAGAATAAAATGGCAATAAACAATTACATATCAATAATAACCTTAAATGTAAATGGATTAAATGATCCGATCAAAAGACATAGGGTAGTTGCGTGGATAAGAAAACAGGAACCATACATATGCTGTCTACAAGAGACACACCTTAAAACAAAAGATGAACATAGACTGAAGATAAAAGGATGAAAAAATATTTCACGCAAATGGAAATGAAAAAAAACTGGGGTAGCAATACTTTTATCAGACAAAATGGACTTCAAAACAGATTATAGTAAGAGATAAAGAAGGTCACTTCATAATGATAAAGGGAGCAGTCCAACAGGAAGGTATAACCATTATAAATATCTATACACCTAATATAGGAGCACCTAAATATATAAAGCAGACTTTGATGGATTTAAAGGGCGAGATCAACAGCAATACTATAATAGTAGGGGATTTCAATACCCCACTACAATCACTAGAAAGATCCTCAAGAAAGAAAATTAACAAAGAAACAGCAGACTTAAAGGACACAATAGATCAACTCAATTTTTTAAACTTTTTTTATTATTTTATTTATTTATTCATTTTAGAGAGGAGAGGGAGAGACAGAGAGAGAGAGAGAGAGAGAGAGAGAGAAAGAGGAGAGACAGAGAGAGAGAGAAGGAGGGGGAGGAGCTGGAAGCATCAACTCCCATATGTGCCTTGACCAGGCAAGCCCAGGGTTTCGAACCGGCGACCTCAGCATCTCCAGGTCGACACTTTATCCAATGCGCCACCACAGGTCAGGATGATCAACTCAATTTAATAGATATCTTCAGAAACTTTCACCCTAAAGAAGCAGAATATACATTCTTTTCAAGTGCTCATGGTACATTCTCTAGGATAGACCACATGTTAGGGCACAAAAGCAGTCTCAACAAATTTAAGAAGATTGAAATCGTATGGAGCATTTTCTCTGATCACAATGGCATGAAACTAGAATTTAACCACAACAGAAAAACTGAAAAATACTTAAACACTTGGAAACTAAATAGCATGTTATTAATAACAAATGGGTTAACAATGAGATCAAAGAAGAAATTTTAAAAATTCCTAGAAACGAACGATAACGAGCATACATCGACTCAAAATTTATGGGACACAGCAAAAGCAGTCCTGAGAGGGAAGTTCATAGCATTACAGGCATACCTCAAGAAGCTAGAAAAAGCTCAAATAAACAACTTGACCCTGCATCTAAAAGAACTAGAAAAAGAACAGCAAGTAAAGCCCAGAACTAGTAGAAGAAAGGAAATAATAAAGATCAGACCAGAATTAAATGACATAGAGGCTAAAGAAACAATACAGAGGATCAATGAAACCAGGAGCTGGTTCTTTGAAAAGGTAAACAAGATCGATGAACCTTTAACCAGACTCACCAAGGAAAAAAAGAGAGGACTCAAATGAGACTGGAGAAATAACAACTGACAAAACAGAAATACAAAATATTTTAAGAAAATACTATGAAGAACTGTACGCCAAAAAACTAGACAACCTAGATGAAATGGACAAATTCCTTGAAACATATAACCTTCCAAAAATTAATCTGGAAGAATCAGAAAAACTAAACAGACCAACTAAAACAAATGAGATTGAAACAGTTATCAAAAAACTCACAAAAAGGAAAGTCCTGGGCCTGATGGCTTCACAAGTGAATTCTACCAAATATTCAAAGAAAAACTAACTCCTATCCTTCTCAAGCTATTTCAAAAAATTCAAGAGATGTCTGACCTGTGGTGGTGCAGTGGATAAAGCGTCAACCTGGAATGCTGAGGTCACCGGTTCAAAACCCTGAGCTTGCCTGGTCAAGGCACATATGGGAGTTGATGCTTCCTGCTCCTCCCCCCTTTCTCTCTCTCTCTCCTCTAAAATTAATAAATAAATAAAAATAAAAAAAAATTCAAGAGGAGGGAAGACTTCCAAGCTCCTTTTATGAGGTAAGTATAATTCTGATTCGAAAAGCAGGCAAAGACAAAAAAAAGAAAGAAAACTATAGACCAATAAACCTGATGAATTTAAATTTTTATTTGTTTATTCATTTTATAGGAGAGGAGAGAGAGAGAGAGAGAGAGAGAAAGAGAAGGAGGGAGGAGCAGGAAGCATCAACTCCCATATGTGCCTTGACCAGGCAAACTCAGGGTTTTGAACTGGCGACCTCAGTATTCCAGGTCGACACTTGATCCACTGCGCCACCACAAGTCAGGCCTACATGATGCATTTTGATGCTAAAATCCTCAACAAAATATAAGCAAACAAGATCCAGCAATATATGAAAAAAATCATACAGTATGATCAAGTGTGATTTATTCTAGGGAGGCAAGGCTGGTACAATATTCGCAAATCAATCAATGTGATTCACCACATAAACAAAAGGAAGGAGAAAAACCGCATAATAATTTCAATAGATGCAGAAAAAGCATTTGATAAAATCCAGCACCCATTCATGATCAAAACTCTAAGCAAGTGGGAATACAGGGAACATACCTCAACATGGTAAAGGCCACCTATGACAAACCCACAGCCAACATCATACTCACTGGGCAAAAATTAAAAGCAATCCCCTTAAGATCAAGAACAAGGCAGGGGTGCCCCCTTTCACAACTCTTATTCAACATAGTCCTGGAAGTCCTAGCCACAGCAATCAGACAAAAAAAAGAAGTAAAAGGCATTCAAGTTGGAAAAGAAGAAGTATAAGTATCATTATTTACAGATGATATGATATTGTATATAGAAAACCCTAAAGTCTCAGTCAAAAAACTACTGGACCTGATAAATGAATTCAGCAAGGTGGCAGGATATAAAACTAATACTCAGAAATCAGAGGCATTTTTATACACTAACAATGAACTGTCAGAAAGAGAAATTAAGGAAGCAATGCCCTTTACCATTGCAACACAAAAGATAAAGTGCCTAGGAATAAATTTAACCAGGGAGACTAAAAACTTGTACTCAGAAAATTATATATAAAACATTGATAAAAGAGCCTGATCAGGCGGTGGCGCAGTGGATAGAGCGTCGGACTGGGATGCCGAGGATCCAGGTTCGAGACCCCGAGGCCGCCAGCTTGAACGCAAGGTTGCTGGCTCCAGCAAGGGGTTACTTGGTCGGCTGAAGGCTGCGGTCAAGGCACATATGAGAAAGCAATCAATGAACAACTAAGGTGTCGCAACACGCAACAAAAAACTAATGATTGATGCTTCTCATCTCTCTCCGTCCTGTCTGTCCCTATTTATCCTTCTCTCTGACTCACTGTCTCTGTAAAATAAAAATAAAAATAAAATAAAACATTGATAAAAGAAATCAGAAATGATACAAACAAGTGGAAGCATATACCATGCTCATGGAAAGGAAGAATAAACATCATTAAAATATCTATATTATCCAAAACAATCTATAAATTCAATGCAATACCAATTAAAATACCAATGACTTACTTCAAAAATATAGAACACTTATTCCAAAAATTTATATTGAACCAAAAGAGAACACAAATAGCCTCAGCAATCTTGAAAAGGAAGACTAAAGTGGGAGGAATCACACTTCCAGATATCAAGTTATATTATAAGGCCATTGTACTCAAAACAGCCTGGTACTGGCATAAGAACAGGCATATAGATCAATGGAACAGAACTGAGAACCCAGAAATAAACCCACATTTTTATGGACAACTGATATTTGACAAAGGAGGTAAGAGCATACATTGGAGTAAAAACAGCCTCTTCAACAAATGGTGTTGGGAAAATTGGACAGCTATCTGCAAAAAAATGAAACTAGACCACCAACTTACACCATTCACAAAGATAAACTCAAAATAGATAAAAGACTTAAATGTAAGCTGTAAAACCATAAGCATCTTAGAAGAAAACAGGCAGTAAGCTCTCTGACATCTCTCAAAGCAATATATTTGCCGATTTATCTCCACGGGCAAGTGAAATAAAAGACAGGATAAACAAATGGGACTATATCAAACTAAAAACCTTATGCACAGCTAAAGACAGTAAGAACAAAATAAAAAGACAAACTACACAATGGAAAAATATATTTGACAATACATCTGATAAGGGGTTAATAACCAAAATTTATAAAGAACTTGTAAAACTCAATATCAGGAAGACAAACAATCCAATCAAAAAATAGGCAAAAGAAATGAATAGACACTTCTACAAAGAGGAAACACAGATGGCCAATAGGCATATGAAAAAATGCTCAACATCACTAATGATTAGAGAAATGCAAATTAAAACCACAATGAGATACCATCTCACACCAGTCAGAATGGCGCTCATCAACAAAACAACACAGAATAAGTGCTGGCAAGGATGTGGAGAAAAGGGAACCCTCCTGTACTGCTTTATGAGAATGCAGACTGGTGCAGCCAATGTGGAAAACAGTATGGAGATTCCTCAAGAAATTAAAAGTCAAACTGCCTTTTGACCCAGCTATACCACTTTTAGGAATATACCCCAAGAACACCATAGCATTCTTTGAAAAGAAGAAATGCACCCCTATGTTTATGGCAGCATTGTTCACAATATTGAAGATCTGGAAACAGCCCAAGTGTCCGTCAGTGGACAAGTGGATTAAAAAGCTTTGGTACAGGCCCTGGCTGGTTGGCTCAGTGTTAGAGCATCAGCTTGGCGTGCAGGAGTCCCGGGTTCGATTCCCGGCCATGGCACAAGAGAAGCGCCCATTTGCTTCTCCACCCCTCCCCCTCTCCTTCCTCTCTGTCTCTCTCTTCCCCTCCCGCAGCCAAGGCTCCATTGGAGCAAAGTTGGCCCGGGCGCTAACGATGGCTCTATGGCCTCTTCCTCAGGTGCTAGAATGGCTCTGGTGGCAACAGAGCGATGCCTCAGATGGGCAGAGCATCGCCCCCTAGTGGGTGTGACGTGTGGATCTTGGTCGGGCACATGCGGGAGTCTGACTGCCTCCCCATTTCCAACTTCAGAAAAAAATACAAAAAAAAATTTTTGGTACATGTATACTATGGAATACTACTCAGCCATAAGAAATGATGACATCAGCTCATTTACAACACCATGGATGGACTTTGATAACATTATACTGAGTGAAATAAGCAAATCAGAAAAAACTAAGAACTATATAATTCCATACATAGGTGTTACATAAAAATGAGACTCAGAGATATGGACAAGAGTGGAGGGGTTACGGGGTGGGGGGAGGAGAGGGCGGGAGTTGGGGGAGGGGAGGGGCACAAAGAAAACCAGTTAGAAGGTGACAGAAGACAATTGGACTTTGGGTGATGGGAATGCTGCATAATCAAATGTCAAAATAACCTAGAGATGTTTTCTCTGATCATATGTACCCTGATATATGAATGTCACCCCATTAAAATTATAAAAAAAAAACATAGGAAAAAAATGGAATGGAAAACTTACTCAAACAAATAATAGACGAGAACTTCCCAAGCCTATGGAAAGAACTAAAGCCTCGAATTCAAGAAGTAAACAGAACACCGATTTATCTTAACCCTAACAAACCTACTCCAAGGCACATAATGAAATTGGCACAAACCAACGACAAAGAAAAAACTCTCAAGGCAGCCAGGGAAAAGAAGAATACAACATATAAAGGAAGGCCCATTAGATTATCAACAGATTTCTCAGCAGAAACTCTACAAGCTAGAAGAGAATGGACCTCAATATTTAAAGTTATGAAAGAGGAACTTCCAGCCAAGAATACTATACCCATCAAAGTTATCCTTCAAATATGAAGGAGAAATAAAAACATTCACAGATACAAAAAAAGATGAGAAAATTTATCACCAGAAAACCCCCACTTCAGGAAATACTAAAGGAGGTTTTCTGACCAGACACAAAGAACAAAACAAAGCAAAACTACAAGTAAAAGCACCATCAAGACCGCAATGAAAACAAGATTAATCTGTGACAAAGAAAGAAAAATGGGGAGAGGACAAAATTAACAGTAGCAAAGGAGGATGGAGTGCAGACACTCATGAGATAATTTACAACAATGAACATGATATGTATGTTTTCCATTACTTAATGGTAACCACCCCTGAAAAAACCAACACAGAAGTACATGGCTTGAAAAAAAAGTAACAAAGAAAAGAAGTATAGGTTACGACCAAACAAAAACAAATGATACAAAAATAAGAGAAGAACCAAACAATATACAAAACTATCAGAAAGCAATATATAAAATGGCAATAGGAAACCCTCAAATGTCAATAATTACACTAACTGTAAATGGATTGAACTCACCAATAAAAAAGACACAGAATAGCAGAATGGATTTAAAAAGAAAATCCAGGCCCTGGCCGGTTGGCTCAGCGGTAGAGCGTCGGCCTAGCGTGCGGAGGACCCGGGTTCGATTCCCGGCCAGGGCACATAGGAGAAGCGCCCATTTGCATCTCCACCCCTCCGCCACGCCTTCCTCTCTGTCTCTCTCTTCCCCTCCCGCAGCCAAGGCTCCATTGGAGCAAAAGATGGCCCGGGCGCTGGGGATGGCTCTGTGGCCTCTGCCCCAGGCGCTAGAGTGGCTCTGGTCGCAATATGGCGACACCCAGGAGGGTCGCAACATGGCGACGCCCAGGATGGGCAGAGCATCGCCCCCTGGTGGGCAGAGCGTCGCCCCCTGGTGGGCGTGCCGGGTGGATCCCGGTCGGGCGCATGCGGGAGTCTGTCTGATTGTCTCTCCCTGTTTCCAGCTTCAGAAAAATGAAAAAAAAATAAAAATAAAATAAAAAAAAATAAAATAAAAAGAAAATCCAACTGTATGCTGCCTACAAGAAACACATCTAAGCTACAGGATAAAAACAAATTCAAAATAAAAGGTTGGAAAACAATACTCCAAGCAAATAATATTCAAAATAAAGCATGGGTAGCAATACTCATATCTAACAATGCTGACAAGACAACAAAGGTAATCAGAGACAAAAATGGTCATTTCATAATGATAAAGGGGACACTGAATCAAGAAGACATAACACTTCTTAATATATATGCACCAAACCAAGGAGCACCAAAATATTTAAGACAGCTACTGACTAACCTAAAAACAAAAACCGACAAAAATACAATCATACTTGGAGACCTCAATAAACTGCTGACAGCTCTAGATTGTTTATCGAAACAAAAAATCAATAAAGAAATATTGGTCTTAAATAAAACATTAGAACAATTGGATATGATAGATATCTACAGGACATTTCATCTCAAAGTGCCAGAGTATACATTTTTCTCTAGTGTACATGGAACATTCTCAAGACTTGACCATATGTTGGGCCACAAAAATAACATCAACAAATTCAGAAAGATTGAAATTATACCAAGCATATTTTCTGACCATAAAGCCTTGAAACTAGAATTCAACTACAAAAAGGAGGTAAACAAACCCACAAAAATGTAGACACTAAACAACATACTTTTAAAAAATGAGTGGGTCGGCCCTGGCCGGTTGGCTCAGCGGTAGAGCGTCGGCCTGGCGTGCGGGGGACCCGGGTTCGATTCCCGGACAGGGCACATAGGAGAAGCGCCCATTTGCTTCTCCAACCCCACCCCCTCCTTCCTCTCTGTCTCTCTCTTCCCCTCCCGCAGCCAAGGCTCCATTGGAGCAAAGATGGCCCAGGCACTGGGGATGGCTCCTTGGTCTCTGCCCCAGGCGCTAGAGTGGCTCTGGTCGCAGCAGAGCGACGCCCCGGAGGGGCAGAGCATTGCCCCCTGGTGGGCAGAGTGTCGCCCCTGGTGGGCGTGCCGGGTGGATCCCGGTTGGGCGCATGCGGGAGTCTGTCTGACTGTCTCTCCCCGTTTCCAGCTTCAGAAAAAAAAAAAAATGAGTGGGTCAAAGAAGAAATAATTGCATAGATCAAAAGATATATACAGCCCTGGTCGGTTGGCTCAGTGGTAGAGCATAGGCCTGGCGTGCAGAAGTCCCGGGTTCGATTCCCGGCCAGGGCACAAAGGAGAAGCGCCAATCTGCTTCTCCCCCCTCTCCCTCTCCTTCCTCTCTGTCTCTCTCTTCCCCTCCCGCAGCCAAGGCTCCACTGGAGCAAAAGATAATCCGGGCACTGGGAATGGCTCCTTGGCCTCTGCCCCAGGTGCTGGAGTGGCTCTGGTCGTGGCAGAGCAATGCCCCGGAGGGGCAGAGCATCGCCCCCTGGTGGGCAGAGCGTCGCCCCTGGTGGGCGTGCCGGGTGGATCCCGGTCAGGCACATGCGAGAGTCTGTCTGACTGTCTCTCCCCGTTTCTAGCTTTGGAAAAATACAAAAAAAAAAATATATATATATATATATATATATGTATACAGGCAAAGAAAAATAACAATACAACATATCAGAATCTCTGGGATGCAGCAAAAGCAGTAATAAGAGGGAAGTTTATATCACTACAGGCCTATATGATCAAACAAGAGAGAGCCCAAGTAAACCACTTAACTTCACATCTTAAGGAACTAGAAAAAGAAGAATAAAGGCAACGCAAAACTAGTAGAAGAAAGGAAATAATAAAAATCAGAGCAGAAATAAACAAAATAGAGAACAGAAAAACTATAGAAAAAATTAATAAAACAAGAAGTTTGTTCTTTGAAAAGATCAACAAAATTGACAAACCCTTGGTAAGACTCACCAAGGAAAAAAGAGAAAGGACTCATATAAACAAAATCCAAAATGAAAGAGGAGAAATCACCACAGATATCATAGATATACAAAGAATTATTGTAGAATACTATGAAAAACTGTATGCCACCAAATTTAACAATATATAAGAAATGGATAAATTCCTGTCTGACCTGTGGTGGCACAGTGGATAAAGCATTGATGTAGAAATGCTGAGGTCGCCGGTTCAAAACCTTGGGCTTTCCTGGTCAAGGCGCATATGGGAGTTGATGCTTCCAGCTCCTCCCCCTTCTCTCTCTATGTGTCTCCTCTCTCTCTATCCCTCTGTCTCTCCTTCTCCTCTCTAAAATGAATAAATAAAAAAAAAATGGATAAATTCCTAGTACAATACAATCTTTCTAGACTGAGTCATAAAGAAGCAGAAACCCTAAACAGACCCATAAGCAGGGAGGAAATAGAAACAACTATTAAAAACCTCCCCCAAAATAAAAGTTTAGGGCCAGATGGCTATACTAGTGAATTCTATCAAACATTCAAAGAAGACTTGGTTCTTATTCTACTCAAAGTCTTCCAAAAAATTGAAGAAGCAATACTGCCAAACACATTTTATGAGGCCAACATAACCCTCATTCCAAAACCTGGCAAGGACAACACAAAAACAGAAAACTACAGACCAATATCTCTAATGAATACAGATGCTAAAATATTAAACAAAATAATAGCAAATCAAATACAACAACACATTAAAAAAAATAATTCACGCTGGCCAGTTGGCTCAGCGGTAGAGCGTCGGCCTGGCGTGTGGGGGACCCGGGTTCGATTCCCGGACAGGGCACATAGGAGAAGCGCCCATTTGCTTCTCCACCCCCGCCCCCTCCTTCCTCTCTGTCTCTCTCTTCCCCTCGCGCAGCCAAGGCTCCATTGGAGCAAAGATGGCCCGGGCGCTGGGGATGGCTCCTTGGCCTCTGCCCCAGGTGCTAGAGTGGCTCTGGTCACGGTAGAGCGACGTCCCGGAGGGGCAGAGCATCGCCCCCTGGTGGGCAGAGTGTCGCCCCTGGTGGGCATGCCAAGTGGATCCTGGTCGGGCGCATGTGGGAGTCTGACTGTCTCTCCCTGTTTCCAGCTTCAAAAAAATACAAAAATAATAATAATAATAATAATTCACTTGGGCCTGACCTGTGGTGGTGCAATGGATAAAGCACTGACCTGGAAATGCTGAGGTCGCAAGTTCGAAACCCTGGGCTTGCCTGGTCAGGGCACATATGGGAGTTGATGCTTTCAGCTCCTCCCCCCTGTCTCTCTCTCTCCTCTCTCTCTCTCTCTCTCTCTCTCTTTCTCTCTCTCTCTCCTCTCTAAAATGAATAAATAAAATAAAAATTTTTTTAAAAACTTAAAAAAATATATAATTCACCATGATCAAGTGGCATTCATCCCAGAATCATAAGGGTGGTTCAACATATGTAAAATGGTTAATATCGTAATACACCATATCAACAAAACAAAGAACAAAAAACATGTGATCTTATCAATAGATGCAGAAAAGGCATTTGATAAAATACAACATTTTATGTTTAAAACACTTAACAAAATGGGTATAGAAGAAAAATATCTCAACATGATAAAGGCCATTTATGATAAACCATCAGCTAACATCATATTAAATGGCATAAAACTGAGGACTTTTCCCCTAAAATCAGGAATAAGACAAGGTTGTCCACTCTCTCCACTCTTATTCAACGTAGTACTAGAAGTTCTAGCCAGAGCAATCAGACAAGAGGAAGAAATAAAAGGCATTCATATTGAGAAAGAAGAATTAAAGGTTTCACTTTTTGCAGATGATATGATCCTGTACATTGAAAACCCCAAAAACTCCACAAAAAAACTACTAGAAATAATAAACCAATACAATAAGGTTGCAGGATACAAAATTAATATACAAAAGTCCATTGCCTTCCTATATGCCAACAATGAAACATCAGAAAACAAGCTAAAAAAAAAACAATCCCCTTTATGGTTGCAACAAAAAAAAATAAAATACCTAGGAATAAACATAACAAAGACTGTAAAGGACCTATATAATGAAAACTACAAAGCATTGTTAAGGAAAATCGAAAAAGATATAATGAAATGGAAAAATATTTCTTGTTCTTGGATTGGAAGAATAAATATAGTCAAAATGACTATATTAGCCAAAGTGATATACATATTTAATGCAATTTCCATCAAAATTCCAATGTCATTTTTTAAAGAAATGAAATAAAAAATCATCAGGTTTATATGGAACTATGAAAAACTCCAAATAGCCAGAGCAATCCTAAGGAAAAAGAACAAAGCTGGGGGCATTACAATACCTGACTTCAAATTATACTACAGAGCCATGATAATCAAAATAGTATGGTATTGGCAGAAAAATAGACACTCAGACCAATGGGACAGAATAGAAAGCCCAGAAATAAAACCACATGTATTACGGTCAAATAATTTTTGATAAAGGGGTCAACAACACACAATGGGGAAAAGAAAGCCTCTTCAACAAATGGTGCTGGGAAAACTGGAAAGCCACATGCAAAAGAATGAAACTCGACTACAGTTTGTCCCCTTGTACTAAAATTAATACAAAATGGATCAAAGACCTAAATATAACACCTGAAACAATAAAGTACATTGAAGAAAACATAGGTACTAAATTCATGGACATTGGTTTCAAAGAGTATTTTATGAATTTGACTCCAAAGGCAAGAGAAGTGAAGGCAAAAATAAATGAATGGGACTACATCAGACTAAGAAGTTTTTGCTCAGCAAGAGAAACTGACAACAAAAGAAACAGACAGCCAACTAAATGGGAGATAATATTTTCAAACAAGAGCACAGATAAGGGTCTAATATCCAAAATATACAAAGAACTCATAAAACTCAACAACAAACAAGTAAACAATCCAATAAAAAAATGGGAAGAGGACATGAACAGACACTTCTCCCAGGAAGAAATACAAATGGCCAACAGATATATGAAAAGATGCTCATTTTCATTAGCTATTAGAGAAATGCAAATCAAAACTACAATGTGATACCACCTCACACCTGTTAGATTAGCTATTATCAACAAGACAGGTAATAGCAAGTGTTGGAGAGGCTGTGGAGAAAAAGGGACCCTCATCCACTGTTGCTGGGAATATAAAGTAGTACAACCACTATAGAAGAAAGTATAGTGGTTCCTCAAAAAATTAAAAATAGAACTACCATATGACCCAGCAACTCCTCTACTGGGAATATATCCCCATAACTCAAAAACACTGGTACGTAAAGACACATGCAGCCCCATGTTCACTGCAGCATTGTTAACAGTGGCCAAGACATGGAAACAACCAAAAAGCCCTTCAATAGATGACTGGATAAAGAAGATGTGGTACATATATACTATGGAATACTACTCAGCCATAAGAAATGATGACATCGGATCATTTACAACAACATGGATGGACCTTGATAACATTATACTGAATGAAATAAGTAAATCAGAAAAAAACTAAGAACTATATGATTCCATAAATAGGTGGGACATAAAAATGAGACTCAGAAACATGGACAAGAGTGTGGTGGTTACTGGGGGTGGGGAGGGGAAAGGAGGGGGTAGGGGAAAGGAGGGGCACAAAGAAAACCAGATAAAAGGTGACAGAAGACTATATGACTTTGGGTGATGGGTTTGCAAAATAATCAAATGTCAAAATAACCTGGAGATAAAATTAATTTTTTTAAAAAAAGGAAAAAAATGGCCTGACCAGGCAGTGGCACAGTGGATAGAGCGTCGGACTGGGATGCGGAAGACCCAGGTTCCAGACCCCGAGGTCACCAGCTTAAGCGCGGGCTCATCTGGTTTGAGCAAAAGCTCACCGGCTTGAGCCCAAGGTAGCTGGCTCAAACAAGGGGTTACTCGGTCTGCTGAAGGCCCACAGTCAAGGCACACATGAGAAAGCAATCAATGAACAACTAAGGTGTTGCAACGAAAAACTGATGATTGATGCTTCTCATCTCTCTCCGTCTGTCCCTGTCTATCCTTCTCTCTGACTCTCTCTGTCTCTGTAAAAAAAATTAAAAAAAAAGGAAAAGGAAAAAAATGGAAAAGATACGACAACCACCTCTTTCCCTCCATCTGCTCAAATACTCTAGTCCAGGGGTTGGGAACCTTTTTGGCTGAGAGAGCCATGAACGCCACATATTTTAAAATGTAATTCCTTGAGAGCCATACAATAACCTGTGTACATTACACATTATCCAATAAAAATTTGGTGTTGTCCTGGAGGACAGCTGTGATTGGCTCCAGCCACCCACAACCATGAACATGAATGAATTGTAATACATGAGAATGTTTTATATTTTTAACATTATTTTTTTATTAAAGATTTAATTAGCCTGACCTGTGGTGGCACAGTGGATAAAGCATCAACCTGGAATGCTAAGGTCGCTGGTTTGAAACCTGCACTTGTCTGGTCATGGCACATATGGGAGTTGATGCTTCCTGCTCCTCCCTTCTCTCTCTCTCTCTCTCTCTCCTCTCTAAAGTGAATCAATAAAACAATAAAATTAAAAAAAAAAAAGATTTAATTAGCCTGACCTGTGGTGGTGCAGTGGATAAAGCGTCGACCTGGAAATGCTGAGGTCGCCGGTTCAAAACCCTGGGCTTGCCTGGTCCTCCCCACCTTCTCTCTCTGTCTCTCTCCTCTCTCTCTCCCTCTCTGTCTCTCTCTCTCTCCCTTTCTCTCTCCTCTCTAAAATGAATAAATAAAATTAAAAAAAAATTAAAAAAAAAAGATTTAATTAGCCAGATGCAGCCATCAAAAGAGCCATATCTGGCTCACGAGCCATAGGTTCCCGACCCCTGCTCTAGTCCTATGGCTTTCAAACTTCTTTGAATACTATTCACATTAAATCATTTTTATATTAAGGCCCAGGATACACACATACATATATTTTTGTGTGTATACAGATATGAAACAAGGTTCAAGAAAACTTACTAGGCCCTGGCCGGTTGGCTCAGTGGTAGAGCATAGGCCTGGCGTGCAGAAGTCCCGGGTTCAATTCCCGGCCAGGGCACACAGGAGAAGCGCCCATCTGCTTCTCCATCCCTCCCCCTCTCCTTTCTCTCTGTCTCTCTCTTCCCCTCCCACAGCTGAGGCTCCATTGGAGCAAAGATGGCCCGGGCGCTGGGGATGGCTCCTTGGCCTTTGCCCCAGGCGCTGGAGTGGCTCTGGTCGCAACAGAGCGACACCCCGAAGGGGCAGAGCGTCGCCCCCTGGTGGGCAGAGCTTCGCCCCTGGTGGGCGTGCCGGGTGGATCCCAGTAGGGCGCATGCGGGAGTCTGTCTGACTGTCTCTCCCCGTTTCTGGCTTCAGAAAAATACAAAAAAAAAAAAAAAGAAAACTTACTAGTTTTAGTCTTTTCTAGTTAACTTCTTTTTAAAATGTGGACCACGACCTGCAGTTTGAAAAACACCACTTGGGTTTTTTCCTTAGGATTATAATAAATTAAGTCAAGTTTATTTACAGTCCTTTTATCAGTATTTAAAAATTTTTAAAAACCTAACACAATAAAAGTGTTTCATCAAACTGTAACTCAGCTACTTAAGAACAAGGATATTATCTACTTTAATAGATAATTAAACAAATAGTGAGATTCACACATAGAGTAAACACAGATGGTACTCAATAGAAAAGTGACTCTTCCTCCAACTCATCTTTATTGGTCCTTTTTGACTCTCATTTTTAGTTTTTATTTTATTTTTTTTTTTACAGAGACAGAGAGAGAGTCAGAGAGAGAGGGACAGATAGGGACAGATAGGCAGGAACAAAGAGAGTTGAGAAGCATCAATCATCAGTTTTTCGTTGTGACACCTTAGTTGTTCATTGATTGCTTTCTCATATGTGCCTTGACCATGGGCCTTCAGCAGACCAAGTAACCCCTTGCTCAAGCCAGCGACCTTGGGTCCAAGCTGGTGTGCTTTGCTCAAACCAGATGAGCCCACACTCAAACTGGCAACCTAGGGGTCTCGAACCTGGGTCCTTGCATCCCAGTCCAACACTCTATCCACTGCACCACCGCCCGGTCAAGTTGACTCTCATTTTTAAACTCATAGTATATAACTCTCCAACGCAAAACAACAAACAATGCTGCTAAACCTAACAGCCAACATATTCATACCAAAGACTATCTTAAAAATTGCAATCCATCTGACCTTTGGTGGCACAGTGAATAAAGTGCTGAGGTTGCTGGTTTCAAACCCTGGGCTTGCCCTGTCAAGGCACATATGAGAAGCAATCAATGAACAACTAAAGTGAAGCAACTATGATCTTGCTCCTTCTCTCTCTAAAATTAGTAAATCAAATCTTAAATAAACACATACACAAAAAAAACACTACAATCCATATTCTACTTTTTAAGTCAGCAAATATCTGGAAATAAAATAGCTTTCAAGTCATCTGCTGTACTTGTAGATTGCATTATTAAAGGAGTCAGGTGTATATGAAAGGCTTGTAAATACCAGTGGTTCTCAACCATGGCTGCATACTAAGAATCACCAGGGGAACTTTTAAATATCCCTGCCAGGCCTTATTCCATGCCAATTAAATCAGAGCCGGGAGGAAGAGTCTGGTGAGCTTAATTCCTTGGAGTGCTGTGTCTTAATAAGCCAAGGTAATGGGTTTGATCTCTATGTGATCCAGGATGACTACCTTTCTATACCAAGACCTGATTTTACAGAGGTCCTCAGTGAGCCATCTTGAAACATTGCCACTAAGGACAAAGGAGTTTGTTCTACCACCACTAGTGGGTAAAACACTAAGCTTGATATTGAATCACTTAAATCCATTCTAGATCTTTTAATTTTTCCATTTATTCAGTAAATAGTTTTTGAGCACTTACTATGTTCTGGGACCTATTTTATGTTGCAGGATATAGCAATACAAGTAAACAAGTTATAGATAAGGTCCCTTTAGAGATCACAGCATCACTGTCATCTAAATTTCAAACTCTGCACATCAACAAAGCATACTATTCTACAAACACCTATTGTTTTCCTACATTCCAGTTCATTGTCCTTACAGTATTACTAATACTCAAGAAAGCTTAAATGACTTATTTAAATATATATAGAAAAAGTGACATGATTGGAAAGGGCCTCGCATGGTTCTAGCAGGTATTTTATACAACTCTGCTCTGAGGAGCTCAACTTTATTCCCCTCCAACTTAAAACCTGGAATATAGACTGATGAGTCTGATGTCAGAACAAGGGGACAGTAGATAAATGCTTCCCCTGATAGATATATTGGTTATCTGATAGTCTTTCTTTAGGAATACTGTTTCTAGAACTTTTTTCCTGATCTCAATATGGGCTTAATAGTCTTTAAGTACTTTAAGAAGGTGCTTTTAGGTATAAACCATTCTATTTCTTCAGCACAGTTATGAGAGACCAGAGGTCTGAATAGTTGTCATCATGCGCCTCCCAAATTTAGCAAAAAATTAAGCTAATTTCTCCCCTACCCCAAGTCTTTGAATCTCTCTCATTTCTACTGAGTTATCTGCCAACTCACTAATCTACTTCTATAAACAATGTGTTTTTTATTTTCCATTAGCTAAGAAAGTCACTAAAAACTTCTAATTTCAAATATATCTTGCAAGTCTTACTTACTTTGGAAGTGGAAAAGTATCTAACCAATGTCAGATACTTCCAGAGAGCTTGTAAGATATTAAATGTTTAATCCAAGACTTCTGAATCAGCAAAGCCCTACTTCAGGAGATTTGCCAGATATACTCAGTTTTTTTCCTACATGACAGGATTAGCTCTTACCAGTCTACAAATCTCATTAAAACACTGTTAACTGAAAACATCACCTGTGGCATCATTAGTACCAGGCTCTTTTATTAAATTTCTGAAATTAATGACTCTTCCCATTAATAAAATGAATGGCGATCTGCAACAATATTCATGAGTTTATATATTTTCCAGAAATCTGATCATTTTGATACAGAAAGTAGAACTCCCATTTCAGTATTCAAAGTTCTGATATCACCTGACCAGGCGGTGGCGCAGTGGATAGAGCGTCAGACTGGGATGCAGAGGACCCAGGTTTGAGACCCCAAGGTCGCCAGCTTGAGCGCAGGCTCATTTGGTTTGAGCAAGGCTCACCAGCTTGAGCCCAAGATCGCTAGCTCAAGCAAGGGGTCACTCAGTCTGCTGAAGGCCCACGGTCAAGGCACATATGAGAAAGCAATAAATGAAAAACTAACGTGTCACAACGAAAAACTGATGATTGATGCTTCTCATCTCTCTCCGTTCCTGTCTGTCCCTATCTATCGCTCTCTCTGACTCTCTCTCTGTCTCTGTAAAAAAAAAAAAAGACTGTTCTGATATCTACCATCATAGTATGAGCCAGCTGGGAAAACAGCCGTTTTTGTTTTTGTTTTTCTGTGACTAAGGGAAACCACACTTACTCCTAATGGTGCTGAGCCTCAAGTTCTTTTCAGATCCAAAATGTCTGCCAGTTCTTTTTTCTCCTTTGTTTGGCAGTTAAGCTTCACTCCATTTTCACTGGCAAGAAGTATCACCATCTTTGGGGTTCTTCTGCCTTGCTCATTCCATCCCTGCTACCAAACCTAGCTTCAAAATCATACAATTTCCCTAAGTGCCCAATTCCTCCCTGCAGTGAACAGGCACAGACATTTTTCCGGGTTTATTTGTTTGTTTGTTTTTTAAGACTTTGAGTGATAATGACTTTTGGAGAAATCCTATAAATACCAGAACACTAGTCCTATGAAATGGTAAAAGGCTTCAGCTATTCCTTCTCCCTTTGTGCTCAGTGGTAGGGCTTAAAAAAAAAAAAAATCTCCTCCTCAACCCTAGCCATGTGACACAGTTGGTCAGAGCATGGTCCCAATATACCAGGGTTGCGGGTTTAATCTCTGGTCAGGGCACATACAAGAGGCAACTAATGAATGCATAAATAAGTGGAACAACAAATCAATGTTTCTCTTTCTCTCTGTCTCTCTCCCTTCCTCTCTTTCCCTCTTTAAAATCAATTTTAAAAATTTCTCCTCCTTCAGACTGCACCTTTGATGAAGGCTCTTTCTTCTAAAATGGCCAACATGTTCCAAGATGTCCTCAATTAGGCCTGACAATGCAATCAAAGCAGAACTGTTATTTGTTCCTTTTCTTTTATAAATAATCAATTTACATCTCCAAGAATATGCAAAGCACAAGATACCCAGTTCACTAAGCTTCAACCCTTTTTAGGAATGATAACTAGCTTTTTATCATTATCTTCCAATCTTCAGCCAGAGTAACCTTTAAAAATGTAAATCTAAAATATCACAGTTCTGTTTACAATGCTTCAGTGGCTTCTCAGTGAAATCATGATAGCTCTTCAACAGGACCCAGAAGTCCCTTCCAAAGTGGCCCAGTTTACCTATAGTCTCATCTACATTATACTTCCCATATCTCCTTTCCCTTTTTAAAAGTTCCAGCTGACAGTTCCTTTTCCTTGCTCTCCTCTACTTCCTCTCAAGTCTTTTACCCCAGGAAGAGTAAAAGCAAATGCAAAGGACCTGAAGTAGGAGTGTGCACAGCATTTGAGGAGCTATAAGAAAGCCAGAGGTGGCTGAGGCAGAGCAAGCCAGGAGAAGAGTAGATGAGAACAAGCTGGTCAGAGAGGCATTCCACGAGGATCAATGCCAGAACTGAGGCTTTTATTCAAAGTTAGATGCAAAATCAGTGGAGTTTTTCGTAAGAAAAGTAACATGATCTGTTATCATATGTAATTTGTCATACAATTTATCACTCAATCAGGGACACTTTGGTGTGTGAAGGAGGGAGCTATTAATAGTTACCTCAGGCCCTGGCTGGATAGCCCGGTTGATTACAGCGTCATCCTGAAGCACAGAGGTTGCTGGTTCAATCCCTGTTCAGGGCACATATAAATCTATGTTCCTCTCTCTCTCTCTCTCTCAAGTCAATAAATTTAAAAAAATTAAAAAAAAAAGTTACCTCAGGACAATAAGCATAAACAAAAGCTTAATTTTAAAAGGCTTCTGGCCCTGGCCGGTTGGCTCAGCGGTAGAGCGTCGGCCTAGCGTGCGGAGGACCCGGGTTCGATTCCCGGCCAGGGCACATAGGAGAAGCGCCCATTTGCTTCTCCACCCCTCCGCCGCGCCTTCCTCTCTGTCTCTCTCTTCCCCTCCCGCAGCCAAGGCTCCATTGGAGCAAAGATGGCCCGGGCGCTGGGGATGGCTCTGTAGCCTCTGCCCCAGGCGCTAGAGTGGCTCTGGTCGCAACATGGCGACGCCCAGGACGGACAGAGCGTCGCCCCATGGTGGGCGTGCCGGGTGGATCCCGGTCGGGCGCATGCGGGAGTCTGTCTGACTGTCTCTCCCTGTTTCCAGCTTCAGAAAAATGCAAAAAAAAAAAAAAAAAAAAAAGGCTTCTGCATGGAACTAGCCAAATCTGGAATAATTTGATCAAAATATATAGTGGTAATAAAAGATTATTACATATTGCTTAAAGTAATCTATAAGGTAACATTGCAAAAAATAAATAAGGGAAAGTGCTTTGAAAGCCAACTGATAAATGTAGGAGGAAAGACGTAATTAGAAAATCATCATTTAGCAACCATCATAAAGATAACTGATTAGAGCAAGAATTCAATAAAGGCTAAAATTGTAGCGTGAAAGTTCGAAAATAGAATAGTTATGTAGTCTCAAAATATTTTCCCACAAGACACTTATTCATTACAAAAGGCAAAATAATAAATTTACAATGGAAAAAATCGGCATACACCATCCTAACTAAATGGTCAAAGATAACATTGCCAGTAATGGGACCAGTCAATAGCAAGTGCATCCAAAGATGACACACAGAAAGAACTCAGCATCACTTTTTAGGTATTAATACCCAAAGTACATAACCTAAATCAACAGACAAACCCAGATTAGGGATAGTCTATAAAATAACAGAATTCATCAAATTCATAAAAATACAAAAACGTACTTAGGAACTGTTTGAGATTAACGGAAATAAAAGAGATATGACTATTGAAACAAAACACGATCTTCGGTGTTCTGCTATAAAGAACATTACTGGGACAACTGACAAAATCTGAATAAGATCCATAGTTTATAGCAGGGTATTGTGTTGGTGTTAAGTTTCTGACTTTATGTAAGGAAGTTTGTTGAAAAAAAAACAAAACAAAACACTGAAGTATTTAGGTTTTTGAGGTTTCTTTTGTTTATTTGTTTGTTTGCTTACAGAGACAGAGAAAGAGTCAGAGAGAGGGATAGATAGGGACAGACAGGAATGGAGAGAGATGAGAAGCAGCATCAATCATCAGTTTTTCGTTGTGACACCTTAGTTGTTCATTGATTGCTTTCTCACATGGGCCTTCAGCAGACCGAGTAACCCCTTGCTCAAGCCAGTGACCTTGGGTCCAAGCTTTGCTCAAACCAGATGAGCCCACGCTCAAGCTGGCGACCTTGGGGTCTCAAACCTGGGTCCTCTGCATCCCAGTCCGACACTCTATCCACTGCGCCACCACCTGGTCAGGCTGAAGTATTTAGGTATTAGGGGGCACCACATCTGCAACTTATTCTTAAATAGTTCAGAAAAAAAATACTTCTAGGTATTTGGGGAGAGCAAGAGAGAGGAAGAAAGATTGAGCAAATATAGTAAAATGTTAACATTAAGGAATCTGGGTGAAAGGTATTCACAAATTCTTTGTCCTATTTTTTTAAAATTTTCTGCAAGTCTGAAATTTATTTTTAAATATTTTATTTATCAATTTTACAGAGAGAGAAATGGAGAAAGAAATGAGAAGCATCAACTCATAGAAGTTACTTCTCATATGTGCCTTGACAGAGCAAGCCGCTCACGGTTGCTTTCGAACTGGTGATCTCAGCATTCCAGGTTGACACTCCATCCACTGAGCCACCACAGGTCAGGCTGAAATTACTTTTTTAAATGAATACACACACATTTATAAAAGTTTCTGTGTATAGAATACACTGAGGGTTTGGTAAGTGCAGAACTAGAAATAGGATTGAACCAATGGCTCTGGCTAGCTGGCTCAGTGGTAGAGTGTTGGCCCCGGGTGTGCAAGTCCCAGGTTCAATTCTTAGTCAGGGCACACAGGAGAAGTGACTATCTGCTTCTCCAACCCTCTCTACTTTTCTCTCTCTCTCTCTCTGTTCCCCACGTGCAGCCATGGCTCAAATGGTTCAAGCAAATTGGCCCTGGGTGCTGAGGATGGCTCCATGAACATGCCTCAGGTGCTAAAATAGCTCAGTTGCCCAAGCAATGGAATAGTGGCCCAGATGAGCAGAGCATCCCCCTGTAGGGGGGTTGCTAGGTGGATCCTGGTCGGAGCACATGCAGGAGTCTGTTCCTCTGCCTCTCACTTAATAAAAGAAAAAAAAAAAAAAGGCTATTATAGATTAAGAACAGAGGTTTTAAAAAGGAAAAACAAAACAAACAAAAAAAACCAGAGGTTATAGAAGATGGCTGGTAAATTTTAGTGAATTTCAGTGTTTGGTGTAGCATCTATCATCCTCCAGTTCCCAGTCCCATGGCAGGCAGCTGTGGGGACAGTTGCTCAAGATCCTGTTACAGCTTCTTAGTGTTAGAATGAGCAATAGGGACCCTATCTTACAAAGATAAAATTATGAGTTTTGATCACTGTTTTTTTGGTTTTGTTTGTTTTTTATTTTTAATTTTTTTAATTTTTCTGAAGTTGGAAACGGGGAAGCAGTCAGACAGACTTCCGCATGTGCCCGACCAGGATCCAACAGGCATGCCCATCAGAGGGCAATGCTTCGCCCATCTGGGGCATTGCTCTGTTGCAACCAGAGCCATTCTAGTGCCTGAGGCAGAGGCCACAGAGCCATCCCCAGCGCCCGAGGCCAACTTTGCTCCAATGGAGAGCCTTGGCTGCGGGAGGGGAAGAGAGAGACAGAGAGAAAGGAGAGGGGGAGGGGTGGAGAAGCAGATGGGCGCTTCTCCTGTGTGCCCTGGCTGGGAATCAAACCTGGGACTCCTGCACGCCAGGCCGACGCTCTACCACTGAGCTAACCAGCCAGGGCTGTGATCACTGTTTTTGAATGCTGAGAAGCTGGCACAGAGGCCAGCCATTGTTTCAACCCCCATGGCTGAAGTGTCTTTTCTAGCAGATTCAGACAGGGGATTTAAAAAAACAAAACATATACCCCCCCTTTTCTTACTGGACTCAGGCATTTAAGGAAATCTGCGTCAAGTCACCACTGGCTGACCATGGAGATAAAAGAAGAGACTTCACTGACCACACACAAGAAGAAAAAGTCACTGCAAAAATAGGAAAAATCACTAAACAAATGGACAACTACAGCTTTTTGCCATGTAACAGTAATCTCTAGGAAGGAATTAGAATCTGATTTCCAGAGCTACCACATTACAATACTCAAAATAAATATCTCTCAACAAAAAAAAATTATGAAGCAAGCAAAGACATAGGAAAGTATAGCCCAGTCACAGGAAGAAAAAAAGAAACTGACAGAAACCATGTCTGAGCAAGTCCAGATACTAGAATTACTACACAAAGACTTTAAATTAACTATCTTAAATATGCTCTAAGAACTGAAGGAAATCATAATATAAAGGAATGGACAAATAAAGGAATCAGAAAAATGTATGCTTAAGTAAGGAATAGCAATAAAAAGACAGAAATTATAAAAAGGAACCAGATAGCCCTGGCCAGATGCTCAGTGGTTAGAGCATCATCCCGAAGTGCAGAGGTTGCTGGTTCGATCCCTAGTCAGGGCACATAAAGGAACAGATTGATGGTCTGTCTCTCTTGTTCTCCCTCCCTTCCCCTCTCTCTAAAATCAATAAATAAAAAATTTTTTAAAAAGGAACCAGATAAAAGTTCTAGACCAAAAAAGTCTAATAGCTGGGATTAAAAATTCACTAGAAGGGTTCAACTTCAGGTTTTGACCAGGTAGAACAGGGGTCTCAAACTCAACTCAGCATGTAGGCCGCAGAGCAAGATCATAGCCGTTCGGTGGGCCACACTAGGTCTACAAAAGGCAACTGTTACGCAACACTTTTCTCACTGCAGTTGAAAACAAAAAAAAATCAGTACAACAAGAACAATCGTACATGCAGTTTACTCAGTGTCACAAAACGACCAGAAACTGTAGTTAGCATCACAACTGCTGTTAACTAAGCTAATATCTAGCTAGGATGCTAGAGAAATGAAAAATACAAGTAGGCCCCTAGGCTTACTTAATTTTATCCAAAATATTTTGAACTTCGTGGATTAGTCTGCGGGCCGCACGACCCGCGGGCCGCAAGTTTGAGACCCCTGAGGTAGAAGGTAAGATATTACTCAGGCCTATAAGGAGAAGAAAAAAAAAAAAAAAGAACAGTCTAAGGGGCCTATGGTATACCATCAAGACTACCAATATACAGTTTATAGGATCCCCAGCAGGAAAAGAGAAAGAGGCAGAAAAACTATTTGAAGAATTAAGAAAAAAACTTTCTAGATGAAAGACATAAATCTACATACATATCCAAGAAGCTTAACAAACTTCAACAGGATAAATTCAATGAGATTTACACCAAGATAGATTACATTCAAACTGTTAAAAAACAAAGAGTGGGCCCTGGCCAGTTGGCTCAGTAGATAGAGCATGGGCCTGGCATGCAGACATACAGGATTCAATCCCTGGCCAGGACACACATGAGAAGAGACCATTTGCTTTTTTCCCCCTCACTCTCTCCCTTTTCTCTTTCTTCCCCTCTCCTAGCCAGTGGCTCAACTGGTTCAAGTGTTGGTCCCTGGCACTGAGGATAGCTCAGTTGGTCTGGGCATCAGCCTCAGGTGTTGAGGATAGCTCAGTTAATTCAAGCATTGGCCCCATACTGGGGTAGCCCGGTGGTTCCCAGTCAGGGTATATGCGGGAGCCTGTCTATCTCAGAAAAGATTACCATGGCCCCTGTGTAAGAATGACATGCAAATTTATGAAGCATTCCATAAAAAAAAATTTAAACACTTTTGTAAAGTGAAAGAACATTATCAAGAATGTGAAAAGACTATCTGCAAACCATATAACTGGTAATGATGTAGTACCCAGACTATATAAAGACCTCCTTCAACTCAACAAAAATACAACAACCCAATTTAAAATTGGGCAAGGAACTTGAAGAGACACTTCTCCAAAGAAGAGAGATGATATATATATATATAGCCAACAAGCACATGAAATGATGTTCATCATCATGGACGTTAAAGAAATGTAAAACAAAACCACAATAAGACACTGCTTCAAACTCATTAGGATGGCTTTAATTAATTAATTAAGAAAGGAAGAAGAGAGAGAGAGAAAGGAGGAGGGAGGGAAAGGGGAGGAAGGAAGGAGAAGAGAGGAAGGAGGGAAGGGAGGAAGGAGGGAAGAAGGGAAAAAGGTAAGGAAAGGAAAAGGGAGGGGAAGGGGAGGGGAGGAGGAGGAGAGGGGAAGGGGAGGGGGAGGGAAAGGAAAGGAAGGAATGTTGGTGAAGATATAAGGAAACAGAAAAGCTTGTGCAATGCTGGTAGGAAAGTAAAGTGGTGCAGGTACTATGTAAGACAGCTTGGCAGTTCTTGAAAAAGATAACTACACATCTATTAGAATGGCCACAATCTGGAACGCTGGTAACACCAAATGCTGGCAAGGATGTGAAGCAACAGGAACTCACTCATTGCTGATGGGAAGTAAAATGATACAATCACTTTGAAGGGCAGTTCAGTGGTTTCTTACAAAACTAAACATACTGTTACCATATGATACAGCAATTAACACTCACTGGTTTTACCCAAAGCAGTTGAAAACTACCTCCACACAAAAACCTGCACATGAATGTTTATACTTTATTAATAACTGCCAAAATTTGGATGAAACTAAGATGTCCTTCAGAAGGTGAACAGATAAAATAAATCCTTCCAGACAATGAAATATTATTCACAACTAAAAAGAAATGAGCTATTAAGCCATGAAAAGACATGGAGGGGAAAAAAAAGACCTGGAGGAATGCTATATGCATATTACTAAGTGAAAGAAGTCAATTTGAAAAGTCAACATATTATATGATTCCAATTATATGACATTCTGGAAAAGACAAAACTATGGAGACGGTAAAAAGATCAATAATTTGCCAGGGATGGGGGATGGTAAAATGAATAGGCAAAACATAAGGATTTTAGGGCAGTGAAAAAATGCTGGTATTGACATGATGGATACATGTTACAAATTTGTCTAAACCCATCCATACACCAAGAGTGAACCCTAATGTAAACTGTGGACTTTGGATGATTACAATGTGTCAATGTAGGATCATCAGTGTAGATACAGAGTGTGTTCTACTCTGGTGGGGGATAATGATACTAAGGGGCTCTACATGTAAGAATGAAGGGGGTATATGAGAAATTTCTGTACCTTCCTCTATTGCTGTGAACCTAAAACTACTCTTTTGTTTTTGGGGGGGTTTTTTTAGCAAGAGAGAGAGAAACAGACTGGAAAGAAGAGAGATGAGAAGCATCAATTCTTCATTGCGGCATCTTAGTTGTTCATTGATTGCTTTCTCATATGTGCCTTGATTGGGGGGCTCCAGTAGAGTGAGTAGCCCTGTGCTCAAGCCAGCAACCTTGGGCTTCAAGCCAGTGACCATGGGGTCATGTCTATGATACCACGCTCAAGGCAGTGACCCCGTATTCAAGCCAGATGAGCCTGTGCTCAAGCAGGCAATCTTGGGATTTCAAACTTGAGTCCTCAGCATCCAAAGCTAACGCTCTATCCACTGCACCACCACCTGGTCAGGCCCTAAAAATACTCTTAAAAAATGGTCTTTAAATTACAAAAAAAAAAAAAATTAAGCACACAATTAGCATACGTCCCATCAATTCCAATTCTAAGTATAAGGTCTACCGGAAAGTTCTGTCCATTTCTATCACAACAAGTTTCAACACTTAAGCACATGTTTATTTGGCGTATGTGTGCCTACTTTTATCACTTAATGTATACATACTGACGTAGCAAATTAACTAAAACAAAGTTGATTCACGTTAGTCTTATGTGTGAAGCGATAGTGTACCCATGGCTACTGATAAAGTTCATTTACGCCACCGTAATTTTTACGAATTTCAACAAGGAAGAAATGCTACAGAAGCATGTCTGCCACATCCACCATATTCCCCGGACTTAGCACCCTCTGACTATCACTTGTTTTTGTCCTTATACAATTTTTTGAGCCTGACCAGGCGGTGGCGCAGTGAGTAGAGAATCGGACTGGGATGCAGAGGATCTGGGTTCAAGACCCTGAGGTCGCCAGCTTGAGTGCGGCTCATCTGCTTTGAGGAAAAGCTCACCAGCTTGAACCCAAGGTCGCTGGCTCGAGCAAGGGGTTACTCGGTCTGAAGGCCCGCGGTCAAGGCACATATGAGAAAGCAATCAATGAACAACTAAGGTGTTGCAACACACAATGAAAAACTAATGATTGATGCTTCTCATCTCTCTCCGTTCCTATCTGTCTGTCCCTGTCTATCCCTCTCTCGGACTCACTCTGTCTCTGTAAAAAATAAATAAATAAATAAATAAATAAATAAATATTTTAAAAAAAACTTTAAAATTTTTTGAAGGGCAAAAAATTCAAAAATGAAGAAGATATCAAACAAGCACTGGTTCAATTTTTCACATCAAAAGATAAAATATATTTCGCCTTACCAGGCAGTGGCGCAGTGGATAAAGCGTCGGACTGGGATGCAGAGGACCCAGGTTCGAGACCCCGAGGTCGCCAGGTTGAACGCAGGCTCATCTGGCTTGAGCAAAAAGCTCACCAGCTTGGTTGGACTCAAGGTCGCTGGCTCGAGCAAGGGGTTACTCGGTCTGCTGAAGGCCCGCGGTAAAGGCACATATGAGAAAGCAATCAATGAACAACTAAGGTGTCACAACGAAAAACTGATGATTGATGCTCCTCATCTCTCTCCGTTCCTGTCTGTCTGTCCCTATCTATCCCTCTCTCTGACTCTCACTCAGTCCCTGTAAAAAACAACAACAACACAACAACTAATGATTGATGCTTCTCATCTCTCCGTTCCTATCTGTCTGTCCCTGGCTATCCCTCTCTCTGACTCTCTCTCTGTCTCTGAAAAAAAATAAATAAATAAGTAAAAATTAAAAATAATTTATTTTTTTGTATTTTTCCAAAGCCAGAAACGGGGAGGCAGTCAAACAGACTCCCGCATGCGCCCAACCAGGATCCACCTGGCACGCCCACCAGGAGGCAATGCTCTGCCCATCTGGAGCATTGCTCTGTTGTGACCAGAGCCACTCTAGCGCCTGAGGTAGAGGCCACAGAGCTATCCTCAGTGCCCGGGCAAACTTTGCTCCAATGGAGCCTTGGCTGCGGGAGGGGAAGAGAGAGAGAGGAAGGAGAGGGGGAGGGGTGGAGAAGCAGATGGGCGCTTCTCCTGTGTGCCCTGGCCTGGAATCGAACCCGGGACTCCTTCACGCCAGGCCGACGCTCTACCACTGAGCCAACCGGCCAGGGCTAAAAATAAATAAAATCTTTAAAAAAAAAAAGATAAAACATTTTCAAAAATGGGATATACAAATTGCCCTCACGCTAGCAAGAAATCATTAATATTTTTGGCCCTGGCCGGTTGGCTCAGCGGTAGAGCGTCGGCCTAGCGTGCGGAGGACCCGGGTTCGATTCCCGGCCAGGGCACACAGGAGAAGCGCCCATTTGCTTCTCCACCCCTCCGCCGCGCTTTCCTCTCTGTCTCTCTCTTCCCCTCCCGCAGCCAAGGCTCCATTGGAGCAAAGATGGCCCGGGCGCTGGGGATGGCTCTGTGCCCTCTGCCCCAGGCGCTAGAGTGGCTCTGGTCGCAACATGGCGACGCCCAGGATGGGCAGAGCATCGCCCCCTGGTGGGCAGAGCGTCGCCCCTGGTGGGCGTGCCGGGTGGATCCCGGTCGGGCGCATGCGGGAGTCTGTCTGACTGTCTCTCCCTGTTTCCAGCTTCAGAAAAATGAAAAAAAAAAAAAAAAAGAATGAAAAAACTTAACACATTTGCGCCGGGACCTGCCGAATTTTTTTTTTTTTTAATCAATGCTGTGGTGTTGGCAACACCTGAATTCTAATCCTACTGGTACCATCTCTTATGTCTTTTTATTTTATTTTATTCATTTTAGAGAGGAGAGGGAGAGAGAGAGAGAGAGAAGGGGGGGGAGCTGGAAGCATCAACTCCCATATATGCCTTGACCAGGCAAGCCCAGGGTTTTGAACCGGCGACCTCAGCATTTCCAGGTCGACGCTTTATCCACTGCGCCACCACAGGTCAGGCGGGACCTGCCGAATTTACTAAATCTTATTTAGAATGTATCTATACAGTGGTACCTTGAGATACAAATTTAATTCGTTCTGTAACCGAGCTCGTAAGTCAGTCAACTTGTATATAAACTGCTGATAATGGACCCATGCACCAACGCGCCAACCAGCAGCAGCTTCCCAAATCATGACTAGTATCTCAGAATTTCGCTTGGATCTCGAACAAAATTACAGACCAAGTCGCAGCTCATATCTTAAAAAAAATAAAAAATAAAAAAAAATAAAAATAAATAAAAAAAATCGTATGCTGGTCTGTTCGTATCTCAAGGTAGCACTGTATATATAAAAAGAGAACTTTTTTGTCTTTTTTTTTTTTTTTTGTATTTTTCTGAAGCTGGAAACAGGGAGAGACAGTCAGACTCCCGCATGCGCCTGACCGGGATCCACCCGGCACGCCCACCAGGGGCGATGCTCTGCCCCTCCGGGGGGTCGCTCTGCCACGACCAGAGCCACTCTAGCAGCGCCTGGGGCAGAGGCCAAGGAGCCATCCCCAGCGCCCGGGCCATCTTTGCTCCAATGGAGCCTTGGCTGCGGGAGGGGAAGAGAGAGACAGAGAGGAAGGAGGGGGGGGGGGTGGAGAAGCAAATGGGCACTTCTCCTATGTGCCCTGGCCGGGAATCGAACCTGGGTCCCCCGCACGCCAGGCCGACGCTCTACCGCTGAGCCAACCGGCCAGGGCCTCATTTTTTATTTTTTAACTCCTCTTTTTTACGAATTCTAAAAAGCATAACTCAAAAAATGTAACATGAAAATGTTTTTTAATGTCAGAATAAATTTAATTTTGTCGTATTTATTTTGTTTAATTACCATAAAAGCATGCTTTATTTTTTTCTTTAATATTTGACTTAATTATTATAACATATTTCTCAAAAATTTGTATATAGTGCACTTACAATTATTTGTAGCATTTTAAATGTGCCCTGACTTCAAAAAATTTGAGAACCACTGGATTAGAGTATTGTCCCAATATGCCAAGGTTGTGGGTTTGATGCCTGGTCAGGGCATATACAAGAATTAACCGGCCTGACCAGGCGGTGGCGCAGTGGATAGAGCGTCGGACTGGGATGCGGAAGGACCCAGGTTCGAGACCCCGAGGTCACCAGCTTGAGTGCGGGCTCATCTGGCTTGAGCAAAGAGCTCACCAGCTTAGACCCAAGGTCCCTGGCTCCAGCAGGGGGTTACTCGGTCTGCTGAAGGCCCGCGGTCAAGGCACATGTGAGAAAGCAATCAATGAACAACTAAGAAGTCGCAATGCGCAACGAGAAACTGATGATTGATGCTTCTCATCTCTCTCCATTCCTGTCTATCTGTCCCTGTCTATCTCTGCATCTGTAAAAAAAAAAAAAAAAAAAAAAAAGAATTAACCGATGAATGCATAAATAAGTGGAACAAGTTGATCTTTCTTTACCCCTCTTCCTCTAAGTCAATTAAAAAATTTTTAAAGTCAAAAAGAGGAATCCAAAAGTTAAGATGAATCTTTATAAAATATAAATCAAGAGACTTAAAGTAAAATCATTCAAGTAAGAAAACTAGGGTAAAATATATTAGAGAAAGAACTTATTTCTTTATATATTTTATTTTGGACTTTTATTTTTAGATTTTTATTCATTTTTAGGGAGAGAGGAGAGAGAGAAGGGGGGAGGAGCAGGAAGCATCAACTCCCATATGTGCCTTTACCAGGCAAGTTCAGGGTTTTGAACCAGCGACCTCAGCATTCCAGGTCAACAGTTTATCCACTGTGTCACCACAGGTCAGGCTAGAGAAAGAATTTTTAAAACAAATTGCTGGCCCTGTCTGGTTGGCTCAGTGGTAGAGTGTCGGCCTGGCATGTGGAAGTCCTTGGTTTGATTCCCAGTCAGGGCACACAGAAGTAGTGACCACCTGCTTCTCCTCACCTCTGCCTCCCCTTTCTTTCTCTCCCTCTTCCCCTGCAGCAGCCATGGCTTGATTGGTTTGGGCACACCAGCCCCAGGCGGTAAGGATGGTTCAGTGGAAACTCCGCCTCAGGCACTAAAATTAGCTTGGTTGTGAGCATGACCCAAGATAGGCAGAGCATCAGTACCAGATGGGGGTTGCCGGGTGGATCCTGGTCATAATGCATCTATTGCCCCTCCTCTCACTTGGAAAAAGAAAACTCTGCTTGCCCTGGCAGGTTGGCTCACTGGATAGAGCATCAACATGGCATGTAGAAGTCCTGGATTCAATCCCAGTCAGGGCACACAGGAGAAGTGACCATCTGCTTTTCTTCTCCTCCCCTCCCCCTTCTCTTTCTCTTCCTCTCTCACAGCCAGTGGCTCCAATGGTTTGAGCATCAGCCCCGAGAGCTGAGGATAGGTGGGTTGGTCTGAGCATCAGACTCAGGCACTGAGGAAAGCTCGGTTGATTTGAGCACTGACTCCAGTGGGGGTTGCTGGGTGGATCCCTGTCAGGGCACAAACAGGAGTCTGTCTCACTATCTCCTCTCCTCCCACTTCAAAAAGTAATAAAAAAATAAGAATGAAAACAAATTTCTTGTCGGCCCTGGCTGGATTGCTCAGTTGGTTACAGCACTGTCCTGAAGCTCAGCAGTTGCTGGTTCAATCCCCAGTCAGGGCACATGCAGGAACATATTGATTCTGTGTGTGTCTCTCCCTCCCCCTTCCTCTCTCTCTAAAATCAACAAAATAAGCATTTTAAAAAATAAAATAAAAACAAATTGCTTGTCAAAGAGAACATTTTCCTTAAATGAAGGTGTACAAAAAGCAATCACAGGTTCTAATTAAAACGAGGATCAGGAAGAGTAAAAAGCCATTACCTCTGTCTATATCCTCTAGTCCAGGGGTCTCAAACTCACGGCCCGCAGGCCGCATGCAGCCCGCCAAACAATTTTGTGCGGCCCCCAGACTAATCCACGAAGTTCAAAATATTTTGGATAAAATTAAGTAAGCCTAGGGGCCTACTTGTATTTTTCATTTCTCTAGCATCCTAGCTAGATATTAGCTTAGTTAACAGCAGTTGTGATGCAAACTACAGTTTCTGGTCGTTTTGTGACACTGAGTAAACTGCATGTACGATTGTGCTTGTTGTACTGATTTTTTTTTGTTTTCAACTGCAGTGAGAAAAGTGTTGCGTAACAGTTGCCTTTTGTAGACCTAGTGCTGCTCGCCGAACTGCTGTGATCTTGCTCTGCGGCCCACATGCTGAGTTGAGTTTGAGACCCCTGCTCTGGTCAGTGCTTCTCGAAATATGGTCCCTGGACTACCTGCATCAAAATCATATAAGCCTGAACAGTGGTGGCACAGTGGATAGAGAATCGACCTGGGACAGTGAGGTCCTGGGTTTGAAACCTTGAAGTTGCCAGCTTGAGCGGAGGTTCACCAGCTTGAACACAGGGTCGCCGGCTTGAACATGGAATCATCCACACGTTCCCATGGTTGCTGGCTTGCACCCAAGGTTGCTGGCTTGAGCAAGGCGTTACTGGCTTGACTTGAGCCACCCTCCCCCTGTCAAGGCACACATGAGAAGTAATCAATGAGAACTAAAATGCTGCAACTACAAGTTGATTTTTCTTATTTCTCTCTTCCTGTCTGTCCATCCATCTCTCTCTCTCTCTCACTAAAATAAAATCTAAGAACTTGTTTTTAAAAAAATCAGATTAAAGGCCCTGGTTGGTTAGCTCAGTTGGTTAAGAGCACCGTCCTGAAACAACAAGGTTGCAGGTTCGATCCACGGTCAGGGCAAACAACGGGAAGCAACCAAGGAATGTATAACTGAGTGGAACAAAAAAATGAATGCTTCCCTTTCCCCTCCCCTCTCTTTCCCTTCCTCTCTCTGTCTTTCTAAAAATCAATGAAAGTTAAGTCCTGGCCAGATGGCTCAGTTGGAAAGCACCGTCCCAGATCATGGAGGGTTTTGGTTAAATTCCCTGGTAAGAGTACATACAGGAGCAGCTGAATGTTTCTGTGTTCCTGTCTCTCTCTTCCCCAGTCTCACTAAAAAAAAAAAAAAAAAAAAAAAAAGAAAGAAATGAAATGTATGCAAGAGCCAAGAGAACAGTGACAAGAGTAAAATGCATTAAAAAAAGTGGAAAAAAGAGAAGAAAAATATTAGGACATTGTGCTCTTGGGGAAACATAAAATGATGCTTGAAAACTTGTGGATTTGATGTTGGAAAAATATTCTAAATGTATAAATATGCAAGTCATTCTTACACCTGTGAAGACCACTCGGTATGACAAAGAAAGTACTCATCAATGTAAGGTCATGTAGTAGAGAGAGTACATAGTGGATGCGCAAATGTCTGTTGACAATGTTAACTATATTTATAACAAGTACAGTTATGTTTAATTATCTCTATCCTAAACTCTAATAACCTAGACAAACCAAACTTTTGCTGTGGTAATCTTCACATGAACACTAGTATAAATTGTCAAATATAATGTCAGACACTGACATGCAAGCTCAGGGTCCAGTTATTTACTTTCAGACCAAGTTAATCTCTATTTTTATGGTCAGACTTAGGTGAACAAGAACAGGTAAAACTAGAGTTAAATTTCTCAAGAGTATTGCATGATAGAATTCAATTTTCCTTGAAAGATCACAAAAATGTATACACAAGGATAGCCTTTATTATTCTGTAACCAAAGATTCCCAAAGGTGAAGTATTTACTAAATTCTAACATAATTTTTTTACTTTAGTGAGGCAAGTCCATTTTGATTTCATAAGGATAAAGAAAGTTTACATTATGTACCCTCAAAGGATTTCACTATCAGAATGCAAAGTTTCTCCACTTTTCTCATAAAAAGCATCTTTCCTCTATAAACCCCTAAACCCAAATAAAGTGTTAAATCTTAACTCTCTTTTGAGGGGAGGGGATTAGAAGGCTCCTGAAAAAGGTGAAAGGATTAAGCAAAAACCAAACAAAAAAAAACATCAGACAGACTACAGCATGGTGATTACCAAAGGGAAAAGGGTTTGGCAAGAGATAGGAGAGGGTAAAGGGGATTTAATGATAATGGAAGGAGACTTGACTTAGGGTGGTAAATACACAATATACAAATGATGTATTATAAAAATGTACACCTGAAACCTATTTAATTTTATTAATCAATGTCACCTCAATAAATTCAATACAAATAAAGTCTCTCTTGACTTACTCATTTAGATTAAGCCTTATAATGCATTTGGAAACCCTATTGTATTCTATCTAATCCTAAAATGCAGATGTTTCAACATTTCCAGACATTGTTTTTGCACATCATATAAATGAAACAAACTATGTTAGAGAAATGAAGTAGCAAATGTATGCAAATAAGTTACATGAAAAAGTAATGTTGCTTTCAAAGAGTACTTTTATTTCTTATCAACATTTGACTTGATACATAAAGGTCTAGAAAAATCTAAAAGTTGTCTTTGACACTTCTTCATTTCACAGCTATGTTTCAAAAGTCCCTTAAAAGCAGGCTAAGATACAGATGTGTGGACTTCTTCACCGAGGTCTCACATTTCCTTCCAACAGTCAACCAGTATTCATCATTAAGACCCAACTTCCAACTCCCTAGCTCCATAGACATCCATCACGTGCTCAATGTGGCCTCCTTTTCATGTAAGTCCAGTACAACCCACACACACACACACTATCAGACCATCAATCGCCAAGTCTCTCACACTGGCACAACAGCCTCTCAACATTTATCGAGAGCCCTTCTTCCTTCTACTGACTCTGCAGACACTCTTACTCCTACTGACACTGCCTACAATCTCTTGTTCCATTTCTTCCACAATACTCACAACTAAAAGCAACCAAAGAAACAAGTCCCTTTTCCCTAACGCAGCCTCTAACTCTGCATTACACTACCCTCCACGAACACCACCGCTATTTTCTATCCTGCCTTTGTTATTCAGAAGATGCAGGGTCTGGGAAAATCTCACTCACCTCATGCTATAGGCACCAGCACCCAGTTCCTGGCCGATCCCGGACAGACTAGCATCAAAGTCCTGCACCAGCCCGGATTCAATCACTTCATCGGCCAGAGGCAGCTTCAGAGCCCAAGCCATCCTGGTTCCTTCCTTGCCCCAGGAGACACAGTTTCTTGCACAGAGGTGAATAGTTTGATTCTACCCAACGGGGCAAGGACTGTAGGAAACTTCAAACCAAGATCTCCCTCGCAGTACCCGGCAGCCACCCCCAAGCCCGACCCTCACTAATGTCCCGTACCCTAGGCCCTGTTTTGGGCTGCCCGACTTCCAAAATCTCTCCCTCCCAGCTCTCTGGAGCCGCGCGAGGGCTCTTTTGCTTAATTATTCCAGGCTGCCCAGAGTCACCCCTGTATCCCCACACTCCCACTCTCTGCTCTGTCCCCTTTCGAGGTGGTCACTCGCTGCTTCCCCAACAGGCCAGCAGCGGCGACCCACTGCCCACTCGGCGCTCACAGGTCGCTTTCGCACCTTTTCTCCGCCCACTACTACTAGTAATAACCCCCTCCCTCCCGAACCCGCTCTCCCTTTCCCCTCCAGACCTCGCTTCCGGTCAACCCCAAGATCACTTCCGGTCAACCCCAGGCTCTTAGAACCAAATCCAGGTTTCCGCCCAGCCGACTTTCTGACCTCTGCAGCCCCCAAACGGCCTCAAAACATGTAAGGGGAAAGTCCAGCACTGATGTGAAACCCAGTCTCTCCAAAATCCTTCGCTGCCCACCGCCAACGCCAGCCAATCATGGCGCCCTTTTCCTTTGCTTGTCCGGCAAACATGACGTCACCCAAATACTCACCAATGAAAAAGAGACTTCGTCAGCCTAGGCAGAGATGATAGGTCAGGTACTCCACGGCTTCCCGCCCCAAAGTGGGCTGGATAATCTGGATCGCACGTAGTGTAGGTCAGGTGTCTCGCTTTAAACGTCTCTGCCGGGGCTTACCTGAGTTTTCGCATCTGCTAGGTACCTAGTTGGCCCTCTAAGGCCTGCGTGGAGTCCTCGCTCTAGTCTTCCCGAACCCAGACCCTACCCTGGAGGACTCTTGACTGTTTTCTCTGTAATCCTCTCCTTCAGATCACCTCTCTGGGGGTCAAGACTGCCTAAGTCCCCCTTCCCTCCTAGTACTTCCTATCTTCCGCATTCTTCCTAATGCATTTGAACAGGAAAGCATAAGATAAGTGAAAGTGAGTTGTTGTTGTTTGTAGGTGAGGGGGGGCGATAGTTAGGAATACTCCCACATGTGCCCTGACCAGGATGCACCCAGCAACCCCACCTGAGGCCAATGCTCCTGTACTGAGCTATTTTTAGCACTTGAGGCTGACCAGCTGGGACCAACCTCAGCACACACACACACACACACACACACACCACCCTGGCCATGTTCTATGAGCCACTGGCTGCTGGAGGGGAAGAGAAAGAGAAGGGGAGAAGCAAATGGTCGCTTTTCTTGTGTGCCCTAACCCGGAATGTAACCTGGGATGTGCAGTGTGTCGTACTGTCATGGTGCACTTTTGACCAGGAAGCAACAAAAGACGATAGAAATGTGAAATCACCAAATAAATGGAAAACCCTCCCAGTTTCTGTAGGATGATGTGGCAGCATGTGCGCATGCACAGATGATGACGTAACACCGTGTATACAGCGGAGCAGCCCACGGCCATGCCAGTAAAGATGTGGATGGTACAGAGGAAAGTTCAGTGTGTTCTGTGGCTCACTAAATTCAAATCCGTCACCAAAGTGCAACGTGAATATTGGTGCATTTATAATGAAGCGCCACCACATAGGAATAACATTACTTGGTGGGATAAGCAGTTGAAGGAAACCGGCAGTTTGGTGGAGAAACCCCATTCTAGTAGGCCATCAGTCAGTGACAAGTCTGTAGAGGCTATACGGCAGGGGTCCCCAAACTTTTTACATAGGGGGCCAGTTCTCTGTCCCTCAGACCGTTGGAGGGCCGGAGTATAAAAAAAACTATGAACAAATGCCTATGTACACTGCAAATATCTTATTTTTAAGTAAAAAAACAAAATGGAAACAAATACAATATTTAAAATAAAGAACAAGTAAATTTAAATCAACAAACTGACCAGTATTTCAATGGGAGCTATGCTCCTCTCACTGACGACCAATGAAACAGGTGCCCCTTCCAGAAGTGCGGTGGGGGCCGGATAAATGGCCTCCGGGGGCCGCATGTGGCCCGCGGGCCATAGTTTGGGGACCCCTGCTATACAGGATAGCTAGCTACCTAAGGAGCCCTAAAAAATCTGTGTGTGAGCCCACATCAAACTGCACTGAATAGGTATCAAACTGGGAGAGTTTTCCTTTTATTTGGTGCACATTTCACATTTCTATCATCTTTTGTTGCTTTCCTGTGACTGATCAAAAGTGCACCATGACTTTACGGACACACTGTACATAGGCGGAGCTGATCCTCTACCACTGAGCCACCTGCCAGGGCCAAAAGTGTGTGTTTTTGGCCTAACGATCAGGAATTGGGCTGACATCTTCACTTAACTAGTTTAGTAGCTTAAGAATAATTACTTACTCTCACTGAGATTTAACTTCCTCATTTGAAATGAGGAGATAACCATATCTGCTCCACCTTCCTCCTTTGAGGTTTAAATAATGATGTCCATTGTTTATTTTTTTTATTATTCTTTTTTTTTTTTTAGAGAGAGGAGAGAGAAAGGGAGAGAGAGAGACAGAGAGGGGGAGAGAGAGGAGAGAGAGACAGAGAGAGAAGGTGGGGAGGAGCTGGAAGCATCAACTCCCATATGTGCCTTGACCAGGCAAGCCCAGGGTTTTGAACCGGCGACCTCAGCATTTGATGTCCATTGTTTATTGAGCATCATTTATTTTATTTTTATTTATTTATTTTAATTATTTTTTATTTGTTCATTTTAGAGAAGAGAGAGAGGAGACAGAAGAGTAGGGGGAGGAGCAGGAAGCATCAACTTCCATATGTGCCTTGACCATATGTGCAAGCCCAGGGGTCCGAACCAGCGACTTCAGCGTTCCAGGTCGACGCTTTTCCCTGCAACACCACAGGCAGGCCTGAGCATCATCTATATCAGGGGTCCCCAAACTTTTTACACAGGGGGCCAGTTCACTGTCCCTCAGACCGTTGGAGGGCCGGACTATAAAAAAAACTATGAACAAATTCCTATGCACACTGCACATATCTTATTTTAAAGTAAAAAAAAACAAAACGGGAACTGTAAAGCCAGGAGGCAAGGCCAGGGCCACCATCAGAGCAGCCCAGCCCATGCAGGTTCGCATTGGATTTGGACAGTCGGTAAAGAAACCATGGAGCCAAAAACTGATGGGCCATAGCCTTTAATCCTACCTTGCACCCGGCGGGCAATTAAAAATACACACTGGGCTCCAAAACCCAGTCACACTCAGTGCTCACAAAGCTACTGACTTATCCGAGTTTCCTAGAATCAAAGGTTTCTAGCTCACCAGACTTATTCTCCTCAGTTCCCCATCTCCTTCCTTATCCCAAATACAAACTCTACACAAACTGGCATCTCACTCAGCACTCCGCCATCTTGGCTGCTTCTCCTGGCCTCCTCCACGTGGCCTTTCTCTGCTCTCCTCTGCTCTCTCTTCTAACCTCAGGAACCAAGAGCCAAACTCCTGCTCCGTTCCCATTTTATAGTGTAGAAATCCAAACCCTTAATCCAATATATATAATAGGGAAGTCTCTAATACAAAGTCACTTCTCTGAGGCATGATAGGATTGTACCACCTTACACCAAAAAGGGTAGGAAAGGCTTAATCCCAAAACCAAGCCCCAGGCTACAAGGATTCTCCCTGCCTTTAGCCCACCCCAACACACATTAATATCACCTGGGCAACGGCCTCTTTAACAAAGTGAGCATAATACATTTTATCTGCCGAACAGGAACAAATACAATATTTAAAATAAAGAACAAGTAAATTTAAATCAACAAACTGACCAATATTCCAATGGGAACTATGCTCCTCTCACTGACCACCAATGAAAGAGGTACCCTTCCAGAAGTGCGGCGGGGGCCAGATAAATGGCCCCAGGGGGCCACATGTGGCCCGCGGGCCGTAGTTTGGGGACCCCTGATCTATATACAGGGCACTTTGTTACCTTATCAGTAATCCTCAAGACAATCTTGTAACTAGAATTATAATTCTGAAAGTAAGTATTGTGACCCTCATCTTATCAATAAGGCTAAGGGTTTAAATTGGCCAGAGCTAAATTGATGTGCCAGCTTCAGATCCTGACATTTTCACAAGACAGAGGCACTGTGTGAAAGTATTGGTTCATTGTTGTATTCCATTATTGAATTTTTATAATCTGCCTTGAATTAATATTTTGTATTGTTGCGCAGATAAAATATGTATTATGCTCACTTTGTTAAAGTGGTGCTGCCCACATGGAGGCCGTTGCCCAGGTGATATTAATGTGTGTCTCTGTGGGCAGGCAGAATCCTTGTAGCCTGGGGCTTGGTTTTGATTAAGCCTTTCCCACCCTTTTGTGATGTGGGGTGGTACAATCCCATGATTAAGCCTTTCCCACCCTTTTGTGATGTGGGGTGGTACAATCCCATCATGCCTCAGAGAAGTGACTTTGTATTAGAGACTTCCCTATTTTGTATATTGGATTAAGAGTTTGGATTTCTACACTATAAAATGGGAACGGAGCGGGAGCTTGCTCTCTTGGTTCCTGGGATGATTAGCATGAGATAGCAGAGGGAGCAGAGCAGAGAGCAGAAAGAGGCCATGTGGCCAGGAGAAGCAGCCAAGATGGCGGAGTGCTGCGTGAGCTGCCAGTTTGTGTAGAGTTTGTGTAGAGAGAAGGAAGGAGATGGGGAACTGAGGAGAATAAGGCTGGTGAGCTAGAAACCTTTGATTCTAGGAAACTCGGATAAGTCAGTGGCTTTGTGAGCACTGAATGTGAGTGGGTTTTGGAGCCCAGTGTGTATTTTTACTTGCCTACCGGATGCAAGCTAGAATTAAAGAAAATGGCCTATCAATTTTTGGCTCCGTTGTTTCTTTACCGCCTGTCCGAATCCAATGCGAACCTGCATGGGCCAGGCGGCTGTGATGATGGCCGCGGCTACTTGCTTTACAGGTATATATCAGCCTTTTTCACTTGACCATGACCTCCTAAGGAATAGAGAATATGCTTTTATAGGTTTGTGTTCTAAATATCTTCTAGTATAGTTCCTATATTCAATAGGACTTTTCTAAAATAAAAATGCTTATTGAATTACAAAAGGAAAGAATGAGAGGAAAGTGGTTGACATGAAGTTGACAGCATTACCCAGTTTCAGCCACTGGCATTTTTGTTTGTTGTTGTTGTTGTTTAGCAAGAGAGACAGGAAGGAAGAGGGATGAGAAGCATCAACTCATAGTTGTGGCACTTTTGTTCATTGATTGCTTCTCATACATGCCTTGATGAAGGGTGGTGGTGCTCCAGCCAAGCCAGTGACACCTTGCTTAAACCAGCAACCTTAGACTTCAAATCAGCGACCTATGGACTCAAGCCAGTGACCGTGGGGTCCTGTTTATAATCCCATGCTCAAGCTGGTGAACCTGTGCTCAAGCTGGTTGAGCCTGCACTCAAGCCGACAACCTTGGGGTTTTGAGCCCGGGTCCTCAGCATCCCAGGTCAATGCTCTATCCACTGCACCACCACCTGGTCAGGCAGCCACTGGCTTCTTTTTAGGAGGGCTGTAGGCTTACTCATCTTCTTACTTTAATGAGCTCTGGCATCCAAGTTTTGGTTCTTTCCTGTGACATTCAGCATCTCTTCAGGTCATAGTTTCTTCCCTTGAGCCAGTTTATCTCAAAACACGTGCCTGTGGGTAAAGGAATGGGTCCTGGGCTCAGAGACCAAAGGAGAGATGTCATAATAAAAAATTTTTGTATTCAGGCAGAGTATTTTAAAACATATCTATTAGGTATAACTATGCCTTCTTTGAAAAACAACTCCATCACTAGATGCATAATCTTGAGCAAGTAACTTTCTCTTTATGAGCTTTAGTATTTTAATTCATAAATTAATGAAAATAATTCGTCCTTTTAAAGTCGTGAGGATTAAATTAAATGCCAAGATGCCAATAATTATTACTAAATAATAATTATCCATTAAGTATTAACTTCAGTCTCCCATTAGCCAATTTCCACCTCTCTGTTAAGATTAGGTCAGTAGCCTGACCAGGCGGTGGTACAGTGGATAGAGCGTTGGACTGGGATGCAGAGGACCCAGGTTCAAGACCCCGAGGTCGCCAGCTTGAGCACGGGCTCATCTGGTTTAAGCAAAGCTCACCATCTTGGACCCAAGGTCGCTGGCTCAAGCAAGGGGTTACTTGGTCTGAAGGCCCGCAGTCAAGGCACATATGAGAAAGCAATCAATGAACAACTAAGGTGTCACAACAAAAAACTATGATTGATGCTTCTCATCTCTCTCCATTCCTGTCTATCCCTCTCTCTGACTCTCTCTCTGTCTCTGTTAAAAAAAAAAAAAAGAAAGAAAGATTAGGTCAGTATTGTTAACCTACTTAAAAACATTAAATTACTTTGTATGATGTGTTATGGTTTTAATAGTACTTTAACATATATATATAATTTTGAGAGTGAGAAATAGAGACAGGAAGGACGAGAGAGGGTAAGAAGCATTAACTCATAGTTGTTTCCACTTTAATTGTACATTGAGCTTTTCATCCATGCCATTGTCTAATAATCCTTTATGACTTCAAGGTTACTCAGTCAGGCTTTAACACTCAAGCTGGGTGACCAGGGCCATGCTAGTGTCCCCTTGTTCAAACCAGTAACCTTGGGTTTTTTATGTCAGCAACCTTTGGGCTCAAGCTAGTGAGCTTTGGGATCATGTAGACAATTCTCTCATTCAAGCTAGCAACCCCATGCTGATGTGCTTGCTCTCAGAGCCAGTGACCTTAGGGTTTTGAACCGGCAACCTCAGCATCCGGGTTTGACGCGTTATCTACCGCACCACCACGGGTCAGACAATATATATTCTTATTTAATCCTCAGAAGTTTTTGTCTTGTTTTCATAGCAGCAAGACACATAAATAAATCCATTCTAAAATATGGGCCATGACCTGTGGTGGCACAGTGGATAAAGCGTCAACCTGGAAATGCTGAGGTCGCCGGTTCAAAACCCTGGACTTGCCTGGTCAAGGCACATATGGGAGTTGATGCTTCCAGCTCCTCCCCACCTTCTCTCTGTCTCTCTCTCTCCCTTTCTCTCTCCTCTCTAAAATGAACAAAAAAAAAAAAAAAAAAAACAAATAAAATATGGGCCAGAGGTGGGGGGGGCATGTACAGAAGTCCTCATATAGTGTAATATCACTTTATAAAGACCAAAACCCAGAAAAATTAAGCAATCTATCATTTAGGGAAATATACATTCTTTTAAAATACATATAAACACAACTCAGGGTTATATTAAAGAAAGGCAGGGGAGCCTGACCTGTGATGGCATAGTGCATAGAGCATTGACCTGGAATGCTGAGGTCACTGGTTTGAAACCCCAGGCTTGCCTAGTCAAGGCACATACAACAAGCAATCAATGAACAGCTAAAATGAAGCAACTATGAGTTGATACTTCTCATCCCCCCCCCCATTTCTCTCTGTAAAATCAATAAATAAAATCTTTTTTTTTAAAAGGCAGGAGAGTGGGCTAGGGAAAGAACTCAAAAGTAGCTTCAGTAGTGGTAATAGTTAAGATAAATGGTAAGTTCAAGGGTGATTGTTTCATCATTATGCTTCATAATATACAAAAAAAAGTATTCTCGCCTGAAGAGGAGTCGGCACAGTGGATAACGTGTCAGACTGGGATGCGGAGGACCCAGGTTCGAAACCCTGAGGTTGCTGGCTTGAGCGTGGGGTCACTGGCTTGAGCATAGAATCATAGACATGACCCCATGGTTGCTGACTTGAGCCCAAAGGTCCCTGGCTTGAGCAAGGGATCACTTGTTCTGCTGTGCCCCCCCCCCCCACCAAGGCACGTATGAGAAAGCAATCAGTGAACAACTAAGGTGCTGCAACGAAGAATGGATGCTTTTCATCTCTTTCCCTTCCTTTCTGACTGTCCCTATCTGTCCCTCTCTCTGTCTCTGTCTCTGTCACACACACAAAAAAAATATTCTTGAATATATAACATATTATATATTCATATTATATATAACATAAGATATTATATAAGTGAGAAGCTGATACGGAAACTACAGTCCTGGTCCCTGGTTCTCTTAGCTAGACTTTATCTGCCTCAGTGCCTGCCTGCTGGTGGTACAAGTTCCTAGGAACCACACAGATATAGGGCAAATAGTAGCTAATAATAACAACAGTCTCATATTTACTGACTCATTCCGAAGTTCCAAGGCTTACCTAGGTGCATTATGCATCATACCTTAAGGAAAGTACCATTACTGGGTTACTTTCATAGATAAGGAAACTGAGGCTTAGAAAATTACTTGGCTTGTTCAGTCAGGGTCATCCAACTTGAGTGTTAAAGCCTGACTGACTAACCTCAAAGTCTAGGCATCCAACCATCATGGTACTCTGTCCCTGTGGGTAGTTTTGACCTAAAAAAGATCTGCTTCCTACCTATTCTCTTTAGAGATGAGTTTGAAGCTTGTGCAGGTGAGAATATTGAATTTTCAGAAAACTGAGCCCATAAAGGAATATTGAACAATGTATGTTTTCTCATATGCAGAAAAATATTACCTATATAACCCCCATAAAAACTCAAAAAGAAGTGTTTGGAGAGCTTCTGGGTTGGAGAACCAGAACATTGCTAGAGGCATCATGCCAGGCCCCCAAGCTCCATGAGGACAGAGCCCCTTTGTTCAGGACCTTACCCTATGTATGTCTAAATTTTGCTGTTGTTCATATCCTAGTATCCTTTGTAAGAAACTGGCAATCTAGAGAGTAAATGGTTTTCTTAAGTTTTGTGAGCAGTTCTAGCAAATTTTTTTTTTAATCTTTTATTTTATTTTTATTTATTCATTTTTAGAGAGGAGAGAGATAGACAGAGAGGGAGAAAGAGGAGAGAGAGACAGAGAGAGAGAAGGGGGGAGGAGTTGGAAGCATCAACTCCATATGTGCCTTGACCAGGCAAGCCCAGGGTTTTGAACTGGTGACCTCAGCATTTCCAGGTCGACGCTTTATACACTGCGCCACCACAGGTCAGGCACAGTTCTAGCAAATTAATCAAATGCAAGAAGGGGGTTGTGGGAACCTCTGATTTATAGTCAGTTGGTCAGAAGCACAGGTAACAATCTGAACTTAGAATTGGCATCCTGAGTTGGAGAAGGTAGTTGGAGCCTCCAGTTGCAGTAGGTTGGTAAAAAGCATTGGAAATAATATGGACCCTCAATTGGTATCTGAAGTGGAGGGTGGTCTTGTGGAACTCAGACATTTACCTGTGGAATCTGATGCTATCTCCAGGTAGAGAGTGTCAGAATTGAGTTAAATTATTGGACACCCTGCTGGTGTCTGAGAATTGCTTGTTGGTGTGGGAAAGTGCGCGCGCGTGCACACACATACACACACTCTGGAATTGGGTCCAGGAACCCAAAAGAATATCCTAGATATACCTGGGAATAGAAACTACAGTTTGTCCACAAACCCACCTTGCTTTTTTTTTTTTTTTTTTTTTTTTTTACAGAGAATGAGTCAGACAGACAGGAACGGAGAGATGAGAAGCATCAATCATTAGTTTTTCGTTGCATGTTGCAACACCTTAGTTGTTCATTGATTGCTTTCTCATATGTGCTTTGACCGTGGGCCTTCAGCAGACTGAGTAACCCCTTGCCCGAGCCAGCGACGTTGGGCTCAAGCTGGTGAGCTTTTGCTCAAACCAGATGAGTCCACACTCAAGCTGGCGACCTCGGGGTCTTGAACCTGGGTCTTCCGCATCCCAGTCCAACGCTCTATCCACTGTGCCACCGCCTGGTCAGGCCCCCCACCTCGCTTTCTTTAAAATCTTTCTGGGTTAAGTGCCTGGAACCACACTCAACTAGTCTGGGCCAGAGATATCAGCTTCCACTGACTCTTCTGATGGAATCTGTCTCTCTCCAGTCAGGGCCAACTGCTACCCAGATTCGATTCAATTCCACATATCACAGTCTAAACCCTGCATAGCTAAGCAGAATTCTATCTGCTTTCCCTGAGTAGCCTGAAGTCAATGTCTCAGCTCCTATTATTTCCTTGAAGAAGAGGATGAGAGATACATTCAGTCATCTCTCTGAAATTTACCAAGCACATACTGTGTGCCCCTGGTCTTGGTACTGAGGAGCCACTGCCTAGTGTGGACAGCTAGTATTAGGGCTGTGAGATCTATGCAGAAGTAAGTGTGGGCTTCTATTTAATTTTTTGTCCCATTATTTCACAGTGCTGTAAAGCTCTTCTGGTTCTAACCTTATAACAGAATATTAGACATCTAATGTGCCTAGGGTGGAGGTGGGGCGGTGGAGCATGAAGTCAAACCTAGCACAGTGCCTGGCTCAGAAATCCTGGTTGAGTAAAATCAAAGATGATGCTTTGCTCTCACCAATTTAGATTTTGTAGCCCAAACCTCATCAGTAACAGGTATGTGGAGGGTGGAAAAGGGAAGGCTGCAGACAAGCATGGCATAAACCCTACTCCTAGGAAGTGGACAAGCAAAGAGAGACCCTTATTACAGCTGTGCTGTCCCAGCTATAGGTTCAAGATTCAGTCTATCCCTCACATTTGTTGGCCTGAGGAAGAACACAAATGAAGATACACATACCATATATCTAAATTTTATAAAGTATAGCCTGACCAGGTGGTGGTGCAGTGGTTAGAGCATCGGACTGGGATGCAGAGGACCCAGGTTTGAAACCCCAAGGTTGCCAGCTTCAGCACAGGCTCATCTGGCTTGAGTGTTTGCTCACCAACTTGCTCACGGGGTTTCTGGCTTGAGAGTGGGATCATAGACATGACCTCATGGTTGCTGGCTTGAGCAAGAGGTCACTAGCTCTGCTGTAGCCCCCCCTCCCTGTTCAAGGCACATATGAGAAAGCAATCAATGAACTAAAAAGTGCTGCAACAAAGAATTGATGCTTTTCATCTCTCTCCTTTCTGCTTGTCTGTCCTTATCTGTCCTTCTCTCTGCCTCCCTGTCTCTGTCTCTGTCACACACACACACACACACACACACACACACACACACACACACACAGTATAAACCAGGGGTCTCAAACTCAACTCAACATGTGGGCCGCAGAGCAAGATCACAGCTGTTAGGCGGGCCGCACTAGGTCTACAAAAGGCAACTGTTACGCAACACTTTTCTCACTGCAGTTGAAAACAAAAAAAATCAGTACAACAAGCACAATCGTACATGCAGTTTACTCAGTGTCACAAAACGACCAGAAACTGTAGTTCGCATCACAACTGCTGTTAACTAAGCTAATATCTAGCTAGGATGCTAGAGAAATGAAAAATACAAGTAGGCCCCTAGGCTTACTTAATTTTATCCAAAATATTTTGAACTTCGTGGATTAGTCTGCGGGCCGCACAAAATTGTTCGGCGGGCCGCGAGTTTGAGACCCCTGGTATAAACCAAGCTAATTGTGAGTGATCTAGCAGCCTATAATGATAAGCGTACCTTCATAATGACCTGGAAGGCCAATCTTGAATTTAAACTTTTAAAAGTCCTTGAAGTTCTGTGCTAGAATAATCCTCAGCCCGGCCCCCATCCTCCTGCCTTAACTTCCTCCTTGTAGCCTCATCTCACATTGCAGAGGACTTTTTGTCTTATATGTATAGACACTCCAGCCTGCACATCCAAGCTTTGTCTACCCAGGTCTCTTACCAACATCTAAGAGTATGAATATCAACATCTTTTGTCGGGAACCTAGGAGTATGCATATCAACATCTTTTGTCAGGACCCAGAGAAGAGAGGCCAGAAAGCAGGCTTGGCAAGGTATTCTGGGGTCCTAGTTACCAGGAAGGTGGTGTTGAAAGAGGAAGGGCACATGCCTTTGAGCTGGCACCCCATGGAGAGGGTAGTGGCCTGAAGGCTAGGGGCAGGGTCTTCTGAAGTGGAGGTCCAGGGCACTGACCTTCACCCTCTTGCAATGGGATTTTCCAGGCTATCAGTTCTGACAGCAAAGGAAGCTCACTGATACTTTCCTGGCCCCCAACATGAGTTCCCTTATATCCCCACCCTGAGAGGAGAAGGAGGAAGAAACAGATCGGTACAAAAGAAAAATACTGTTTATTCCACACAACTACATCAAGTGTTTCTCCCCTCCCTAACCCTCACTCCAGCCCTCAGCAGGTTTTTCCTGTGTCAGAAGGCAGTCAGATCCTCAGTTTCAGAGCCTGGCTTATAAAATAGGAGGGAATCTAGGCATGGGAAGGTGATTGGATTTGCAAGGACACAAAAACGTCAGTGACTCTCATTCTAAAATCAAGTGTGTTCTTCAATCTATTTGGCCAAATTCTTTCCCTGGACCCCACATGGATAAAATACCATGCACAGTGCAGGGCCAAAGGCCTCAGCTAAGTCACTAGGCCATAGAAAGTTTTGGTCTTTCATTTAAAACAAAACAAACAAAACCACAAACAGTAAAACCAGTTCTTCCCTTTCTCTTGCCTTTCCATGGCAAAGAAGCCACTGAGCTCTGGCTTTATCCCCAGAAAGGTGCTTTCAAAACAAAATTTATATCAACTCCCTTTAGAGTGTGATGCTACCAAAAACAAAAACAGAAAACCCACCTCAGGCCTGACCAGGCAGTGGCGCAGTGGATAGAGCAACGGACTGGGATGAGGAAGACCCAGGTTCAAGATCCCGAGGTCGCCAGCTTGAGCACAGGCTCATCTGGTTTGAGCAAAGCTCACCAGCTTGGACCCAAGGTCGCTGGCTTGAGCAAGGGGTTACTGTCTGCTGTAGCCTCACGGTCAAGGCACATGAGAAAGCAATCAATGAACAACTAAGGTGTCGCAACAAAAAACTAATGATTGATGCTTCTCATCTCTCTCCATTTCTGTCTGTCTGTCCCTGTTTATCCCTCTCTCTGATTCTCTCTGTGTCTCTGTAAAAAAAAGAAAAAGAAAACCCACCTCAGGACCACAGCTGCTTCCTGGGGGCCCTACAGTAGGGAAGCAGGAAAGAGAGCATAGGTTGGTGAGCTCTGCTTGGGGCACATTTCAGGGATACCCTGTGCCCTCCTGCCTGGGGATTGAGCCTGCAAATATTCTGCCCCTGGTATCATTCCTCTGAACAACCTACCCATCCTTCCTGCCGAGGAGAAAATGGTTTAGCTCTAGCCCAGTGTTGGGAAAACAGATTTAGATGAGGGAGGAGCTGAAAAAGCATGGCCAGGCCTAATTTAGACTAGCAATTCATTATCTTTTTCCTGCCCTAACATTAGACAGATGGTGTCCTGCATGTTCACTGCCATGATTATATGCTACTTGATTGTATGCTACTCCCAGAGTACTAGCCATGACCCACCTGGAAGAAAGCGTATCTGAACACAAGTGTTTCAGGGTGAAAACCTGTATTTCTCTAATACAGTAATTTTCAACCAGGGTTCCACGAGAATTTTTTTTTCTTCTTTCTGAGTGAGAGATAGACTTCTGCATGCACCCCAACTGGTATCCACTGGGCAACCCCTGTCTGGGGCTGATGCTTTGCCAACTGAGCCGCTGGCTGCGAGAGGGGAAAAGAGAGAGAAGTAGGCGAGGGAGGGGAAGAAAAGCAGATGGTTGCTTCTCATGTGTGCCCTAACTGGGAATCGAACCTGGGACTTCTGCAGGCCGGGCCAGTGCTCTACCCCCTGAGCAAACCAGCCAGGGCAACTGAATCCTTAACAAACTCCAGGACTTTAACTATTACAGAAAACTTGTTTACAGTGTCCCTCCCTTATCTTACTGAGACAGGTTGAAAACCTTGAACTTGAGTGTAGAGCCTCTCACTTGGAGACATTTTCCTGGAGAGCTGGGACAGGCAAGATGCCCGCCTGCTTCCTCACTGCCACCACACTTTGGCGGGTTTGTTGGTCCCACTGCAAGGGGCAAAAGTGTGTGTATGTGTAGTAATTTGACACACAACTGTCACCCTACTGGCAAGGCTACCAAGAGAATGGCCACGCTGGTACTGCAGGGCCTGGGAGGGCCCAGTTGTAGGCAGAAACGGAAACAGCATGCCAGAGAAAGCTAGGCTAGGAGGTGGCTGCCAGTGACCAGCAGAGCTGGTGATATGCCCTTGCCTGGCAGTCACATCCTCAGGGTGCATCACATGAGGTGCAATGGAGGGCAGTTACTAGAGACCTGGCTCCGTAAGGACAGGAACAGTAAAGAGAGGAGGTAGCTAACCCCTGTGACTTGTGTCCCTTTAGGGATGGTCTACACATGAAGGCTGGGCTCATCTAAGCAACACCTCTCAGTGTTCTTCTGACTTCCCGGAGTCACATGCTGAGTTCCAGTGGCTGTCCAGCCTCAGTGAAGCTGGGAAGCTCACCTAGGAGCTCGGATGAGATGTAAACCCCCAATGTGCCGTAGTTGCCATCTCTAGAGGCAAAACGCATCCTGCTCCAGGGGTATTTTTTGGTTTATTGGAGCATTGGGGGCATTGTTACCCCAACACAGGGTCTAAGACTCTGGAGAAAATAAGATTTCCCCTCCAATATCCAAGGCTTACCGTTACAAAGAAAATCAGTTAAGTCATCTTCCACAAGAACCTTCTGGGGCTGCCATCAGCTCTTTCTGGATGTTGGACTTTCCCCCCAGGCCTTGCTCTCTGGTTTTATTGTTTCATTTGACACTTCCGATAAGGCCCCTGGGCCAGGTTAGAATGTGAGGACAAGAGAAAGAGCCAGCATTTCTTTCCTCATTTTTCTCCAAAGTGCCTACTTGCTTGGGCAGGGGATTTTCCAGGCTGGAAGTTCTCTTTAACCCATACTGTTAGGGGTGGGGGAAGAGATAGTCATGGACTGATATTAGATTAATATCTGGAAGAACTGCCTTATTTAATATGCCATAGACTCAGGTCAACTCCAGGACAGCTAGAGTTCACTGATGCTTCCTTCCAACATGGATTACAAAAGAAAAGATTCTGCTTTAGTGCAATTTTCCTCCAAAGGAACCAGGGGGAGGTGTGTGAGGAGGTGACATGTTCTGGCCCTAGGGCTATGGAACCTTCTGACCTCGAAGCCCAGGCAGACAAGAGTCTGACCTTCTGAGCAGCACATCACACTTTTCAGAATTGAGTCTCTTGGGTCCTTTCAGGGGATAGTGTACCTGCGGGTGAAGAGAAGGGTGAAGCTGTATTCTACTGAATGAGCTGTTATACCTGCCACACTTACACAGAGGAGCCAAGAGAAGAGGGTGGAAAGAGAATTAAAAACAAGAGCTAATGGCCAGTTGTTAGGGGCTGCTAAAGCCCTGCCCCAAAGGTGGGGAATTTCTAGTTCCCAACCAGAATTCACCCTTCAAAAACCATGTTAGCAAAGTGCTTCTTTTTTTTTTTTTTCTTTTTTTGTATTTTTCTGAAGTTGGAAATGGGGAGGCAGTCACACAGACTCCCGCATGCGCCCGACCAGGATCCACCCGGCATGCCCACCAGGGGGCGATGCTCTGCCCCTCTGGAGCGTCGCTCTGTTGCAACCAGAGCCATTCTAGCACCTGAGGCAGAGGCCACTGAGCCGTCCTCAGTGCCCGGGCCAACTTTGCTCCAATGGAGCCCTGGCTGCGGGAGGGGAAGAGAGAGACAGAAAGGAAAGAGAGGGGGAGGGGTGGAGAAGCAGATGGGCGCCTCTCCTGTGTGCCCTGGCCTGGAATCGAACCCAGGACTCCTGCACGCCAGGCCGACGCTCTACCACTGGCAAAGTGCTTCTTTAAGTGACACTACAAATACCCTCCCTCAACATGACCAGCGGAGCTTGGTGCTCTTAGTGGGCCCCTCCAGCCTCCCCATGATGTGCAATATATGAGGGACGGACGGGAGGGAGGCAGCTGACACACATGCACACGGTGGAGTCTTGAGACTCAGGACAAGCACAGTCATATGTAGTGGGATGACAGTGCTGTCATGACCATGGCTGCAGCAGGGCGCCAAGGAGTAAGTAGAAAGTGCTGGAACACAGAGCTGGGGGCTGAGCCCTAGGGGATCTGAAAGACGTTCAGCTTGCTGGTGTTCTTGAGCGTCTGGCGCCGATTGCAGAACCAGACCCGCACGACCTCTCGGTCATAGTTGAGCTCCTTAGCAATCTCGGTGATTTCCTGGCCAGTGGGCAGGGGGTTCTTCTCGAAGTAGGCATTGAGAGCCACTATAGCCTGGGGGGTGAAGGAGGTGCGGCGTTTGCGTTTCTTGGAGGGCTCACCTCCCACAAACTCCATCAGGTTCTGCTGGCCTTCCTGGTTCCGGAGTTCAGCTTCATTCAGCCACTTCTCCAGCACCGGCTTCAACTTCTGGGCACTTTTGGGCGTGATGTCCAGCTTCTCAAACCTGTAGGTGACCCAAGCCCAGGAAGGGAGAGTGAGAGTGTCTTACTCCCCACACCCAGGTATGAACACTCCACTCAAGAGGCTACTCCTTACCACCCCCACCAAGACCCTCCTAGCTCAGTCAAACCCAAACTTCTCGGACTGTCCTGTATCCTAGGTGATACAGAGGGACCATTTGCATAGCCTTAGTTTAGTAGTGCGGTGATAACAGTGCAAATGCTATATGAATCATTCCAGAACTTTCACACTCAAATAAGGGAGGTCCTATCTTTTTTTTTATTATTATTTTTTAATATTTTTCTGAAGTTGGAAATGGGGAGGCAGTCAGACAGACTCCCACATGCGCCCACCCAGGATCCACCCGGCATGCCCACCAGGGGGCAATGCTTTGCCCATCTGGGGCATTGCTCTGTTGCTTGCAACCAGAGCCATTCTAGCGCCCGAGGCAGAGGCCATAGAGCCATCCTCAGCGCCCAGGCCATTTTTGCTCCAATTGAGCCTTGGCTGTGGGAGGGGAAGAGAGAGACAAAGAGGAAGGAGAGGGGGAGGGGTGAAGAAGCAGATGGGTGCTTCTTCTGTGTGCCCTGGCCGGGAATCGAACCCGGGACTCCTGCATGCCAGGCCAACGCTCTACCACTGAGCCAACCGGCCAGGGCCCCTATCTTTTTTTTTTAATTATTCCTTTTTTAAAAAAATTTAAGCGAGAGGAGGGGAGATAGAAAGATAGACTTCCACATGTGCCCCAACCAAGGTCCAGCTAGTGACCCCAGTCTGACTCCAATGCTCACAGCCAAGTCATTTTTAGTGCCTGAGGTGGAGGCTCCATGGAGCCATCCTCAGAGCCTGGGGCCAATGTCCTCAAATCAGAGAGAAAGAAGGGGGAAGGGGAGAAGAGGAGAAGCAGATGGTTGCTTCTCCTGTGTGCCCTGACCAGGAATCAAATCCAGGACTTCCATACGCCAGGTTGATGCTCTACCACTGAGCCAAACTGCCCAGGGTTTAATTATTCCATTGATTTGAGAGAGAGAAAGAGAGAGACAGAGAAGCATCAACTCATTGTTCCATTTAGTTGTGCACTCATTGGTTGCTTCTCATATGTGCCCTGACCAGGGAGCAAACCAACAACCTCGGCAAGCAAGGACAGTGCTCTATCCAGTAAGCCACCCGGCCAGGGATTGAGGTATTATCTTGAGAGGACTCCAGAGACTGCAAATAAATGTCATGAGTCCTGTTCCCCTCTAATTATATCTTCATAGAAGCATCATTACATCAGACTACTCTTTCTGGCTAAGCTCAGATGTAACTACAGACATTCCCAACATGGCACTATATCTAATAGCCACTCTAGTCTATGGAACTGAAAGGCAGACGAAATCTTTCTACCATCCCTGAGCCCATACACTCATTCTTGTTTGAAACCCTCTGCTATCTTTCCTATGATACTGGCACCAGAACCAGTTTATATGCTGCACACAGAACACCAGCTACATCACTTTAGAGTCATGCCTTATAAGACATAGAGATGGGCGCATGATAGGGGTGATGGGGGTATATACTTGACAGCCATGCCAGAACTGAAGTTCCCACCTTTGTGACTAGTTTCATAAGCTGTATTCCTTTTTCTCTAAGACTCCCGAATGGATTAGGGTCTTCGGTTCCCAGAGAAAGACCATGTCAATACTCGTGGGCATGGCTGGTTAGCTCAGTCATTTATAGCACAGTCCCAAAAAAGCAAGGTTGCACATTTGATCCAGTCAGGGCACATACAGAAGGGCAATGCAGCACGACTAAGTGGAGCAACAAATGGGTGCTTCTCTTTCTCTCTCTCTAAAATCAACCAATAATTTTTTTTTTTTTAAAGAGAGAGAAAGACTATGGAAATGTTCAGGATTGGAGGATAAACATCAGAGGCCCCTCAGAAGGACCTGATCAGACTTTGGCTACTTCAGATTTTCATTTCTATCTATTTTTGTTGTTGTTGTTTTTTAGCGAGGGGGGTGCAGACAGGGACAGACAGACAGGAAGGATAGAGAGATGAGAAGCCTCAACTCATAGGTGCTGCACCTTAGTTGTTCATTTATTGCTTTCTCATATGTGCCTTGACCAGCAGGCTCCAGCTTAGCAAGTGATCCCTTGCTCAAGCCAGTGACCTCTGGGCTCAAGCCAATGACCATGAGGTCATGTCTACGATCCCATGCTCAAGCTGGCGACCCTGTCCTCAAGCTGGTGAGCCTGCGCTCAAGCCCATGACCTTGGGGTTTTGAACCTGGAACCTCAGCATCCCAGGCAGATGCTCTATCCACTGCGCCACCACCTGGTTAGGCTCATATTTTTCCTTAAAGCAGCTTTCCTTATTTGGAAGAAGGCAGGTGGAAGAGAGAAAATAGGAGTCAGATACTCAGGTCCCTGTGCCACCAGGCAGCTGAGCAGGCCCTGGCCTTGTTCAGGCAGCCTTACTCACCGGCAGATGGCTGACTGGCTGTAGGCTGGGCCTTCTGTTGCAGTCAGAGCCTGACCCACCTGGGTCTGTGTGAGGCCAAGGGACAGCCGCCGGATCTTAAAGTTCTTGGCAAACTCCCGGATCTCTTCTAAGTTGATCCCATCCTCATCCAGACTTGAGGTGTGTGGCTCTAGGCCAGAGAAAGGGGCCAGGAGTGAGTGCAGAGAATAGTCACTCATTACTACTTAACTGGCACATTGGCCTGGTTTGGTGGAGAGGGATGAGGAGATTTGGCCCACATTCCTTGAGACCCTCATTAACCTTGTGCCCAAGAGAACAGGACTGGGGGAAAAGGGGTTGGACCAACCTTTCTGGAGTTAGGGCATCTATTTTCAAGTTCTTCCAGCTCTAACTGCTGACCCTCCCCATTTTCCCTACTCCTGGACCCCGAGCACATCTGTTGGCCATCCACATTCCTCAAATACTGGATGAGAGACCACAGGAGAGATAGCCAATAGCGTGGCTAGTCAGAGAAACAGCCTCCACTATCATCATGCCTAGAACCCAGCTCAACAGGACTAAAAAAGCCAGTCCCTGGCACTGAGTGTTTGCCCTTCCCCTTTGGACTCTGGGAAATTTATTAAGGAGAGCAGCATCTAAAGAGGTCAGGGTGTCCAAATAAATGCCTATGTCCCCTTCTTCACAACCTCCTCCAGGAGCCACTTACTGGACACCAACTGGCTGACAGTGGGCGTCTCTGAGCAGGTAATTGGGATGGGAACAGAAGCAGATGACTTGGCCACCGGAGCTGAGCTGGCAATGACCACAGCAGGCGGAGGCATGGCTGGTGTAGGCTGGATGGGGTGTACCTATGAGAAGACAACACACAAGTCCCTATTGACCACCTGCCCAGCTCATGGGGTTGTAGTCCCTGCATGGACCAGAGATGGGCAAAATGGGCATGAAATTCACACTCCTACCTGTGCCCCATCAAAAAGCAAGAGTAGAAGCTACTTATTATCACCCACCCAATGATCATGACCTCCAAAATAAGCATAGCACCATGTCCCACCAAACTGGAGCCTCATAGCCACCTGTGACACAGGCAGGTCAGAGGTTCAGGAAGGTTCAATATACATGGTCAAAGCTCCAAGTGTCCACCCTTAAGATAACTACTCTCAGATCTCTGCCCTCAGAGGAGAAACTTAACCTAATTTTAGAGCCTTCCAGACCCAAACATTCATTAATAGAAAACCAGCAAGTACAAGATGTCTGGTACCTCCTTACAATGATATACTGTATAGCAGGCATCCCCAAACTACGGCCCGCGGGCCGCATGAAGCCCCCTGAGGCCATTTATCCGGCCCCCTGCCGCACTTCCAGAAGGGGCACCTCTTTCATTGGTGGTCAGTGAGAGGAGCACTGTATGTGGCAGCCCTCCAACGGTCTGAGGGACAGTGAACTGGCCCTCTGTGTAAAAAGTTTGGGGACCCCTGCAGTGTATAGCCATTTAAAAGAATAAGGTATATCTCAACTACTGGCATGGAAAGAGGTCAGAGTCATAATGCTAAATGAAAGAGAAAAGTCAGGTGAAAAACAGGTTTTATGGAATAATTCTTTCAAAAAATACATATAAATTTCCAGAAGAAAATAAAAAGGAGGTGGAATTAAAAGGGATTTTTACTTTTTTTTTTTTCTTTTCCAAGTGAGAGGAGGGGAGATAGACAAACTCCAGCATGTGCCCCGACCAGGATCTACCCAGCAACCCCCCTCTGAGGCTGATGTTCTGCCCATCTGGGGCCATGCTCAGAACTAAGCTAAATAGTGTTTGAGGCATCTTCAGTGCCTAAAACTGATTTGCTCAAACCAATCCCAATCGAGCCATGGCTGCAGGAGAGGAAGAGAGAGAAGGGGTAGGTTAAGGGGTGGAGAAGCAGATGGGCACTTCTCCTGTGTGCCCTGACTGGTAATTGAACCAAGGACATCTGAACACCAGGCCGATGCTCGACCACTGCGCTAACTGGCCAGGGCTGGGAAGTTTACTTTTTTACATTAGACATAATCTTGGAATTTTTATAAAAATCATGTGTCATTTATAATCAGAAGAAATTATAACTATATGAAATTAGTATTTTTAGTGTTTTTTGAAAATGCTTCCTGAAAAGTTCAAATTTTCTAGGATGGGCCCTGTTCCCTGGAATCTACCTTTTAGTAGCTTTCAAGTCCATTCCTTGCTTCTCAAGTCCTCAGGCTTACTTCAGTCTTTTGTCTAACTATTTAACTCACCTCCATGCAGGTGACAAGGACTTAAATCTCAACATAGTCTAGTTCTTGGCTCCACCCAATGACAGAGGAAGTTTTTTTTGTGTTTTTTTTTTTTGTATTTTTCTGAAGCTGGAAACCGGGAGAGACAGTCAGACAGACTCCCGCATGCGCCCGACCGGGATCCACCCAGCACGCCCACCAGGGGCCACGCTCTGCCCACCAGGGGGCGATGCTCTCCCCTCCGGGGCGTCGCTCTGCTGCGACCAGAGCCACTCCAGCGCCTGGGGCAGAGGCCAAGGAGCCATCCCCAGCGCCCGGGCCATCCTTGCTCCAATGGAGCCTTGGCTGTGGGAGGGGAAGAGAGAGACAGAGAGGAAGGAGAGGGGGTGGAGAAGCAAATGGGTGCTTCTCCTATGTGCCCTGGCCGGGAATCGAACCTGGGTCCCCCGCACGCCAGGCCGACGCTCTACCGCTGAGCCAACCGGCCAGGGCCAGAGGAAGTTTTTTTAGTGTACATTTAATTAGCCCTTTCCTTGCTAAAAATCCTTCCATGACCCTTCACTAGCTAATAATAATAGTGATAACAACAAAAACACTGTTTTTCAAGTGCTTCCTGTGTACTAGAATGTTAACTGCCTATGTGCAATATGTCCTGTAATACTCAACCTTCTGCAGTTGGTCTTCTTATAATCTCCCTTTTACAAATGAGGCTAAGAGATTATTCACAAAGCTGGGAAGTGGCATACCACATTTGAGAACCATAGGCCTCAACAACTGGGAATTTGTTAAAATGGGAATTCTTGGGCTCCACTCCACATTTACTGAATAAGAAACTCTAGGGTGAGCCTGGGAATCTGCATTTCAACAAGCCCTCCAAGTGGTTCTGATGCACACTCGGGTTTGAGAACTCCTGCACACTATATTTCTTGCAATTTCCTAAAGATAAAATACTCTTTTGTCCAACTCATTCCTTTAGATTAGTTCAATGTCTTTCTCTATGAAGCCTTGTTGAACTCCCCAGTCTGTTGAGAGCTCCTTTTCTGGTTCCCTTATGACGCCCCTATCCTAGTCTTTGTCAGGCTGCCTTGTACTTGCCTCCAGTGCTGGGCTACCTAAGGCTAGGAAAGGCGTCTTATTCATCTCTATATCTTCAGCACCTGGAATACAGTAGGCACTCAAAAACTGCTCCTGGGATGAATAAATAAATGAATAATCAAAGCCACAGTAAAGAGCAGAGGGCTAGGGGGATGAAGGGGGAAGAGAGAAGGGATGCAGAACTAACCTCCCAGAGCATTTCCTTTGAACACCTCCTCCTGGGCCTTCTCAGAATGGCACTGACCTCTGAGGGCACATAGACAGGTGTTTGATGTGTGTAGGTAGGGGCTGGGGGCAGGGGTGCATCTTCCCTGGGCAGAGCAGGTGTGACTCATGTGAACCTTCTACTCCGGACTTCCCCTTACTTTGGGAAGGTACCCTGCTTTCCCAGGAGCTTCAGAAAATAATCTTTTGCCTGCCCCATCCCCAACCGTAGCCCTTGTACCTCACTCTTAGCAGGGGACTCAGGTGTGCTTGGCTTCCGGACAGTCACAGGTGGAGGCAGGGGGCTGCTGGCCAGGGTTGCAATCACCTGGCCTTGGGCGTTCAGCAGCAGCTGAGGGGTCACAGCCTGGACCTGCAGGCTTTGGGCTGGTGCTGGGGCTGCCACGCTAGCCGAGTTCACTACCCACGGAAGTGTTCCAATAACCTGGGAGGAAATAAGGCAGGGGCCCTAAGTTGAGGGCAGTGTCCAGCTCCTCTCCCAACCCAAACCCCAACACTAGCAGGGGAAGGAACTTAGGTGAACTGGTTAACCTTTAAAGGGAAGGATTCACAGTCTGGGGGCTGCTTCCTTTATTCTGTCTCCAGAGCTGTGATGGGGCAGAACCAGGTCTGCACATAGAGTCATACAGACTTGGACTGAATCCCTGCTCTGTCAGTTTAGCTGAGTGGCTTAATTTCTCTGAACCTCAACCTTCTTCCCTGTGAAATGGGAATAAAAATCTCTACCTCATAGATCTGTACTCAAAGTGAGATGATGTATAAGAAAGCACAGAGACTGGCCACAAAGTAAGTGCTCCATAAATTAAGTGGGTGTTCACCTCAACTAGAGTGGGTACCTCTAGGGCAAGGTAGTGGCTAGGCCTGGTCTCAGCATAAGCAGAGAGCTGCCACACAGGAGATATGAACAGCAGCCTGACATCCTGTTTGAGTTTCTATGACCCTCAGTCCAACTCTGGTCCCGGCCAGCTTCTCCACAGCCCCCATCCCTTAGCCCTGGCTTTGACCACTTGCCTGTCCCTGAGCATTGGTGAGGATCTGACTGCTGATCCCTGGCATGCTGGGAATGGCGTTGGCAATGACTGGAGTGGTGGTGAGGGAGCCCAGGATCTGGGTCTGTCCCCCGATGGAAGCAGCACTGATCTGTGGGTGGAGGAAGAGCCTTGCTCAGTGGCTAAAGGGGACAGAAAGAACCCAAGGCAGAAGGAAGAGGGATCAAGGCTTTGGGGTAGGGAGGTAGGGATGTGGAGCAGATATGAATGTAGGCTGCAGGCCCATGTCCACCAGGTGAATAATATCTAGGGCTAGGGGTGGCAGGCAGTCAGCTGGGACAGCTAAGGTCAAAGCCATAAAAATGTAGCTGGCTAATCTTTCAGGTCAGGCCTGAGAGGGTTTAAGGGCCAGATTGGAGTGACTGATGTGATTCTAGTCACATCTAACAGCTCCACTGCCAAGCCAGAAGCCACACTGTTAGATGTTGGCATGGGGCTGTGAGCCTCTAGCTCCACCTTAGTGACAGCTCACAAGTTTGCAATCCCCAGACATCATCCCACCCTCCAAGGCTGGTCCAGTGGTTCGGGTTCTGGAGAATTTGCCCAGCCCTCTTGGCAGAGGTTGTTTGCTCTTGTCTGGGATGGACGGGCTGGCAGCTGCATGGAAAAGGCTTCCAAGGGAGCCCATCCCTGCTGATGTGTTAAAAAAAAAAAAAAAAAAAAAAAAAGAGCCGTATTCAGGGAGCTGGTACTCCACCACTTTCCTCCCGTCAGTTCCACCCCTGGCCCAAGATTTGGTCCATCCCTGGTCAGCCCTGGGTGAGGGCAGCAGCTTACGATTCCTGGGCTAAATGCGAAGCCTGCGGGCTGCAGGGTGATCTGTGGGGGTGTGTCCACTGGCTTGGGGGCGGGGGCGGTAGCGGTGGCAGCAGGGGCCTGCGGGAGAATGGCAGGTGTGGTCTGCAGCAGCGGTGGGGTCTGGATCAGCGTCTGGGGCTGAGCTGGTGGCCGTGGCTGGGTGGGCGAGGAGACCTGTACCGATGGGGCAGCTTGTATGGGTGCCGGGAGAGCGGTGTTCAGCACGGCAGCTGCTATGGAGCAAGGCAGAGACAGAGGTGCTCAAATTCCTAGCCAAAGCCCAGTGCAGCTCCAATCCCAAGGGATCTGGCACGAAAAGGAGAGAGGGTTGGGGCAGTGGGGCAGGGGACAGGCAGCTGTGATTCCCTTGATCCTCACAGAGGGCAGCACATGCCAACATCTCTCATCCCCCCTCCCTTGGGCCTGGAGATGTGTAGGTTCAAAACCAGAAGTTGAGTCTTCTTGCAGTCCTTCTCAGGAGGCTGGTCATGGGCTGAATTCTGGTGTGGGGGGAGAGGGGCAGTCTCAGGCAGTTGGCTGAAGTAAGTGAGGCCTGCTGAGCCAGCATGGTGTCATGGCTTAGAGTCCCGAGGTGCTGCATCAGCTTTGAGGCTGGGTGCCTGGGACACCGGATCCAGACTCCAGGGCTGTTGCACTGGGTGGGCTGCGGGTTCTGAGTCCAACATGGCAAGCCCACGTGCAGGAATGGCAGTGGTGGGTCGTGGGGGGCCTGGTACAGTCCTGGGGAGATCTGCTGTTACCTTGGAGACTGGCTAAAGGTGGCTTGAAAATTCCCCCCGTAGGAGAAGCAGTGGTCAGTCCTGGGAGGGCAGCCACCGTTGCTGTAGGAATTGTCCACACGGCCAGCCCCTGCTGACCAGCCACTTGACCTGCAATACTGATGGGGATAAGAAGAGGTTGAGTAACTGCCCCTGCTGGAACCATAACTCCTGTCAGAACTGTGGCTAAGTTTTCCTGAGTCAAGACCTGCAAAAGCAAACAAGATTTCAAAAAGAAAACAAAAAATAAAAAAATCAACATCGACAGTGCAAACACTGGATCTCTGAGACCCAGCTAAGAACAAACAAAGCATTCTGAGGGCACTGGGGGAAAGGATGCTTGAAGGCAGGGAAGAGACAAGCCCTAACCTGAGGCTCAGCTGTGAGGGGTGTGCCTGACCAGACTAACCTGCCTTCAGAGAAGCAGCCCAAATCAAGGACAGGACCTGGCCCCGCTCACAGGACAGCAAAGGGTGCACAGGCCTCTTCCACTACAGGCTGCTGCTGCTTCCCAGCCTCCTCTGGGCCCTTACCCGCAGGACCAACACTTTGTGGCCAGAGCGGGGGCAGAGGCTGATGGAACCAAGTGATCAAGGGCCCACTGAAGCTTCTGAGCAGCTCTGATGGAGGCCACCCTTTGATGGATGCTTCTGAAATACAGCGAAAGGTGATAGGGAGCCTGGGAGATGCCGGAGGCAGCTAACTGCTGGGGCTCCCCCTCCCCCCACCACACACTCACACACACTATGAGGACTTTAACAATGCAATCATTAACTCTTCCAGGCATCCACTGGAGGGAATGACAAGGGCAGTCACTCATTTAATCATCAGATAAATAGAACGGCCTGTGCCATGAAAGAGTTAATGAACCTACAATCCTTTCTGGACCCAAGGAGATTACCTGGAAAATGCAGGTCTACTCTTTTCCAGTGGGCCTGATTTCGGGCAGGGGAAAGGCCAGGGGTGCTTAGTAGGGGACTCCCACCCTCAAGCCACAGCCCTTTCCCTGTCCTGCCCAATGAAGTTTCCAGATCCCAAGCCTACTCCACCTTAGTGGTCCCATGCCTTGCTTCTGCCCACTGTTCTCTGTCCAGCTCCCAGGGGTGGCTCTTACCTGGGGGGCAGCTTGTATAGCCAGTGGTGTCAGGATCTGCGATGCCTGAGGCTGGCTTGAGGCTTGGCTAAAGGTGGTGACATTAGGGGCAGGGCTCGAAGGGGTCCCAGGAAGTGACTTCCCTTCATGTGGCATTGAGAGAAAGAGGGACAAAGAGTAAGCCTGGTGTGAGCAGAGGGGTCACTGGGCTAGAATATCTTGTCTACAGCTTGAAATGGCAACTATCAGCCTCACACTGTATTTCTGCACAACCCAAGACAATCCCTGGCTTTCCCTTGCCCAGAAGGCAGATTCCCAAACGCTACTGGTAGTGACAATAGGAAACTAGAGTGCCTTATTCACTCCAAACATAGCCCTATTCTGTGCCAAACATAGAATATAGGAACTCTTCTTCCCACATTTAGATGAAGAAAATGCAGGCTTATGCACAGCTGATTCTCAGTCTCTCATTTCCTGGCTCTACAGAACACTGTGACCTATCACATAATCAGCAGAGGAGCCTGAAGTGAACATGTATCTGGGAGGGAAGGAACTAGATAGGATCTATGGGAGCAGCTTCCCTTGGCTTATCCAGCAACTGGACCATTGCTCAACCCACCTTCAGACTAGTTTTTGGATGCAGGGGGAGGGGCAAGGATTCTGCAGGGTGAAGTCCTTGAAATGACAGTCCCTAAAAATTGGACATGTCTTTGCCACACAATGGCTCTACAGACCAGGTAGCTCTTCTCTGCCAGTCCCCGAGGTCTAACACCTGGATGAGCAGCTTTAATGAGCTTCTAAAGGAACTTCCTGTAAACCAAAGCTTTTCATCCAGGTTATAGCTTCCTCTTGTTGCCTTGATTTGTCAGGTATTGGGGGTGCCCACCAGGAAGCCTTTTCAAAGCCACGCAATGAAATAGGTTATTATGTTCTATCTGATGAGCCATTAAAAGGAGTGTAGGTATTGGGAGATGAGTACATGGCCAGATCAGTGGCCTCTTAATACTGTCTGGGCACAGGTTTTCCAGGACCATTACTGATCAGAATGCCTGGGAGTGAAGGCCAGTAACCTCTCCTTTCTCTATTTTTTTTCAATTACAGTTGACATTCAACATTATATTAGTTTCAAGTGTACATCATAGTGATTAGACATTTATATAATTTATGAAGTGATCACCCCTAGAAGTCTATTACCCCTCTGACATCATACATAGTTACTATAATATTATTGACTATATTCCCCTATGCTATACTTTACATCCCCATGACTGTTTTTATAACTGGCAATTTGTACTTCTTAATGCCTCTTTCCTTTTAAGCCCCCTTGCGGTACAGCACACAGTTACCGTGGGAACCACTGAATTAGATAACCTTCCAGCCCCGCATTCCCAGCCCAATCTGAAAAGGCACCGACTTAACCCAGGACTGTACTGCTCATAGCACATTATAAAGACAGTCACATTGTTTAAGGAATTAAAGAGACAAACAAGCAGCAACGAAAGTCTTATCAAATCCTAAAATAAAACAAAATGTCAGATTTATTTCCACTGTGGAGGAAAAATACATTTTCAACTACTGAAAAAATCAGAGAAGGCAAGGATAATCTGAACCTAGAAAAATTGTAAAAACATTTTGCTTGACAAATATAATGAACTATAAAAAGGAAACTAAAAAATATCAATATGATAAACATGAATGATAAAAGCTTAACATCTGAAGATATAAAATATTCATTTTATTAGAATATATCTCCAAAGTAGGACCAAGGGGTCCAAGAGTTTGCATACATTTAGGACTTCGGTCACTTCTTGCTAGACTGCTTTTCAGAAAGACTAAACCCATTTATAGAAACATCGACAATGTATCTGTTTCTTCACGGCATCACCCAATTTAGTGTTTATTGCTGTTGATTGTTGTGGCTTAACAGGCAGGTAGTACCTTATAGCCATTTACTTTTTCTCTCATTGATAGCAAGATTTTGTATTTTTTCATATGATGACTTCTTCCTATATAAACAATTGATTTCTCTTCAAAAGGAATGTGAGTGGACTATACTGCAAAGAAAAAAGTTTTTTTCTGCCTGACCAGGTGGTGGCACAAGAGATAGAGCATCAGACTGGGACGCGGAGGACCCAGGTTTGAAACCCCAAGATCGCCAGCTTGAGCGCGGGGTTTGTGACTTGAGCGTAGGATCATAGACATGACCCCATGGTTGCTGGCTTGAACCCAATGTTGCTGGCTTGAGCAAGGGGTCACTCACTCTGCTGTAGCCCCCCCCTCCCCTCGTCAAAGCACATACGAGAAAGCTATTAATGAACAATTAAGATGCCGCAACGAAGAATTAATGCTTCTCATCTCTCTCACTTTCTGTCTGTCTGTCTCTATCTGTCCCTCTCTGACTCTCAGTGTCTGTCATAAAAATAAAAGAAAAAAAGAAAAAATATTTCAGCCTGGCCTGTGGTGGTGTAGTGGATAAAGCGTCAGCCTAGAACACTGAGGTCGCCAGTTTGAAACCCAGGGCTTGCCTGGTCAAGGCACATGTGGGAGTTGATGCTTCCTGCTCCACCCACTTTTCTCTCTCTCCTCTCTAAAATGAATAAATAAAATCTCTAAAAAAATTTTTTTAATTGTTTTTTTCAAAGGACCAGTACAAAGATATTTAAAGCAGCACTGGTTATGACAATAAAAAAACAGACATTTGACAATAGCCAAAACCAAAACAGGTTTGTGAATCTGTCAGTAAAGGAAAAGAGTATCTGAAATAACATGGTGGTCAGTGTCATACTACATATTCTATACGTGGTGGTTCCAGCTATAAAAATATGTATGTGTGACAAGGACTGGGTAGTAACTTAGAGTGCCATAAATCACTAGATTTTTCTTCACCATGGAAAAGTTCCCTATTATTTAGCTTTATTTTGTTTTAAGAGGAAATGCTTCTTGCTTGACTAGTGGTGTTACAGTGGATAGAGTATCTACCTGGACGCTGAGGTCCCAGGTTCAAAACTCCGAGGTTGTCGTCTTCAGCATAGGCTCATCTGGCTTAAGCATGAGGTCACTGGCTTGAACAAGGGATCATTGACATGACCTCATGGTCGCTGACTTGAAGCCCAAGGTCGCTGGCCTGAGCAAGGGGTCACTTGCTCTGCTGTAGCCCCCAGGTGAAGGCACATATAAGAAAACAATCAATGAACAACTAAGGTGCCACTACAAAGACTTGATACTTCTCATCTCTCTCCCTTCCTATCTTTCTATTCCTATCTGTCCCTCTCTCTGTCTCTGTCAAAAACAAAACACTCACGCTAAGGTGAAAGTAATTGACTTAGGGCCTATTCCTGGGAGCAGATTTGGATAAGGAGCAGAATTAAGATATCAGAAAAAATAGATATGGAATATGGTTAAAGGGTAAAAATGAAAGTCAAGGCACTGTGGATAAACCTGGGACACCTCTCAAATTTTGTGAAAAGGGACTCCATCCCCACAATGGAAAGGAATGGGAAGGGTGACTGACAAGAATCCTCGTCCTCTCTGTCTGCTCTCCAGGGCACTGGACCATAGAAACACAGGTAATGCCCATCCTGGCCTCAATAAAAGCACAGCATTGGCCCTGGCTGGTTGGCTCAGTGGTGGAGCGTGGGCCTGGCATGCAGAGGTCCCGGGTTCGATTCCTGGCCAGGGCACACAGGGGAGGCGTCCATCTGCTTCTCCACCCCTCCCCCTCTCCTTCCTCTCTGTCTCTCTCTTCCCCTCCCGCAGCCGAGGCTCCACTGGAACAAAGATGGCCAGGCGCTGGGGATGGCTCCTTGGCCTCTGCCCCAGGTGCTAGAGTGGCTCTGGAAGCAGCAGAGTGATGCCCTGGAGGGGCAGAGCATCGCCCCCTGGTGGGCGTGCCGGGTGGATCCCGGTCGGGCGCATGCGGGAGTCTGTCTGACTGTCTCTCCCCGTTTCTGGCTTCAGAAAAATACAGAAAAAAATAAAATAAAATAAAATAAAATAAAATAAAATAAAAGCACAGCATTTCCTGGTAAAGGGAAAATGGTCATGTCTCTTGTCACTTCTTTTTTCAAAAGGGGGTAAAATTAGCCAAGTTATTAGGGTCCCAAATGAATCTGCACACTAATTTGCAGGTAAAGCAAAGGATGTGAAGTCTAACAGTTTCCTTGTTAAGGAGATGCTGTTTCCCTGAAGTCTGTCTGTTCTCATTTGCTGTCTTCTTGGCTTCCCAGCCCTACCAGCCCAGATCTCCAATCTAGGAAAGGGTAGATAAGCAGAAGGCAAGGTAGATGGATCCTGGTGTTCTGTGGGAACTGGCAGGGGAGACCTTACGTTTCCTGCAGAAGGAGATAATCTGTTCTACACGGTATTAATGAGAAAAATTAATGAAATGGTGCCCTATGGCAAGAAAGCAGGGCCTGGTACCAGCCCTAGCCTTCAGAACAGCACTGTTGTAGGTAATTAGGGGAGATAATGTGCAGGGATCAGCCATATCCATACCCATGTAGGAGAATCACACCATCACATCACCTCTGGATGACAGCAGAAACAAGTCATCAGGTTTAACTCACACCAGCCCAGCTGGATGTAAGGAGCTAGCATTCTGCGAGGTCCTACCTAATGTACATACTTAGTCCAAGGTAGGTAAAATGCCCTCCTATTGCCAGCTTCTGGAACCTCCCAGCTGTACTATAGCAAGTAAAGTTGAAAGGGCTGGCAGGACCCTGAAGGTCTAGTGCTCTCTGCACTGGGCCTGAAGGTCTCTTTAGGTCTAGGAGCACACTCTGACGTTTATTCAGTCCCCTTAGCTGAGCCTGGCCACTCTCCACCCACCTTATTCTGACCCATCCCAGTTTAGGTCTGGAAGTGACTAAAACCAGAACCTAAGTTTCAGAGATGAGGAGTCTAAGATAGCCCTAGTAGCTGACCAGAAATACAGGCCATGGCCAAAGGCTGTCCAGTGGACAGGAAGACAACAAGACTCTAAAGCCACCTAAGTTCCAGGGACTTGTGCTGGCTCCCCAGGGAACCACAGGCAGGGACTTGAGTTGGGTGGAGCAATACCAGATGGGGGCAATGGCCTCATACCAGCTGCCTCTGCAGAGGAGTCTGGGTTGTCTGGTCCAGCTTCACCAGTAAGTTCACTGGCTTCAGCAGAGCCTCCACTCTGGGAGGCCTCAGCGGCCACACCCTCCAGTCCTTTGCCCTCCTCCTCAGCAGGGATCTGGGCATCTACTCCGACTTCCAGCACGCGGATGGTTTCATGGCCTGACATCACGATGACCTACAAACAGAGTACAGGGAACATTTCTGGGGAATGAGGCAAATATAGACCTTTCTGGGGACCATAGCTCTGGGTATGGTTGGGGGAGAGAGAAAATGGCACCTGAGGATGCAGACTTCCTTTCCCAAGGACTGTGAGCTCTTTGAGAATTCCAGAGCCTGGGGTAGGCCACAGCTCCTGGATTCTAGAGAAGGAGCAGCTAGGAGAAAGTAGGCCCCATGGGCAGGGGAAAGGGCCTGACATAAGCTAGAAAAAGTCCCATGCAGCCAAATCACTTGGGGATATTTCTATTTGCTCCCTTTCTTGAACTCAGTTCAGGAAGTGGTAAAAGATTCATCCCACAGCCTTGCAAGGATGTCCTCTTGGCTCTAGGATATTGGTGTGTGGCTATGTGGGCTCCTAGCACAGTATCCACAGCTTAAGCTGGGTCAAGAAGCAAATCCTGCTCCATGTCCCTTGAGACCTTATAGAAGTTCCCTCAAAGATAGAGCAGTGGGAAACAAGTGCTCCATAATGTTAAGTAACTTTTTCAGCTCATGATTCTTTTATTCCAAACAAAACTCCAGGGTAAAGGCCAAGACTTCTTTGCAAGCTAAATTCCTGAATCCTGAAGATGTAGCCTCTCACCTCGCCCCACCCCCTGGACTAGAGCTTGTACCCTGTGGGCCTGTGACTACAGTTGTGCCATCTGCTGTGGGCCTGCTCTGACGCTGAAGGGAGCTTCCATGCCCCAGCCATGCGGTGCCCTGGGCCTCTTCAGAACACTAGCTAGCTTCTTCCTCTGCTCAGCCAGTCAGCACTCAGCTCTTTACCTCTGGCACTGAAAGGCTTCAGATTGGCCCATTAAAAATCAAGGACATTGTACATTAACCCTTTGAGTAGTGAGTTTTTTTCATGCTCGCTGATCCCCAGAAGTGAGTTGTTGTTTTTTTCTCCAAAAATGAAATTAGTTCCAGTTCCAGTTTTATTCACTTAAAATCATATTTGTTTGGTAACCAATTTATGGAAACAAGAAAAACATACATTTGCCTTTTTTTTTTATGTTGCCTTACACATTTATAAAATAAATTGATCGTACTCTGGATGGTCAGGAGGCACAAGGAAGTACATGAACGTTCCTACTACTCAAAGGGTTAAAAAGCTCTCTGTCTGGCCTCCCCTGCATTTGGCCTGTGCCTGAAGCCACTCCCACAACACAGTTCTTAAGCCTGAAAATTCAATTCAGCCAGAGATTCTGCTGGAAAAAGTGACAGTATGACCCATCAGGGGAGCTGGAATGAAATAAATCCCCAAAAGCAGTTGTCTTCTGACTCATACTTGACCTATGAGGAACTTCACTCTAATTACATTTTAAGAGTTGTTAATCTTTTTTCTCCTTTTAAAAATTACTTAAGTAATAAATGGTCATGGCAGAAAAATTAGAAAATATATATAAGCAAGAAGAAAAAATTAAGAGCAAATTACCCAATATAGTCGTCCCTAGCCACATCGCAGTTCACTTTTCGTGGTCTCACTGTATTGTGGATTTTTAAATTGTATATATCTAATTTAGTATCGCAGATTTTTCACTATATCGCGGGATTTTGCATACACACTGTATCCAAATCTTTCCCTATGTAAACTTATACATATTTGTTCATTTTAATTTCACTTTTTAAAGTCATGGCTTAGCCCTGGCCGGTTGGCTCAGTGGTAGAGTGTCGGCCTGGAGTGCAGAAGTCCCGGGTTCGATTCCTGGCCAGGGCACACAGGAGAAGCGCCCATCTGCTTCTCCACCCCCCCCTTCCTCTCTGTCTTTCTCTTCCCCTCCTGCAGCCGAGGCTCCATTGGAGCAAAGATGGCCCGGGCGCTGGGGATGGCTCCTTGGCCTCTGCCCGGGGCGCTGGAGTCGCTCTGGTCGCGACAGAGCGATGCCCCAGAGGGGCAGAGCATCGCCCCCTGGTGGGCAGAGCGTTGCCCCTGGTGGGCGTGCCGGGTGGATCCCGGTCGGGTGCATGCGGGAGTCTGTCTGACTGTCTCTCCCTGTTTCCAGCTTCAGAAAAATACAAAAAAAAAAAAAAATAATAATAATAATAAATAAATAAATAAAGTCATGGCTTAAATCCCCAAACTTAGCCCCTTGAGAATTCCTAGCTGGGAACTACCTGAACAGGTGAGGTCATCATGAACTTTGGTAAGAAACAAATGATGAGGGTCTCTATGGGGTCTTCCTACTTTCCCACATCTCTTGGTCCATCACTCTCACTCCCCCACCTCTTTTTGCCCCAGAAGATACCTGCTCATTGACAGTCAGAGAGGACTCTGGGCCAGCTCCTGGATCCATGGTCACTTGTCAGGGTGGAGTGGGGGCCAGCCCACACCTAGCACATCCTGTGAGGCAAAATGGGATGGGAAAAGCAAAGGCTGATATGACTCAGTAATACAATTTTCATACCATCTCAAAGAGTCAGAAGTAGAATGGAAGGAAGAGAGAGAAGCTAAGTTTTCCCAAGTATTTGTAGACAGAAAGGATTGTAAGGACTTTAAAACTAAAGTGCCTCGTGCCTGACCTGTGGTGGCGCAGTGGATAAAGCGTTGACCTGGAAATGCTGAGGTCGCCGGTTCGAAACCCTGGGCTTGCCTGGTCAAGGCACATATGAGAGTTGATGCTTCCAGCTCCTCCCCCCTTCTCTCTCTCTGTCTCTCTCCTCTCTCTCCCTTTCTATCTCTCTCTCTCCTCTCTAAAAATGAATAAATAAATAAAATAAAAATAAAATTTATAAAAAAACAAAAACTAAAGTGCCTCGTTTCTTACAGCATCCCAGAAGAACCTACACTCAGAAGAACCAGGGGGAGAAAAAAAGAAGAACCAGGATAACAAGAGGAAAGAGAGGGCCAGGCATCTGTCCCTGGGAGCTCCCCCCACACACACACCATTCACTGGGAGAGAGACAACTCAACAGAACCCAAGGCAACTGTGACCCAGGCACTCAGAACCTCAAACATGGACAAGGAGCACATTGGGTGTCAGAGTGCTTCTCAGGGAAGGAGTCTAAGCAGACTTTCTGGAAGAGACAGTAAAAATAGGAATAAATTAAAACATTAGTCTCAAACTTTAATGTGCATGATCATCTGGAGCACTTATTAAAAAACACAGAACCCCAATGAGAAGCAATCAATGAACAACTAAAGTGCTGCAACTATGAGTTGATGCTTCTCTCTCTCCTTTCCTATCTCTCACTAAAACAAACAAACAAACCACAGACCCCCCAGATTCACCCAACAACCCCAGAGAATCTAACTTAGCTGGTGGGTCCCACAGAATCAGTTCTTAGGTGATTTTGTGGCAGTGGCCCAAGGACCATACTGGCCTTTCACAGTGGAGGCAGGGCAGCCTGCCAAATGCAATGAGGAGTGGGAGAAGCCCTTGTAAGAAAAGGTTGTCGGCTGGAGCTACAAACCATATAGTCATAAGAAATAAAAGTAATAAAGGGGCAGATAAGTTTGGACACTTATATGGAAAAGAAGGAAATTAACATTTATTTTGAGTGGTTATTGTGCTAAGCATTTTATGTAATCACTTATGTATTACTCATGCCAGCTGGGGGCATTATTATCACCATATAGATAAGGAAACTAAACTCAGAGAAGTATTGTGGATCCCTCACCTTTCCCTTCACTTTCCTCTTTCATCCCTGCATTATTTGTTTGTTTTACTTTTTTTGTGTTTTTATTGAATGAGATAAAATCCACATAACATGGCCCAGGCCAGTTGGCTCAGCGGTAGAGCCTTGACCTGGCGTGCAGGGGACCCGGGTTCGATCCCCGGCCAGGGCACATAGGAGAAGCGCCCATTTGCTTCTCCACCTCCCCTCCCCCTTCCTCTCTGTCTCTCTCTTCCCCTCCCGCAGCCAAGGCTCCATTGGAGCAAGGATGGCCCGGGCGCTGGGGATGGCTCCTTGGCCTCTGCCCCAGGCGCTAGAGTGGCTCTGGTTGCGTCAGAGCGATGCCCCGGAGGGGCAGAGCGTCGCCCCCTAGTGGGCGTGCCGGGTGGATCCTGGTCAGGCGCATGCGGGAGTCTGTCTGACTGTCTCTCCCCGTTTCCAGCTTCAGAAAAAATACAAAAAAAAAAAAAATCCACATAATATAAAATTCACTATTTTAAAATATACAGCTCAGTAGATATAACACCTTCACATTGTTGTGCAATCATTATCATTATTTAGTTCCGGAATATTTTCATCACTCCCTCCCAATCCCACACCCATTAGCAGTTACTCCCTTTCCCTGCCACCCCCCAGTTCCTGACAACCACTAATCAGCTTATTACCTAAGGATTTTCTCCATATTTCATATAAATGGAATCCTACACTATATGTCCCTTTGCGTATGGCTTCTTTTACTTAGCAGAATGTTTTCAAGGTTTATGCATATTGTAGCACGTACCAGTACATCATTCCTTTTTATAGCTGGGTAATATTCCATTGTATGGGTTTTCTGCACTCTCTAAGGATGCCTTAGGCATGGGTAAACCAAGATTTGATTTCCAAGATGAAAAGTCCATCAGACTCAGCTGTGAGCCTACTTAGCACTCCACAGGCCTGTGCTAGGCCACCAATTCCCATACAAGCATATCAAGAAAACAACCTGTGAGTGCAACACTTAGAGAATAATAAAGGAAATTACAAACTTCATTTAATCCTTGTTACAGAGTGGTAGCACATCTTCAACTAGAGAGAAGAAAACTATCAGAACTTTTCAGATAAAAAAAAAAAACTTCGAAAGTTCAGAAAATTTTAAAGACATAGCCAGTGAATTTGAAAAAGGTATATATTTGAAAAATACCTTCAAGAATATAAGCTCTGGGCCTGACCAGGTGGTGGCGCAGTGGATAGAGCATCGGACTGGGATGCAGAAGGACCCAGGTTCGAGACCCCGAGGTCGCCAGCTTGAGCGCAGACTCATCTGGTTTGAGCAAACAGCTCACCAGCTTGGACCCAAGGTTGCTGGCTCCAGCAGGGGGTTACTCGGTCTGCTGAAGGCCCACGGTCAAGGCACATGTGAGAAAGCAATCAATGAACAACTAAGAAGTCGCAACACACAACGAGAAACTGATGATTGATGCTTCTCATCTCTCTCTGTTCCTGTCTGTCTGTCCCTGTCTATCTCTGCCTCTGTAAAAAAAAAAAAAAAAAAAAAAGAATATAAGCTCTGGCTGGGTAGCTTAGTTGGTTAGAGCATCCTCCCAGTATGCCAAGGTTAGAGCATCCTCCCAGTATGCCAAGGGCACATACAACAATCAACCAGTGAATGCATAAGTAAGTGGAAAACAAATCAATGTTTTCTCTCCTTCTCTCTAACCAATAAATAAAAATTTTTTAAAAAATCAATGCATGTGGCCTGACCAGGCGGTGGCGCAGTGGATAGAGCGTTGGACTGGGATGTCGAGGACCCAGGTTCGAGACCCCGAGGTCGCCAGCTTGAGCGCGGGCTCATCTGGCTTGAGCAAATAAAAAATGCTCACCAACTTAGACCCAAGGTTGCTGGCTCAAGCAAGGGGTTACTCGGTCTGCTGAAGGCCCACGGTCAAGGCACATATGAGAAAGCAATCAATGAACAAATTAAGGTGTTGCAACGAAAAACTGATGATTGATCCTTCTCATCTCTCTCCATTCCTGTCTGTCTGTCCCTATCTATCCCTCTCTCTGACTCTCTCTCTGTCCCTGTAAATAAAAAAAAAAAAAAAAAAAAAAACATAAAAAAAAATCAATGCATGTGAATTTCAGTCACTTGATACTGGGTCATGCAGTAGTCTCCAAATGACTTTTGTGAATCAGAACCTTTACAAACAAGAACTAAAGGAAGAGAAGGCAAAGTTGATGAAGCAGGTTCAGGAGAAATAAGACCTTCAGAGGCTAAAACTACAATAGTCAAAATGTATAGATCACAGAATGACCTCAGTTATGGTTGTTGGTAAATAAGCAGAGAAGTTGTAGATAGGTCTGAAGAGACTAAGAAATGCAGTTTTACTCAGGCCACTAGTTTTGATCAGTTGCTACACTAGAACAGAAATGAAGAAAAATTTATAAGTGTTTAATTCATAATTTTTTCTCTTGAATATCTCTGAAAATCACAACATAATAAAAATGATACTTATACATATTAAAGAGAAGATAAAAAAAACACTTAGGGCAGCAATTTTCAACGTTTTTCATCTCATGACACAAAAAAACTAATTACTAAAATTCTGTGGCACACCAAAAAATGTATTATATTTTTTGCCACTGACAAAATTTTTTTTTTATCATTTTGATTCATTCACATTTAATGGTTTTGGTTTGTTGTTGTTTTGGGTTTTTTTGAAAGACAGGGACATACAGGAAGGGAAAGAGATGAGAAGCATCAATTATTCATTGAGGCTCCTTAGTTGTTAATTGATTGTTTTCTCATATGTGCCTTGACTAAGGGGCTACAGCAGAGCAAGTGACCCCTTGCTCTAGCTAGAGACCATGGGGTCATGTCTATGATCCCACGCTCAGGCCAGTGAGCCTGCGCTCAAGCTGGAGACCCTGGGGTTTCGAACCTGGGTTCTCCGCGTCCCAGTCTGACACTCTATCCACTGCACCACCACCTGGTCAGGCCATATTGGATGTTTTAAATTGTGTTGGCTATTGTCATTTAAACACACACACACACACACTACTTAGTTTATTGATAATGGGTGAATTTTTTTTTTTTTAACAGGGACAGAGAGAGTCAGAGAGAAGGATAGATAGGGACAGACAGACGGAAACAGAGAGAGATGAGAAGCATCAATCATCAGTTTTTCGTTGTGACACCTTAATTGTTCATTGATTGCTTTCTCATATGTGCCTTGACCACAGGCCTTCAGCAGATCGAGTAACCCCTTGCTTGAGCCAGTAACCTTAGGTCCAAGCTGGTGAGCTTTTTCTTTTTTTGCTCAAGCCAGATGAGCCCACACTCAAGTTGGCGACCTCGGGGTCTCGAACCTGGGTCCTCCGCATCCCAGTCCAATGCTCTATCCACTGCACCACCGCCTGGTCAGGCTGTTGTCATTTTTTTTATTTGACAATGTAAGGGAAAAGAAGTCAGTGCCCCTGACTAAATAGTCAGGCATTTCATGTTTTTACTCCACAAAATATTTTTAACTTAGAAGTTAAATTCAATGGGGTGGCATTGGTGCATAAGAACACATAGGTTTCAGGGAAACATCTCTCTGTATAGCACTTGAACTGTGCATTGCATTGTGTGCCCATCATCAAAAGTCAAATGATTTTCCATCATTGTATATTTGGCCTTCTCAGGTATTGCATGTTTTAAAAATTCTTGTAGCACACTGGTTGAAAATCACTGGCTTAGAGAAAGGTATCCCAATGATTATTGATTTAAGGCATTCTGTCATATAAACCAAGTTCTAAAATGAACACTTAACATTTTGAATAAATTTGCCAAAGAAATATAAAAAATTCTAAATATATAGGTTTTGTTTGTTTGTTTTCAGAGAGAGAAAGGGATGGAGGGAGGGTAGAAATGGGAAGCATCAACTCAAAGTAATTGCTTCTTGTATGTGTCTTGACCAGGCAGGCCCGGGATTTCGAACCAGTGACCTCAGCATTCCAGGTCAAGCTTATCCACTGTGCCACCAGAGGTCAAAATTTAAGTAATTATAATAAATTTAAGTAAATTTAAAATTTAAGTAATTATAATAATTTGGACAATTCTGGTAAAAGCTGCTAGGGAAGCCAGAGACCACCCAGAGCCTCCTATGCCTTCTTTCTCCAGTGAGTTGAATTTTAAAATACCTGAAGCAAACCTGACAGGGCACTTTGCTCACCTAACGAATGGCTCAATTATCCCGGCTTTCCTGTGCTAACATCTAAAAATCTCAGGGGGAGAATGAACTGCGAGTGCTGAGGCATTTGCCTACAACCTAAAAATCCAGAGGTCTAGGGCTATCCAGGACTTTCAGTGGAGGGGACTGAGATGAGTTAGAGGACCTAGTTCTATTTATCTTTCTCCTTTAGGAACTGCTTTAAGCTTAGTGCAACATTCTGACATCCAGAAGAGCTCTGGGAAATTGCAAAAATAATATCAGAACCCCCTAAACTAGCCTGAGATCATACTAGAAGAAAATCTTGAAATGCTTTGTCCTTCATTTATTCAAAAAATATTTCAATGGCTAATATATGCTGGGTGTTGGGTATACAATAGGATAAGGGAAAAACACATTCCTCAGCTTTGTCAAGAAGCCTACAGTCTAACATGGGAGCCACAGAAATAAAAAGATAACTACAGGCCCTGGCCGGTTGGCTCAGTGGTAGAGTGTCAGCCTGGTGTGCAGGAGTCCCAGGTTCGATTCTCGGCCAGGGCACACAGGAGAAGCGCCCATCTGCTTCTCCACCCCTCCTCCTGTCCTTCCTCTCTGCCTCTCTCTTCCCCTCCCACAGCCAAGGCTCCACTGGAGCAAAGTTGGCCCGGGTGCTGAGGATGGCTCTATGGCCTCTGCCTCAGGCGCTAGAATGGCTCTGGTTGCAACAGAGCGACGCCCCAGATGGGCAGAGCATCGCCCCCTGGTGGGTGTGCCGGGTGGATCCCGGTCAGGCACATGCGGGAGTCTGTCTGACTGCCTCCCTATTTCCAACTTCAGAAAAATACAGAAAAAAAAAAGAAGATAACTACAGTACAGCATGTTTAAGTGTCATGTAAATGCATACAGAGTAGCAGAGAATGCACAGAAGAGATATCCAATGAAGTTCTGTGTGGTGGTCCTTTCCCCTGTTCTAGAGTGGCACATGTTCCAGACATGAAATTTCATGTATGAAGACTTTTGTGCCATGTAGAGGAAAATAGAACTTATATGGTATTGTTTTTAAAAAGTTTTTTAGGCCCCGGCTGATTGGCTCAGTGGTATAGCATCAGCTAGTCCCAGGTTCAATTCCAGGTCAGGGCACACAGAAGTCACCATCTGCTTCTCTACTCCTCCTTTCCCCCCCCTTCCCCCCCTTCTCCCTCTCCTCCTCCTGTAGCTATGGCTCATTTGAGTAAGTTGGCTCCATGGCCTCCACCTCAGGTGCTAAAATTGCTCAGTTACCAAGCAATGGAGCAAAGTGGCCCCAGATGGGCAGAGCATTGCCCCATAGGGGGCTTGCCAGGTAGATCCCGGTCAGGATACATGCAGGAATCTGTCTCTGCCTCCCTGCCTCTCATTTAATAATTTTTTTTTTTTTTAACTATAGTAAAAAAATATGGAACGCTTCACGAATTTGCGTGTCATCCTTGCGCAGGGGCCATGCTAATCTTCTCTGTATCGTTCCAATTTTAGTATATGTGCTGCCGAAGCGAGCACTCATTTAATAATTTTTTAAAAGTTTTTTACTTATTGATTTTAGAGAGAAAGAATGGGATAGAAAGACAGGAGCATCAATCTGTTCTTGTATGTGCCCTGATTAGGGATCGAACCCACAACCTCTGCACTTCAGGATGATGCTGTAACTAACTGAGCTATCTGGCCAGGGCCAAACTTTTAATTCAAACTAATTTCTGTAGTTTTATTCATTCCCTTAACACTTAATGAGGTTGAGGTTTTCAAGGTGTAAAACACCTCTTTATCCAGTCATTTTTGGGAGTGGAGGGTAGTATGCATGAAGTCAGTAGACTTCAAGGAATGGCTACTTGAGGTAAAATTAGTTTTACTGGTATTTGACTGATAGAAAGTCACATTTTTTCCCCCCAGAGACAGAGAGAGAGTCAGAGAGAGGGATAGACAGGGACAGACAGACAGGAATGAGAGAGATGAGAAGTATCAATCATCAGTTTTTTTGTTGTGACACCTTAGTTGTTCATTGATTGCTTTCTCAAATGTGCCTTGACCGTGGGCCTTCAGCAGCCTGAGTAACGCCTTGCTTGAGCCAGCAACCTTGGATCCAAACTGGTGAGCCTTGCTCAAACCAAATGAGCCTGCGCTCAAGCTGGCGACCTCGGGGTCTGGAGCCTGGGTCTTCCGCATCCCAGTCCGACGCTCTATCCACTGTGCCACCGCCTGGTCAGGCGAAAGTCACATTTTTTTTAAATGAGAAATTACCTTTCACATGTTTGATATAATTCTCACAGACCAGGCTGCTTGTAGACATCAGCATCTTTAGCTCTACATTACGTTTATATTTAAATCATGTACACTTACCTTCTGCAGAGCTGCCTTTCAAATAGGCCACAAGGACAGGAAGCAGGAGATAGATATAGACTGGTGGCTGGGGCTGAACTGAATGGAGAGGACAATCCACTCTTCCCCTCCTCCCCAGTGGGAAGTACCAGATCTAAATCTCATTTGGACCTCACCTGGTAACTTTAGATTCATATATCCAATGGCTACTGGTTGTTCATATCATTTCATACTCAACAAGTTCAAAACCAAATTCCTGATTTCCACCTCAGATCTGCTCCACCTGCATTCAGCTTTCCCCATCTCAGCAAATGGCAGCTTTATTCTTCCAGATGCTCAGGCCCAAAACCTTGCCATCATCCTTGCCTTCTCTCTTATCTCACATTTACTCCTTCAGCAAATCCTGTTGGCTCTCCCTCATGATATCCCCAGAATCCTCCCAATTTTTATCACTACTACCCTGGTCCATGCAGCTTTAGTGGACCTAGTGAGAAGGAACACCACATGCCCTTCTGTACACAGTATTACTTGATCTGTTCTTAAATCGCCAGACTCCAGGTAGGCTACCACCTCTTCCAAGTTGTTATTGCCCAGTAGATTTTCTGTATGTCCTCCTACACTTCTCCATTTCTGGCCTCAGGACACAGATTTCCCTTCCTAGTTGAAGGATAGCAATCACTGATAGTTAATTGGGACCCAGGCCCTTTACACATAGTATTACAGTAAGGACCCTCTAGAAACAGCTTTCTTTTATAACCTCAGCTTTGATATTTACTAGCTGTGGGACTTGGGACAAATGATTTGTAAGTGCCTCAGTTTCTTCATCTGTAAAAATGAGTGTAATAGCACCTACTTCAGAGGGTTACTGTGAGAATTAAATAAATTAGAGCACATAAATAATTTAGATCAATGCCTGGAACATAATAAGTGCTCAGAAAATGGTAGCTGTTATAAAAATTTACATACATTATATCATTTCAATTTAGTGGAGTGATTAAGAACCTAGGTTCATCTCTCAGTCTCACCACTTCTTAGCTGTGACACATTGGGCAAAGACCTAACCTCTCCATGCCTCAGCTACCACATTTAAAATGGGGACAATGTTGTATGTGGTAAACTGTATAAAGGTTCAATAAATACAAACTGTTATTCAATTCTGACACCAACCTTATGAGACCAAAGAGCAACATAGGTGGACAGGCTACTTCTCTGTTTTCTCCTAGATAAGTAATAATTCTAATAAGTAATTAGAATTATTGTACATAACACTAACAACAATTAGCTATTATTGCCCTCAATTTTATAGATGAGAAAGTTGAGGATCAAAAGAGAGGTAAGGGTATAAGCTTCAAATCCCAGCTTGCCAATGAAATAGCTGTGTGATCTTGGGCAGCTGTTTTAATATCTCTAAAGCAGTGGTTCTCAACCTGTGGTCGCGACCCCAGCGGGGTTGCCTAAAGCCATCAGAAAATACATAATGCATATCAGGTATTTACATTCCGAATCATAACTGTAGCAAAATTACAGTTATGAAGTAGCCACCAAAATTATTTTTTGGTTTGGGGTCACCGCAACATGAGGAACTGTATTGCGGGGTCACGGCATTAGAAAGGTTGAGAACCACCGCTCTAAAGCATAATTTCCTTATCTTTAAAATGGTGATTAAATGGGCAAGTCTTATGGGGTTGTTATAATGATGATATAAGATCATGTGAGTAAAATGCTTAGCATGGTGCTCTTATTATGATCCCCATTTTTGTCTACAGGGAGATGAAGACAGAGGAGGTCAGGGGACTGACCAAGGGCACAGGAGAGTCAGTGGCTGATCAAACTTCAAGATGTGTCCACCTGCCCCAGACCCCTGTCCTCCATACACTACACCAAGCCTTCTCTCAGAAGGTGAAACAAGCCCTGGACGGAGAGCTCAGTTAGTTAGAACATTGCCCCAAAGCACAGAGGTTGCTGGTTTAATCCCCAGTCAGGGCACATACAGGAACAGATGTTCCTCTCTCTCTCCTACTCTCTCCCTTCCTCTCTCTAAAATCAATAAAATAAACATTAAAAATTAAAAAAAAAAAAACTTGGAACGAAGGCTAATAGGGGCTGTACTGTTGGCATCAAAGGATAAGGACACTTGGAAAAAGGAAGCTCTTGGGTCTGCCCCAGACTTTCCACCTCAGACCCTGGACCCATGGATGGAGACCATGGCTTGTGAAGCTGTTGGTAGAATGGCTAGGAACACACAGGAAAAGGGAAAAAGACAGGGAAGTAGTAAACAACTTTATTTCTTGTTGGGGACTGGAAATATAAACAGGGTATTTTTACAATCTGGATATCTTGGGGACAGAGGTGCTGGGCCCAACCCCCCACCTCACCTGCCTAGTTAACAAAGAGCTATACCTGAGTCTCGCTTGTCCTACCCATGTTCTCCAGAAGAGGCTGGAAGCTAGTTTCTTATTGGTGTAAAGTTAGATTTGAATGGTATGGTGGGGGTTGTCTTTGAGTTGTCTTGGAAGCAACTGAATTGCTAATGGCCACGTTTTTTTTCCCTGAATAAAGATGGATGCACTTTGTGGAGCAGCCATGTTATGGCTCAGGAACAGTAGAGACTGTTCACTGTGCCGTCCTCCCGAACCCATCTGTATGTATATATCTTTAAGTCTCTATCATTTATTCAATTCCATACATTTTCTCATTCGAGACCCCAGAATAAACTCGTTGGGGCTGGACCGTGACAATTTCCCCTCTTCCAGCATACCATTTGTAATTTTAGATATATAGCCAAACAGTAAAAACTAGTTTTATAAGGACAAATTTAGGTTTAGTTTATCCTCTTGTGCCCAAACTTGATTAATCTCAGACTTGGTGAAGGGAGGGGGCAAATAAAATGTGAAAACACACTTGTTTCCTCGTTAGACTATAAGCTCCAAGATGGAAGGCATGTCCACTTATTATATCCCAGTGCCTCGTGTAATACCTAGTATATGCCAGACAGCTAATAAATTAGAAATCATAATTAAGAAATCATAAATTTAATAAATTTATGAAAAATTAGGAAATCAGACCATAGTCTGACCTGTGGTGGCACAATTAATAAGGCATCAACCTGGAATACTGAGGTTGCTGGTTTGAAACCCTGGGCTTGTCTGGTCAAGGCACATACAAGAAGCAACAACTACAAGTTTATGCTTCCCACTTCTCCCCCCCACCCCCCAGAATTCAATCAATCAATAAAATCTAGAAATCAAAAATAAATAAATAAATAAGTAAAATTCTGGGTTTTTTTTTTTAAATCAGACCATAGTACTTAACCTCCTCATATTTCCTACTTTCCCCCTTAAAGCACATGTCCTGCTTCATATTTTTTGCCCCCATTCCCAGTACTATGACTACATAAAATGATTTCAAAGTAGTATTGAGTTCTGGAGGAGCCTAATCACACCTACCTCTTCCTAACGTGCCTGTCCTGCTCCTCATTCCCAAGCCTTCTTTCCCTTGGCCAGTTTCTCCCTGGTATCATTCCCTCTTTGGCCCCACTGAACTTCTTTTTTTTTTTTTTGTATTTTTCCAAAGTAAGAAGCTGGGAGGAGGCAGACAGACACACCCCTTCATGTGCCTGACCAGGATCCACCCAGCATGCCCACCAGGGGTGATGCTCAGCCCCTCAGGGGCGTTGTTCCACTGCATCAAAGCCATCCTCAGCGCCCGTGCCAACTCTGCTCCAAAGAAGCCTTAGCTGTGGGAGGGGAAGAGAGAGACAGAGAGGAAGGAGAGGGGGAGGGGTGAAGAAGCAGATGGGCGCTTCTCCTCTGTGCCCTGGCCGGGAATCGAACCCGGGACTCCTGCACGCCAGGCTGACGCTCATCTTCACTTTTGATAGATAAAATGGCTACTCAGCTGCCATCCCGAGAACAATGTAGGCTGGAAGGAGGAGGAAGGGCTAGAAACAGAACATTCTCATCCCCTACTGCAAGGTTATAATTAATTTGCTTGCTATTCTCTGTTAATGGCTTTCTGGCCTTTATTTTGAAATGTAGCAAAAAGTTCACCTTGCAGGAATGTCAGGAACAGCTTACATTGGGGAGGAAACTGACAAATAGGGGAATTTATTTATTCATTTATTTATTTTTGCGACAGAGAGATGGACAGACAGACAGGAAAGGGGAGAGATGAGAAGCATCAGTTTTTCATTGTAGCACCTTAGTTGTTCATTGATTACTTTCTTACATGTGCCTTGATGGGGAGGGGGGCGACTACAGCTGAGCCAGTGACCCCTTGCTCAAGCCAGCAACCTTGGGCTCAAGACAGCGACTTTAGGCTTCAAGCCAGTGACCTTCGGGTTCAAGCCAGATACCATGAGGTCATTTGTATGATCTCATGCTCAAGCCAGCAACCCCGTGCTCAAGCCAGTGACCTCAGGGTTTCAAACCTGGGTCCTCTGCGACACTCTATCTACTGCCTGGTCAGGGCTAATAGGGGAATTTAAATCACAATAGTTGTTTATAAAAGCCTAGCCACAGGATTTACTGTGAAAAGTTAAAGCCTATAAATTAATTAGAAACTTAGTTCATGAATCCTAAATCTTTACTTTGTATCCTAAAGAAAAGAGAGTTTATGAGAGAAATTTCACAGATAATTCTCAGAGGTGCCAGGACCTAGCTGTTCCTGGGAAATACCTGACCTCTGCTGTCTTGAAAATTTACCAAGGACACAAGACAGAACCATGCTAATTAAGCCTGTGCTACAACAGAAAAACTTGCAAAGGAGGTGTTTCCACATCTGAACCCCCTACTTCCTACTCATCAAGTCAGTGACCAAGCCCATAAACCAAGATATGCTAATCCACCCCTAGCCCCTATATCTAATGCTCCATTCTACAGCTCAGAGGTTGACAACCATTGCTGGTCTCAGCCTGCTTGCACCCAGGAGTTTTTAAAATAAACTTTCCTTTTGAAACATACTAGCCTCATGTGTGTTTTTGGTTCGGCCCACGGTTTCTTCCTATAAATTGTGACACAGAAAGAGCTTGGGATTTAAAGGCAGAAGACCCAAATTGAGTGCTGCTTCTGTCTCAGGTAACACCCTTTAGCCTCAGTTTCCTTATCTGGAAAATGAGTCTAAATTACACTATTCATCTCATGGATTATTGTGAGGATTAAATTGATAACATTTATGTAAAGCATTTAGAACAGAGCCTGGCACACAGCAAACACTATGTAATTGTTACTGTTATTACTATTATTATTATTTTATTTTTTTTAGATTTTTTAAATTTATTTATTTTAGAGAGAGGAGAGAGAGAGAGAGAGAGAGAGAAGGGAGGGAGGGAGGAGCAGAAAGCATCAACTCCTATATGTGTCTTGACCAAGAAAGCCCGGGGTTTTGAACCGGCGACCTCAGTGTTTCAGGTCGACGCTTTTACCCACTGCGCCACCGCAGGTCAGGCTATTACTATTATTTTAATGGAAGTAAAGCATGCATATAAAAAGGTTTTTAAGCCTGACCAGGCAGTGGTTCAATGAATACAGCATCAGCCTGGGACACTGAGGTCATTGGCCTGGGACACCAAGGAACCAGGTTGGAGACCCAGAGGTCACAGGCTTGAGTGTGGACTCATCCAGCTTGAGTGCAGGCTCACCCGCTTGAGCATGGGGTCAGTGGCTTGAGCCCAAAGAATTGATGCTTCTCATCTCTCTCCCTTCCTGTCTATCTGTCCCTCTCTCTGTCTCTCTCCCTAAAAAAAAAAAAAAAAAATGTTTTAAAATGTAAAGTGTTATAAAAAATGTATAAGATTACTATTACGACTTTTGTTTTTTAGATTTTATTTATTGATTTTTAGAGAGAAAAAGAAGAGGGAGAAGCAGGAAGCATCAACTCATAGTAGTTGCTTCCTATATGTGCCTTGACTGGACAAGCCCAGGGTTTTGAACCAAGGACCTCCCAATTCCAGGTCAAAATTTTATCCACTGTGCCACCAGAGGGTCAGGCACTATTATGACTTTATAGTGAGTGAATCTTGAGGAAGGGGATATGGTCTCATCCTGTGTTCCTTAATTAGAGAACCCTTAGAGAAGCAAATTTTTTCTGACTTTTTCTTAATTGCCATGTAGCACCTCCAAGAGAAGAAATAGCCCATCTCACACACATCACATCACATCAAATGATACTATCTTGTTTGTTTTCATGTTTATGATCTGCCTGTCCCCCTAAACTGTAATGAAAACTCTGTGACAGAGGAAGTTCTATCTGTATTGTTCAGTGTGTGGCACATACAGATATTTTTGTTGGACCGGTGAACAGATAAATGAAGTTCCACCACAAATATGCAAAGAAATACCAGATCACAGAACTATCACCCTGAGCACCAGTACTTCAACCAAAATGGAATACTACTATATGAAATCATTTTTCGGAAGGCCCTGCTTGTCAGTGTTGGCTGTCTTAGACTACCAAGATAAGGGGATTAGGGATAAATGTCTATAAACAATTGAAGACAGGTCCCTAAATATGGAACAAGGACTCAGAAAGAGCAGATGAGGTTAAAATATCTGCAAAGAACTTCTTTCACTTGCCCAAGAAGGCTTCCTGACTGCCTCTGACTCTCCCCGCAGCCTAGGCTATTCTGTGCAGTTTTTAAGTTTCCAATTACAGCTGAGTGAGGAATTCCAACGTTAAAGTGGAGGTTACTAGGCCCCTTGGGGGCTCCCTTGGCCTTGCTAGGTAAGAATGACAGGGAGCATATATCGGGCCCATTATTATGACAATTTATTAATAATAATATTGTTAAATATTTATGAAGTAGTCATGCTGCTCGATGGTGACCCTCCCACCCCTTCCTCACCCTTCCAGCAATGCCGGGTCCCTAACCCTGAGTCCCACTAGTCCTTCCGGTATACTGAGTGCATTGCAAGTGGAGAGAATTATGACAGGTCGCCTTGGCTGCCTCAGCTGACCTTAACCACCGGGAACCCAGGGATCCCGGTTCTCCCATGGGGTGAGAATACGCTCCTGGTAGCCACAGGGTCTATGTACAGAACATCCTCTAAGGTCTGGATCCCACCTGGGCTCCAGAAGCAGAAACGGTGAGAGGCCAGGTGCAAGCGCCCTAACCGTTCACCTAGCGGCCATCCCCTCTCCTCCCCCGGTCCCGGGGGTCCGCGGGTGGGTGAGGATGCGGTCCCAGGCTTTGCGGTCCCAGGCTTTCCGGTCCCAGGAGGGCGGCCGCACGCTGTCCCCACTCCCAGAGCTCCCCGCCGCTCGGCCCAGCATCCTGGCGCCCCAGCCCCGTGGCATTTTTTTCTCTTTATCATAAATATATAAATTATGCTAATTACGGGCATTGCATATTAACCAAACCCGAAACCTCCCCTGCCCGTCCCCCACCCCCTCTGTGCAAACCCCTCCCCGCCCGGGACCCCGCGACTTACCGGAGCCTGATCCCAAGCCGCCTTCGCCCAGGGTGTCTGGCGGCCACCGATTACAGATGCATCTCACAGCCGGGGCCGGGGGGTCGGGGGCCGGGGCCGGGGCGGCCGCCGCCTGTAGACAAAGAAGCCAATGCGGCTTGGCTGGGCTCGGCTCGGCCTGGGGCCTGGGAACCGGTCGGGACCTGCCGCCCGCCCCCGGGTCCCCAGCCGGGGATGGGCAGCGCCGAAGGGGGACTCCGCAGGCTGCGCTGGGCGGAGGCCGGACGGTGGGGGAGCGGGTAAGAGAAGCTGGGGGGGGTGCGGGAGGGGGCGGTCAGGTATATGTGTGTTTCTTTTTCCCCTTCTATAGCCCCCCCTTACCCCCCTCTCCTTTTTTCTCCTGCTACTTGGATTTTTTTAGCTGCTGCGTCATGAACATAATTTATGCAAAGAGCTTTGCAGGCTGCTGCACCGCGCTAGCCAGCCGCCGGGGGCGGGCGGGTAGGAAGGGGAGCCAGGAACCAGGGATGGGGGCAGGGAAGGGACCCTCTGCCCTAGCCACCCCGGGTTGTCCTAGAGAGGCTCACTCCCGGGACGGGTGTGGGGGGTCGGTGGGGCGGGGCACGCAGCTCCATTTAAGTTACTGCTTGAGTTTGTTTTGTTTTGGAAGGTGCGAGATAGAGCAGGAGGAGCATGGGATCCGGACTGCGACCCTAACCATATTCCCTTCAGCCTTGGGTTTGGGCGGTGACGGCAGTGACTTCTTAGCAGTCGCCTTTCCCTCCCTAAATTAGCCATCTGCTGAAAGTCAAGTTCACGTCCATTCCCAAGCCCCAGGTCGGGACCCCACTTCGAGAAAGGAGAGGGAACTCAGACATCGCTCAACCAGCGTCAAACCTCGAGCTCTGCCTCACGTCCCTCTCAGGTCCTGAAACTGTGTTGTCGTAAGACAACTTGCCTGCGTTCTTGTCCAAGCAGACAAGGAAATGAAAAGGGGGGAAAAAGATAAAGTTCTGTAGGATGGAGTGAAAAATAGTCTACTTTGGCAGTGGTAATGGTAGCGAGGGTCTGACTTGTCTGGCGGTTCTCAAAGGTAGAGAAAGGGATGGGAATAAGACGCAGAATTTGGGACTGAGGGAAAGCAGATTGGAGAAGTAGTTGACAAATGGAAGGAGGGGTTGGGAAAACAAAGGGGAAGAGAAGAAATGAGGGGAGAATTGGGAGGAGGGTGGCTTTGTAAATCCAGTGAATGTGGATTCCAACATTGAGGCAGCCTGCTCTCTGCCTAGGCTGCTCCACCCCCACTGTCATGTGGTGGTCTTACCATGAGGTAGCATAAATGAGTTAGGGGTAGTATGAGAAGAATGGAAGGGAGCCCTCAGCCCTCCCTAGACTGTTCTTTAAGCCCCCTGGTAGAAGGACACTGCAGAAGAGGGGAGGAAGGGGGAGTAGTATCAGGTGACTCCAGACCATCACAACCCTTCCCAGAAAGTTAGCTGTACCTTGCTCGCAGCCAGGGGCCCTTGAGGCCTGTCACCATCATAATTTGCCCCACCAGCAGAACTCAGGTTCTCTTAGCTTGCTGTTTCCATGGGGTGGGGGTGGGGGGGTGAGGAGATACTGCTGATGTCAGATTTATAAGTAACTAATGGATTAGGAGTCAGAATATTTAGGTTTTAGTCCCAACTCTTTCACTAGCAGTTCAGGCAGGTAATTTAACTTCTTCATTATTTATAAAATGAGGTAATCACTACTTCACAGGGTTGAAACATCTTAGTTTGTGAGATTATGTGAGCTATATATAATTGATTACAATTACCTGCACAATAACTGGAACCCACTTTCTTTTTTTCTTTTGAGAGACAGGGAGAGAGAGACAGGAACATAGAGCTGTTCCAGTGTGTGCTGACCCAGGATCGAACTGGCAACTTCTGTGCTTCAGGATGAAGGTCCATTGGAATCCACTTTAATGGCTGTGAAACTCTAATACATGTCATGGTATTATAGCCCTTGGGGGTTTTGTTTGGTCTGTAGTCCCTGTGGTCTTCCCAGCAGACTGTAAATTCTTCCACAGCACAGGTTGTAACTTAACTCATTTTTGTATTTCCTGTAACTCTTTATGGGGCACAGTATTGCTATTAAACATTGTCACCATGAAGGCAGAAACTGTTAGGCTATGTGGCTTGGTTTGTTGCTGCATACAAATCAGATGCGTTGGATGACATGGATATCAGGGATTATATGATGAGAAAAGTAGATGTGATCAAAAAGGTTCAGGGAGACATTCACCAACATGTTAATTATGGTTTTCTTTGGGAAAAAGAAAATTTTAATTTATATTGTATACATCACTGTTGCTCGAATATGATTTTTTTTGTTTCGTTTTTATTGGATATGACATGCACACAGTCAAGTGCATAGATCTTAAATGTACACCTTGATGAATTTTTACATTGTGTATGTAATCACCATCCACAACAAAATACAAAGCATTTCCAACACCTGAGAAGGCTCCCTGTGCTCCTTGTGACCATTATTCAGATTTTGATCGTCACAGATCAGTTTTGCTGGTTCTGAAACTTCATATAAATGGAATCAGTGTGTGTATGTACTCTTAAAATTTTTTTTTTAATTGATTCTGGAGAGAGAGGTAAGGAAAGAGACAGAAACACCAATATATTTCTCTATGTGCCGTGATCAGGAATTAAACTGGCAACCTCTGTGCATTTGGATGATGCTCTAGCCATCTGAGCCATCCAACCAGGACAGGCAGTATGTACTTGTAAGGCCAGTAGCCACAGCCACCATCACAACTGCCTGGCCCATGCAGGTTCGCATTAGATTCGGACAGACAGTAATGAAACAACGGAGCCATGAACTGGTGGGCCATTACCTTTAATCCAAGCTTGCATCTGGCGGGCAAGAAATACACACAATGGGAAAATACTTCCCTTTCCATTCAGGGCTCCCAGAGCCACTGACTTATCTGACTTTCTTAGGATCAAAAGTTTCTAGCTCACCAGACTTATTCATCTCTGTTCCCCATCTCCTCCCTGCACAAACTCTGCACAAACTGGCTTCTCCCTCAGCACTCCACCATCTTGGCTGCTTCTCCTCGCCTCCTCCACGTGGCCTTTCTCTGCTCTCTGCTCTAATGTTAATCTCAGGAACCAAGAGCACAAGCTCCTGGTCTGCCCCACTTTATATTGTAGAAATCAAAACCTTTAATCCGGCCCTGGCTGGTTGGCTCAGTGGTAAAGCGTCGACCTGGCGTGCAAGAGTCCTGGGTTTGATTCCCGGCAGGGCACACAGGAGAAGCGCCCATCTGCTTCTCCACCCCTCCCCCTCTCCTTCCTCTCTGTCTCTCTCTTCCCCTCCCGCAGCTGAGGCTCCATTGGAGCAAAGATGGCCCGGGCGCTGGGGATGGCTCCTTGCCTCTGCCCCAGGTGCTAGTGTGGCTCTGGTCGCGACAGAGCGACGCCCCGGAGGGGCAGAGCATCGCCCCCTGGTGGGCGTGCCAGGGGGATCCCGGTCGGGCACATGCGGGAGTCTGTCTGTCTCTCCCCATTTCCAGCTATAGAAAAATACAAAAAACAAAAAAAACAAAAAAAAAACCCTTTAATCCAATATACAAACAAGGAAGTCTCTGATACAGTCACTATCTGAAGCATAATGGAATTCCTCATGAGAGTGCACCACCTCACATCAATAAGGATGAGAAAGGCTTAGTCCTAAAACCAAGCCCCAGGCTACAAGGATGCTGCCTGCCCACAGCCCACCCCCAACACACATTAATATAATCACACCCATCCCAAGCAGGAAGGGCAACTAATATCATCACCTGGGAGATGAGCTTCCACATGGGCAGTGCCATCTTTAATAAAGTGAGCATAATATATTTTATCTGTCCAACAATCCACCCCTATGCTCACTTTATTACCCACAATCTACACCACCGGCATCCCTGTGCAAGGAAATTTGGCACATTACACAAATTACAACAACATGACAAATCATAAAATTTCAACAATTACAAAGATACATTTCACCAGTCTCTGAACACTTTGCCAAAAGCACAAAATGTCCTCAAACTTCTCTCTAGCCATGAGAAAAGCTTCCCAGGGCAGGGTGAGGTTCTCCAGCAAAACCGTCCCCCCTAACCCATCAGGGTATTCACGTTCAAAATCTGTAAGTCCATTAAACAAAGGAGCCAGTGCCAACTCCGGTTGTAGTCCAGGAAATCAGTCCATGCACATGAGGCCTTAGCCACCCCCTCATCCCTGCCATCCTGGCAGGTCTTACACTGTCCCAAAGAGGAGCACGTGGCAATGGCAGTCAGCATTTCCATCTCTGCTCCAGAGAGCATGATGGTATTCACCCCTATGTCCCAAAATCGCAGACCTGCCAGAAGTGTAGTAGGAACTTGTTGGGCAGATAAAATATATTATGCTCACTTGGTTAAAGATGGTGCTGCCCACATGGAAGCCGTCGCCCAGGTGATATTAACGTGTGTTGGGGGCAGGCTGTGGGCAGGCAGGATCATTGTAGCCTGGGGCTTGGTTTTAGGACTAAGCCTTTCCCATCCTTTTTGATGTGGGGTGGTGCAAGCTCATCATGCCTCAGATAAGTGACTTTGTATTAGAGACTGCCCTATTTTGTACATTGGATTAAAGGTTTTTCTGCACTAGAAAGTGGGGCAGACCTGGGCTTGCTCTGGGTTCCTGAGATTAGCATTAGAGCAGAGAGCCGGTTGGAGAGCAGAGTAAGGCCATGTGGAGGAGAGGAGAAGCAGCCAAGATGGTGGAGTGCTAAGTGAGAAGCCAGTTTGTGCAGAATTTGTGCAGGGAGGAGAGGAGACGGGGAACAAAGGTGAATAAGTCTGGTGAGCTAGAAACCTTTGATTCTAGGAAACACGGATAGGTCATGTAAAGCCAGAAGACAGGGTCAGGGCCACCATCAAAGCAGCCCGGCCCATGCAGGTTCGCATTGGATTCGGACAGTCAGTAAAGAAACAACGGAGCCAAAAACTGATAGGCCATTTTCTTTAATCCTAGCTTGCACCCGGCGGGCAAGTAAAAACACACACTTGGCTCCAAAACCCGCTCACAAAGCCACTGACTTATCCGAGTTTCCTAGAATCAAAGGTTTCTAGCTCACCAGACTTATTCTCCTCAGTTCCCCATCTCCTTCCTTATCCCAGATACAAACTCTACACAAACTGGCATCTCACTCAGCACTCCGCCATCTTGGCTGCTTCTCCTGGCCTACTCCACGTGGCCTCTTTCTGCTCTCTGCTCTGCTCCCTCTGCTCTCATGCTAATCATCCCAGGAACCAAGAGCGCAAGCTCCCGCTCCATCCCCGTTTTATAGTGTAGAAATCCAAACCCTTAATCCAATATACAAAATAGGGAAGTCTCTAATACAAAGTCACTTTCTGAGGCATGATGGGATTGTATCAACCCACATCAAAAAGGGTAGGAAAGGCTTAATCCCAAAACCAAGCCCCAGGCTACAAGGATTCTGCCTGCCTTTAGCCCAACACACACTAATATCACCTGGGCGACGGCCTCCTCGTGGGCAGTGTAATCTTTAACAAAGTGAGCATAATACATTTTATATGCCCAACAGGTCAGTAGCTTTGTGAGCACTGAATGAGAGTGGGTTTTGGAGCCCCTTGTGTGTTTTTTTACTTGCTCACCGGATGCAAGCTAGGATTAAAGATGATGGCCCACCAATTCTTGGCTCCGTTGTTTCTTTACCGACTGTCCAAATCCAATGCGAACCTGCATGTGAATGGCCACAATAGCGGCTCCTGGCTTTACATTTGATAGGCAGGGCCCAGCTCAGAAAAGCTTGGCTATATATACCCTCTAATCTTTCTATTTCATTGGATTCTTTCTTTCTTTACAAACTATTAAAATTTACCCCCTCCAGGAAGCTTCCTTTAATAATACATTGTTCTAATTAATATTATTACTTTAATTACCTCACGGTTCCAATAACTCCATTATATAATTGGTTGTTATAGGCCATTCTGTTTCCTGAGAATATATTGCTTTGCCCCATAGATATGGGACAGAGCCTCCTGTTTCCTCTTTTGCCTGATTTCCAAGCACTCACCTTATTAGGGATGCTCTGTTGACAGTAAGTCTCCCTTGGCACTTTATTCCAAAAAATTCTAGGAATGTAATCAGATAAACCCTGGGTCCTTATTTCTCTGGCTAGAGAATTGACCCAGTTCCAAGTCTTTAAAACTTCTGGAGCAATCAAATTTCTCCAGGTTCCTCACGTATTTTTTTCCAAACACCTTCCTTATCTCCATAGTTAATCTTGCCCTCCCCTTTCCAGTCACCAGACTAAAAGTATCAGTGCTGTTGCTAAGGAACTGAGGCTTGGGCAGGTGGGAGTGAGTTGAAGGATGATACAGCAGGGAGTCAGGTCGGTCAGCTCTCAGCTAAGAGAAGAGAAAAGAGAGCACTGCATTTCCAAGTACTTCCCTGGCCAGATTCCTCCCACCCCCATGTGTTTGTTACCTGCTTGTTCTCTCTGAAAGCTTTTCAGATAAAAAAAAAAAAAAGGTCTATAATGTTATGGCTTCTTGTGGTTGATCAGTTTCCATGAAACAGGGAAGCTGCAGTCCATCTTGACTGGTGTTGGTCAAATAAGCTTGTAAATATGATATGTTTGCTTGCTTATAGTTTTTATTGGGTGTAGGGGACAGGCTGTGTTGGGCAGATAAAATATATTATGCTCACTTTGTTAAAGATAATGCTGCCCACATGGAAGCTTGTCGCCCAGGTGATATTAATGTGTGTTGGGGCAGGCTGTGGGCAGGCAAGATGCTTGTAGCCTGGGGCTTGGTTTTAGGACTAAGCCTTTCCCACCCTTTTTGATGTGGGGTGGTGCAATCCCATCATGCCCCAGATAAGTGACTTTAGAGACTTCTCTATTTTGTATATCGGATTAAAGGTTTTAATTTCTACACTATAAAATGGGGGCAGAATGGGAGCTTGCTCTCTTGGTTCCTGAGATTAGCATTAGAGAGCAGAGAAGGGCCACATGGAGGAAGCCAGGAGAAGCAGCCAAGATGGTAGAGTGTTGAGGGATGTAAAGCCAGTGGCCAAGGCCAGGGTCATTATCACAGCAGCCGTCTGGCCTATGCAGGTTCGCATTGGATTCGGACAGTAGGCAAAGAAACAGCGGGGCCAAAAACTGGTGGGCCATAGTCTTTAATTCTAGCTTTGCACCCGGCGGGCAAGTAAAAATACACACTGGGCTCCAAAACCCAGTCGCATTCAGTGCTCACAAAGCTACTGACTTATCCGAGTTTCCTAGAATCAAAGGTTTCTAGCTCACCAGACTTATTCACCTCTGTTCCCCATCTCCTTTCCTTATCCCAGATACAAACTCTGCCCAAATTGGCTTCTCACTCAGCATTCCACCATCTTGGCTGCTTCTCCTGGCCTCCTCCACGTGGCCTTTCTCTGCTCTCCTCTGCTCTCTCTTCTAATGATTATCTCAGGAACCAAGAGCCCAAGCTCCCACTTCGTCCCCATTTTATAGTGTAGCAATCCAAACTCTTAATCCAATATACAAAACAGGGAAGTCTCTAATACAAAGTCACTTCTCTGAGGCATGATTGGATTGTACCGCCCTACATCAAAAAGGGTGGGAAAGGCTTAATCCCAAAACCAAGCCTCATGCTACAATTCTCAACACACATTAATATCACCTGGGCAACGGCCTCTTTAACAAAGTGAGCATAATACATTTTATCTGCCCAACAAGGGAGAAGCCAGTTTGTGCAGAGTTTGTGCAAGGAGAAGGAAGGAGATGGGGAACAGAGGTGAATAAGTCTGGTGAGCTAGAAACCTTTGATTCTAGGAAACTCGGATAAGTCAGTAGCTTTGTGAGTACTGAATGAATGGGTTTTGGAGCCCAGTGTGTGTTTTTACTTGCCCGCCCGGTGCAAGCTAGGATTAAAGCTAATGGCCCACCAGTTCTTGGCTCCTTTGTTTCTTTACTGTCTGTCTGAATCCAATGCGAACCTGCATGGGCCAGGCGGCTGTGATGGTGGCTGTGGATACTGGCTTTCCAACTGGTCATATTTAAGTCCTTGTGAAGATAATGGACCATGAAGGAAGAGGTCGCTGAGTGCTGTTATGAATCTAGGCATTTTTTAAAAATGGGAAGCCAAAGTTTTATAAACTTGTGGTGACAAGGCTGTGCATGCTCCACTTTTTAGACACTGAAATGCATATGTTTTATTGTATTTACTTTACTTTTAGCAATGATGTAAAACTGTTGCTGGGCTACTGTCACTTCAACAGATCAACCTGCCAGCTCAAAGGGTGAATGTTTTTTATCATAATTTTTGTACAGTAACAAGGTGAGGAACATTTAGCTCGTAAATTATTTACTAAACCTCACAGGCATAATAGGCTGCATGCATATTCATCGGGCTATCATCTATTATTCATAAGAAGTTCAGTTCAACTGTTAGAAGAAAATGAAGTTATTGATTGAAATGTTGAAGAAATGTGAGCTTTTGTCTTCCCTACCTCTTTCTCTCCTCTGAGTTGGTCTAGAAGTTTCCATCAAAGAATGATATTGTAGAGAAACAAATTATTTCTGACATGCCAATGTGTAGATAAGATGGAAAGAAAGCTTGGAGTAGGAAATAAATTGGCAGAATCCACTACCGTCGGTTTAATTTGGCTAAAGGCCCCTGACTCCTGCTTCCAGAGACTGTGCCCAGGAAGTAACCAAAGGGGGTCTCCTTTCTTGCAACAAAGAACAGCTTCAGCAAATATGATAGAATTAACTTATATTAACTAACACAAAGGTTGAATTCTATAGCTGAAGAAGTATTTATCATTTATTTTTTTATTTGACCTTCACAAGTCTTTGAGATAGGAATAACTTTCAGGATGAGAAAACTGAGGGTAAAAGAGGTTAAATGACTTGTCCAATGCCAACCAGCTGGTAAGGAACAGACCAGGACTAGAACCTAAATTTTCTTCCACATTCCATGTTCTTTATATTCTGTCTTCCTAAATCCTCTGGATGATAAAATCCACTGTTCCCAAGATAGAAGCATTTCACAATGTTTTCCATGAACCATTAATTTTGTTTTCCCTTTTTTACATCTTTATGATTTCTCTGAACTATAGAAGCAATACAAGGTTGATATCATTAAATAATACAATGTTCTATAGAACAGAGAATAACAAATGTCCCAGGCTGTTAAATGCTATGTCTGCCTACCTCCACCACCAAACGAACAAGTAGGAGACATTATAATATAGTTGGATCCAGAGATCTGCATTCCAATATGGATCTGGTCATTTACTAGCTGTGTAACCTTGAGCAAGTTAGCCTCTAAGTCATAGTTTCCCATCTATAAAATGGAGATAACACTTTTAGGGTTTTTTAAAAATTAATTTTAATGGGGTGACATTGATAAATCGGGGTACATATGTTCAGAGCAAACTTCTCTAGGTTATTTTGACATTTGATTATGCTGCATTCCCATCACCCAAGGTCCAATTGTCTTCCGACATCTTGTAACTGGTTTTCTTTGTGCCCCTCCTCTCCCCCAATGCCCTTCCCCCACCCCATAACCCCCACACTCTTGTCTATGTCTCTGAGTCTCATTTTTATGTCCAACCTATGTATGGAATCATATAGTTCTTAGTTTTTTCTGATTTACTTATTTCGCTCAGTATAATGTTATCAAGGTCCATCCATGTTGTTGTAAATGATCTGATGTCATCATTTCTTATGGCTGAGTAGTATTCCATAGTATATATGTACCAAAGCTTTTTAATCCACTCGTCCACTGACGGACACTTGGGCTGTTTCCAGATCTTCGCTATTGTGAACAATGCTGCCATAAACATGGGGGTGCATTTCTTCTTTTGAAACAGTGCTATGGTGTTCTTGGGGTATATTCCTAAAAGTGGTATAGCTGGGTCAAAAGGCAGTTTGATTTTTAATTTCTTGAGGAATCTCCATACTGTTTTCCACAATGTATGCTCTTACTTTCTTTCTCAAATATCAGTTGTCCATAAAAGTGTGGATTTATTTCTGGGTTCTCTGTTCTGTTCCATTGATCTATATGCCTGTTCTTATCCCAGTACCAGGCTGTTTTGAGTACAATGGCCTTGTAGTATAACTTGATATCCGGAAGTGTGGTACCTCCCACTTTAGTCTTCCTTTTCAAGATTGCTGAGGCTATTCGTATTCTTTTTTGGTTCCATATAAATTTTTGGAATATGTGTTCTATATCTTTGAAGTAAGTCATTGGTATTTTAATCGGCATTGCATTGAATTTATAAATTGCTTTGGGTAATATGGACATTTTAATGATGTTTATTCTTCCTAACCATATTATTCTTCCTAATGGTATATGCTTCCACTTGTTTGTATCATTCCTGATTTCTTTTATCAATGTTTTATAATTTTCTGAGTACAAGTCTTTAATCTCCCTGGTTAAATTTATTCCTAGGTACTTTATTTTTTTGGTTGCAATGATGAAGGGGATTGTTTCCTTAATTTCTCTTTCTGACAGTTCATTGTTAGTGTATAAAAATGCCTCTGATTTCTGACTGTTAATTTTATATCCTGCCACCTTGCTGAATTCATTTATCAGGTCCAGTAGTTTTTTTTTTTGTTTTTTGTTTTTGTATTTTTCTGAAGCTAGAAATGGGGAGAGACAGTCAGTCAGACTCCCGCATGCGCCCGACCAGGATCCACCCGGCACGCCCACCAGGGGACGATGCTCTGCCCCTCTGGGAGGTCGCTCTGTTGCATCCAGAGCCACTCTAGTGCCTAGGGCAGAAGCCAAGGAGCCATCCCCAGCGCCCCGGCCATCTTTGCTCCAATGGAGCCTGGGCTGCAGGAGGGGAAGAGAGAGACAGAGAGGAAGGAGAGGGGGAGGGGTGGAGAAGCAGATGGGTGCTTCTCCTGTGTGCCCTGGCTGGGAATCGAACCCGGGACTTCTGCACGCCAGGCCGACGCTCTACCACTGAGCCAACCGGCCAGGACCAGGGCCAGTAGTTTTTTGACTGAAACTTTAGGGTTTTCTATATACAATATCATATCATCTGCAAATAATGATAGTTTTACTTCTTCTTTTCCAATTTGGATGCCTTTTATTTCTTTTTCTTGTCTGATTGCTGTGTCTAGGACTTCCAGAACTATGTTGAATAAGAGTGGTGGAAGGGGGCACTCCTGCCTTGTTCCTGATCTTAAGGGGATTGCTTTTAATTTTTGCCCATTGAGTATAATGTTGGCTGTGGTTTAGTCATAGATGGCCTTTATCATGTTGAGGTATGTTCCCTGTATTCCCACTTTGCTGACAGTTTTGATCATGAATGAGTGCTAGATTTTATCAAATGCTTTTTCTGCATCTATTGAAATTATCATGTGGTTTTTCTCCTTCTTTTTGTTTATGTGATGAATCACATTGATTGATTTGCAAATATTGTACCAGCCTTGCCTCCCCAGAATTAATCCCACTTGATCATGGTATATCATTTTTTTCATATATTGCTGGATCTGGTTTGCTAATATTTTGTTGAGGATTTTAGCATCTAAATTCATCAGGGATATTGGCCTATAATTTTCTTTCTTTGTGTTGTCTTTGCCTGGTTTTGGAATCAGAATTATACTTGCCTCATAAAAGGAGCTTGGAAGTCTTCCTTCCTCTTGAATTTTTTGAAATAGCTTGAGAAAGATAGGAGTTAGTTCTTTGAATATTTGGTAGAATTCACTTGTGAAGCCATCAGGCCCAGGACTTTTCCTTTTTGGGAGTTTTTTGATAACTGTTTCAATCTCATTTGTTTTAATTGGTCTGTTTAGGTTTTCTGATTCTTCCAGATTAATTTTTGGAAGATTATATGATTCAAGGAATTTGTCCATTTCATCTAGGTTGTCTAGTTTTTTTGGCGTACAGTTCTTCATAGTAATTTCTTACAATAGTTTGTATTTCTGTTGTGTCAGTTGTTATTTCTCCACTCTCATTTCTAATTTTATTTATTTGAGTTCTCTCTCTTTTTTTCTTGGTGAGTCTGGTTAAAGGTTCATCGATTTTGTTTACCTTTTCAAAGAACCAGCTGTTGGTTTCATTGATCCTCTGTATTTTTTCTTTAGCCTCTATGTCATTTATTTCTGGTCTGATCTGTATTATTTCCTTCCTTCTACTAGCTCTGGGCTTTACTTTGCTGTTCTTCTTCTAGTTCTTTTAGATGCAGGGTCAAGTTGTTTATTTGAGCTTTTTCTAGCTTCTTAAGGTATGCCTGTAATGCTATGAACTTCCCTATCAGGACTACTTTTGCTGCGTCCCATAAATTTTGAGTTGATGTGTGCTCGTTATTGTTCATTTCTAGAAAAAAAAATTTTTTTTTGGATCTCATTGTTAACCCATTTGTTATTTAATAACATGCTATTTAGTTTTGAAGTGTTTGAGTATTTTTCAGTTTTTCTGTTGTGGTTGATTTCTAGTTTCATGCCATTGTAATCAGAGAAAGTGCTAGATATGATTTCAATCTTCTTAAATTTGTTGAGACCGCTTTTGTGCCCTAACATGTGGTCTATCCTAGAGAATGTACCATGAGCACTTGAAAAGAATGTATATTCTGTTGCTTTAGGGTGAAAGGTTCTGAAGATATCTATTATCTATTAAATCGAGTTGATCTAGTATGTCCTTTAAGTCTGCTGTTTCTTTGTTAATTTTCTTTCTTGAGGATCTTCTAGTGATGTTAGTGGGGTATTGGAATCCCCTATTATTATAGTATTGCTGTTGATCTCACCCTTTAAGTCCATCAAAGTCTGCTTTATATATTTAGTGCTCCTATATTAGATGCGTAGATATTTATAACAGTTATATCTTCCTGTTGGATTGCCCCCTTTATCATTATGTAGTGACCTTCTTTATCTCTTACTATAGCCTTTGTTTTAAAATCCATTTTGTCTGATATAAGTATTGCTACTTCACTTTTTTTTCATTTCCATTTGCGTGAAATATTTTTTCATCCTTTTATCTTTAGTCTATGTGCATCTTTTGTTTTCAGGTGTGTCTCTTGTAGACAGCATATGTATGAGTCCTGTTTTCTTATCAACACAGCTACCCTATGTCTTTTGATTTGATCATTTAATCCATTTTTAAGGTTATTTTTGATATGTAGTTGTTTATGTCATTTTATTCTTTAAAATTGTATTCCTCTTTTGCTATATTCTTTTTCTCCTTTGATCTGTTTACAACAGGCCACTTAGCATTTCTTGCAGCCTTGGTTTGGTTGTAGTGAATTCCCTGAGTTTTTTTTTTTTTTTTGTCTGGAAAGCTTTTTATTTCTCCTTCAATTTTATTTTTTATTTTTTTATTTTTTTTAAATTTTATTTATTGATTTTAGCCAGAGAGGAAGAGAGAGAGAGAGAGACAGGAAAATCAATCTGCTCCTGTATGTGCCCTGACCAGGGATTGAATGGCAACCTCTGCACTTTGGGCTGATGCTCCAACCAAGGGAGCTATCTGGCCAGGGCTCTCCTTCAATTTTAAATGATATCCTTGCTGAATAAAGTAGTCTTGGTTGTAGGCTCTTGTTCTGCATTACTTTGAATATTTCTTGCCATTCCCTTCTGGCCTCAAGTGTTTCTGTTGAGAAGTCGGAAGACATCCTTATGGGGGCTCCTTTGTAGGTGATAGTCTTTTTTTCTCTAGCAGCTTTTAATATTTTCTCTTTATCACTTAGCTTTGGTATTTTAATTATTTTTCTTGGTGTAGATTTCTTTGGGTTTCTCTTTAATGGGGTTATCTGTGCTTCTTGAACTTGTGAGACATTTTCTTGCCTTAACTAAGGGAAGTTTTTAGCTATGATATGTTTGAACAAAGTCTCTATTCCTTATTCTTTCTCTTCTTCAGAAACCCCTATGATGCGGATGTTATTTCTCTTCATGTTGTCACAGAGCTCTCTTAGAGTTTCCTCAGACTTTTTGAGTCTTTTCTTTTTTCTGCTCTGCTTCTGTGCCATCATTTATCTTGTCCTCTAACTCGCTGATTCAATTCTCAGCTTCATCCATAATGCTTTTAATTCCTTCCATTGTGTTCATTTCTGATATTGTATTTTTCATTTCTGACTGATTCTTCTTTATTATTTCAGTGTCCTTTTTTATATTTGCTGTTTATTTAGGTGTTTGTAATGACCATGTATTCTTGTTCTAATATCTTTGAGCATCCTAGCAATCATTATTTTAAACTCTGCATCTGGTAATTTGGTTATATCTGACTGATTCAGTTCCTTTTCTGGGGCTTCCCCTTGATTCATTTATTTTGCATTTCTCTGCTTCTCATTTTGTCTGTGTAAAAGAAGGTTTTGGCCACTGGAGTCCACTGGGTGTGGCTTCTGTGTTCCCTAAGTGTGGTCTGTCTGCAGGCCTGCCACCCCCTCTGCTGTTGCTGCCTGGGGTGTTAGGGTATGGGCGTTGCTGGTGCCTGCCCACTGGGGCTGTTGCTGTGGTTTCCACCTCTTCTTCATAGGAGTGGCTGTGATCACGTGCTTGGTTATACAAGCCTCGGTGGTTTTGGCCTTTGCCCAGCCCCCGCAGGTGGTGTTATGCTCAGCCCTGAGGGCAGGGGTGAGCATCTTTGCTCTGCTGCTGGTCTCTGCCTGATTCCGGGCTTTTGTCCCACCCCTGAAGTAGGAGCCCACTCATGGGACAGCTACAAGCCTTGGCTCCACAGGCCAGGTGAGATTGCGTGCCCATGCTCAGTAGCGGGACTCCGCCTGTTCTGGCTTTTTGCTCCAGCCCCGCGGGAGGAGCTGGCTCCCACTTCAGCAGGAGGGGCGAGGCTGTGCTCCTGCACCCTTGCTCAAGGGCGGGTCTCCGCCCCTTCCGGGACTCCTGCCCTTCCCCCGCAGGCTGGATTGCAGGTGGCCCACAGATGGCCTTGACAACTTTCGGGGGTCCCCTCCTCCCCAGCCGGGCAAGACTGAGCTCACACCTCCGCCTCAGTGGTGGCCAGCCAGCTTCCACCCTTGCTGACAGAACCGCTCTTCCACATCCCACCTCCTGCTCTTGGGCGAGCCCTCAGCCGTGCGGGTGGAGGTACTGCAGCTCTGACCCTAACACTCACTACTCTAGTCCCGAAAACTCCTTCCTTCTAAGCAACTCTGCTCTGAGTACCACAGAAGAGCTTGTTTGGCTGGTGTCCTGCTTCCCTTTGCTGGTATTGCTGTTTCCAGGGGAAATATTCACTTCAGATTTGGGGAGTGACTCATCCCAGGGGTTAGGGTGGCTGTCTCTCAAAATGTTTCTCCCCATGCCTCCTAGATTACACTCTTTTCCTGCTGCTCCAGTCCTCTCCTCTCTCCCCGTCCCCCAGATCCCTGGGTGAGTGGTTATGAGAGAGGTTTTCTGAGCGGTCCCTTTAAGAAGAATCCTGGGTCTGAGAAATTAGTCTCTTTTTCACAAATAGTATCCTGTGTTGTTTCCAGCTAAATACTGTTCATACGCCTCTTCTAGGTTCTGGGGCTGTAGGTGGGGCTTTGTTCCTGGGACTCAGGACCCTCCCCTCTCTGCTAAACTCTCTTCCCGCCACGTGAGCCTCTCCCAGCTGCCATTCGCTCTGGGGAGCTGGGCAGCCCTCTCCACGTTTTCACTTTTCCTACCAGTCTCAGTGTGGTTTCTTCAGTGTTCCTTGGTTGAAGAGTCCTCTTAGTTTAGTCCAAAGTTGGTTTATCCAGATGATAGTTCTTAAAATTAGTTTGTAATCCACTTTGGTTCTGGGAGGTGGAAGTTGGTACGTCCACCTACTCCATCGCCATCGTTTCTCACTTTTAGGGTTTTTTAAGTGTTAAATGAGATGATGCATATGAAGCCCAAATGTCAGCATTTTCCTCTGTTTTAAGGGTTATCTCTTTCTCTAGTATGTTCAGAAAAGTGGGATGGAAAACAAGGTTCATTTCATGCCTGTCCCCCCAAGTCTTCTGCTTGATGGTCTGTTTCATTCTTTCCTGGACCGCTCACTTGGCTGCTGGCCTGGAACTCCTGGTGTGGCTCCTCTGAATAAAATGCAACTATATTCCCAGTGGGGCACAGCTGTGAATTCTCCCTAAAGTGACTACACAGGCTATACTTGACTGAAGCATTGTGGGAAAACTAAAAATAATTCCAGTCAATAAAAAAGAACATTAAAACTTGGTTTTTAATTTTCTCTATAATCCAAGTAAAAAATAGCTAAGAAGTTCAATCTTTATTAAGGAGTCAGGTCCTTTAATTGATGAACCCCAGATCCTAACCTGGTTCCCTGCCCTCAGGTCTGCTTCCCCTCCCCTTGGAAATCCTCCTTCAAACCTCCACTCCTGTCTGGGAAGCCCCAGATCCTTCCTCCCTTTGGTGCCTCAGCTATTCCCAGAAGTACATTTTCCCATATCTGACATGTTCAGTCTGGAAAAGGTGAGTGTGTGGAGGGGTAAACAGGGTTAAGGTACAGTGGTGGGATTTAGCTGGTTCATACAGGTTCAGCAGAACCAATACCTAATTTTTTGTTGAGTTCGGTGAACCAGTTCTTAACCTGGCACTTGTAATCAGGGTTCTCTCTAAGGTGGGTGCCTGGGCAGCCACCCAATGTGGAAATCACAAATCTACATTCCTTACTTTTTTAACATCCATCTGTGCAACAGTGTATTCTAAGCACTTGTATTAATGTTCATTCTGTCTTCAGGTCTATATGATGGAACTATGGCTTGCAATATTTATTTATTCATTTCATAAAACTCATTATACCTTTGATGAAATACTACATTTTAATTCCCTTGTGTTTGTTATTTCAGTAAACAAACATGTAATGTAAAGAGAAAAAGTGTCAAATAACCAGGGGCTGGCAAGCTGTCACTGGAAATATCTTAAACAATAGTTTTATTTTTTGTCAGCTATTATTTAATATTTTTATTAATATTTTAAACTCCTATAATCTAGTTTTGTGTACCTTTTGTATTATTTGTTTTTTTCTTTCTTTCTTTTTTTTCCTTTTTTTTTTTTTCCAGAGAGAGAGAGGGATAGACAGGGACAGACAGACAGGAACGAAGAGAGATGAGAAGCATCAATCATTAGTTTTTCATTGTGCATTGCAACACCTTAGTTGTTCATTGATTGCTTTCTCATATGTGCCTTGACCACGGGCCTTCAGCAGACCGAGTAACCCCTTGCTGGAGCCAGCAACCTTGGGTTCAAGCTGGTGGGCTTTTTGCTCAAACCAGATGAGCCCGCACTCAATCTGGCAACCTCGGAGTCTCGAACCTGGATCCTCTGCATCCCAGTCCAATGCTCTATCCACTGCACCACCGCCTGGTCAGGCTGTTTTTAAGTATTAAATGCATGAAATAATAAACTACCTTTTGGTATATTGTTTTTTTATACTTAAAACAGACATTAGGGCAGAGAACCAGTTGTTAAATTATTTGAATCCCAGCACTGGTTATGATGCCAAAGTGCATGTGTCCTAGTGAGCTTTGGCACACAGCCCATCTGGCAGAATCGTCTAAGGGAGACTGGCACCTCAAGTCCAGACATCATCCAGTCTCCTGAGATACAAATGAGGTTCTAGACTTCTGAATGTCCTTTGGAAAGTAAGTAACCTTTAGAACACACACACACACACAATTAAAATGAAATCTCAACCCCCAAACCAGCGAATGTTGGTGTGCATTAGTATCAGTCCATTACTTTGCATTTTTAATAAGCACTAAATGATTCTGATGCAGTGATGCAAGTGGTTTGAGATTTCACATAAAAAAAAAAGAATCAAAATTCCAAAAGAAGAGCTACTGCCCTAGATTTTGCTAGGCAGCCTAGCTACAGTAGCGTTAGCCCGGTACATTATTATGCAGAGACGTTTTAGTGCCTCTCCTACAAAGGCTGCCAGGAATAAGAAAGGAGGGTCCATTTCTGAGGCATATATCTTCTTTTTTTTTTCTTTTTTGTAGTTTTCTGAAGTGAGAAGCAGGAAGGCAGTCAGACAGACTCTCACATGCACCCGACCAGGATCCACCTGCCATGCCCACTAGGGGACGATGCTCTGCCCATCTGGGCCGTTACTCCATTGCAACCAGAGCTATTCTAGTGCCTGAGGCAGAGGCCATGGAGCCATCTTCAGTGCCTGTGCCAACATTGCTCCTTGGCTGCGGAAGGGGAAGAGAGAAAAAAAGAGAAAGGAGAAGGGGAAGGGTGGAGAAGCAGATGGGCGTTTCTCCCGTGTGCCCTGGCCAGGAATCGAACCTGGGACTTTCACAGCAGGGTCGATGCTCTACCACTAAGCCAGCCAGCCAGGATCCTGAGGCATATATCTTGTAATATCTTTCGTTCCCTTAGTTACACAAAACCAGCCAAAGCTTTGAAAAGTTGCTTCAAAGAGCCTGATTGGATTCTTCCACAAACCTCCACCCTCCCTCGTTGGGCTGGGAAATAAATGGTTTTGTTTTTTTTCTAGTTTCATAAGTGAAGAGCATAACACATAGTAGGTGTTCAATAAGGTACAATAAAAAGTTCTAATCAATATAATTAACTGGGACTGGGGGGCCCATCAGGAAGAGGCACCTTTGTTCTCCGATCTCTCAGAGCACAGCTTACCCAATTCCTCTGTGGCACTGCTCGCATTCTGCAGTAATTTTCTTTTCAGCATCTGTCTTACACAAGCACATTAAGAGTTCATTAGTCATTATCCTTGGCTTTTCCCTCTTCTTTATTCCAACACTATTTTTTAAAACACCTTTATTGATAAAGTACATGTTTAAAATGTACAATTTTCTAAGTTTTGACATATGTCCATACCCATGAAACCATCACAATCAAGATAATAAACATATCCATCACCCCACAACGTTTCCCAGTATCTGTGACTCCCTCCTGCCCTTTCCGTTCCCCCTACACAGGTGTAAGGCCAGTGGCCATGGCCACCATCACAGTCGCCTGGCCCATACAGGTTCACATTGGATTAGGACAGTCGGTAAAGAAACAATGGAGCCAAAAACTGGTGGGCCATCATCTTTAATCCTAGCTTGCACCCGGCGGGCAAGTAAAAACACCCACTGGGCTCCAAAACCCACTCACATTCAGTGCTCACAAAGCTACTGACTTATCCGAGTTTCCTAGAATCAAAGGTTTCTAGCTCACCAGACTTATTCACCTCTATTCCCCATCTCCTTCCTTCTCCCTGCACAAACTGGCTTCTCACTCAACACTCCGTCATCTTGGCTGCTTCTCCTGGCCTCCTCCATGTGTCCTCTCTCTGCTCTCCTCTCTGCTCTCTCCTCTCTAATGATAATCTCAGGAACCAAGAGAGCAAGCTCCCGTTCTGCCCCCATTTTATAGTGTAGAAATCAAAACTTTTAATCCAATATACAAAATAGGGAAGTCTCTAATACAAAGTCACGTATCTGGGGCATGATGGGATTGTACCACCCCACATCAAAAAGGGTGGGAAAGGCTTAGTCCTAAAACCAAGCCCCAGGCTACAAGGATCCTGCCTGACCACAGCCCGCCCCCAACACACATTAATATCACCTGGGCAATGGCTTCCATGTGGGCAGCGCCATCTTTAACAAAGTGAGCATAATATATTTTATCTGCCCAACAACAGGTAACCACTGATCCGGTCTTCATCACTATAAATAGTTTGTATTTGCCAAAATTTTATATAAATAAAAACCTACAGCCTGACCAGGCGGTGGCACAGTGCATAGAGTGTTAGACTGGGATACAGAGGACCAGGTTTGAAATCCCGAGGTCGCCATCTTGAGCGCAGGTTCATCTGGTTTGAGCAAAGCTCACCAGCTTGAACCCAAGGTTGCTGGCTTGAGCAAGGGGTCACTCAGTCTGCTGTATAACCCTATTTGGTCAAATAAGTTTTTAAATATGATATATATGTTTGCTCGCTTATAGTTTGTATTGGTGTGGGGGACAGGCTGTTAAGAAGGCCAGGTCGTTATAGCCTAAGGCTTAGTTAGTTAGTTAGTTTGTTTGTTTTTACAAAGAGAGACAGAGTCAGAGAGAGGGATAGATAGGAACAGACAGACAGGAATGGAGAAAGATGAGAAGCATCAATCATCAGTTTTTCGTTGCAACACATTAGTTGTTCATTGATTGCTTTGTCATATGTGCCTTGACCGCGGGCCTTCAGCAGACCAAATAACCCCTTGCTCAAGCCAGTGACCTTGGGTCCAAGCTGGTGAGCTTTGCTCAAGCTGGCGACCTTGGCATCTTGAACCTGGGTTCTCCACATCCCAGTCCAATGCTCTATCCATGGTGCCACCGCCTGGTCAGGCCTAAGGCTTAGTTGTAAGACTAAGCTTTTCCCCACACCCTTAACTGATTGCATGATGTGGGTGGTGCACTCTCATGAGGAATCCCATAATGCCTCAGATAAGTGACTTTGTATCAGAGACTTCCTTATTTGTATATTGGATTAAGGGTTTTGATTTCTATACTATAAAATGGGGGCAGAACGGGAGCTTGCTCTCTCTTGGTTCCTGAGATTAGCATTAGAGGAGAGCAGAGAAAGGCCATATGGAGGAGAGGAGAGGGAGCCAAGATGGCGGAGTGTTAAAGGAGAAGCCAGTTTGTGCAGGGAGAAGGAGATGAGGAATAGAGGTGAATAAGGCTGGTGAGCTAGAAACCTTTGATTCTAGGAAACTCAAATAAGTCAGTAGCTTTGTGAGCATTGAATGAGTGGGTTTTGGAGCCCAGTATGTATTTTTACTTGCCCATGGGGTGCAAGCTAGGATTAAAGGTAATAGCCCACCAGTTCTTTTTTTTTAAAATTTATTTATTAAATTTAATGCAGTGACATTGATAAATCAGGGTACATATGTTGAGAGAAAACATCTCTAGATTATTTTGACATTTGATTGTGCTGTATACCCCTCCCCCAAAGTCAAATTGTCTTCTGTCACCTTCTATCTGGTTTTCTTTGTGCCCCTCCCCTCCCCCAACCCCTCTCTCCTTCTTCACCCCCTCCCCCCTCCCCCCACCTCCTACCCCTGTTGCCATCACATTCTTGTTCATGTCTCTGAGTCTCATTTTTATGTCCCTTCTATGTATGGATTCATAGCCCACCAGTTCTTAGCTCCATTATTTCATTACCTTCTGTCCGAATCTAATGCGAACCTGCATGAGCCAGGAGGCTATTGGCTTTACATTCCCCATCAAGGTACATATGAGAGAGCAATCAATGAACAACTAAGGTGCTGCAATGAAGAATTGATGCTTCTCATCTCTCTCCCTTCCTGCCTGTCTGTCCGTATCTGTCCCTCTCTCTCTTTCTGTCACAAAAAATAAAATAAAAATAAAAACCTACATTATGCTGTGGGAGGCAGGCAGTGGGCTGGCAGAGTCATTGTAGCCTAAGGCATGGTTTGGGACTGAGCCTTTTCCACTCTCTTAATATTAAGATCTTTTCAACACTAAGCTTTTCTCCACACCATTGACTGTTGCATGATGTGGGGTGGTGCACTCTTATGAAGAATCCAATTTATGCCTCAGATGAGTGGCTTTGTATCGGAGACTTCCCTATTTTTTTTTTATTATTATTTTTTTGTATTTTTCTAAAGCTGGAAACGGGGAGAGACAGTCAGACAGACTCCCGCATGCACCCAACCGGGATCCACCCGGCACGCCCACCAGGGGCGACGCTCTGCCCACCAGGGGGCGATGCTCTGTTCCTCCGGGGCATCGCTCTGTTGCGACCAGAGCCACTCTAGTGCCTGGGGCAGAGGCCAAGGAGCCATCCCCAGCGCCTGGGCCATCTTTGCTCCAATGGAGCCTTGGCTGCGGGAGGGGAAGAGAGAGACAGAGAGGAAGGAGGGGGGGGGGGTGGAGAAGCAAATGGGCGCTTCTCCTATGTGCCCTGGCCGGGAATCGAACCCGGGTCCCCCGCACGCCAGGCCGACGCTCTACTGCTGAGCCAACCGGCCAGGGCCGACTTCCCTATTTTTATATTGGATTAAAGGCTTTAATTGTCTATGCTATGTAATAAAGCAAAGACTGGGGGCTTGGCTCTCTCTCATATTGCCATCAGCATTGAAGAGGCCTCCCGATCCCATCCTCTTTTATCGGTGAGTCTATTTTCTTATTCCGCACCGTTCTCCCTCAGGACCTGGAATTACTAGCCGTGCTGGTCCGCACCATTATGCACTTTAAAAAATCTGGCTTCTTTCACTCAGTATAATTGAGGTCACTCATGTTGTTGTATGGATCCACAGTTCATTTGTGTTGATTATATGGCAATACTGTAATGTGTTTACCCATTGATCTGTTGATGGACATGTGTGTTGTTTCCAGTTTTGACTATAACAAATAAAGCGGTTATAAATACCCATGTGTAAGTCTTTGTGTGTTAATTGAAACTAATATAAAATAATATTAAGTGTAAACTGTAATTGCAAAAAAAAAGAGAAGTCTTTGTGTGTCCATATATTTGCATTAATAGGAGTGAAATGGTTGAATCATATGGTATGTATATGTTTAACTTCCAAAGACCCTGACTCACTGTTTTCAAAGTAGTTGTACCATTAGACATGCTTACCAGCAGTGTATGAGCATTTTAGTGGCCCCACATCCTCACTGACACTTGAAATGGCCAGTCTTTTTCATATTAAGCATTTTAATAGTCGTGCCAACATTGTTTTAACTTTTTGAATTGGTAAGCCTTCACATGGTTCAAAATTTTTTAAAAATTAAAGGCATATAGTAAAAAGTCTCACTTCTACCTCTGTCTCTCTACATCACACAGTAACCAATTTTTTATTTTATTTTTTGGTATCCTGTGTATTCTCCCAGGATTTCTTTACTCAAAAACTAATGAATATTCTTGATTTTCCTTTTTTTTGTTTTGTTTTGTTTTTTGTGAGAGAGTAAGAGAGAGAGAGAGAGAAAGACAGTGAGGAAGAGAGATGAGAAGCATCAATCCTTTGTTGCAGCACCTTAGTTATTCACTGATTGCTTTCTCATATGTGCCTTGACCAGGGGTGGGGGGTCTCCAGCCAAGCCAGTGACCCCATGCTCAAGTCAGTGACCATGGGGTCATGTCTATGATTCAATGCTCAAGCCAGCAACCCCATGATCAAGCTGATGAGCCCTAACTCAAGCTGGATGAGCCCACGCTCAAGCCAGTGATCTCAGGGTTTTGAACCTGGGTGCTCAGCATCCCAAGCTGACACTCTATCCACTGCATCACAATCTCATCAGGCTGAAACTTTTCTTTTTTCTCACATAAAAATATTTTGACCTCCTAAACCTTCACTCTTGTCCCTTTCTAATCTATTCTACATTGTGTAGCCAGAAAGGTTTTTCTAAAATAAAAGAATGGTCATGTTACTTTTCTGCTTAAAAATCTTTGGTGGCTAACCAGTGCCTACAGGATAGAATCCATTATCTTAAGATAAGATCTTCCATGGACCCGTGCATGGTCAAGCTCCTGATTCCCTCTTCAGCTTCATCTCTTCCCAGTCCATGCTCCAGCCACACAAAACTCCCTCTACATCAACTCTCTCAACTCTAGGCCTTTGTATAAGCTGTTACCTCTTTGAGGAACAGTCTCCACTTGCCCTTCAGATTTCATCTCAGACATCACTGCCAGCAGGAAGCCTTTCCTGGTCACAGTAGGGGAGACTAGGTGTTCTCATAACACCACATACTGTCCTAATATCAGCTCTAAGCACACTATATTATGATTATCTGTTTACTTTTCTGTCTTTCCTATTAGGTAGAGCAAGCTCCATGAGGGTAAGAATTAAGCCTGCTTCTTCACTATTGTTTCGCTAATGCCTGTTACAGGACCTGGCATGAAATAGGTGCTCAATAAATAGTTGTTAAATTAATTCAAGAAAGGATGTTTGATAAATGACTAAATGAACATCTTCATCTCATTGGGAGACCCAGGAGAATGAAGAGAACAGAAAGGATCTTGATTCCTGTCCGAGAAAATCTTAACTGCCAGAGAAAGCAATGACTTGCAACCCTTCCATTTCTGTTGGTCATCTCATTTTATTTTTCATTTATGTTTATTTTTTTTATTTTTTATTTTTTTTGTATTTTTCTGAAGCTGGAAACAGGGAGAGACAGTCAGACAGACTCCCACATGCGCCCGACCAGGATCCACCCGGCACGCCCACCAGGGGCGAAGCTCTGCCCACCAGGGGGCGATGCTCTGCCCCTCCGGGGCATCGCTCTGCTGCGACCAGAGCCACTCTAGAGCCTGGGACAGAGGCCAAGGAGCCATCCCCAGATCCCAGGCCATCTTTGCTCCAATGGAGCCTTGGCTGCGGGAGGGGAAGAGAGAGACAGAGAGGAAAGGGGGGGGTGTGGAGAAGCAAACGGGTGCTTCTCCTATGTGCCCTGGCCAGGAATCGAACCTGGGTCCCCCGCACGCCAGGCCAACGCTCTACCACTGAGCCAACCAGCCAGGGCCATTTATGTTTATTTTTAAAAAGACTATTCATTTGCCTGATCTGTGGTGGTGCAGTGGGTAAAGCATCAACCTGGAATGCTGAGGTCGCCAGTTCAAAATCCCGGGCTTGCCTAGTCAAGGCACATATGGGAGTTGATGCTTTTTGCTCCTCCCCCTTTCTCCCCCCCAAATGAATAAATAAAATCTAAAAAAACCCCAAAATCAAACAATAAAAAGAATTGCTAAAAAAAAAAAAGACTTCTTCATTTTAGAGAGGAGGGGAGGAGAAAGAGAGAGAGAGAGAGAGAGAAGGGGGGAGCAGGAAGCATGAATTCCTATACATGCCTTGACTAGGCAACCTGAGTTTCAGGTCGAAGCTTTATCCACTGCACTACCACAGGTCAGGCTGTTGGTAATCTCACTTGGTTCTGTCTTGGCTTTCCCTAACATTTTGTAGGGGAAGCACTGACCAATCTGAAGGCAGTTTGCCATAGATAGGTCCTGGAGGCTTCCTGGGTGTTAAAAACTAATTAACCCTTTAATCACTGGACTATGGAGAGGACCTGGGGGGTGGAAGAGGATTCCAGTGGAGGTGCAGGTACTTGGGGAAAGGGTTTGGGGCAATGGCTGTTTACCATCAAGTAGAAGTATTTTAATTTTTAACACCCATAGGGCCTGATTAGAATTTACAACTTGATTAACAGCTTTGTCCACTTCTCCTCTGTCTTCTCTGTCTCCCCTTGCTCTTTTCTTTCCCTTACCATCTAGATTAAAAGCTGGAGGTGACACACGGATTGTGTGATTTTTGGGGCAGGTGATGAAACTGAGGTCCTAGGGAGGCACCAGATCAAAACACTGTAAACAGATTAAAAATAATGCTGGTAAAGTCAAGCAAATCTGAGTTTGAATACTGGCTCCACAGCTGTGTAATTTAGTTCAGCTACTTAACTTCTCTGAAACACAGTTACCTTACCTGCACCTTTCCTCAGAGTCTGCTATGGTCATTAAATAAATAATATCTAAAAGGATGATTGAGAAGGGAAAATGGCGATGGAGTAGGCAGACGTTACAAATCCCAACTCCTAGAACCAAAGTGGATTACAACTTAACTTAGGAACAATCATCTTGAAAAACCAACTTGGGACTAAACTAAGAGAAATCTATAACCAAGTAGCACTGAAGGAACCACACTGAACTGGTAGGAAAGGCAGAGATGCAGAAAGGGCTGCCCCACTCCCAGGAGTGAGTGGTGGCCCGTAGGGTCTCTCGTGGTGGGGTGGGTTTCCAGGAGAGTTGTGGACCCTCAGCCCTAGGACTGGAGCCCCCTTTCTGGCACCCCAGAGACTAGAGGAGGCATACAGACAGTAGTTAGCTGAAAGAAGAGTCGGGTTACTGTTTGCAAGAGGGAGACAGAACTCTCAGACCCAGACACTGTCTTAAAGGGACCACGCAGAAAACCTTGTTCATAGCCACATACCCGGGGCTCTGGGAACAAGGAGTGTCAAGAGGACTGAAGTTGGAAGAGAAGAGTGCAGTCTCGGGGGCACAGGGAGAGACTGTGGGGGATATTAACCCTGACCCCTGTACTGGGTCACTCCCCAAACCTAAAGTGCCCATTCTTCCTGGGAGAACCAAGCCAGCAAAAAGAAGCAATTATCCAACCCACCAAAGGCTCTCCTGCTCCAGTCAATGGAGAGACACACTTAGAAACAGGGGGCAGATCAGGGACACAGGTTTTGAGTGGGCTACATGGCACCCCTAACCTGCTGGTACTCTCCAAAGGGCAGGAGGAACCGACTGTGGCCATGGCACTTGGCCCATGTGGCAGTTGGGGGCGGAACCAAGCAAGGAAGCCAGCAAGGTGGCAGCGGGAGGCAGAGCCCTGAGAGGCCTCCCAGGTGCCCATGAGGGTGGAACCCTGCGGAGCGAGGCATCCCCTGCACCAGCATAGGGCGGACCCCAGTGGGTGAGGCATCCCATGTCCCTGCAAAAGGTAGAGTCATGTGGGGGGTACTGGAGCACCCGTGGAGGATGAAGCCAAGTGGCCAGTGCGGAGATGGAGAGGGGCGGTGCCCAGAGATGCTTCTGGCATGCCTGTGGGAGGCAGAGTCCAGAGAGGCAGCCCGTACACCCACGAAGGGCAGAGCCCAGTGGCCCACGCTGTGAAGGAGAGGGGTAGAGCCAGAAAATACATTCCATATGCCTGTGGGGGTGGAGCCCAGCAAGACAAGCAGTCCCCTGCTGAGGCCCATGAGCCTGCACTGGTGCCTGAGTGCCTGAGGAGGTGGAGGCAGAGGGGGGCCGGTAGAAAGACCTCACATCAGGAATAGACAGGCCACAAACACTGGCCAAGAGTAGATAAAAGTCAGCCTAGGAGTGTAGCTGATAGTTACAACAGTATCAGGGCTCAGCAGAGGCAACCACAAATTCTGGATCACCAGTAGCTCCAAGAAGGTTGCTAAGAGCCAGTCAAAATCAGTGACCCCCAGGCCCTGGCCGGTTGGCTCAGTGATAGAGCGTCGGCCTGGCATGCAGAAGTCCCGGGTTCAATTCCCAGCCAGGGCACACAGGAGAAGCACCTATCTGCTTCTCCACCCCTCCCCCTCGCCTTCCTCTCCCACAGCTGAGGCTCCACTGGAGCAAAGATGGCCAGGCGCTGGGGATGGCTCCTCGGCCTCTGCCCCAGGCGCTAGAGTGGCTCTGGTCACAACAGAGCGATGCCCCGGAGGGGCAGAGCATCGCCCCCTGGTGGGCGTGCTGGGTGGATCCCGGTTGGGCACATGCGGGAGTCTGTCCGACTGTCTCTCCCCGTTTCCGGCTTCAGAAAAATACAGAAAAAAAAATCAGTGACCCCCACTGCTCTGCACCAGATTCTGGCAAGGGAGGTCCAGGGCTGGTGTATCCAGTGGCAAGATATGGAGAGCATCAGCTCAGGACCTAACAACCATAGTTAGAGTGGTATCTAGTCTATATAGAGACAAAATGGGAAGACAGAGAAGAGCAATTCAAATAAATCAACAAGAGAAATCTCCAGAAAAATAAGTGAATGAAATGGAAATAAACAAGATACTGGATGCAGAGTTTAGAATAATGATTGTTGTTTATTGCAGCATTGTTCACAGTGGCCAGGACATGGAAACAACCAAAAAGCCTATCAATAGATGCCTGGATAAAGAAGATGTGGCACATATACACTATGGAATACTACTCATCCATAAAAAATGATGACATCGGATCATTTACAGCAAAATGGTGGGATCTTGATAACATTATACGAAGTGAAATAAGTAAATCAGAAAAAAAACAGGAACTGCATTATTCCATACGTAGGTGGGACATAAAAATGAGACTAAGAGACATTGATAAGAGTGTGGTGGTTACGGGGGGAGGGGGGAGAGGAAGAGGGAAAAGGGGAGGGGCACAAAGAAAACTAGATAGAAGGTGACAGAGGACAATCAGACTTTGGGTGATGGGTATGCAACATAATTGAAAGACAAAATAACCTGGACATGTTATCTTTGAATATATGTATCCTGATTTATTGATGTCGCCCCATTAAAAAAATAAAATTATTAAAAAAAAAAAGAATAATGATTGTTAGGATGCTCAAGGATTTTAGAGCAACAATAGATGGACAAAATGAGCACCTAAACAAAGAGATAGCTGGCATCAAAAAGGTAATTGAAATCATAAAAAAGAATCAGACAGATGACAAACACAATATCAGAAATAAAGACTACACTAGAAGGAATTAAAAGCAGGCTGGACGAAGCCGAGGATTGAATTAGCAATTTAAAGGACAAGATGAGTGAAAGCATGGAAGCAGAATGCAGAAAGAAAAGAGGATCAAAAAGTCTGAGGAAACTCTAAGAGAACTCTGTGATAACATGAAGAGAGACAACATCTGCATAATAGGGGTTCCTGAAGGAGAAGAGAAAGAACAAGGGATAGAGAACCTGACTGAAGAAATCATAGCTGAAAACTTCCTTAAATTGATACAGGAAAAAGTCACACAAGTTCAAGAAGCACAAAGAATCCCATTAAAATGGAATCTAAAGAGAGCTACACCAAGACACATCATAATTAAAATACCAAAGCTGCCTGACCTGTGGTGGCGCAGTGGATAAAGCATCGACCTGGAAATGCTGAGGTCACTGGTTTCAAACCCTGGGCTTGCCTGGTCAAGGCACATATGGGAGTTGATGCTTCCAGCTCCTCCCCCTTCTCTCTCTCTGTCTCTCCTCTCTCTCCCTCTCTGTCTCTCTCTCCTCTCTAAAAATGAATAAATAAAATAATAAAATAAAATAAAATACCAAAGCTAAGAGATAAAGAAAAAATACTAAAAGCTGCAAGAGAAAAGCAGTCAAACGCCTACAAATGTACCCCCATAAAGATGACATCCAACTTCTCAACAGAAACACTTGAGGCCAGAAGGGAATGGCAAGAAATATTCAAAGTAATGCAGAACAAGAACCTACATTCTAGACTTCTTTATCTAGCAAAGCTATCATTTAAAATTGAAGAAGAAATAAAGTTTCCCAGACAAAAAAACAAAAAACTCAAGGAATTTGTTACAACTAAACCAATGCTCCAAGAAATGATAAGGGGATTGTTGTAAACAGAACAAAGGGGAAAAATATCTTAAAAGAGGAATGTAGATTTGAAGAATAAAATGGCAATAAACAACTACATATCAACAATAACCTTAAATGTAAATGGATTAAATGCTCCAATCAAAAGACATAGGGTAGCTGTGTGGATAAGAAAACAGGACCCATACATATGCTGTCTATAAGAGAGCCACCTCAAAAGAGAAGATAAAAATAGACTGAAAGTAAAGGAATGGAAAAAATATTTCATGCAAATGCAAATGAAAAAAAAGCTGGGGTAGCAATACTTATATCTGACAAAACAGACATTAAAACAAAGGCTGAATTAAGGGATAAAGAAGGTCACTACATAATAATAAAATGAGTAATCCAACAGGAAGATATACCATTATAAATATCTATGCACCTAATATAGGAGCATCTAAATATATGATGCAGATTTTGATTGACATAAAGGGAGAGATCAGCAGCAATACTATATTAGTAGGGGATTTCAATACCCCACTAACATCACTGGATAGATCCTCAAGAAAGAAAATTAACAAAGAAAAAGCAGACTTAAATAACACACTAGATCAACTGGATTTAACAGATATCTTCAGAACCTTTCACCCTAAAACAGCAGAATATATATTCTTTTCAAGTGCTCATGGTACATTCTCTAGGACAGACAACATGTTAGGACACAAAATCATCCTCAATAAATTTAAGAAGATTGAAATCATATCAAGCATCTCCTCAGATCACAATAGCATGAAACTAGATATCAACTACAATAGAAAAACTGAAAAACACTCAAACACTTGGAAACTAAATAGCCTGTTAGTAAATAATGAATGGGTTAACATGAGATCAAGGATAATATAAATAATTTCCTTGAAACAAATGAAAATAAACATACAAAACCTCAAAATTTATAGGACACAGCAGAAGCAGTCCTGAGAGGGACTACAGGCATACCTTAAGCTAGAAAAAGCTCAAATAAACTATTTAACCCTGCATCTAAAAGAACTGGGAAGCCTGACCTGTGGTGGCGCAGTGGATAAAGCGTCGACCTGGAAATGCTGAGGTCGCCGGTTCAAAACCCTGGGCTTGCCTGGTCAAGGCACATATGGGAGTTGATGCTTCCTGCTCCTCCCCCTTCTCTCTCTCTGTCTCTCTCTTCTCTCCCTCTCTCTCTCCTTTCTAAAATGAATAAATAAAATAAATAAATAAATAAATAAAATTAAAAAAAAAAAGAACTGGGAAAAGAACAGCAAGTAAATCTCAGAGAAAGTAGAAGGAAGGAAATAATAAAGATCAGAGATGAAATAAATGACATAGAGGCTAAAGAAACAATATAGAGGGTCAATGAAACCAAGAGCTGGTTCTTTGAAAAGGTAAACAACATTGATGAACGTTTAACCAGTCTCACCAAGAAAAAAAGAGAGAGGACTCAAATAAATAAAATTAGAAATGAGAGTGGAGAAGTAACAACTGAAACAGCAGAAATACAAAAGATTGTAAGAAAATATTATGAGGAACTGTAGGCCCCAAAATTAGGCAACGTAGGTGAAATGGACAAATTCCTTGGAACATATAATCTTTCAAAAATCAATCTGGAAGAATCAGAAAACCTAAACAGACCAATTACAACAAATGAGATTGAAACAGTTATCAAAAAACTCCCAACAAACAAAAGCCCTGGGCCAGATGATTTCACAGGCGAATTCTACCAAATATTCAAAAAGGAACTAACTCCTATCCTTCTCAAGCTATTTCAAAAAATTCAAGCTATTTCAAAAAATTCAACCTATTTCAAAAAATAGAGGAAGGAAGACTTCCAAGCTCCTTTTATGAGGCGAGCATAATTCTGATTCCAAAACCAGGCAAAGACAACACAAAGAGCTGTCTATGGCCATACCACCATGAATGCGCCCGATCTCGTCTGACAGCACAAAGAAAGAAAACTATAGGCCTATATCCCTGATGAATTTAGATGCTAAGATCCTCAACAAAATATTAGCAAACTGAATCCAGCAATACATGAAACAAATCATACATCATGATCAAGTGGGATTTATTCTGGGGAGGCAAGGCTGGTACAATATTTGCAAATCAATCAATGTGATTCATCACATTAACAAAAGGAAGGATAAAAATTACATAATATCAATAGATGCAGAAAAAGCATTTGATAAAATCCAGCATTCATGATCAAACTCTCAGCAAAGTGGGAATACAGGGAACATACCTCAACATGATAAAGGCCATCTATGATAAACCCACAGCCAACATCATACTCAATGGGCAAAATTAAAAGCAATCCCCTTAATATCAGGAACAAGTCAGGGGTGCCCCCTTTCATTGCTCTTATTCAACATAGTTCTGGAAATCCTAGCCACAGCAATCAGACAAGAAGAAGAAATAAATGGCAACCAAATTGGAAAAAAAAAGAAGTAAAACTATCATTATTTGCTGATGATATGATACTGTACCTAGAAAACCTTAACATCTCAGTCAAAAAACTACTGGACCAATAAATAAATTCAGCAAGGTGTCAGGATATAAAATTAATGTTCAGAAATCAGAGGAATTTTTTTTTTTTTTTTTCTTTTCATTTTTCTGAAGCTGGAAACAGGGAGAGACAGTCAGACAGACTCCCGCATGCGCCCGACCGGGATCCACCCGGCACGCCCACCAGGGGCGGTGCTCTGCCCACCAGGGGGCGATGCTCTGCCCATCCTGGGCGTCGCCATATTGCGACCAGAGCCACTCTAGCGCCTGAGGCAGAGGCCAAGGAGCCATCCCCAGTGCCCGGGCCATCTTTGCTCCAATGGAGCCTCAGAGGAATTTTTATACACCAAGAATGAACTGTCTGAAAGAGAAATTAAGAAAACAACCCTCTTCACTATTGCAACAAAAAAAATAAAGTACCTAGGAGTAAATTTAATCAAGGAAGTTAAAGACTTTTACTCGGAATATTATAAAACATTGATAAGAGAAATCAAGGAAGATACAAACAAGTGGAAGAATATACTGTGTTCATGGATAGAAAGAATAAACATAATTAAAATGTCTACATTACCCAAAGCAATTTATAAATTCAATGTAATTCCTATTAAAATAGCAATGACATATTTCAAAGACATAGAAGAAATATTCCAAAAATTTATATGGAACCAAAAAAGAACAGGAATAGCCTCAGCAATCCTAAAAAAGAAGAATAAAGTGGGAGGTATCACATTTCCTGATGTCAAGTTATACTACAAGTCCATTGTAATCAAAACAGCCTGGTACTGGCATAAGAACAGGTATATAGACCAATGTAAGAGAACAGAGAACCCAGAAATAAACCCACATCTTTATGGACAATTGATATTTGACAAAGGAGGTAAGAGCATACAATGGAGTAAAAACAGTTTCTTTAACAAATGGGGTTGGGAAAATTGGACAGCTATCTGCAAAAAACTGAAAGTAGACCACTAACTTACACCATTCACAAAAATAAACTCAAAATGGATAAAAGACTTAAATGTAAGTCGGGAAACCATAAGTATCTTAGAAGAAAACAGGCAGTAAGCTCTCCAACATCTTTCGCAGCAATGTATTTGCTGATTCATCTCCACAGGCTAGTGAAATAAAGGACAGGATGACCAAATGGGACTATATCAATCTAAAAAGCTTTTGCAAAGCTAAAGACAAATCGCACAATGGGGAAACATATTCGACAATACGTCTGATAAGGGGTTAATAACCAAAATTTATAAAGAACTTGTAAAACTCAACACCAGAAAGATAAACAATCCAATCAAAAAATGGGCAAAAAAATGAATAGACACTTCTCCAGAGAGGACATACAGACGGCCAATAGGCAGATGAAAAAATGTTCAACATCATTAGTCATTAGAGAAATGCAAATTAAAACCACAATGAGATACCACCTCACAGCAGTCAGAATGGTGCTCATTAATAAAAGAACACATAACAAGTGCTGGCAAGGATGTGGATAAAAGGGAACCCTCCTGTACTGCTGGTGGGAATGCGGACTGGTGCAGTCACTGTGGAAAACAATATGGAGATTCCTCTAAAAATTATAAATGGAACTGCCTTTTGACCCAGCCATCCCACTCTTAGGAACATATCCCAAGAACACCAAATCACTGATTCAAAAAAAGAAATGCACCCCCATGTTTATGGCAGCATTGTTTACATTTACCAAGATCTGGAAATAGCCCAAGTGTCCATCAGTGGATGAGTGGCTTAAAAAGCAGTGGTACATATACAGAATGGAATACTATGGGGCCATTAAAAAGAAGGAAATCTTACCTTTTGCGACAACATGGATGGACCTGGAACCTATTATGTTAAAAAGGGTGCGGTAGGAAGCGATACCGATAAATCTCCCCCAAAACTCAACAAGATCTTCAACCAGAAACAGAAAAAACTATCCTTGGAGCCTCCAGATGTTTCGCAATACACACGAAGGTATGGTTGAGCGAAAAATTGGCTAAATATATAATCAAACCCTGAAGGAAATAGGGAGTAAGAAATGCTCCGCCTTCCTCACTAACCTAAACAGGAAGGCTTTCACTGGGAACTGAGAATATAGAAACTAAGGCGGGCAAAGGGGGTGAATAGATCCAGGCCGCGGCACAAACAGCCGAACCAGGCTGTGGCACAGAGATCCAAGCCGAGGAAAAACTGTTCCTGTGGCAACCCGGGCAATACAAGCTAACAGTTGTGCCAAACCCAGACAAAGAAAGACAAGCGGGGCAGCCATTTTCCCCGATCTCTGGGTCAGCATGCACAGATAGTGGGCGAGAGATTCCTTCCAAAGCCCCGGGAGTGGGTGCCCGTGTTGTCCCACAGAGGGGAGAGTCAGAGGCTTTTGTGTGGGCCGAAAGCAGAATCTCCGGGCCACCCCAGCGCCCTGAAAAATCCGCGCATGGGGAGGGAGCGAGAGCCAATTCCAATGCTGGAACTTTTCCATGCGGGCAGGGGTTTCACTCAGAGGGTGAGGCGGCCGGCCTGATATCCTGGTCTGTACGCACAGATAGTGAGCAAGAGATTCCTTCGAGTGCCTCGGCAGTGGGCGCCCATGTTATCCCACAGAGAGGCAGAGTCAGGGGCCTTTGTGTGGGCCAAAAGCGGAATCTTGGGCTGCCCCAGAGCCCTGAAAAAGCCGCGCACGGGGAGGGAGCGAGAGCCAATTCCAACGCTGGAACTTTTTTGTGCGGGTGGGGGTTTCACTCAGAGGGTGAGACTGCCGGCCTGATATCCTGGTCTGTGCTTGCAGATAGTGGGTGAGAGATTCCTCCAAGTGCCTCGGCAGTGTGCGCCTGTGTTATCCCACAGAGTGGCAGAGCCAGAGGTCTTTGAGTGGGCGGAAGCCCTGCCTGATTATGCTAGCAGCTCTGACTGACTGAGCCTTACCCAGAGCCCTGTGCTGAGTGGGAATAGAGTGGGGAGTTGCCAGCTCTTTGAGCCTCTTACTATCCAGGCAGAGGCAGCAGGAACCCCATAGCTGGATTATCAGGCTACTAATTGAGGAAGGAAAGACTAGGAGAAAGGCTCCAGGAACACGGACTCTCTCACTGGCAGAGCCTATAAATGCTAATGAGCCTCGACTGCCAACGAGACTAAAGCACAATACATGACATCACCATAGAGACTTATCAACTGCAAACCTCTCCCTGAGCGTGCCAAAGGGGCAGAACCTGGGTACAGAGTCACCGACCAGGAAGAGGGAGAGAAAATAAAAAGCAAGAAGATAACCTCTCAAAATCAAGAATAATACGCAGACTTTATAACCTATCCCATTTTATTATATTTGTTCGTTTGTTTCTCTTATCTACATTCTTGATATTTTTTTTTCCTCCTCCAATTTGGTCGTTTAACTCTCTGCCGGTCTTACTCTATCCTTTCCTTGAACTACACTACCTATAAGTGTTACATCTCCCATTATCTTTTCTTTCCTCTTCCTTTCTCTCTATGAGGGTCGCACTCCAAAACCCTTAACTCTCTCTCTCCTCTTTTTTCTTTTTTCTTCTTTTAGTGGTTCCCTCTTTTTTTTCTCTCTCCCTCGTTCTTTTCTCCCTCTACATTAGTTTCTTACTTTCTCCTTTACGTCTCCTCTCATTCAAACCTCAATAACAAACAATATCTTATCTGGGACTCAAACTTATGTTTGTGGCATTTTGGGGTTTTTTTACTTCACCTTTTTAACACACTAGCAGTGCTCCCATCCCTAGCTCTCCATTTTATCTAGTTCTTGTTCCACTAAATACAATAGTAATTTTTTAATTTATCCCCCCATTTTCCTGTTCCCTCTTATTCCTCTCATCATAACTCTTAGTCAACCAACACCTAAAAGCAAATCATTTTATTCTTGACCCAAATTTTTTTTTATTTGCTTTTTGTGGGTCTGTCCATACGCCCTTTTTTTTTCTTTTTTTGCCCCTTTATTACTTCTCCCCAATTCAGGCCCTCCATTACAGGCATTGTTTGTTCTATTTAGTACAACATAATTCACAATTCACCACAAGATTTTCTCAAGAAAGAGGGGAGAGGAAAAGAGAGAAAAAAAGGGGGGGGAATAATTTCCTTTTTTTAATTTTAATTTTATTTTATTTTTCTTCATTTCATTATTAATTTTTTTAAAAAAACAACTCTTTGATTTTGTATTTTTTTAACTTTTTATTCTTCATTAAATCTCATTAATACTATCAACAAAACCACCCTCAGATGCCATTAAGGAAGAGAAAATCAAATATCATGGATACAAAAGAAAGAGAGGTAACACAGCTAGATGAGGAAAAATCTATGGAGAAAAAAATTAATATATTGGAAACCTTGGAGCTAAATGACAGAGAATATAAGATAGAAATCCTAAAAATCCTCCGAAATATACAAGAAAACACAGAAAGGCAATTTAGGGAGCTCAGAAAACAACTCAATGAACACAAAGAATATATTTCCAAGGAAATTGAAATTATAAAAACAAATCAAACAGAGATGAAAAACTCAATTTACGAGCTGAAAAACGAGGTAACAAGCTTAGCTAATAGAACAGGCCAGATAGAAGAGAGGATTAGTGAAATAGAAGACAAGCAACTTGAGGCACAACAGAGAGAAGAAAGAGACTCAAAAATTAAAAAAAATGAGATAGCACTACAAGAATTATCTGACTCCATCAGAAAGAATAACATAAGAATAATAGGTATATCAGAGGGAGAAGAGAGAGAAAATGGAATGGAGAACATACTCAAACAAATAATAGATGAGAACTTCCCAAGCCTGTGGAAAGAACTAAAGCCTCAAATTCAAGAAGCAAACAGAACTCCGAGTTTTCTTAACCCAACAAACTTACTCCAAGGCATATCATAATGAAATTGGCACAAACCAACAGCAAAGAAAACATTCTCAAGGCAGCCAGGGAAAAGAAGAATACAACATATAAAGGAAGGCCCATTAGATTATCATCAGATTTCTCAGCAGAAACTCTACAAGCTAGAAGAGAGTGGGTCCCAATATTTAAAGTCCTGAAAGAGAGGAACTTTCAGCCATGAATACTGTACCCATCAAAGCTATCCTTTAAATATGAAGGAGAAATAAAAACATTCACAGATACAGAAAAGATGAGGGAATTTATCATCAGAAAACCCCCACTCCAGGAATTACTAAAGGGGGTTCTCCAATCAGATACAAAGAACAACAACAACAAAAAAAAAAACGAAGCCACAAGTAAAAGCTCCAAGAAGAACACAATAAAACCAAATTTAAACTGTGACAACAACAAAAAGAAAGGGGGGGGGGAGAGGATGGAGATTAACAGTAGCAAAGGACGATGGAGTGCAAAGGTACTCACAAAATAGTGCTCTACAATGAACAGGGTAGGAACCCTTTTCATTACTTAAAGGTAACCACCATTGAAAAAACCACCACAGAAGCACATGAGATAAAAAAGATAGCAACAGAGGAAAGATGTATGGAATACAACCAAATAAAAACAAAAGATAGAAAAACGAAAGAGAAGGATCAAACAAGACACAAAACTAACAGAAAGCAATCTATAAAATGGCAATAGGGAACTCACAAGTGTCAATAATTACACTAAATGTAAACGGATTAAACTCACCAATAAAAAGGCACAGAGTAGCAGAATGGATTAAAAAAGAAAATCCAACTGTATGCTGCCTACAGGAAACTCATCTAAGTAACAAGGATAGAAACTATTATGTTAAGTAAAATAAGCTAGGCAGAGAAAGAAAAATATCATATGACCTCACTCATTTGAGGAATCCAATGAACAATGTGAATTGAGGAACAGAATAGAGACAGAGCCGATTTTAAAGGGACCAGAGGGAAAGCGGACAGAGGGACCAGGATGATAGGATGGGATCAGAAAATGAAAAGATATTAGTGAAATTATATACACATAACAGCGTTATAGAGAGCAGAAATGCAAATCCTGGATGGAAGGAGGGTGGGCGTTAGGGGGGAGGGGGCAAAGGGATGTTGAGGGGAACTTGGGGGGATGCATACGGGGGACACTAGAATCTATGTAAACACAATAAATTAAAATCAATAAAAAATATCTAAAAGGTCAATGACACAGTATTGAATTCATACATAATAGGGAATAAGGGTGAGTGGATAGATGAGAACCAAATTCAGTTATTTGGTGACAGAGTAGGACCAGAACTAGGATTCACCCTCTACGTTCTTTCTCATTGACATGGGCTGGTATAGTCAACACAATTCCAGGGTCCCTGAGAGCTCAGAAAGAGAAATAAAGGAAGTTTCCTTTCTTAGATCCACTCCTTTATTTTCTGAGGCCCTGAGCACAGGGTAAGGGTGGGATAGATTAGTAACCTTTATCTCTAGTTTCAGGTTTTCAGCTGAAATTAGTTTAAGATGTGATTTGGAGAAATTAGAATACAGGAAAAAATATTTACCCTATCTGACCTTCAAGGATTTATTCACTCATTTACTCACCAACTCCCAATTTCAAAGGCCCTGGGTATAACATAGTCCACCAAAAAGCAGTGTTTTTTAGTCCTCGCTGAATAGCTCAGTTGGTTAGAGCATTGGCCTAATGCAAGGGTCGGGAACCTATGGTTCATGAGCCAGATGTGGCTCTTTTGATGGCTGCATCTGGCTCGCAGACAAATCTTTTTTTTTTTTTTCAAATAAATAAATTTTTATTTTAATGGGGTGACATCAATAAATCAGAGCACATATATTCAAAGAAAACATGTCCAGGTTATCTTGTCCTTCAATTCTGTTGCATACCCATCACCCAAAGTCAGATTGTCCCCCGTCACCTTCTATCTAGTTTTCTTTTTTTTTTTCCTCTATCTAGTTTTCTTTGTGCCCTTCCCCTACCCCCTATCCCTCTCCCTCCTTCCCTCCCCCCACCCCCCCTAAACACCACACTTTTGTCCATGTCTCTTAGTTTCGTTTTTTTTTAAAGATCACATATTTTTATTTATTTATTTATTTTTTAATTTATTCATTTTAGAGAGGAGGGAGAGAGAGAGAGAGAGAGAGAGAGAAAAGGGGGAGGAACAGGAAGCATCAACTCCCATATGTGCCTTGACCAGGCAAGCCAGGGTTTTGAACCAGCAACCTCAGTGTTTCCAGGTTGACACTTTATCCACTGCACCACCACAGGTCAGGCTCTTAGTTTCGTTTTTATGTCCCACCAATGTATGGAATCCTGCAGTTCTTGTTTTTTTCTGATTTACTTATTTCACTCCGTATAATGTTATCAAGATCCCACCATTTTGTTGTAAGTGATCTGATGTCATCATTTCTTTCTTTTTTTTTTTCATTTTTCTGAAGCTGGAAACAGGGAGAGACAGTCAGACAGACTCCCACATGCGCCCGACCGGGATCCACCCGGCACGCCCACCAGGGGCGACGCTCTGCCCACCAGGGGGCGATGCTCTGCCCATCCTGGGTGTCGCCATGTTGCGGCCAGAGCCACTCTAGTGCCTGAGGCAGAGGCCACAGAGCTATCCCCAGCGCCCGGGCCATCTTTGCTCCAATGGAGCCTTGGCTGCGGGAGGGGAAGTGAAAGACAGAGAGGAAAGCGCAGCGGAGGGGTGGAGAAGCAAATGGGCGCTTCTCCTGTGTGCCCTGGCCGGAATCGAACCCCGGTCCTCCGCACGCTAGGCAGACGCTCTACCGCTGAGCCAACCGGCCAGGGCCTGATGTCATCATTTCTTATGGTTGAATAGTATACTATGGTGTATATGTGCCACATCTTCTTTATCCAGTCTTCTATTTTTTTTTACAGTGATTAAAGCCTTTAAGCAAACTCTTGGCCAATACTGCAAGAATCCATAAAAGAGTAGTGTCCTTAACATGTTCACCAAGTCCAAGTTGGCCCCAACACCATGCCAAATCCCTGAAAAATGCAACCCAACCCCAGTTCAGTCTGTTAGGAGCTGTCACAAGGAGCAGGAATCCAGGAAAAGTCCACATCCAGGAAAAGTCCGCATGGCACTGGAATTGTTGTCACAATTCTATACTTTGCAGCTCACGTCGCAGTCAAATCTTTAATAAAAAAAATGTTAAAAATATAAAACATTCTCATGTATTACAATCCATTCATTTCCTACTGCTCATGTTCATGGTTGCGGGTGGCTGGAGCCAATCACAGCTGTCTTCTGGGACAACACCAAATTTTTATTGGATAATGCGTAAAGCACACAGGTCGTTGTATGGCTCTCATGGAATTACATTTTAAAATATGTGGCGTTCATGGCTCTCTCAGCCAAAAAGGTTCCCGAGTCCTGGCCTAATATATCAAAGTTGTGTGTTCGATTCTTGGTCAGGGCACATAGAAGAATAAACTAATGAATTCATAGATAAGTGGAACAACAAATCAATGTCTCTCTCTAAAATAAAAACAATGCTTTTCAAACTGTGGATCCTAATTCGTTAGTGAGAAGTGAAATCACAACCAAAATTTAAAAAAGAAAAAAAAAAGGAAAAGATAGAATACTCCAGTGCATTCATTGTATGTAGAATAAAGACTAGGTCATAAGTTTGTTTCAGTTACATGTTTATAAATGTGTATATATGCTGGGTCATAATTTAGAGTGAATTACTGTGATTTTGGTCAAAATTTTTACAAGCTTCTGCACTGGAAGGTAAGGTTAGGGAAAGCAAGGGCTTTGTTTTCTTTTAGGTCAGTGCCTGGCTTCGATAAATGTGCTACAAATAAATGTTGAATTAATAAAAGTCTAACACTGTGCCTTCAAGAAAAACAGAGTCAGAAATACAGGAACAGGTAAATATCAGACACACAAGAAGGAGGAGACGCCCTGGCCAGCTGGCTCAGCAGTAGAGCATCGGCCTGCCATGTGGAAGTGCCAGGTTCAATTTCAGGCCAGGGCACACAGGAGAAGTGCTCATCTGCTTCTCCACCCTTCCCCCTCTTCTTTCTCTCTATCTCTCTCCCTCCCCAGCCTCCCACAGCCAAGGCTCCATTAGAGCCAAGTTGGCCTGGGCAGTAAGGATGGCTCCATGGCCTCAGGTGCTAGAATGGCATTGGTTGCAATGGAGCAAGGACAGAGAGGGGCTGAGCATCGCCCCCTAGTGGGCTTGCCAGATGGATCACGGTCAGGCGCATGTGGGAATCTGTCTCTTTGTCTCCCTGCTTCTCACTTCAGAGAAAAATAAAATAAAAATTAAAAAAAGGAGAAGACAATCTGATGATTGGGCAGAGAAGGATTTGAAGATGCTGGATTTAAAGATTAGAGTTATACAGCCACAAAACAAGTAATGCCAGAGCCATTAGAAGCTGGAACAAGCAAGTAATGGATTCTCCCTTAGAGTCTCCAGAAAGAATATAGCTATGCCAACACCTTCTTGAGTTCGACCCAGTGATACTGATTTGGAACTTCAGGCCTCTAGAATTGTGAGAGAATAAATTTCTTTCATTTTAATTAAAAAGAAAAGGTAAATATAGGAGGCTTTATAATACCACTATTAGTCTGAATCAAATTAATAATGTGAATATACTGAAAGGGGAAAAAAACTAAAAGAAATTCCAAAAGAAAAAACTCATGGAAATAGGACTTTTAGAGTATTTTAGTCACTGATACACATGATAAGTGTAAGAGAAAAGAAAAACAGAATAAAACAAAAACATTGGCTTAGGATCCTGGAAGCCAGGACACAACATCTGATTCTGTAACCAGTTCATTGTGTGACTTAGGACAAATCTCTTTCATCATTTCCCTCATTTACAAAAAAAAGAATGCTCAAACAAGTCTTGCCTGCCATACAAGGCTATTGTGAAGACCCCCTGAAATCATGCATTTCAAGGGTGCTCATATAATACTGAAGACAACAGTTAGAGTTGAAGTGAGTAGGGGTCTTTTCCAGTGGTGGGATTCAAATAATTTAACAACCGGCTCTCTGCCCTAATGGCCGTTTTAAGTATAAAAAAAGATATACCCAAAGGTAGTTTATTATTTTATGCATTTAATATTTAAATAAGAACAATTAAAGAGGTACACAAAACTAGACTATAAGAGTTTTAAAATATTAATGAAAAAATATTAAATAATACTTGACAAAAAACAGTAAAACTGTTATTTAAGATATTTTCATATTGCTTCTTGATTGGTGTACTCAGTTGCATCTTTTTTTTTAATTGAGAGACAAGGAGGCAGAGAGACACTCCCACATGTGCCCTAACCGGGATCTACCTACCAAGCTCCCTACTGGGCGATGCTCTACCCATCTGGGGCCATTGCTCTGTTGCTCAGCAACTGAGCTATTTTAGTGCCTGAGGTAGGGCCATGAAACCATCCTCAGCACTCGGGGCCAACTTGCTTCAATCGAGCCATGGCTGCAGGAGAGGGAGAGGGAGAGGGAGAGGGAGAGGGAGAGGGAGAGAGAGAGAGAGAGAGAGAGAGAGAAAGCACTTAAGAAAGAGAGAGAAGGGAAAGGGGTGGAGAAGCAGATGGTAGCTTCGCCTGTGTGTCCTGACCAGAAATCGAGCCCGGGACTTCCACATGCCAGTCTGACACTCTAGCACTGAACCAACCAGCCAGGTTCTCTCACTTGCAATTTTCTTCATCTATGGATGGAATGAACATTACTATGGGCACTTAGAATACACTGTTGCACAGCTGAATATTAAAAAAGAGTACAGAATGTAAATTTGTGATTTCCACATTGGGTGGCTGCCCAGGTGCCCACCTTAGAAAGAACCCTGATTATCAGTGCCATTTTAACAACCAGTTCACTGAACTCAACAAAAAATTAGGTATTGGTTCTGCTGAACCAGTGTGAACCAGCTGAATCCCACCATTGGTCTTTTCAGTGGTTTAGTTAATCAGCAAATATTTATCAGGCTTCTAATCTTTACTAAAGGCTTTTCTTTTCAAAGCTTTCCCTTTTCAGATGCTTTTCTAGTATTATTAATGTAAACTCCATGAGAAAAGTGTTGAGGCCCTGGCCAGGTAGCTCATTTGGTTCAAGAATTGGCCAGATATGCCAAGGTTGGGATTTCCATTCCAGGTCAGGGCACATACAAGAATCAGCCAATAAATGCATAAATAGGAGGAACAATAAACTGATGTTTCTCTCTCTCTCTTCCTCTCCTTAAAATCAATAAATAAAAATTTTGAGCCTGACCTGTGGTGGCGCAGTGGATAAAGCGTCGACCTGGAAATGCTGAGGTCGCCGGTTCGAAACCCTGGGCTTGCCTGGTCAAGGCACATATGGGAGTTGATGCTTCCAGCTCCTCCCCCCTTCTCTCTCTCTCTGTCTCTATCCCCTCTCTCTCCCTCTCTGTCTCTCTCTCTCCCTCTCTCTGTCCTCTCTAAAAATGAATAAATAAAAAATTTAAAAAAAATTTGAAAAAAATAGTGCTGAGTTGCCTCTGACAGCTTCATCTCCATACTTGCACATAGGAGGGGAGCGCTCTCAGCAGGTATTTTAAAATGAAGGATGGAAGGAAAAACTTAACTGCTGCCCTAAAGGATGACATCTTTGTCCTTAAGAACAATTAAGGGTCAAAGCGATACACAGAAAAAATATACACAAGGTACCATAGACGTCACCTATAACAGGTGCTAAAGGAAGGGCAGGGCCACAGGCACTTCTTGGGTACCACAAGTAGGCTAGTTTAGGTGCTAGCTGTTATGGAGGACACAGCAGTGTGCTGCTCTTGCTTTTGGTGAGGAAAACGGTGACACAAAAGTAAATTCAGCCTGTCGGTGGAACAGCCAAGATAGCTGTTCGAGCAACGGCCTAATACTGAAAAAGGCAGATGTAAGGTGGACTGGCAAATCTTTACCAAGCTGAGGTTGAAGTTGGGCTTAGTAGGAACGCGTGACAGATCAAGGTAGGGAGTACATTTTAGGCAGATAGATACATATGCCCCTCCTGGACAGGCTATCAGTGAGGTGACCTTGAGCAGATGCGCATAGGTGGAAAAAGATTCCAGAATATAGCTTAATGGTTCTTTCTCCGAGAACCCCAGAGAAAAGGTCCTGTTTTAAGACAACACTAGTACGCACAGTATTTGGTTTTCCGCTAGTCGCTGGACGAGGTTGGGGGATAAAAGACCAGACATACAGGATGGGAGGGGCCAATGCGAGTGGGCGGGACCACGCGGGCCCTCCCCATAGCTACTGGAAGCTTGGCGGAGGGGCGGGGTTTCCGGCGGCCGGGCGTCGGCTTACGCTAGAGGACGAATGGGCACGTGACACGGAAGTGACTACGAACAGGAAGAGGACGAAAAAAATTACCGTCCGCGACGCCGAGCCGAACCGGACCTGCAGCCACCATGAACAGCAAAGGCAAGGATAGGGGGTGGCCGAGTCCGTCGCGGGGAGTAGTGCTGCGTGGAGCGAGCGGGCCTGGAGCCTAGGGTCCCCCAATGCCAAGCTTGGGGCAAGCTACGCCGCCCTCCTCCTCGGCCGGCTGCAGTCCCCGGGGTTGCGCCAGACGCCTTCGTCATCCCAGAGTTACGGCTGCTCGCCCCCTCCCGGCCCTTTCCTCCTTCAGCTCTGTGGCGCAGTTTCGCGCTGCGGACTCGGGCAGGAGGGGGGGGGGCGGGGGCGGCTTGTCGTGATAGGCATGTGCAGAAGCAAATGGGGAGCTAGAGCACGGACTTGGGCAGGCCAATGGAGAGCCGGTGGAGCCGGGGCGCCACGTTCCGGGACCACAGGCGAGCCCCGGGCTTGACTTAGAAAGGTGTGGGCGCTGTGTTCGGGCCAGGGCCCGAGTGGTCACTTTACCCTTCCCTTCGCTGGAGAACTTATCCCGGCTACCAGCGTGTCTGGCAGAACAGGATCCTCAGCTTTCCGTCAGGACTTCCCCCTTCATCTTCTGTCCAGTCTCAAGGTTCATTTCCACCATTCACTCTTTTAAGTCGACCTTGAGTGGACATCTGTGATATAACCAACGTTATTCACGAAGTCTTGGGTGATTACAACCAGGCCGATTGAGACTGCCCAGAGCAAAGGCAGTATGATGCACCCGTGAGACATGGGCAAGAACTTGTCCTGCATTCTGGAAGGAACTTGGGCCCAGTTAGACTTGACATTTACACCAATATACTAGTGGGAACGACATTCCTGTCCAGTTAGAGTCAAGCATCTTCAGTGATGAGGGTGCAGATCTGCTTGCGCCCACTAGGCTAGCTACCTAATATGCCCTCCCCCGTTTTGGCGGCTCTGTATGGTAGGCAACATGCATTTTTTTTCTTGTCTTCCTAGGTCAATATCCAACACAGCCAACCTACCCTGTGCAGCCTCCTGGGAATCCAGTGTACCCTCAGACCTTGCATCTTCCTCAGGCTCCGCCCTACACTGATGCTCCACCTGCCTACTCAGAGGTGCTTCAGTTTACTAGACTTGAACTGGTTGAGAATACTTTTGGATCACATTTTCAGTCCTTAGCTAAAGTGTGACTCCATATATTCACAAACAGAATAGAGTGCTTACACAAATAATCTAAAACAATATATAGTTCACCAATTTCTGTTGGGTTCAGAATGCATTATCTGATTATTTTACGTTATTTGGCATGGCCGAGGTTAAGATGAATTTTCTTCCTTGAGCCTAACATTAGCCATAGCAGGAAGTGATTTAGGAGAAGACTGAGTGATAGGGGAAAGGTAACTTGTACAACTCATAGATTAAAATCTGCACAAATAATTAAGAATGACTCATTAAACAGGAAAAAAGCAGGAATGAAACCTGAAATAGTAATGTCATTAAGTAACATTTTGCCTTCTGTCTTTTCTAGCTCTATCGTCCAAGCTTTGTGCACCCAGGAGCTGCCACAGTCCCCACCATGTCAGCTGCATTTCCTGGTGCTTCACTGTATCTTCCCATGGCTCAGTCTGTGGCTGTTGGACCTTTAGGTTCCACAATCCCCATGGCTTACTATCCAGTTGGCCCCATCTATCCACCTGGTTCAGCAGTGCTGGTGGAAGGAGGGTATGATGCAGGTGCCAGATTTGGAGCTGGGGCTACTGCTGGCAACATTCCTGTGAGTATGACTTTATCAGAAAAACTCAGCCCTTGTATATTTTATTTTATTTTAAGAGGGGGGGGGAAGGAGGGACAGACAGGAAGAAGAGACAGGAAGGGAGATGAGATGAGAAGCATGAGTTCTTCATTTTGGCACCTTAGTTCATTGATTGCTCTCTCATGTGTGCCTTGACTGGGAGGAGGGGTGCTCCAGCCGAGGCAAGGACCCCTTGCTCAAGACAGTGACTTGAGCCATGACTCAAGCCAACAGCCTTTGGGTTCAAGCCAGCAACTATGGGGTCATGTCTGTGATCCTATGCTCAAGCTAGCAACCCCACACTTGAGCTGGTGAGCCCGTGCACAAGCCGTGATCTCGGGATTTTGGACCTGGGTCTTCAGCATTCCAGGCCGGTGCTATCCACTGCACCACTGCCTGGTCCGGCATATTTTAATTTTCGAAATGACTCTGTATTCATCTTTCACCAACCCGGGATAATAGTTGCTGGTATTAGTGTAACCAGTTACAGCCACTAGTCAGGCAGAAAGTAGGTTGAGAAGGCAGGAGAATGTGGCAGGGCAGTAGCATCTGGAACATTCACAAGGGTCTGAGTTAACCAGATGCCTTTATTTTCCTGTTCTAGGAATCTTGTTTGCTGCTTTTTCAGTTCACTTTGGTACAGTGAACTGGTCTAGTAATATTCTTTATTCATTTCATAGCATTTGCTTAATATTTGCCATCAACATGACATTGTATTAGGAGCCATGATAATTAAAAAAGGAGAATGCAGTCCTGGCTGGTTGGCTCAGTGGTAGAGCATCAGCCCAGCGTGTAAAAGTCCCGGGTTTGATTCCCAGCCAGGGCACACAGGGAAAGCGCCCATCTGCTTCTCCACCCTTCCCCTTCTCCTTTCTCTCTCTCTCTCTCTCTCTCTCTCTCTTCCCCTCCCGCAGCCAAGGCTCCATTGGAGCAAAGTTGGCCTGGGCGCTGAGGATAGCTCCATGGCCTCCGCCTCAGGCTCTAGAATGACTCCTGTAGCAGTGGAGCAATGCACCAGATGTGCAGAGCATTGCCCCCTGGTGGGCATGCAGGGTGGATCCTGGTCAGGTGCATGCAGGAGTCTGTCTGACTGCCTCCACGCTTCTCACTTTGGAAAACTACAAAAAAGAAAAAAAGGAGAATGCATAATCTCTGTTAAGTAACTTTTAGAAAGATACTAGGAATTTAAGTTATGTCTCCTGCTTAGTTTTCTTGTGTATGGGATTTAGGACCCAAATGGTCTTTGCTACGCCTTGAGGCCTATGTACTTATCATGTTAGCGATGAGGTGGGAATGGTGACATTACCAAGAGCCTTTTGGTTATCCCATGGTCATTTGAAAATTATTGAAGGACCCTGTGGTATAAAAGGCCATGGACCTGGTACCCTAGCCCAGGGGTCGGGAACCTATGGCTCGTGAGCCAGATGTGGCTTTTTTGATGGCTGTATCTGGCTCGCAGACAAATCTTTAATAAAAAAAATAATGTTAAAAATATAAAACATTCTCATGTATTACAATCCAATCATTTCCTACTGCTCATGTTCATGGTTGCGGGTGGCTGGAGCCAATCACAGCTGTCCTCCAGGACAACACCAAATTTTTATTGGATAATGTGTAACGTACACAGGTTGTTGTATGGCTCTCCTGGAATTACACTTTAAAATATGTAGCATTCATGGCTCTCTCAGCTGAAAAGGTTCCCAACCCCTGCCCTAGCCCTTTTTTTGGAATGTAGGTAGGAAATCACCGAAAATGCCAATAGGTCTATATCTGTATTCAGAAGGTATCCATAGGCTTTATCTTGGAGCTGAAAGCTTATGAGTAACTGGTGCTCCCTTTCCTGTTTGTATCTTTGGGTTCATAGATCTGCTTTAGAACCCAGATTGGTGGCAGAACTAGCTCCTAAAGATGCTACTGGTCAGTACATTGCCATCTCCTAACAGGGCCTCTGTTTTACCTGTGTCCACTTCCCTGGAATCAGCTGCCTTGAGCCTAATCAGTCTTGTCTTTTCCTTTCAGCCTCCACCCCCTGGATGTCCTCCCAATGCTGCTCAGCTTGCAGTCATGCAAGGAGCCAATGTTCTTGTAACTCAGCGGAAGGGGAACTTCTTCATGGGTGGCACAGATGGTGGCTACACCATCTGGTGAAGACCAGTGCCACCTCTACTCCGGGAAAGACATCACATACCTTCAGCACTTCTCACAATGTAACTGCTTTAGTCATATTAACCTAAAGTTGCAGTTTAAGACACATGTTGTTGGGGTGTCTTTCTGGTGCCCAAACTGTCAGGCACTTTTCAAACTTAATAAGGAACCATGTAATGGTAGCAGTACCTCCCTAAGCATTTTGAGGTAGGGGAAGTATCCATTCATAAAATGAATGTGGGTGAAGCAGCCCTAAGTAATTCCTCTGGAGTAATACTGTACCATACTGGTCTTTGCTTTTAGTAATAAAACATCAAATTAGGTTTGGAAGGAACTTTGATCTTCCTAAGAATTAAAGTTGCCAAATTATTCTGATTGGTCTTTAATCTCCTTTAAGTCTTTGATTTATATTACTTGTTATAAATGAAATGTATTAGCTGTCTGCCTTTTCTTTTCCGTCCTTTGTCCCACAGCCCATCCTTAACCCATCTTCCGTTCCTTTCCACCAGTCTCTATTGAATCAATGGTGCAGGACAGAAAGCCAGTCAGACTAATTTTCTTCTCTTCTTGCACTTCTCCTCACTTGTCATCTTTTAACTAGTCTTTCACAAGGATCCTCTGAAACGCCCTCTGTGCGTCAAGCGCAGGGCCCATTACTTCTGCATCTCTTCAAGCAAAAGTGGAGGGAGCCTTTTGGATCCTCCTCATAGGTTGCTCTTCATACATGAACCAAACCCAAATTTGCTTTGGTGCCAGGAAAACAGCTTGTTTGAATAAAGGATAGCAACACAAATTAGACTGTAAACTGCAGTTTTTTAAAAAATGTGTGTGTGGCAGGGGAGCAAGGAGGAGGATGCATTTCACAAGCCTGATGACTTTAGAGCCAAATTTAAGGGGAGTTTTCATATCAAAAATTGGTTATCATTTATTGTCCAAGAGTGTGATATAGCCACTTGTGGCTTCCAAGAATTCTAAGCTGGGTGGAGGGGGTCATATTGTGAATGCCTCATTACATAATGACTTGAGTCCAGTGAAATCTCATTAGGGTTAAGAATATTTCAGGGATCCTTAATATTTTAATTTTTGTTTTCAGCAATTGGGTTTTATTTTATTTTATAATTCAGTTCTAAAATAAATTCTAAATTTTGTGTTCTGTACATCTGATGTTTGACTGTACCATTGACTGTTATGGAAGTTCAGCATTGTATGTCTCTATACACTGTGGTGCACTTAACTTGTGGATTTTTTTATACTAAAAATGTAGAATAAAGACTATTTTGAAGATTTGAATAAAGTGATGAAGTTGCATTACAACTCACTTCAAGGATTCTTTACTCAGCTTGTTTTTATTTTTCTGAAGCTGGAAACGGAGGCAGTCAGACGGACTCCCGCATGCGCCCGACCGGGATCCACCTGGCACGCCCACCAGGGGGCCTTGCTCTGCCACGACCAGAGCCATTCTAGTGCCTGAGGCAGAGGCCATAGAGCTATCACCAGTGCCCGGGCCAACCTTGCTCCAATGGAGCCTCTCGGGAGGGGAAGAGAGAGACAGAGAGGAAGGAGAGGGGGAGGGGTGGAGAAGCAGATGGGCACTTCTCCTGTGTGCCCTGGCTGGGAATCGAACCTGGGACTTCTGCATGCCAGGCCGATGCTCTACCACTGAGCCAACCAGCCAGGGCACTCAGCTTGTTTTTAGATTTCTTCTGCTTGTATCTTTTATATCCCACCAAGAATTCAGATAGGTTCTAACTGCCGTTTCTTTTTCTTTTTTAAATAAATGCAGACCAGGCTGAGATTGGACTTTAAAAGTATGAAGAGGGGAGATAAGACTCCCACATGCACCTATGCCAGGATCCACCTGGCAATGCCCATCTTGGGCTGATGCTTGGACCAACCAAGCTCTCCTCAGCGCCCAGGGTCAACACTCGAACCCGAGCTGTCCTCAGCACCTGGGGCTGATGCTTGAACCAAACAAGCCACTGGCTGAAAGAGAGGAAAAGAGAGAGAAGGGGGAGAAGCAGATGTGTCATTTCTCTTATGTGCCCTGACCAGGGATCAAACCTGGGACATCCACATGCCAGGCTGATGCTCTATCCACTGAGCCACTGGCGAGGGCCTGATTGGACCATTTTCATGAGTTCCATCCTTGATGTTTAACTTATCATTTTACTTCCTAAGCTTTTTCAGATTTTTTTTTTTTTTTGAGAGGACAGACTGGAAGGAAAGAGGTGAGACACATCAACACTTTATTGCAGCACCTTAGTTGTTCATTGATTGCTTTCTCATATGTACCTTGGGCTCCAGCTGAGCAAGTGACCTCTTGCTCAAGCCAGTGACCATAGGGTCATGTCCATGATCCCATGTTCAAGCCAGCGACCCCACACTTAAGCTGGTGAGCCTCTGCTCAAGCGACCTCTGGGTTTCGAACCTGGGTCTTCAGCATCCCAGGCTGACAGTTGGGCACTTTCTCAGATTCTTAAAGATTATTTATTTACTTATTCACTTTTAGAGATGGGAGAAAGAGAATGAAGGGAGGGAGGAGCAGGAAGCATCAACTTCCATATGTGCCTTGACCAGGCAAGCCCAGGGTTTGTATATATGCTGCTAAAGCGAGCACGCAAGCCCAGTGTTTCATATCAGCTACTGCAGCGTTCCAGGTCAACGCTTAATCAGCTATGCCACCACAGGTCAGGCACTTTTTCAGATTCTTAAAAGTGTATCACACCAGAGGAATTCAGAACATAGAAACTTAGAAATAAGGGAACGACACCCTAGCTGGGTATCTTTAGGGCACCGTCCCAATAGAGCGAAGTGGCAGGTTTGGTCTCTGGTCAGCACATTCAAGAATCAACCGGTGAATGTACACCAATAAATGGGTGGAATAACAGATCTGTCTCCTCTTCCTGTCTCTTCAGTTTAAAAAGGGAAAAATTGGTTTTCCTAACTTGTGCTAAACTTTTTCTTGGACATGTTTTTATTATAATAGTTTGTGTAAGTTCAGGGTGACCTTTTCAGTTTCTCCAAAGTTCTGTGTGGAGAAGTACTGAAAACTGGAATCTAGGTTGCCAAGATTGATTCCTCCACAGGTCTTACTTTGGGTGGACTTGGACAATGCAGGCAACACATTTAAAACCTCAACGATCTAGCTGAATCCCAAAGTAAATAATATCTGGAGAGCTAATGATTCCTACCAAAACAATTGTGTCTTTTGAACATAACTCATTTTGAGAATAAGTTAGATCCAAGAAACTTCTCTGAGATTGATCAAGGACACTCATGGGAAAGTGGTAAATAGACTGTTCCTGGTTCCTTCTGTGTGGCCCTTGCCAGGACGGAGAATATACCAACTCATGTCCCACAGTATCTCTGTAACGACACTCCTCTGGGACAAGTTCCCCAGGACCAGCTTTGTTTATATCTCTGAGATTGCACTAGGAACTCCTGAAACTTCCCTAGCATTCTTTCAACTTGGGTGAGAATATATGCAAAGGAATTAAATAGATGAAAATGCCAAAAAAAAAAGGCTAAGCAGGAGTAAGTTAAAATGTAAAGGTAGTCAATTTGCTTGCACACAATAAACTGCTGAATCAATGAAAAATTTTAATTCTGCTAAAAATATCAAGTATGAGGTTGGGGAATACAGAAAGTAAGGGCTCAGATTAAGGGATGTCGCACATTTATCAGGAGGTAAGTTCTCTATATAGTCTGCAACCCTCCTGGCCTGGCCTTCTACTGCAGTGTCCAGCTTCTGGGAGGAACTGTGGACACTCTTTGCTGGGTCTGTCACTAGGTGACCAGGTAGGAAACAGAGGAGCAGCCAGTGACCCTAACTCTTTTCCCTTTTGACCTGTGAAAAAAACTGAAGATGATGGGCACATACTCAAATGTTGCCTGGCACAGCTCCACCTTGGTCAGTCACAGACAACACTGTATTATTACAAAGGCCTGGCTAAAGACATCATAAGCAGCTTTCTCCATGTCCCTGGTCCCTGGCATCTGTGATGTTGGATTTGGGCCTCCTCCAGGAAGGAGTTCAGGTTTGCCCTATCAATCAATGCTTCTCACTGGTTTCAGTTAAAACTTCCACTTAATAAATTAAGTAGTGTATTAGCAGTGGAGCCTGGATAAGCTCCTTGGGGCCTGGGAACCATTAGATGAAATATTCCTCCTTCTCCCTGCCTTTTGCTGAGTCACTCTCCATCTGAAGGATGGTGCTGGGTTCTCCTTCTGCAGGTTCGTAGGTGACGTAGCTGCCTTTGTTCTTGTACAGGTAAAAGAAGATCAAGACCACGACTGATAGCAGGGTGAGAAAGACCACGGTGATAACAACTTGGAAAGGAGAGGGAAAATGTAGAGATATTTCAGGACTGAATATGTCTCAGTAATTCACGGGGCCCCCTGAATTAGAGGATCTCCTCATTTTTCATAAGGATCCTCTTGCTCCAGTTAATTAGGGTCCACTTCCAAATCCATATTTCCCCACCAAGCCCAACTCCCATGGGATATGATCTTTGGGGTCTTTGGGGGCTCAAGCTAAGGACATAAGGCTTTTGACTTTTGGTAAAACTGAACTCCCCCCTCAACCAGTTCCTGATGATTATGATAGAAACAGGAAGGAGGCAAAAAGGAAATAGCTTATTCCAACAGAAAGGCGTTGTTTAAATCCATAGCCTACTGTAGGAGGTTCTCTGCTCCCTCCCATCCTCTTTCTTACCCATTTGACAAACCACACACATCCTCCCTCCCACGTACGGGAGTGTAGTGCCTATATGCACCTATACCTATTTGTGGCCACCTCCCAACCTATCATTTACTGGCAGTGCCTCTGACAGAAGCCTCGAAGAGTTTTTCAGAGCTCTGTGTGTTTAAGATAAATAACCTACATGCCAAAACGAGCCCTTTGGGTCTCTCATTTGTAGTGCTTTCCTGTATAGGGAACTCCTAGTTCATCACACTGGGTTCCTGGCTGTCTGGAATAAGATGGCCCCTGAACTCAGAAGGTCCCTTGGATTTGGCTCAGAACCTTTGTTACCTGCAATGAGTGCTGTGCTGGCTTCAGCCTCTGGGGACACGGCCCCAGTGACCTTCAGAATTGGGGTGATCGTTGTCAGTTCTGGAAAATTTAGAAAAGCAGGAAAGGAAATGGGGTAAATTCTTTTGTTCTAAAGCATATGTTAATCCTTCAAATTTCACTACCTCACCTTCTTCTCTGTTCAAAAATTTATCATTCAACTTCTATAGTAAATCCACACAGAAAACCTGGAGAATAGAGAAGAAAATAAACCGGTACCCAAAGACAGTGAACATTTTCACAGATTGTCCTCTGCCTAATAGAGTAGTTAAGAGTATGGGCTTTAGAGTCTGACAAGGTTCAAATCTGAGCTGTCCTTTACTGGCTGTGGGACCCTGGGAAAATTACCTAACCCCTCTGTGTAAAATGGAGATAACAGTGTCTACTTTATAGGGTTGTGATGACAGCAGTAATTCAGGAAGTCTAAGCTATTATTAGAAATGCATATTTTTGCATAAGTAAAATCAAATAATGGGTGTATATATCTATAAATATAAAGATTTAGATTTTTTATTATATGGTACATGTATTTCTTTAATGTTCTTAGAAACTCTTTGTAAATGTTATTTTTAAATGACAAGAGCCTCCTCCCTTATTAAAAACCCTTATTAAAATTTTAAAAGGGTCTTAAATTTTTTTTAATTTACTTATTGATTTTAGAGGGAGAGGAAGGAAAGAGAGAGAGAGATAACGATCTGTTGTTCCACTTATTTATGCATTCATTGGTAGATTCTTGTATGTGCCCTGGTGAGATCGAACCTGCAACCTTGGCGTATCAGGAGGACACTCTAACCAAATGAGCTACTCAGTTCAGGCTAAAAACCCTTTCTACAATTCCAGAGTAGGCCTTACAATGTGAAAGTTTCCGAAACAAGGCCTCTCCTATCCTAAAATATATCCCATACTCCTCTTGCTCTTTTATTTTAATATTTATTTACTTATTTTAAAGACTTTATTTATTCATTTGAGGGAGAGAGAGAGAGAGAGAGAAAGAGAGAGAGAGAGGAGAAAGAGAAGGGGGGAGGAGCAGGAAGCATCAACTCCCATATGTGCCTTGACCAGGCAAGCCCAGGGTTTTGAACCAGCAACCTCAGCGTTCCAGGTGGATGCTTTATCCACTGCGCCACCACAGGTTTCACTCTTCTTGCTCTTGATCTATCCCTCAGAGCCTGAAGTCATTATCCTGGGTAGGAACACTACAGAGCTAGTGGTCTAAATCCCTTTTAAATGTTTATGTGGGAAGTCAGGAGGCCCTTCAGTTCTGCCCTAGTTAGCATTTTAGTATGAAAGTTTGCAAAGGTAATAATTAAGTTAAGGTTACTACAGGACAGAGGTACCCTAGGACAACAGGCTGGCTGATCCTAGAACGACTTACAGAAAGCATTACAATATTCAATTAATAGATGATAACAGCGGCACTCAATAACTGCCTAGTGTTTGCTAGGTACTGTGCAAGGCACGCTGGGGACATAATGATGAGCAAAACCGAGGCCTAACCTTCACAGAGTTTACCCTCCACCACAACACAGTTCAGCAAAGGAAATATCCAGCACTTAGCGCGTGGCAGAGAGGCCTGATCTAGTCTTCCAGCAGTGACAGCCTCCCCGGGGAAGTAAGGTTTGCGTTGGGAGCTGAACCAGGGGTTTGAGTTTACAGGGTAAAAAGAGTAGGATGTGGAACATATTCTCTGCAGAAAGAAGAGCCTGGGTCAAAGCTCTGAGACAAGAGGACTCAAAGGCCAGTGTGACTGGAGCCCAGGGTATGAGTGTGATTCCCGTCCAGGGTCTGAGACCCTCAGGTTTCCAGCCAGGGCAGGTGAAATTAAGTGACCAGTGGTGGGCTGGTGAGCCCAGGAGCAGTGCTAAGAGGAGGCAATGGTGTTGAGGGGTCTTTTTACACAGGCCAGGGGGAGGTTCTAAAACAGAGAAAGCAGAAGTAGGCTGCCCAAACCCTTCATGACTATTCTCCACTTTTTCGTTAGCAATGGGTATACACTCAGCTCCTTCCTGGCCTTGGGCAAATGGTCACATCTCTTGATTCATTAATGGATTCTCATCTTTTACAGATAGGGACTGTATTAACCAATTTTGTAGGATTATTGTGAAGATTACATGAGAAAACACTAAGCATCACAGAGGCAACTACTAAAAATATAAAGGTGACTTTGTTTATATGCTTAGTGATTAAAAGGGAAAGCTGTTTTGTGTTTGACTCCCACCACACCATTTAAATTGTGAGTCTGAGAAAGTAACTAAACCTCTCTGAGCCCTAGTTTCTTGATTTGTAAAATGGAAGTGTGGTAGGAAGCTGCTAAGATGGCTCCCAATGACCCTGGCCTCCTGGTAGTTATATCCTTGTGTAAGCCCCTCTACCCGTGTGTGGGTTGGACCCAGAGATTTGCTTCCAACAAACAGAATACCACAAAAGTTATGAGATGTCACTTGTGAGATTAGACTATCATTTCCATTAAAAAAGCTCCGAGGCCTGACCTGTGGTGGCACAGTGGATAAAGCGTCGACCTGGAAATGCTGAGGTCGCCGGTTCAAAACCCTGGGCTTGCCTGGTCAAGGCACATATGGGAGTTGATGCTTCCAGCTCCTCTCTCTCTCTCTCTCTCTCTCTCTCTCTCTCTGTCTCTCCCTCTCGTCTCTAAAATGAAAAAAAAAAAAAAAAAAAAAAAAGCTCCGAAGGCCTGACCAGGCAGTGCTGCAGTGGATAGAGTGTTGAACTGGGACGCAGAAGACCCAGGTTCAAAACCCCGAGGTCACCGCCTTAAGTACAGGCTCATCTGGCTTGAGCATGGACTCACCAGCTGGAGCGCTAGGTTGCTGGCTTGAGCATGGGATTATAGACATGACCCCATAGTCTCTGGCTTGAGCCCAAAGCTCGCTGGTTTGAGCAAGGGGTCACTCCATCTGCTGGATCCCCCCCCCCCATCAAAGCACATGTAAGAAAGCAATCAATGAAGAACTAAGGTGCTGCAACGAAGAATTAATGCTTCCCATCTCTCTCCCTTCCTGCCGGTCTGTCACTATCTGTCCCTCTCTCTGTCTCTCTCACACACACAAATAAAAGCCTTGAAGTTTATCTACCTGATCACTACCACATTCTTGCTGCCCCTTGGCAAGCACACTTTCCCTCCCCCAATCTCCCAGGGCTGTACTCCATCTTCTCACCACTGACCGCAGAGTTCTATACAGTTACTTTTAGCATAGCCTTCCTTAAACATTTGAGAACTTTTTTTTTTAATTGAGAGGAGGGAGGCAGAGAGATAGACTCCCACATGCACCTCTATCCACGCCCCTTACCCAGTGGCAAGCCCTCTAAGGGCAATGCTCTGCCCATCTGGGCATTGCTGGGCAACCAAGCTATCCTCAGTGCCCTGGGCCTAATTCACTGGAACCATAGAGCCAGGGCTCCTGACCGGGAATCAAACCCAGGGCATCCACACACTGGGCCAATTCTCACGCACTGAGCCAACCAGGCCACATTTGAGAACTTAAGATAAATGAAGCACTGAGAAGAATAATGTACATAAAGAAACTATCGGGAAAACAAGTTTGTAACAAATGTTTTTTTAGGTTTGCTCACTTATACTGGCGCAGTGCCTTGTGTGTAGTTTATGGAAGACTGTGGTGCCTGCCCTCAGGACAGACTGCAAATTGCGAATTGTTTCCTGGTTGGGAGGGACGATTGTTTGCTACTGTTTGCTGGAGAAGGGTTTTTTTCTCCAGCCTGTTTTGCTGGGCAGAGGAGTGCAGTGAGAATCCAGAGAGAGAGAGAGAGAGAGAGAGTCCAGAGAGAGAGAAAGAGGGTGCTGAGGCTGGTGGGGGCCTAGGAGTCCAGAGGGAGAGTCTGGAAAGTGAGTCAGGGCTTTCAGAGCCCTGAGTGAGAAGGAAGAGGTCTTCCCTGCCTGTTTGCTCGTCTGCCCTTAAAAGAGTTTAATAAACCAAACGGCCCACCATTTTCTGGCTCCACTGTTCCTTTACCACTTGCCCGAATCCAATGAGAACCTGCATGGCCATGGTGACAGCCCCTGGCCCTACATCTGGTGTAGTGGGCAGGACTCAGATCAGATTGGTATGGAGCCACAGCCACCCTTGAGGGGTGGGATCGTTGTTACAGCTGTCCTTTTGAGGACCGTGGGCTGGCTGTTTTTTACAGCCCTGCGAGAGGAAATTGAGAGCTGAGGTTGAGAGCTCCAGAGTAAGCTGCAAACTGAGTAGGAGCAATGGCTTGAACTAGAGAAGGAGGCCGATCAGCTTCAAGAGCTGCAGATGCAGGCTGAGCACCGACGGCGCCTGGAACTAAAAGATCTTGAAAAAGGAGACTGAATGGGTTTGCGAGTTGCAGTTTGCCCTGGAAGTTAAATGCTGGCAGCAGCAGTTGTTGGAGGAACAACTGTGGGGTTCAGCTTCAGGCTGAGAGCCGGCAGCCACAGGAGCGGAAGATGGAGCTGTGCCAGCAGAGCGGCTCTGAGGTGTCAGGAGCAGGTGTTTCTGGCTCCTCTTCAGAGGACGAGGCGGCTTGGGCTGAAGTTGCTGTCTGCACACTCAGCTTGGCCAGTGGTCATCCAGCAGGTAAAAACCCAGCAGCAAAGAGTACCTACTGAGCCCCTGGTAGACTTGCTGCAATTGTGGGACATAGGGGTGAACGGCATCATGCTCTCTGGAGCAGAGGTGGAGAGGTTGGCCACTGTTGTCATGCACTCTTCCTTAGGCAGTGTCTTCAGAGCTGCCATGATGGCAGGGATGAGGGGGGAGGCCTGAGGCCCTATATCAGGGGTCCCCAAATTTTTTACACAGGGGGCCAGTTCACTGTCCCTCAGATCGTTGGAGGGCCAGAGTATAAAAAAAACTATGAACAAATCCCTATGCATACTGCACATATCTTATTTTAAAGTAAAAACACAAAACGGGAACAAATACAATATTTAAAATAAAGAACAAGTAAATTTAAATCAACAAACTTGCCAGTATTTCAATGGGAACTATGCTCCTCTCACTGACCACCAATGAAAGCGGTGCCCCTTCTGGAAGTGTGGCAGGGCCGGATAAATGGCCTCAGGGGGCCACATGCAGCCCGCGGGCCGTAGTTTGGGGACCCCTGCCCTATATGAACCTAGTTGCCTGTAATGGACCTTTACCTTGGTGATTTGCAGACAGCTGAGCTGTCTTATCATGGACTGACTCTTAAGCCTGCAATCAGAGTGGGGCACCAATTTCCTTGTTGAATGGACATGCCACTTTGGACAGTATGAGACCCTGCTGGGGGGGGGGAGGGTGCAGCTCTGGTGGAAGCCTTCCTGAACCAGGGACACTGCCCTGGAATACACAGGCCCTCTCACCTACCCTGGAGTAGGGGCTAGAGAAGGGCCCCTTCGGTTCGCACCTTGGGCAGAGTGCTTAGGGAGACACTGTGAAGGGCACTTCTGTAATTGTTGCAATTGTACGGAAATATAGAAATTTTTTTTTTAGCAAATAGGTAATTTAAAGGCTCTTAGCAATGCTAAGTTACTTCATTTAGCTTCTCTCCTTATCTTAAACTATACATTTCTCACTATTGTGGTGTCAGGGATAGGTTGTAAATCCTAGAATGTTCAGGAATGTTTTTGCTAGATATGAGAAACATTTATCACTACTGTGTTATCTTATGGTCTTAGTGTGTAGAAATGTTTTTTCCTTTTAATGGATCCTATAGATAAACGTTGTAACAAGACAGTAAAATTTAATGAGCTTGTCTGTGAGATTAATGTGATTTTTGCCTTTAAAAGCTGGTCCCAAACTGTGTTCGGGGCTGCATGATTTGAAGACTTTGGTCTCTGTGCAGTCTCCAGCTTTGAAATAAAGACTCCTTAATTTGGCTACCTAACTAGTGTGGCAAAATGGGTGTTTCTCACTGTTCAACAGTATAACTTGTGCTGTTGTTTGTATTTGTAGTGTACCTCATTCCTTGCACAGGAATACCTGTGGTGTGAATTGTGAAGTGAGCAAAAGGGGCGGAATGTTGGGCAAACAAATTTGTAACAAAATTTTTTTAGGTGTACTCGCTTGTATTGGGGCAGTGCCTTGTGTGTATAGTCTATGGAAGGTTGTGGTGCTTGCCCTCAGTACAGTAGACTGCAAACTGCGGATTGCTTTCCTGCTTAGAAAGGGCAGTTGTTTGTTATTGTTCGCTGGAGAAAGGTTTTTTTTCCCCAGCCTGTTTTGCTGGGCAGAGGAGTGCAGAGAGAATCCAGAAAGAAAGAGAGAGAGAGAGAGTGCAGAGAGAGAAAGAGGGTGCTGAGGCTGGTGGGGGCCCAGGAGTCTAGAAAATGAGTCAGGGCTTTGGGAGCCCTGAGTGAGAGGGAAGCAGTCTTCCCTGCTGTTTGTTCGTCTGCCCTTACGAGACTTTAATAAATGGAACAGCCCACCATTTTCTGACTCCGCAGTTCCTTTACAGTCTGCCCAAATCCAATGAGAACCTGCATGGCCATGGCGATGGCCCCTGACCCTACAGAAGCTTAAAATAAAGATGACTAAGATTTAGGTCAATCAACCAACAATTTACATTGCACCTCCTATGTCCTTAGGCACTGTCAAAGATGAGGGGAAGCAGCAGTGGTGAGAGCAACCAGGGACAGACCATGAAGCTGAATTTCAGTGAAGGTTCAGGGAACAGGTAAGTGTGAGCCCCTGAAAGAGAATCTGGAAGGAAAGACAATTCCTAGTTGGGAAATTCTGCAAAGATCCCAATTATAACAGCTGCCATTTACTAAGTCCCAGTTTTGTGCAAGGTGCTTGCTTTATAGATATAACTATTAATTTTTAGAATACCAATCATTTCAAAGTAGGTGTTTTTATTTGCTAATGTAGACCCTGAGGCCCAGAGAGTTAAGTGACATGCTTCATATTACAAATGAAGGAACAGTGGATGGAGTCATGATCTGAATCCAGGATAACCCACTCCAAAGCCCAAGCAAGGTACTATATTAATATTAAACCCTCCTACCACTGTTGTTTTTTTTTATATCCAGTAGGGAAACAGAGGCAGAGAGGTAATGAATGATAACTATGAGGCAGCCATAAGTGTTCCAAAAAGTTCAAGGGTTTAAAAGATATAAGGCAGAAGAAAACCCAGATAACTACAATCAAACACAGACTGTTGTGCTTCAAAGAGTGCTCTTTTAATGTGACTTTGCTCATAGGTGATGGGTAAATAAGGAATTATATCAGTGTAATGTGGAAGTCATGTTAGTTCATTAGCAACTTTCCAGCTTTCATGTTTGATGTGCTACACCTAAAGAGAACAGTTCAGCAATATCAAAAGACCTTAAGAAACATCAAATTGAATAGAAGTGCCTTCCTCAAATGTAGTAATTGGTAGGTTTCCACTTTTATTAAGCCATCTAGTGAAGCAGTAGTACAAATGAAGGAGATACAAAGAAATTTACCTCGAAATGAAAATTATGGATTAACGAAGAAGACCTTGCATCAGATTTTTAGTTTTGATGAACAAAGTCACTCTGTTGGAGGTGAAGACTCTCTGAAACCTACTTCCAAAAGGAGGAAGCACACATCCCAGGTCACAGGGGGAAAAGGACTGACTGGGATTCAATGTTTAAATGTTGGAGAATATTTAACTGTCAATGTTTTAATTGAGATTGTTGTATTTTTTAGGGTTCTTGTTACAAGTTTCCTAAGTGTTGAGTGGTCGACCCTAATCCTTTTTATTCCATAAACCCATTTTCAGTAATATAATTTCAGAATGTGGATCATTTGGACCTGGTCAGGTAACTCAGTTGGTTAGAATGTTGTCCCAATACTCCAAGGTTGCAGGTTTTGATCCCCGGTAAGGGCACATATTAGAATCAACCAATGAATGCATAAATAAATGGAAAAACAAACTGATGTTTTTCTCTTTCCTTTTCACTCTAAAAATATCAATAAATTAAAACAAAACAATTTGGGGTGGTGGACACACAATGCAATATATAGATGCTGTAGTGCAGCTGAAACCTGTATAATTCTATTAACCAAATAAATATCACCCAAATAAATTCAATTAAAAAAATTAAAAAGAAAAATAGGCCCTGGCCGGTTGGCTCAGCAGTAGAGCGTCGGCCTGGCGTGTGGGGGACCCAGGTTCGATTCCCGGCCAGGGCACATAGGGGAAGCGCCCATTTGCTTCTCCATCCCCCACCCCCTCCTTCCTCTCTGTCTCTCTCTTCCCCTCCCGCAGCCAGGGCTCCATTGGAGCAGAGATGGCCCAGGCGCTGGGGATGGCTCCTTGGCCTCTGCCCCAGGCGCTAGAGTGGCTCTGGTCGCGGCAGAGCGACGCCCCCGGAGGGGCAGAGCATCGCCCCCTGGTGGGCGTGCCGGGTGGATCCCGGTCGGGCGCATGCGGCAGTCTGTCTGACTGTCTCTCCCCGTTTCCAGCTTCAGAGAAATACAAAAAAAAAAAAAAAAAAAAAAGAATGTGGGCCTTTTAAAAAATCCACATAAAGTTTTTAGAGGCTACCAGAGACTTAGAAGAATAGTGTCAGGAAGCTCAATAGAGCTAAAGATGGCAAACAAAATTAAAAAGTGTTATATGTGGAGTAAGAACAGGAAAAGAGCTAAGTTTATTATTCAAGCCTGAAAGTGTCAGTTGGAGGTAACAGAGAAAGCAGAATTTCTCCAGCCCTTTTGCCTTTGTCTCCTATCGAAGAGAATGATTTTTTTATATATATATAAAAGGAGCAGCAGCAGGAGCTTGGTGACGTGGGGAAGTGAGCTTAAGAGAAAGGATGCAACCCAGAATGCACCAGACTAATTTAAAAGCAATCCAAGGGCACTGACAGAACATGTAATGACTCACTACTGGTGATGTAGGAGCTTCTGAGGAAGAAGGAGGGGCCAGGAGCCTGAAAGAAGGTGGATTCTGTAAACAGCTAGTGATATTACATGACTTCCCATAAAAACTCTTGAACAAGTTATTAGACCCTGTTTTATGGGCCTTGATCTTGAAACAGCATTCATTGGAGCTAGCATGAAGCCGCGACTAGCAAGCAGCTCAGACAAGCCACATAGCCTTCTTAGTCTGAGAGGTTCTAAGTTCATATGCAGGTTCACAGAGAAATTAAAAAGTTAATTCAACAAGCGTTTACTGACTGTGCACTCTATACCAGGATCTCTTCTAGGCTCTGGGCACAGATCAGTGAACACAATAAAAAATAGGCCATGTCTTCACAGTTCCTTAAAAAAGTAAATGAAATTACCATATGACCCAGCAATTCTATTTCTGGGTATATACCCAAAAGAAACAAAAGAAAGAATTCAAACAGATACTTACACCCATGTTCATAGCAACAGTATTCATATAGCTAAAAAGTGAAACAACTTAAATGTGCACGAACAGATGAATGGATAAAAAAAATGCCATATACACCTACAATGGGATGTTATCCAGTCTTAAAAAGAAAAGAAGTTCTGACATATAGCACAAAATGGATGAACCTTGAAAACATTATGCTAAATGAAATAAGCCAGTCACAAAAGTGTAAGTATTATATGATTCCACTTATATGAGGTACCTGGAATAGTCTATTTCTTAGAGACAGAAAGTAGAAGAGTGGTCACCAGGAGGTGGGAGGAGGGGAGAATGAGAGTCATTGTTTATTTGCAGAGTATCAGTTTGGGATGAAAAGTTCTGGGGATGGATGGTGGTGATGGTACTCAACAACATGAATGAACTGTACATTTAAAAATTATAAATTTTATCACCTGACCAGGCAGTGGCGTAGTGGATAAAGCGTTGGCCTGGGACGCTAAGGACCCAGGTTCAAAACCCTGAGATGGCTGGCTTGAGCGCAAGCTCATCCTGCTTGAGTGCCGGCTTACCAGCTTGAGCATGGGATCATAGACATGACCCTATGGTCACTGGCTTGAGCCCAAGGGCCATTGGCTTGAGCCCAAGGTCGCTGGCTTGAGCAAGGGGTCACCAGCCCTGCTGCAGTCCCCTGGTCCAGGCACATATGAGAAAGCAATCAGTGAACAAATAAGATGCCACAATGAAGAGCTGATGGTTCTTATCTTTCTCCCTTCCTGTCTGTCTGTCCTATCTGTCCCTTTCTCAGTCTCTTTCTCACTAAAAAAAAAAAAAAAAAAAGTAAATTTTATCTTATGTATAATTCTACAATTAAAAAAACATTTTTTTACATATAACCTACATTCTGAAAGGGATAGCAGACAATAAACAAAATAAATAAGAAAAAAAATACACTGTATTAGATGTTGTTGATTAATGCTTTGTAGAAAAACAAGCAGAAAGGGGGACAGGGAGTTTGGATGTAGATGGGGTGGTCAGAGAAAGTCTCCCTAATGATCTGACTTGGGTCAGGACCTATAGAAGGTGAGGGAAGCAGCCATGGAGAGACCTGGGAGAGGGACAGTCCAGGCAGAGTCACGGAGAGACCTGGGAGAGGGACAGTCCAGGCAGAGCCACGGAGAGACCTGGGAGAGGGACAGTCCAGGCAGAGCCACGGAGAGACCTGGGGGAGGGACCGTCCAGGCAGAGCCACGGAGAGACCTGGGAGAGGGACAGTCCAGGCAGAGCCACGGAGAGACCTGGGGGAGGGACCGTCCAGGCAGAGCCACGGAGAGACCTGGGAGAGGGACAGTCCAGGCAGAGTCACGGAGAGACCTGGGAGAGGGACAGTCCAGGCAGAGCCACGGAGAGACCTGGGAGAGGGACAGTCCAGGCAGAGCCACGGAGAGACCTGGGGGAGGGACCGTCCAGGCAGAGTCACGGAGAGACCTGGGGGAGGGACAGTCCAGGCAGAGCCACGGAGAGACCTGGGGGAGGGACCGTCCAGGCAGAGCCACGGAGAGACCTGGGAGAGGGCCAGTCCAGGCAGAGCCACGGAGAGACCTGGGGGAGGGACAGTCCAGGCAGAGCCACGGAGAGACCTGGGGGAGGGACCGTCCAGGCAGAGTCACGGAGAGACCTGGGGGAGGGACCGTCCAGGCAGAGTCACGGAGAGACCTGGGAGAGGGACAATCCAGGCAGAGTCACAGGGAGACCTGGGAGAGGGACCGTCCAGGCAGAGCCACGGAGAGACCTGGGAGAGGGACAATCCAGGCAGAGTCACAGGGAGACCTGGGAGAGGGACAGTCCAGGCAGAGCCACAGAGAGACCTGGGAGAGGGACAGTCCAGGCAGAGCCACGGAGAGACCTGGGAGAGGGACAGTCCAGGCAGAGCCACGGAGAGACCTGGGAGAGGGACAGTCCAGGCAGAGCCACGGAGAGACCTGGGGGAGGGACCGTCCAGGCAGAGCCACGGAGAGACCTGGGAGAGGGACAGTCCAGGCAGAGCCACGGAGAGACCTGGGAGAGGGACAGTCCAGGCAGAGCCACGGAGAGACCTGGGAGAGGGACAGTCCAGGCAGAGCCACGGAGAGACCTGGGGGAGGGACCGTCCAGGCAGAGCCACGGAGAGACCTGGGAGAGGGACAGTCCAGGCAGAGCCACGGAGAGACCTGGGGGAGGGACCGTCCAGGCAGAGTCACGGAGAGACCTGGGAGAGGGACAGTCCAGGCAGAGCCACGGAGAGACCTGGGGGAGGGACCGTCCAGGCAGAGTCACGGAGAGACCTGGGGGAGGGACCGTCCAGGCAGAGTCACGGAGAGACCTGGGGGAGGGACCGTCCAGGCAGAGCCACGGAGAGACCTGGGAGAGGGACCGTCCAGGCAGAGTCACAGAGAGACCTGGGGGAGGGACCGTCCAGGCAGAGTCACGGAGAGACCTGGGAGAGGGACAGTCCAGTCAGAGCCATGGAGAGACCTGGGAGAGGGACAGTCCAGGCAGAGCGAGAGGGACAGTCCAGGCAGAGTCACGGAGAGACCTGGGACAGGGACAGTCCAGGCAGAGCCACGGAGAGACCTGGGAGAGGGACAGTCCAGGCAGAGTCACGGAGAGACCTGGGAGAGGGACAGTCCAGGCAGAGTCACGGAGAGACCTGGGAGAGGGACCGTCCAGGCAGAGCCACGGAGAGACCTGGGAGAGGGACAGTCCAGGCAGAGCCACGGAGAGACCTGGGAGAGGGACAGTCCAGGCAGAGCCACGGAGAGACCTGGGGGAGGGACAGTCCAGGCAGAGTCACGGAGAGACCTGGGAGAGGGACAGTCCAGGCAGAGCCATGGAGAGACCATAATACTGAAATGCACCTGGGCTGTCACATACTGGACACATTGGAGTGCAGCTCAGAGGTCTCCTGGAGGGAGCAAGGAGGAGAGCAGGAAGTGAAGTTGAGGAGGCTGTATGAGTGAGGTGGGAATCTTTTAGAGGTTTTTGAGGAGACTGGCTGCATTTAGACTTTAAAACAGTGCTTCTTAAACTCTGTTGTTCATAAGAAATCTCCCAGGGATCAGGTGAAAACACAGATGCTGGTTCAGAAGGTGTAGGGTAGGGCCTGAAATCCAAAAACCACACTTACGGAACACTGAGTCCACTATGATGTGGGAAGCCTAATTCAGCCCACTGAAGGATGAGAGGCCACAGGGAGAAAAACTGAGGCACCCCGGGCTCAGCCAGCCAGTACCAACTGCTAGTGTGTGAGGGAGGTCCTGTGGCTCCTCCTCAGCCAGCGGACCTCCCAGTGGATTGCAGCTGCGTCAGTGAGCACAAGTGAAACCAGCAGAGGAGTGCCTAGCCAACTCGCAGAATTCTAAGAAATAATAAATTGTTACTGTTTTAAACCACTAAGAGTTGAGGTGGTTTGTTATTCAGCAACAGGTAATTGAACCAAAATTAGGGAAGGTGTGGGTAGAAGTAGAAGCAGGTTGTACCTGGCACAAGGACACAGCGGCATCCACCCAAAGGGGAGCCTTTTTCTAGTCTGCATGAAAACATTGACTGGGTCTATCTAACAGCAGCTTACTGAGAAAGGGGTGGGATTCTGGCTATATACTGAAGTTAAGACTGACAGGACGGGGGATGGAGTCAAGAATCACACCAAAAAAAACAAAAACAAAAAAACCCCACCAGATTTCGGGCCTGGGTGACTAGAGTGGGGAAGGCATGGTGTTATGTGAGTTGGGAAGCCTATAGGAGGTACAGATTTGGAAGGAGAGATCCAAAGTTCAATTTTGGATATGATTGTTTATTAGATAGCTTAGTGCAGATGTTAAGGCTGGAATTTGGGAAGAGGTATGTACTGGAGATTTTATTTATTTATTTACAGAGACAGAGAGAGAGAGTCAGCGAGAAGGATAGACAGGCAGGAACGGTGAGGAATGAGAAGCATCAATCATCAGTTTTTCGTTGCGACACCTTAGTTGTTCATTGATTGCTTTCTCATATGTGCCTTGACTGCGGGTCTTCAGCAGACCAAGTAACCCCTTGCTCAAGCCAGCGACCTTGGGTCCAAGCTGGTGAGCTTTGCTCAAACCAGATGAGCCCATGCTCAAGCTGGCGACCTCAGGGTCTCAATCCTGGGTCTTCCGCATCCCAGTCCGACGCTCTATCCACTGCACCACCGCCTGGTCAGGCTGCACTGGAGATTTTAAAAGTCAGCATATTTGCCTGACCTGAGGTGGCTCAATGTTTAGATAAAGCATTGGCCTGGAATGTTACAGTTGCAGTCCAAAACCCCAGGCTCATATGGTCAAGGCACATATGAGAAGCAATTACGAGTTGATGCTTCCTGCTCCTCCCTCCTGCCTTTCTCTCTCCCCTCTTTCTTAAATCAGTAAGTAAAATCTTTAAAAAAATTTAAGAAAATAAAAAAAATCAGTATATTTAAGGTCATGAGTCAGTGAAATCACCGAGACAGTATGTACAGATAGAAAGAATCAAGGATGGAGCCCAGGGAGGAAACAGCAAAGGAGACGGAGTAGCAGCCAAATAGGTCAAGTGTGAGGACCACTGGGCTTCTTCAAGCAGAAGTCATGACCTTGATAAAAGAAGCTTAGTGAGGTGTTGAGGCTAAATCCCTGGTTTACAGTGGGTTAAAATAAATAAATAAATAAACAAATAAATAAATGGAAGGAGAGGAACTGAAGGCAGAATATTGATAAACTATTTTTTTTTCTCATAAAGGTGAGCAGAGAAATGAGCATCAGCTAGAGTGGGGAGGATGTTCAAGCCATTTGTTTGTCTTTGCTTTAAAAAAGAAACCAAAACATTTTATTTATTTATTTTAGAGAGGAGAAAGAGAGAAAGAGAGAAAAGGGAAGGAGGAGCAGGAAGCATCAACTCCCATATGTGCCCTGACCAGGCAAGCCCAGGGTTTCGAATCTGTGGCCTCAGTGTTCCAGGTCAACGCTTTATCCACTGCGCCACCACAGGTCAAGTTGTTTGTTTGTTTTTGCTCTTTTAAGGATGAGAGAAATGACAGCATGTTTATGTACATACAGGAATGACTCCGGTTAGAGGGAACAATTGATGATGCATGAGAGAAGACAGTGGCTGGAACCATGGCCTTGAAGGGCTAGGGATCTAGTGCACAAATAGCAGGGTTGGCTGCAGACAGGGCAGGGATCATGCGTTATTAATGTGTACACGAGAACAGAGGCAGATAGTGGGCAGATGGGGAGAGTAGGAGCCTTTGTGTTCTCTTCTGAGAATTTTAATTTTTAAAGAAAATAGAACACAAGGTCATTAATTGAGAAAGAGGATGAGGAGAGTATTGAGGGAGAGATGAAGTAGCTGCATGAGAAGACAGCAGCTCGTCATAGACCATATGAAAAAATATACTATCCCTGTGGAGTGATACAGCTTGGCTCTAAGAACTAAGTGGGGTAGTAACTGACTGTCAAGAAAGGGAGTGAGTGCCCTGGCCAGATAGCTCAGTCGGTTGGAGCATCATCCCGGATCACGGAGGTTGCCGGTTCGATTCCAGGTCAGGGCACATACAGGAGCAGCTCAATGTTCCTGTCTCTCTCTCTGCCCCTGCCTTTCTCAAATAAATAAATGAATAAATATTAAAAAAAAAAAAAAAGAAAAGAAAGGGAGTGAGTGATGTCAGTTTAAGCAGAGGTTCTTCCACTAGGATTTCACCTTAGTTCTTTTTGAATTTGATATTCTTATGTCAACTCATGCTAGGGCTAAATTAAGGCCTTTATGCAATTCAAAATAATTTTAAATCAGCCTGACCAGGTGGTGGCACAGTGGATAGAGCACTGGACTGGGACATAGAGGACCCAGGTTCAAAACACCAAGGTCACCGAGCGCGGGCTCACCAGCTTGAGCATGGGATCATAAACATGACCCCATGGTCGCTGGCTTGAGCAAGGGGTCACTCACTCTGCTTTAGCCCCCTGGTCAAGGCACATATGAGAAAGCAATCACTGAACAACTAAGGTGCCGCAACAAAGAATTGATGCTTCTCATCTCTCTCTTTTCTTGTCTGTCCCTATCTGTCCCTCTCTCTGTCAGTCTCTTTCTTTCTCTCTCTCTCTCCGTAACACACACACACAAAAATAATTTAAATCAGAAGACAGGTAGAAGAAAGTTCAATAACATCTCCCTTATGGTAATGACTCTGGCTTTTTGTTTGTTTTTAAAATATATTGAATATTAAATTCTTTGCAAGATCGTTTGTTTTGCTGTTCTACTTTATTGGTGCCTTCCACCTGGGTTTGGTGCTCTTTGGATAAATGCAGACCCCTGCAGACCCCAGATAAGGAGCTACAAAGCTAGCCTGACCAGGTGGTGGCGCAGTGGATAGAGTGTCGGACTGGGATGCGGAGGACCCAGGTTCGAGACCCCGAGGTCGTCAGCTTGGACCCAAGGTCACTGGCTCGAGCAAGGGGTTACTCAGTCAGCTGAAGGCCTGCGGTCAAGGCACATATGAGAAAGCAATCAATGAACTAGGGGGTCGCAACGAAAAACTGGTGATTGATGCTTCTCATTTCTCTCAGTTCCTGTCTCTGTCCCTATCTCTCTCTCTGACTCTCTCAGTCTCTGTAAAAAAAATAATAATAAATAAAATAAATATTTCTGTAACCATATTTAAAAAAAAAAAAAGCTAGAGAGGCAACTAAAAAATCTGATGAACAGAGAGATTTTGTATGGCCATAACTGCCGCCATCATGGCCATTCACATGTAGGTTCTCACTGGATTCAGGCAGATGGTAAAGAAACAGTGGGGGGGGGGGGGGTAGATAAAGAAACAGTGGAGCCAAAAAATGGCAGGCCATTCCTTTATTAAAGTCTTGCACCGGCTGATGAGCAAAGAGGCAGGGAAGACCTCTTCCCTCTCATTCAGTAACTCCCAAAGCCCTAACACATTCTCAGGTTCCACAACCAGGAGAGTCTTCTGTCCCTCCTAGAATCAAAGGCTCCACCAGTCTCAGCAGAGCTCGCTCTGGTTCCCCATCTGCACACTTTCTGTCTGCCAAACATGGCTCCTTTCTCCTTCTCTCTGCAAAACTTGCTTGTTCTTCAGTACTCTGCATTCTCTCTGCTCTCACTCTGCTAATACGATTTCTTTCTTCCCCTTCTCTTTCTGCTCTCTCTTTTCAAAACTTTCTGGCAGAAAAACCTCTCCTCCAGCAAATATTAGCAAAACAATGGCCCTTCCCAAGCAGGAATGCAATCCACAATTTGCAATCAACTGCCCTGCTCTGAGACCAAGCACACACATGGCTGCCCAGTGCCATTTTGTAAAAATAAAAGTGAGCAAACTCAAAATATACAAATTTTATAAACTCACTTGCCCAACAGATTTCAAATGACCAGAGAAATGGGCCAAGTTGAACATGATGAGAATTTATTAGATTCTCTGCTCTTAGGTCCAGAAAACCAATGAACTCACAAGTAAAATGGGGAGTGGGGAAGAATGGGGAAGCTATGGCTCAGCGGCAGCCTATATAAAAAGGCTTACAGTGGGATCACTATAAAGCAATTGATACTGGAACAATATACCCCAAAATAGCAGTAAGAGTGATAGGCAGGTTAAAGAATATGGGATGATTTTTATTTTCTTCTACAGTGTGCTTTCCTTAATCTTCCAAATTTCTTTTTTTTCTTTTTTAATGAGAGAGACAGAGACAGAGAGAAACAGAGAGAGACAGAGAGAGGGACAGACAGACAGGAAAGAAGATGAGGGGCATCAATTCTTCGTTGTGGCACCTTAGTTGTTCACTGATTGCTTTCTCATATGTGCCTTGACCAGGGGGCTCCAGCCGAGCCATTGACATTGGGGGCTCAAGCCAGTGACCTCAGGATTCAAGCCAGTGACCTCTGGGCTCAAGCTAGTGACCATGGGGTTCTGTCTATGATCCTACACTCAAGTCAGTGACCCCGCATTCAAGATGGTGAGCCTGCGCTCAAGCCGGTGACCTTGCGGTCTCGAGCCTGGTTCCTCTGCGTCCCAGGCCAGCGTTCCATTCTCTGCGCCACCACCTGGTCAGGCTATCTTCCAAATTTCTCACGATGATAATTACTCAAAAAAAATTTAAACTTGCTGTTATATTTGGCATCATTAATATAGTCTCTAATAATGGAAGCCAAGTGCAGCCCTCCTTTGCGCCACTTCTTGACTGCTGAGTTGCATCTGGATGTCACAGTTTTGACATAAGCAGCCAACATTGTGAATGATTTAGAAACCATGTCAGATAAAGAAAGCTTGCAACAGAAAGCCCATGGAGGAACTTGGGGAGAGCCTAGGATTTGAATGCTGTCTTCAAATATGCCAAGGGATGACCTGTACAAACGGCAGAAACTAATGGAAGACAGATGCCCCGCCCTCCCCCAGAAAGAAGAGCACACTGGACAAATGCTTCAGGTACTGAACAGAATTCTAACATAGAGTGAGTAACTTAACTAGCTGACCACAAGGACTTTTATCACCTTAATTTTGGCGTAAAATCTTTAAAAAAAAAAAGAAAACAAAAGAAAGAAAGTGTTCTGCTCTGGTCAGATAGCTGAGTTAAACAGAGCATTGTCCTGATAGCGGGATCGATGATCCCTGATCAGGGCACATAAAAGAAACAACCAATGGCTGTATAAATAAGTGGAACAATAACTTGATGTTTCCTCTCTCTCTTTCTCTCAAATCAATAAATATATTAAAATATTTTTTTGAGTCTTTTAAAAAAAGTGTTTAGAATTCACATCAAAATCACATTTTGAACTGGTAAAATCTCAGTGAAGTCTGTGGTTGGGTTAACAGTATTGTACCATTATTAATTTCTTGTTTTTTCAAAAAATGTACCATGGTCATGTAAGATATTGACATTAAGGGAAACTGTCTGAAGGGTACATGGGAAATCTCTGTACTATTTTTGAAACTTTTCTATAAATCTAAAATTATTCCAAAATAAAATGTTTTTTAAAAATTAAAAATTTGAACTCATATAAAAGCACTTTTCTCAGACTAAAGGTCACAGAGTGTCCTGAGAGTTGATGAGCTAGTGACCTTCAGGCTTCAAGTATCAAAACTATAATCTGGCCCTGGCCAGTTGGCTCACTGGTAGAGCGTTGGCCTGGTGTGCAGGAGTCCCGGGTTTGATTCCCAGCCAGGGCACACAGGAGAAGCGCCCATCTGCTTCTCCACCCCTCCTCCTCTCCTTCCTCTCTGTCTCTCTCTTCCCCTCCCGCAGCCAAGGTTCCATTGGAGCAAAGTTGGCCTGGGCGCTGAGGATGGCTCCATGGCCTCTGCCTCAGGCACTAGAATGGCCCTGGTTGCAACAGAGCAACGCCCCAGATGGGCAGAGCATCACCCCCTAGTGGGCATGCTGGGTGGATCCCGGTCGGGCACATGCAGGAGTCTGTCTGACTGCCTCCCTGTTTCCAACTTCAGAAAAATACCAAAAAAACCCCAAAAAAACTATCATCTAAGCCCTAGCCGAGTAGCTCAGTTGGTTAGAGCATCCTCCCCATATACTAAGGTTGTGGGTTGGACACCTGGTCAGGGTACATACAAGAAGCAACCAATGGCCTGACCAGGCAGTGGTGAGGTGGATAGTGTCGGACTGGGACACGGAGGTTTCAGGTTCGAAATCCCAAGATCACGAGCTTGAGTGCAGGCTCACCAGCTTGAGTGCAGGGTAGCTGGCTTGAGCATGGAATCATAGACATGACCCCATGGTCACTGGCTTCAGCTCAGGGTTGCTGGCTTGAGCAAGAGGTCACTCAATCTGCTGGAGTTCCCCACGGTCAAGGCACACATGAGAAAGCAGTCAATGAACAACTAAAGTGCTGCAACAAAGAACTGATGCTTCTCACCCTGGCCGGTTGGCTCAGTCGGCCTGGCGTGCGGGGGACCCGGGTTCGATTCCAGCCAGGGCACATAGGAGAAGCGCCCATTTGCTTCTCCACACCCCCCTCCTTCCTCTCTGTCTCTCTCTTCCCCTCCCGCAGCCAAGGCTCCATTGGAGCAAAGATGGCCCGGGCGCTGGGGATGGCTCCTTGGCCTCTGCCCCAGGTGCTAGAGTGGCTCTGGTCGCAGCAGAGCGACGCCCCAGAGGGGCAGAGCATCGCCCCCTGGTGGGCAGAGCTTCGCCCCTGGTGGGCGTGCCGGGTGGATCCCGGTTGGGCGCATGCGGGAGTCTGTCTGACTGTCTCTCCCTGTTTCCAGCTTCAGAAAAATACAAAAATACAAAAAAAAAAAAGAACTGATGCTTCTCATCTCTTTCTTCCTGCCTGTCTGTCCCTTTCTTTGTCTCTTCTGTAACAAAAATAAAGAATCAACCAATGACTGCATGAATAAGTAGAAAAGCAAATTAATGTTTCCTCTCTCTAAAATCAATTAAAGAGAAAGAATTGTAATCTATATTTATGATTTACAGTTTATAAAACATACATTTTTTTAGCTCCTCCCCAAGAATGTGTTGTAAGCAGGGTTGGTATTATCATTCTGTACAAGCCAAGAAACTTGGGCAGCTCAGCAAACACAGCATCACTCAGCAGTTGGCTGAGCCAGGTTTCAAATCTGCCTCTTCATTTCAAGCTTCCTACTGCCATACACTACCAACTCTCCAAGATCTGGAAACATCCTGCTCTGACTCCAGTGAAATTTTCTGTTTACATGTCCCCGGATTTGGTTCTCTGAGTTTTACTGTAAATGGAAAGTGTTCACTGTTGCACTGTTTGCAAGAGTGACAAATATCTGACTGTCCACTGGCAGAGGAATGATTAAATAAGTCAGGCTATTCATTCTGGAAACAATATAGTTGTTAAGAAGAATGTGGTAGATCTGCAGTTACTGGGACAGGACATATGGTTAGATGGAAAAAGCAAATTGCTGGGGTCAATGTGTAAAAAAAGCTTTGTAAAGAAAGTAAATTAAATGTTTATAAAAACATTTATGTTTTTAAAAAATGTTTTAGATTTCATTTATTGATTTTAGAGAGAGAGGAAGAAAGAAGAGGATGAGACAGAAACATCGATCTATTTCTGTATGTGCCCTGACCAGGGATAAACCAGCAACCTTTGCATATCAGAATGACACTCTAACCCAGTGGTAGTCAACCTGGTTCCTACCGCCCACTAGTGGGCGTTCCAGATTTCATGGTGGGCGTTAGTGGAGCAACCAAAGTATAAATAAAAAAAATAGATTTAACTATGGTAAGTTGTTTCATAAAGATTTATTCTGCCAAACTTAGCAAAAACCCGACATAAAGTACTTGGTAAGTAATTATTATTATATGTTTTAACTTGCTGTAACTCTGCTTCCCTACTTTATAAATTACCATTACTGTGGAACCGGTGAGCGGTTAGAAAATTTTACTACTAACAGAGATACAAAAGTGGGCGGTAGGTATAAAAAGGTTGACTACCCCTGCTCTAACCAACCAAGCCAGGGCAAAAACATTTACTTACTTACTTATTTACTTATTGGGGGGGGGGATGGAAAGAAAAAGAGAAGCATCAACTCGTCTTTACACTTAGTTGTACACCCACTGATTACTTCTCTTACATGTCCTGCCTGGGGCTCGAACCAGCAACCTCAATGCTCAGGGATGACACTCTATCTACTGTACCACCAGCCAGGGCAAACTTTTTTTTTTTTTTTTTCAGAGACAGAGAGTAAGAGAGAGGGATAGACAGGGACAGACAGACAGGAACAGAGAGATGAGAAGCATCAATCATTAGTTTTTCGTGTGTGTTGCAACACCTTAGTTGTTCATTGATTGCTTTCTCATATGTGCCTTAACCGCAGGCCTTCAGCAGACCGAGTAACCCCTTGCTCAAGCCAGCGACCTTGGGCTCAAGCTGGTGAGCTTTTTGCTCAAACCAGATGAACCGGCACCCAAGCTGGCAACCTCGGGGTCTCGAACCTGGGTCTTCCATGTCCCAGTCCGACGCTCTATCCAGTGCGCCACCACTTGGTCAGGCCAAACATTTATTTTTAATGTTTGTAAAAAAAGCAAATTAAAATAAAATTATAAACACACACACACACACACACACACCTGCGCAAACATACATAAAAGAAACGGTCAAGGACATGGAATAGTTTTTTAATGAAAGCAACAACAAAGTAAACAAAGTTCAGAAACCCTGTGATAAAAGGGGGAGTAGTTTTCTCTCCATTATCTCCAGTTGCTATCCCATTTCTCTCCTATCTCTCGTCCAACAAAGAAATAACATTCCCCTCTTCCTTCCCTTCTCAGTCTTGGAAGGACTGCAGCACTGGTCTTTCTTTCAGGGGGAGGCCTGGGGCTGAGGACCACAAGATTTGGGGTTTCACCCAAATCCTAACCAACAGCAAGTGAACATCAAGATCGATTTTGCTTACTCACCCCCTCCTTTTGTTGTTAACCCAGATACACCTTCGTTTCTTTGTGGCCCTTGTTCCCCTAAATCTCTTATCACTGAGGCATCGGATCCTTTGCCACCTGAGTTTGCCAACCTACTTATTTGCTCTGGACCTGCCCAACACAAGAGCAGCTCCCCCAATCCTCTTTCCCATGGGAACCGGCCCTGAAATTCTGCTCCCTTTCTCCTTCCTTCTCTTTCATGTGCCCCTGCCAGTAGGGTGGAGTGAAACTTTCAGAGCAGTATACCATGTCGGAAAGAACAGAGACTTGGGAGTAAATCAGACATGGCAAAAAATCCCGCCTCTGCTATTATTAGCCACATGACCTTGGGAGAATTCTCCTTAGCCTCTGAAAATTTCTTAACTTCTATGAACCTCAGTTTTTGCTTCGGTAAAATGAGAATAAAACCTGCTCATAGGGTTGTGGTGAAAAATAACTGAGATGAAAAATACTGAGTGTCTACTCCAGAGTGGGTAAAACCTAGGAAGTTCCTAGTGTAATCAGGTGGAAAGGGATGGCCTTTAATCATGGGCAGGCAGAGCCCACCACGCCAGGTTTCACTCCATCCTATTTCTAACAGGGTGACTTATGCACTAGGCACAGCAGGCACAGTGCTGAGGGTCCACAGAGCTTGCAGAGACCCATGAAAATGGTTTTTAATGATTTTAATTGTAATGACTTTAATTTCTCTTAAAATCACAAGAAAAAAATCAATTGTTTAGGTCAAGGAAATTGTATATTGTGATATCCATCAATTATTCATAATAAATACAACTGTTAATGATTTAGTTATATTTTTCCTTATACCAACATAGTGGTAAAATACAAATTTTATTTTTACTTATTTATTTAATTCTTGCTCCCCCCTTTAAATTTATTGGGGTGACACTGATTAACAAAATTATACAGGCTCCAGGTGAACAATTCCACATCATCAATACACTGTATTGTGTGTTCACTTCCCCAAGTCAAGTCTCCTCTGTCACCCTTGATCCCCTCTGTATCTTCCTCCACCTCCCTCTGCCCCCCCACCCAGCAATTACCATGCTGTTGTCTTTGTCCCTGAGTTCTTTTATAATTTTTAATGTATATCTTTTTAAATGGAGGGACAAGCCAACAAAGGCAAAGTGCCAAGGGTCCATGAAAGTCATACACAGCCCTCAGTTTCAACACTCCAAGAAGTTAACTCCTCTGGGAGATTTTTATAGTCTGACAGGGGGGAAAAGATGTGAAGGAATGGAGATGGGGAGATGGGGAAAGAGATGTGCAAGACCCACAGTGATCTTGTCCTTTAAAAATATAAGTCCTCTGAGCGGGGGAATTGTCCATACAATCCCAAAGCTCGCCAGCTGGAGCCCAAGGTCACTGGCATGAGCATGGGAACACTGGCTCAGCCATGGTCAAGACATGTACAAGAAGCAATCAATGCCCAAATAAAGTAAAACCAGCTACAAGTTGATGCTTCTCACCCTCTCTCTCCCTTCCTCCCTCTCTCTCTCTCTCTCTCTCTCTCTCTCAAAAACCAAACCAAACCAAAACAAGCCTTCACTGTGTTTGTGATTTCTCCCTTCCAGTCTTTGAACTTATATATGATTCAACAATTCCACTTCTGGGTAAACATATCCAAAAGAATAAAAAGCAGGAACTTAGATATTTGTACGCCATTTTCACAGCAGTATTATTCACAGTAATCAAAAGATGGAAACAACCCAAGTATCAATAAATGAATGGATAAACAAAATGATATATATTATATCTATATATACAAAATTATATATCTATTACTCAGCTTTAAAAAGGAAATAAAATTCTGACACATGCCACAACATGGATGAACCCTGGAGATGTTATGCTAAGTGAAATATGTCAGACACAAAAGGACAAGTAAGTATTGCATGACTCCACTTCTATGAGGTACTTAGTCAAATTTATACAAATAGAAAGTATAACAGTGATTACCAAGGGCTGGGGCGAGAAGGAATGTGAAGCTACTGTTTAATGCAGTGGTAGTCAACCTGGTTCCTACCACCCACTAGTGGGCGTTCCAGCTTTCATGGTGGGCGGTAGTAGAGCAACCAAAGTATAAATAAAAAGATAGATTTAACTATAGTAAGTTGTTTTATAAAGATTTATTCTGCCAAACTTAGCGAAAATCCGACATAAAGTACTTGGTAAGTAATTATTATTATATGCTTTAACTCGCTGTAACTCTGCTTTATAAATTTTATAAAGTAAAGTTACTCCCCTACTTTATAAATCACCATTACTGTGGAATCAGTGGGCGGCTAGAAAATTTTACTACTAACAGAGATACAAAAGTGGGCGGTAGGTATAAAAAGGTTGACTACCCCTGGTTTAATGAATAGTTTCAGTGTAGGAAAAAGTTCTGGAGATGGATGGTAGTGACGGTACTCCAGCATTGTGAATGTTAATACTTAATATTACTACACTGTACACCAAAAAAAAAGTTAAAATGGTAACATTTAGATTATGTATATTTTACCACAAATTTTTAAAAAATTAAAAAAGAGCCTGACCAGGCGGTGGTGCAGTGGATAGAGTGTCGGGCTGGGATGCAGAGGACCCAGGTTCGAGACCCCGAGGTCGCCAGCTTGAGCACGGGCTTATCTGGCTTGAGCAAAAGCTCACCAGCTTGAGCCCAAGGTCACTGGCTCGAGCAAGGGGTTACTCGGTCTGCTGAGGCCCGCGGTCAAGGCACATATGAGAAAGCAATCAATGAACAACTAAGGTCTCACAAAGAAAAACTGACGATTGATGCTTCTAATCTCTCTGTTCCTGTCTGTCTGTCCCTGTCTGTCCCTCTCTCTGACTCTCTCTGTCTCTGTTAAAAATGTAAATAGTTCCCCTTCTGCCCAAGTGCTAATTCCTTGGCTAGCTGCTGAAGCATCACCTCTTTATCCCCAGGCAGGTTTATTTGGGAGGTCCTCCGCCCTCTCCTCAGGAACACCCTCCAGGGTAAGTGCAATCTCTGCAGTTTCACACATGACAAGGCTACCTTTACCTGGAACACCAGCTACACCCTGCTCTGCCTGTATATATCTCATCCCTCCACAAGGGTAAGGGTTCCATCCCTTCCCCACTCATGAAGCCTTGCTGACCAATCTAAACTTCTACACATTTCTCCCTTTTCTTATCTCTCACCAGACAACTCTAACAGTCTGAATTGTGCGCATCACCAGACATAGAGGACACTGCTTTAGACTTTCCTTGGGTTGTCACTCACCTGTTTACACATCAATAAAACAGAGAATGTCTGTCCCAATGACAAATGAAACTGTATATGAAAACAAAGCTGTATAGACCAATCAAGTTTTTATTTCTCCCTTAACTTATCTAGTACATAATGAAAATAATCAGTGACTATATCATTTCATAACCAGCTCAGCTTAGTTATGAAAGGAAAGGTGGGAATCATTCTCAACATGAGAGATGGATCTCTGCCTGAGCACAGCTCCAGGAACAATGGTGTGTGCTACTGGCGAGTATCATCAGAGGAGCGGAATTGGAAAGCAGGCAGAATTCCTTTCCAGGTAAAGGTGGGTTTTTAACAAGCATCTAATAATAATAATAAAAATAATAATAATAATAACCAATGTTAATGAGTGCTTATTAGACCTGAGACACTGTACTAGGTGTTTTATATAGGTTGTCTCATTTCATCCTCCCAAATAACCTCATAAAATAGGCACTATTTTCCCATTTTACAAGTAGGAAACTGGAGCTTAGAGGTTAGATAACTCACTCAGGGTCACAAAGCTTTAAGTGGTAGTGCCAAGAACTGGCTCAGGTCCATGAGATTTAGATTCAAGCTGCACTAAAGTGCACACTCTAATTGCCTAGTAGTAGTACCTTTTCAGCTGTGAGGGAAGCAAAGAGGGGTGGGAGAGTCTTCTCATCTGGCTTGAGGCCTCAGGGAATACCAGGTCTGGGCTGGGGTGAGCATGTTGAACAAGCCTCTACCATTCCCACTGAAAAAGGACTTCACCTACCTCCTAAAGAAGGCATGGTTGGGAGGCTGGTCATTGCGGGAAGTGGATAGGCACCGTGAGGAACAAGCAGATCTGCACCAAGAGGGGAAAAGATAGGCATGAGGTGGGTGGACACCTGCTTGGGGCTAGAGACAACTGGAAATCCCAGAAAAACCGTTGGTGCCAGATTTTCTGGAGTTCATTCCCAACTCCCTCTTTTCCCTGTGGAGCTAGCTTTAAACCCTTGTTTGGTTCCCCTGAGTATCTCCTCAGGCTGCTGTTACAAGTGCATATCCGTGAGACCACCTGTATTTGGGGTGCATTATCTCTTAACGTTCTACCCCGACATCCTTTCACTGGATCACAACATTTACCTACAATTTCTAAAAGACCGAGCAAATTAGGCCAAAGTATGCAGATTAGCAGCGGCCCAAGTTTCACCAAATCGCAGTAACTGGTACCTAGTTTTTTCACAGCCGGATTTGGGCGGAGCCATCCCCTCGGTGTCAGGAAGGGGTGTGCAGTACCTGCGCCCAGGCTCGGGGCCACGAGGGGCTGAAAGGTGCCCTGGGGTTGGAGGTGGAGGTTGAGCCAGGCAGAGGAAACTTGAGGTGAGGGTCCTCAGTTGCCTTCTGGCTGTAGACAACCAGTCCACCGGGCTTGGTCCACTCCCCTCAGTCCTCCTTCATTGTCCACTGCGCCATCCGCGCACAGTAGACTGAACTCCACTAGCCGGCTACTAAGACTGAACTCCACTTGGCCGAGCCCGAATTTCGGGCGCCGTGGGGACCCCTCGACAGCTCGGCTAACTTAGGGTCTCGCCCTGCAGCCCCACCCCCAGCCCTCCAGCGTTACCAGCACCCGGTGGGCTCGCTGCGAGGGTGGCCCAGCAGCCGAGACGCCAGCTCCAGACGAGAGACAAGCTCCGGCCGCTCCCGGTTTCAGTTCCTGCGGGGGACCGAGGTGGCGGCAGTGTGAGTGTGGGCGACCGAGCTCGCTTGGCTCTCCGCCCTTTTCAGGTCCCCTCCTCCGCATGCTCACCTGACCGGTCTGACGGGCTCTGTGGAAGGGCCGGCGCCACTCCGCGCGTCCTTTTGAACTACACGAGGGCGGGAACTGCAGAGCTCCGCGCAGAACTACCGAGGGACACGAGCAGCCGGAAGCTGCGGAGCGACACGCAGAGTTAGCTGCGAAGGCCCGCGAGGGGGTTGGGGGGCGGCCGAATGGGTGGGACAGGAAAAGAGGAGAGAAACCGCCCTCTGCAATTCCCTCTGCCCGCTGGGCCGCTTCTGCTTCCCGGGAGGAAAGGCTTGCCTTTCCTTCTTCGATTGTCACTTTAACCTCCTTCCGAAGCCGCTAGCTCCCTCCCTCGCCCCGAGCCTTGGGGGCGTGGGTGGGGGGGATGGCTGGGAACTGAACCTTGGCTAACTGGGATCTGCCCGTTTCCCCACGATCGACATTTTTTGAGTTTTCAACCAATGTGGGAAATTACATTTACTTGCGTTTGCATATCATTTACGTAAGTAGGTCTGTGTCCAGAAACTTGGAGCATAAAGGTAACTTAGTGACACACCGCGGGTTGGAAAGCGGGAGGCAAGGTGGAGAGAAAAATGTCGGGCGATCCAGATTTTCCTTGTCAGATGTTCATCTGAGGTAGTGGAGTTGCACGGACTTTGGGTTCAAACAGTCCCAGCTCGGCAGCTGGTTAACTGTGACTTGGGGCAAATTACTTAACATTTCTGAAATCTGTTACCTCATCCCTGAAATAGGGAACTGAAAATAATGTCTGTAAAAGCCATTTCATTTCCCAGGCACATTTCATTTCTTGCACATGCTAAGAACCTCGATTTAATGCCATACTTTAGTAACCTCTTGACTCACTTCTTTGTGGCAGAAAATGTTACCAAATGAATGACAAACACAATGACTAAGGACGGGATAGTAGGCTCTGAAATGGGCCCTGTGCGTGATCTTGGGCAAATTCCTTGTTTCCTTTCTTATAGGGATAATACTTATCTCATAGATTTACTCTGAGGTTGTCTCATAGAGTAACTCTGAGTTAATACATCTAAAGCAGTGGTTTTCAACCTTTTCCATCTCATGACACACATAAATTACTAAAATTCTGTGGCACATCAAAAAATATAGTTTGCCAATCTGACCAAAGAAAGGTATAACTTTGATTGATTCACGGTGGGCCGCTATTGTTGTGTTGCCTGTTGTTATTTCTGTGACAATCTAAGGGAAAAGAGGTCAGTGCCCCTGACTAGTCAGGTATTGCATGTTTTAAAAATTCTTGCAGCATACCAGTTGAAAATCACTGATCTAAAGCATTAAAGCCTCACCTGGCACATAAATGCTAGCTATTGTTATCCTGCCTTCCAACTTGGGGTTATATAACTCTTGTGGTAATTCTGCCTTCCATCTGCTTACCTTTTATTCCTATAAAGAATTTTCTAGGTTTGGCAATCAGTATTAATACAGGTCAATAGAGAGATGGGGATTATGCATGTTCACTGGGGGACAAAGACTAAAAAAGAAAGTCTCAGAGAATAGAGGCATAATGTGAGAAAAAAAATAAGCAAGGGTAGTTGCTTTCATTCTTAAAGATGTTATTTGGTTGGTAAAAACTGAGGATAAAAGAGAATAAATTGATAAAATTCATTTTATTTAAATATATTTTCAAAGGCATAGCAATGATTACTAAAGAAGAAATCCCAAGTGTGGGGAAACTGCCACTCCAACCAAGAAAGGCAAAGAAAGTAACACATAGGCAAGATAAATTAATAAAAAAAAGGTCAGCTGGGCCAGTCCTCAGATAAAGAAGTCAAGAGAAAAGGAAATTCAAATCCTAAGGGTTAAATTCCAAAGGTGAACAGTTGCTTGCATTTACTGACAAGCTGACCAGGAATTCCAAGACAGGTTGAAAATTTTCATGTATCTTGGTTGGTCTCTCTCACAGGATATATTCCATTATGTAATGAACATTGTTAGAACCACAGACTCTCAGAGGCCATCCAGCTGGACTGACACTTTACTGATTTGTTATATTACTTTGACAATTTAGAGGTTAGTAAATAGATGCTCTCACAAGCATGTTTTTCTCTGTAATATGTAACCTTAAGTTTTGCTGGAACATAATTTTATCCTGTTGGCACATACTATTCATTTTAGAAGTGAAAACATGTAGAAAACTAGGACCCAATATGCACACACTCAGCACCATTTTAGCATATAATAAACAATACTGTAACTGTGTGCACTGTCTGCTCTTTGGTGTATCCCAGATATCATGGATACTTCTAATGTACTCTGGATATCTTACCTAGTCAATCTTGTTCTTCAAATTGCTAGAAGTCAGGAAGTAGGTGATGTTCTTGCAATTAATTCTACACAGAGATGCATACAGATAGATGATGAATGAAGACTCATGTGGTGACCTCAGCATCCCAGGTCAACAACACTCTATCCACTGCACAACCACCAGTCAGGCACTTCCCAAAGTTTCTTTGCAGTCTACCCTTCTTACTACCACCCCACCAATGGTCTTCTTCCCATCGTTGTAGACATTAACATGCATCCCCCGCAACTGGGCCAGTCAGATTTTTTCTGGGGAATTTGGATATGGAAAGGACACACTGGCAGACGGTGGCTGAAGCTAAGTCTTCCAATGATAGCTGCCTAGAGGGGCAATCCACACATTCCTGCTATAGATACCCATGGGCTGGCTCTTGTCCTTTTCTGCTGCCTGGCTGTTCTTTCAGTTCTATGAGCTGCCTAATGCCTTTGAACATATCTTTTATTCCTTAATTGTGTCAGTTTGTTACTGCAAGCAGAAAACTCACACAGTGCACTTCCTATTTATCATTTCAGGGAATAGCACCATCAAATTCTAGTCTCTCAACCCTAACCTAGAATAGTTTCTTAAAACTTGAGTCATCATCATGTATCCACTTAGATACATCTAAACCAAGCTCAATATCCTGTCTCTGTAAAGTTCTTATTTTTTTTTACTCATCATTGTTTCTCTAGTACCTAGTCCAGTGCTTGGTACAGAGCAGGTACTCAATACATGCTTGCTGAATAACTGGAATAAAAGGTGACATTGTACATCACCCTTAAAAACAAAATCAAAGATGGATGGATGTCTGTATGTGTGTTTATAAGGGTGCCAGGACTTCAAAGTGAGTTTTCAGTGTTTTCACAGAAGCAAATGATAGAACTTGAATCTAGCACTTGTCATTCCCAATTCCATGCCATTTCCATTATGTTATTATATTTTGTATCCTTTCCCTTCACTTGGAATTCCATTTCTTCTTCTGTCCTGCTCAATCCTTACTAAGTACCAGATTATAAACACCAGACATAGCTCTAAAATGTAATCCTTTTCCAAGGGTGTTTGTTTATTAACCAAAGGTGGGGGAAGGGACAGGGTGTAGTACAGTATCTAGATTGAGGAGCCTATGGCCCATGCATCATCAGTTATAGCCAGGAAGCTGGAGGTCAGGGCTGTGACTAAAGCTTTCTGAACCTGGGGTAGAATCAAATCAATAACTTTGCCCAAGTGGAGAACAGTGTGCTGGGTTGAGACAACCTCCTGTGTCAAACAAAGAATCCATACATAGAATAACTTTATTTAACAATCTGAAATGTTCTTTTGGCTTTAAGTCTTAAAAAATGAGTGATAAATCAAAGATCTGTTTCCTAGTTTCGGAGTATGTGTGGTTTATGTGTGTGTCTACAGATGCTTTTGCTTGTTAGAGTCATTTTAGCCCCACTTCAATGTATAGTCTTATTATTTTAACAATGCTAAAATCTGAAGTATGTCCCAAGTCTAACAATCTCTTCTCCCAAGCCTGTCTCCCTCCCTCCCCTAAGGCTGCTCCTCTTTAGAAACCACCAGCATCCATGCTGGTTGAGAACCTAGAAGTGAATGTTGGATCTTAAGTCTCTCTGACTTATATACCCGCTAGCTGAGGAGTTTCTCTGGGAGATGTGTGGGGCAGGGAGGTCTTGGCAGTTCCTCTTCAGAGTTGTGCACTTTGAACTGTAGATACCTGGAAAATAAACATGATTGCATTAGATGCTCACCTGCCCTCCCACTGACCACTCAAGGAAGGTAAACACTCAGTTTGTTTCTATAAAACTATCTCATGTCATATGCTGTTGAGGGAAGTGAAACTGGTTGTTGGGATTATTGTCAAGTCTTGTTGCAGATATTTTTTATTACATCCTTCACCAAGTCTTTATGAGGATTCACAGGGGAAATTAGTTTTTCATCTTAGTAGTAGGAGTTGCTGTTCTCTGAAGGAATGGCATCATGAATTGGGTGGACTGATCAGATTTTTCTCTTCTTGGATGGTTAGAAAGTTTGGAACCAATTTTTTGATCCATCTTAGTAAGTTAATTTAATAGAATATATTTTCTGTACTTGCCTAGTTCATAGTGCCATTTTATGTCACTGCCACTAATATACTGAGTATTTTGTTATATTTTGTATGTGTATGTATTTACCTTTTTGTGTGCCTTTTGGATATCTTAACTCCTTTTTGAAATAAGCTCCGATATAACTAAATAAGTACTCAAGAGATAGAGCTTTTGTGAGTGGTCAAAAGATTCAAGGTCAAATGTTGGGAAATGGGCATGAAAACCCCAATTTACTCCTGGTTCCCCTGGCTCCCACCTGCTTGACTTTGCCCAAAGGATATTGTTCACTGCTGGGTTCCCCTTATAGCCCACAGTGAAGATTCTAGTCTGTAGCCAAACTTCTGTCCACTCCCAGTGACCAATCTTACCACCCATCCTGGTCTCCAGGTTATCTGGCCTCCTTACCTCTTCTTGAGGCTCAGGTGCTATGATGTTGCTGTCTTCCAGAACTGCAGAGACATGAGGCTGGAAACTGTGGCTCTACAAAAAAAAAAGATTCTGCAAGTGAGAGGTGGCTCAACCTCCCCAGCCTCTCTGCTTAGAAGGGCCTTCTGTGCCTACACTCTACAGGGTCAAAGTGCAAACATACAAGGCTGTTTCACTATAGCATGAAGACATCAGGGAATGCTTTACTGTCACCCTCTTTCACAGGTCAAGAAACCAAGATTCAGAGGGTGAAATGACTTGCTGGGACAGGTAACCAGGTCTTTGGGCTCCAGAGTTGTTTCCACGATCAGACACCATGTGATTTGTGTGACATGCATCTATACTTGAATATATGTGAGAGTCTGTGTGGGACTAACCCTCCTCCAGAATGCACTGCAGCTCTCACACTTAGATGATCCTAACCTATGGCAGTTAGGAGAGGCAAGTGGTAAAATGGTTTCTTTGGGGAAAGTTCTAGGTCAGTGGTCGGCAAACTCATTAGTCAACAAAGCCAAATGTCAACAGTACAACAATTAAAATTTCTTTTGAGAACCAAATTTTTAAACTTAAACTACATAGGTGGTACATTCTTTATTGAGGTAGCGCCCACACATGGTATTTTGTGGGAGAGCCACACTTAAGAAGCCAAAGAGCCGCATGTGGCTCATGAGCTGCAGTTTGCCGACCAGGATTCTAGGTTCTGCAATAGAAACCCAAGATGTGGAAAGCCTTGTCTAGGAGCTCCTAAGCCAGGGGAAGACCTTGGCACTCTTCAATTTAGAATGAATTTATTTTTTAATTGAGATTTTATTCATACAATATAAAATTTACCATTTTAAAGTGATTTCTATTAGTCTGAAAGCTTCTTGAAATTCTCTAATTTTTCCTTTAAGGAAAATTTCCTTCTTCTTACTCCTTTGATTCCAGGCCATGCGTTACCTTAAAAGTAATACTGCCTCCCAGAAAGTTATTCTTTCTCTGGTCATTCAAATGCTAAGCAAGAACAAATTTTCTCACAGTGATCTTATTTATCCATTTTATATATGATATGTCCATAATTTTGAGAGAAAATATGATTTATGATGCATCTGCAAAGGAAGTATAAACAGATCTTGAGGGCCTGGCTGGTTGGATCAGTGGCAGAGTGTTGGCCTGGCGTGTGGATGTCCTGGGATCAATTCCCAATCACAGCACACAGAAGTGCCCATCTGTTTCTCCACCCTCCACTCTCTACCCCTCCACCTCTAGCTTCTCTCTCTCTCTCTTCCTCTCTTGCAGCCATGGCTCAATTGGAGTGAGTTGGCCCCAGGTGCTGAGGATGGCTCCATGGCCTCTGCCTCAGGTGCTAAAAAGAGCTTGGTTGCTGAGTAACGAAGCAACACCCCAGATGGGCAGAATATCGCCCCCTAGTGGACTTGTCAGGTGGCTCCTGGTCCAGGCACATGCAGAAGACTGTCTCTCTGCCTACCCTCCTCTCACTGAAAATGCAAACACAAACAAAAAACAGATCTTGTAGAACATAGGCTTCAGAGGATTAATGACACTGATAGGGTAGGATCAAAGATGCTATAGATGCTTAATTCGATAGGAAAAATAAGTCTCCTCAGCTGATAACCAAAGAAATTCCACAGGAGAGGCTGGGAGTAAAGAACACTATAAATCTTGGCCTGACCTTGGCACAGTGGATAAAGCATTGACCTGAAACACAGGTCACTGGTTCAAAATCCTGGGCTTGCCTGGTAAAGGCACATATGGGAGTTGACGCTCCCTGTTTCTCCCTCCTTCTCTCTCTTTCATCTCTCTCTGTCTCTCCTCTCTAAAATTATTAATAATAATAATAAACCCACTATAAATCTCAAATATAAGGTGGTGACCTCAGGGGGAAGGAGGTTGTGTCCTGTACCTCTTTCCAAAGGAGGACAGTTTACTAGTCTATTCCTCTAAATAAGTAACATTTTGGTCCCCATAACTTCTACTTCAATAAGATTACTCCAAGAATGAAAATGTGTTTTATTATTTACTAGAGCCAAACAGAAACTCACTTTATTGCTGTTACCATACTAAAACCATGTATAAAAAGTCAAATTTAAATTAATTTTGGATTTTCCATACAGTGGAGTTACTCTTTTCAGTGCAGAAACATTAGTAGCAGCTACATTTTACTCAAAATCCCACATTTACCCTGTGCTTATTCACTATCCACATGCCCCGCATCTCTCTCAGTCAGCAGTTACCTCAGACTAGAAACCAGCCAAATAAAAGTTTTATATTTTGTTCTGTTAGGACTTCAGTACTTGATGTGAATCAAGTCTCAGGGAAAAATAATGTTGATGGCTTAGATTTTAGTACCTCAGGGGAGTCAGCCATGGTAAGTTTATTGTTCTCTTCCTTGTCTTCCATCTTACTTGCCTTGTCAGACTCTAAATAGACCTGTGGATCAAAGAGAACAATGTAGAAGAAAGTTCTGCACCTTCACACCCTGGATGCCACCCTGTACCCTTTGTCCATGTTAATTCTTCTCAGATAGCAGGAGTTTCCCAAGGTAGCATGGTCAACCTTCAGTGAGGCATAGGCTGTACTAGGGTGGTATAATTGGAAGGGTACACAAAATCTCATACTCCCAGATATCCACATGGCTCAGACCCTGGCCTCTTTCATTGCCTTACTGTCACCTTCTCTGGCCACTCTGTTTAAAACTGCAATTCAGCCCTCCCTCACTCCCCATGCCTTCCCCTACTTAATTTTTCTCCATAGTTCTATTAATAGTAATTTTCTTATTTATTATGTTTTGTATTTACTTCTCCCCTCCCTTACTAGGATGTAGATACAGAAAAGCAGAAAATTTTATGTTTGTTCACTGTAATACCTCATCTCCTAGAAAAGTTTCTGGTACATAGTAAGGGCTCAATAAGTAATTGTGGAATGAATGAATGAATGAGTGAATGAATGAATGGATCTTTGTCCCATCTAGTCAGATGTCTCACCAAAATCTTCTCTATAATGCACCTGACAGAAATCTTATGTATTAGCTTTTTTTAAAATTTTATTTTATTTTTATTTATTCATTTTAGAGAGGAGAGGGAGAGACAGAGACAGAGAGGAGAGACAGAGAGAGAGAAGGGGGGAGGAGCTAGAAGCACCAACTCCCATATGTGCCTTGACCAGGCAAGCCCAAGGTTTCGAACCAGCGACCTCAGCATTTCCAGGTCGACGCTTTATCCACTGCGCCACCACAGGTCAGGCTGTATTAGCTTTTAAAATCAAGAAAGGAAAACTATTTCTCAAAGTGGCTCATACCATTTGGGGTTTTGGAAGCCTGTTATCCTCTTTCCCCTGTATTTAAAAAAAGATTTTCCTGGCCCTGGCCGGTTAGCTCAGTGGTAGAGCGTCAGCCTGGCATGCGGGAGTCCCAGGTTTGATTCTCGGCCAGGGCACACAGGAGAAGCGCCCATCTGCTTCTCCACCCCTCCCCCTCTCCTTCTTCTCTCTCTCTTCCCCTCCCGCAGCCAAGGCTCCATTGGAGCAAAGTTTGCCTGGGCGCTGAGGATGGCTCTGTGGCCTCTACCTCAGGAACTAGAATGGCTCTGATTGCAGCAGAGCGACACCCCAGATGGGCACAGCATCGCCCCCTGGTGGGCATGCCAGGTGGATCCCAGTCGGGCGCATTCGGGAGTCTGTCTGACTGCCTCCTCGTTTCCAACTTCAGAAAAGAAAAAAAAAAAGATTTTCCCATACCATTTAACAGAGCTATCTGCAAAAGTTCCCCTTGTATTGATCCAAAATGTACTGAAAAAACAAAACAAAAACTTTACATACAAGGCATAGTTCTGTCCTCAGGAATCTCATAGAACAAGTCAAATCTCTTTGATTGCCTTTCCATATAATTTGAATAAAATATGACTTGATTTAGAAATCCTTCACAGAACTGGTTGCTCTCCAGAGGGTCTGTGTCTCTAGTTCAACACAATTTTTTTCTCATCCATATTCTCATCTTTCAAAAACCATCTCTATGTCTTTCAGCTTTTGGCTAAATTCAAGCATAGATACCTGTTCTTATCAGTCTGACACATCCTCTATCCAAGGACAAGATATTAAATGGATTTTGGAGGCAGAGAGATGGAATAAGGAGCTTGCTCTGTCTACACCAAGCATCGACTTGGTATCATAGTACCTCTGGGAATAGAGCACCCCGGTAGAACAACAACAAAAGACCATCTCTTTTGATTTCCTTCCTCTGTTGAGTTTCTTCTTCTAGTCTTTATCAATGAAATGATACCATGGAAATCTGCTAATGCCATTTTGCTTGAGGTCTATTTACCACAATCCCAAGTATGACAAACTGAATTGAGACCTTACCCATTTCCCTATTACAAAAGCTAAATAAAGCTCAGGATGCCAGTTGTAGATTTTTCTATTGGAGCTCCCAGAATTAGAAGCAAAATAGAAAATTAGTAGAGATCTTCTCATAATAATACTAGAGGTAAGCCCTTTGCAGAGTTGATTACCTTAAGAGTACATGCTCTGAAGATGTGAAACAATCATAAACCAAAAAAAGGTGATCACCCGAACATTCATGAAACTATTATATCTTATATAATGACATGAAATCTGATCAACTGTGGGACAATCTGGCTATAGTAAGATGATCTATATGGAGGTTATAGAAGAGAATAGAGACTTAGTCAGATGTGCTCTCACCTGAGGAGTCATCGAGGTGGGAGAAATATAAAGTTCCTCTGGGTTCAGGTTGTTGGTGTTCTTGTCTCTGTCCTCAGGACTTCTTACTGGCTTACCTGGTGGCTGTGGATCAAAAGAAACCTCCAAAGTGGCCCTAGGACTTGGAGTCCTGGGGCTGGTGGGTGAACCTTGTTCGGAGGCTGTAGGACTGGAGGGTATGTTCCCTGAGGAGGGCCTAGGGCTGGGAGTGGCTCTGGGTGGAGGAGGCCTATTCGGGGGTGCTGAGGTCCTCTGGACAGGGGCTCTCTTCTTCAGTTGTTCAGATCCTTCACTTGAGGTTCGGGTTCGGAGAACTACTTGTGGGGGAGGTGAAGGCTGCTCTGAAGGGATTATGGCTCTGCCTGGCAATGGAACTGGGGAGCCAGGGCGAACTTCCTCCTGGGACTCGGCACTCTCAATGGTGGAAGAGGGCTGGGCCTGGGTGGGGCCATTGCCAGTTGGCACAGGCTCTTCCTCCTCAGCAGAGCTGGCTTCTGCCTCTTCCTCCTCTATTTCTTTGTCTTTTAAGGGTTCTTCTCTAATCTCAGCGTTGTCTTCTCCCTGGGTTGGATCAGATGCCAGCTCTTCTTCACTTGCTGAGATAGAATCCCTATCGCTCATCAAGGAACGTGCAGAGGGACTGGTAGGTGAGGTAAGAGGGCTCGAGACAGTCGATGTTCGAACCGGGGACGAGATGACTAAAGAGCGTCTGTTGCTGCTAAAAAATGAAGGACATTCAGATTCAGAAAAGATAAAAACTGTAAGTTTTATTGAGTATTAAAAAAAAGCCCCAAAATAATGATGCATGCCATAGAGTAAAACAGAATGAAGTGATTTGAAATGATACTAGAAAGTTTGTATAATTTGCAATAATGCTTATATTATAAAGTGGGGTGAGAAAAAACTGTATCACAATCTCAGTTATGCAAAAATATATAAAGAAACTGGAAAGTACTATCAACATACTGACAAAATATTTTCTCTGTATTATATAGTTGATCATTATGATTCTGCATCTGCAAATTCAGACTCCTTGAATTTTACTTGGAACCCAAAGTCACTACTTGCAATGTATTCACAGTCATTCATGGACATGTGCAAGTTGTGAAAAATCAGTGCCTGACAGCACTTTCTCAGCTGAGGTCTAACAAGGAAATCTGCCTTCTTATTTCAGCTCTCACACTGCAAACGTGTCCCTTTGCCATGTTTTTCATGTTGCTGTACTCTACGTTCTGTTAGTGATTTAGATATTTAAAATGGCCTCCAAATGTAGTGCTAAAGTGCTAAGAGCAAAAAGACTGTGATGTGCTTTACAGAGAAAATATGTATATTATATAAGCTTTGTTCAGGCATGAGTTATATAGTGCTGTTTGCTGTGAGTTCAATATTAATGAATCAACAATATATATTAAATAAGGTGTCTTAAACAGAAACACATGAAAGAGATGGTTGTGTATTGATTGGTTGATGAACATGCTGGGACCAGGGGCTCACAAAAACCTAAGCCAGGCTCTGGTAGGGTATCTTAGTTGGTTAGAGCAGTGTCCCAATACACCAAGGTTGTGGTTCAGTCCATGGTCAGGGCACCACATCTGGGGCTTTGACCCTTTCTTTTTATTTTTATTATTTTTTTTTAATTCATTTTAGAAAGAAGAGAGAGAGAGAGAAGGGGGGAGGAGCAGGAAGCATCAACTCCCATATGTGCCTTGACCAGGCAAGCCCAGGGTTTCGAACTGGCGACCTCAGCATTTCCAGGTCGATGCTTTATCCACTGCGCCACCACAGGTCAGGCCTTGACCCTTTCTTTTTAAATCTACTTTTAGGCCCTGGCCAGTTAGCTCAGTCGGTTAGAGCATCATCCCAAAATGACAAGGTTGCGGGTTTAATCTCTGGTCAGGACACACAAGAGGAAGCAACTAAAGAATGAATAAGTGGAACAGCAAATGAATGCTTCCTTTCCTCCTCCCCTTTCTCCCTTCCTCTCTAAAAAAAAAAGAAAAAAAATCTACTTTTGCTAGGATGCACTTAATCGGAAGGGAGAGAGGGAGGAAATGAAACCTAACCCTGTGTTTCCACTAAGAATAATGGTTCAGTATTAACTAATTCAGTGTTGATGGTGACTTTACAGAACATAACTACCATTCATAACAAAAATTCACTAACATTTATGGAGTATGCTGGACACTGCTGAGTGCTTCTAATGTCAGCATCAACTTAACTCTTCTCCTCCTTAAGTGCCTATGTACTTACTGTCCACCAGCTGATTAAGCAAACAACAAATATTTACTTGACAGGTTATGTGCTGTGTCCTGGGCATAAGAATGGTAGAGATGGGGATAGGATGTGAAAGAGGTAAAACAAACAAACAAAATAAACCCTTCCTGCTAAGGGAGTTTCAATATGACATAAACTGAGCGATATACGGTTCTTTCTAGCACTGAAATTCTATGGGTCAGTTGGTTTAGAAGGCCCGAAGACACAGCAAGGAAACACCAGATTTCCCTACAAGGTTCTGAGACATTTTGGTTTAAGTCAGTGGTTCTCAAACTTTCTGAAGTCAGAGCACATTTAAAATCCTACAAATAACTGTAGGTGCACTATGTACAAATTTCCGAGAAATATGTTATAATAATTAAGTCAAATATTTAAGAAAAAAATATAAAGTCCAAGCGTGCTTTTATGGTAATTAAACGAAATAAATATGACAATTAAATTTATCCTGACATTAAAAAACATTTTTATGTTACATTTTTTTGAGTTATGTTTTTTAGAATTTGTAAGAAAGAAGGGTTAAAAAATAAAAAAAAATGACAAAAATGTTATCTTTTTATATATATAGATACATTCTTAGTAAGATTTAGTAAATTCGGCAGGTCCGGTGCAAATATGTTAAGTTTTCTCATTCTTGTGTTTATGAGAAACATGACCTGATGAGTCCTAGAGATTTCTTCAATGTTTGGGCATATATTTGAAAGGCAAACTCTCATTTCCTCATCAATACATTGAAGAATTCCTCTCTTTTTACTCTTAATTGTGTTGAGTGCAGAAAACCCCCACCATACATATCATCTTAACTTTACACCAAACAAAGGATAGAAGAAACTCGCCTCCAGTCTTTTTGGGGAACATGGGGGATAATGTAAACAGTCCAGAACCACAGCTTAACAGCCTTTTGCACCCTCATCAGTCAAGTAAGGTAGGGAATTGGGCAGACTGTCAGCTTACAGCCTATTCTCCACACTTCTGTCCCCCCAAAATCTAAACTCCAAAAACTCTGTTGGTGTTTTGGTCCCCAATAGGCACGTATCTCTCTGAAATACCATGGGGCGCACCTGAAAATCTTCTAGGGCACACCAGTGCACCCTGGCGCACACTTTGAGAACCACTGGTTTAAGTAATGGCAAGTTTCAAATGATTGGGCAATTAGAGAACCATGGTTTTCAATATTCAGAAGAGAGAGAGTTTTGAAGCAAAAGGGACTTCCTATAGGAAGTCCACTTTGGCTCTTTAATGATTCTTTTTTTTTTTTTTGTATTTTTCTGAAGCTGGAAACGGGGAGAGACAGCCAGACAGACCCCCGCATGCACCCGACTGGGATCCACCCGGCACACCCACCAGGGGCGACGCTGCCCCTCCAAGGCTTCGCTCTATTGCGACCAGAGCCACTCTAGCGCCTGGGGCAGAGGCCAAGGAGCCATCCCCAGCGCCCGGGCCATCTTTGCTCCATTGGAGCCTTGGCTGCGGGAGGGGAAGAGAGAGACAGAGAGGAAGGAGAGGGGGTGGGGGTGGAGAAGCAGATGGGCACTTCTCCTGTGTGCCCTGGCCAAGAATCGAATCCGGGACCCCCGCACGCCGGGCCGACGCTCTACCACTGAGCCAACTGGCCAGGGCTAATGATTCTTTTTAATAGTCTGTAACTATAATAATTGCTAAATGAGTAGTACAAGAAACAGATGAGAGCCCTAGCAGTCTTCCTTAAACTCCCAAGCTCAATTTCACCACCTTCTTTTTAAAGCCTTCCCAGGTCATCTGCACATTGGCAATTACTAACCTTCCTGGAATTCCTACCAGTCTTATTGGGCTCTTTGGTCTCATAAGGCACTTTGTATATGCTTCCTTATCCACATTTGTCTCCTTCTCTACATTTTCTATCCTTTCAACTTTTTGTAAGTCACTTCAGGAAAAGGACACATCTCCTATGTCTTTGGATCCCTAAATTTTGGCATAAAACCTTATTCATAGAATAATCTTAAAACTTCCTGAATGAAGGCTTCAGAATAAGAAAGTGATCACATTCTGAGGGACCAGTGAATTGCTTGCACTTATCAGCATAAAGAATGTATGAAAGCGGCCTGAATTGTGGTGGTACAGTGGATAAAGCATTGACCTGGAATGCTGAGGTTGCCAGTTCGAAAACTTGGGCTTGCCTGGTCAAGACACATATGGTACTTAATGTTTCCTTCTCTCTCTCTCTCTCTCTCTCTCTCCTCTCTAAAATGAATAAATAAAATCATTTTAAAAAAGAGTGTATGAAGGCAGTAGACACCACAAACATAAAAAAGGGGGGGAAAAAAAAAAGGGAAAACCAACCCATAACAGATTGAGGATATTTGCAAAGCATATCATTAAAGAATTAATATCCAGAATATATAAATCTCCCTCCCCCAAAACTTCATATAAATAAAAGTTTTTTAAAAAGTATAAATAAGTCCTAGCCAGTAACTCAGTTGGTTACAGCCTTGTCCTGATACACCAGGGTTATGGGTTGAATCTCTGGTCAGGGCACATACAAGAATCAAACGAGTCCGTAAATGAGTGGAACAACAAATCAATGTTTCTCTCTTTCTCTCTCTCTCTCTCTCTCTAAAAAAAAAAAAGTAAACAACCCAAATAAAAAATGTGAAAAAAGAATAAACAGGCTCTGGTTGGTTGGCTTAGCTGTAGAGCATCGGCCTGGCATGTGGAAGTCCCAGGTTTGATTCCTGGTCAGAGCACACAGGAGAAATGACCATCTGCTTCTCCACCACTCCCCTCTTCTATTTCTCTTCCCCTCCCACAGCCATGGCTTGAACTGTTCAAGAAAAGTTGGCCCTAGGCACTGAGGATAGCCTCAGGCACTAAAATAGCTTGGTTGCTGAACAGATCAGTGGCCCAGACAGGCACAGCATTGCCTGGTAGGGAGCTTGCCGGGTGGATCCAGGTCGGAGCACATGGGGGAGTCTCTCTGCCTCCCCACTTCTCAATAATAAAAAAAGCCTGACCAGGCGGTGGCATAGTGGATAGAGTGTCGCACTGGGGACGCAGAGGACCCAGGTTCAAAACCCCGAGGTCACCAGCTTGAGCGTGGGCTCATCTGGCTTGAGCACAGGCTCACCAGTTTGAGCATGCAGTCACTGACTTGAGTGTGGGATCACAGACATGACCTCATGGTCACTGGTTTGAAGCCCAAGGTCACTGGCTTCAGCCTAAGGTCGCTGGCTTGAGAAAGGGGTCACTCGTTCTGCGATAGCCCTCCTCCCCCCCCCCCCCCCCCCGTCAAGGCACATATGAGAAAGCAATCATTGAACAACTAAGGTGCCACAACGAAGAATTGTTGCTTCTTATCTCTCTCCCTTCCTGTCTGTCTGTCCCTAACTGTCCCTCTCTCTGACTCTCTGTCTCTGTCAAAAAAGAAAAGAAAAAAGAGAGAGTTACAGAACAGGAATCTGTTCAAGCTCACCAGCAACTGTGAATTAAAACTGCAAAAAATTCAATTTCATACTCATTAGCTTGAAAAAATTAACAACTCTGACAATGTTACATGTAGCAATAATGTGGAACAGTGGGAGCTTTTAGTCACTGCTAAAAGCCCACTGTTGGTGGGCTATAAATGGAAACAATCGTTGGAAGAACAAGTTGGCAATGGCAAATATCTAGTAAGGCTGAAGAAGCCCACAGGCACAGACTCTATGACTCAGCAGTGCTATTCTCTGTATACACCTTAAAGAAACTTGATAATTTTCACTAGCAGAAATGTAAAATGTGTTCACTATGACATTTGTAATAGCAAAAACTGGAAAACAACCCAAATGTCCATTAGCAGAACAGATATGTAAATTGTGAACTAACCATACAGTAGATCAAGCTAGCAACATGGAGCAAAAAAGAATAAACCTCATAAACAATACTAAGAGAACAAAAGAATATATACAGTATAGCCTGACTAGATGGTGGCACAGTGGATAGAGCATCAGCCTGGGATGCTGAGGACCCAGGTTTGAAACTCTGAGGTTGCTGGCTTGAGCATGGGCTCACCAGCTTGAGCATGGGGTCATCAGCTTGAGTGTGGAATCAGACATGACCCCATGGTCACTTGCTTGAGCCCAAAGTTGCTGGCTTGAGCAAGGGATCTCTGGCGTGGCTATAGCCACTCCCCGCCTCCATCAAGGCACATATGAGAAAGCAATCAATGAACAACTAAGGTGCTGCACTGAAGAGTTGATGCTTCTCATCTCTCTCCCTTCCTATCTGTCTGTACCTGTCTGTTCTTCTCTATCACAAAAAAAAGAATACATACAGTACAATTCTATATAAAGTTTAAAAACATGCAAAACAATGTTTTCTATGTGTATATAATTGTACAATCAATAAAAAGCCATACATGGGGATAATAAATACTAAATATAAGACAGTGATTACCTTTGGTGGAAAGTAAGTAGGGAAGGGATATTGGGAGCTTCAATTTGTGTGTGTGTGTATGTAAATATATATATATAATAAATTTGGCAGGTATTTGGCTATTTGTTGTATTCTTTTTTTTCTGAGAGACAGAGACAGGAAGGGAGAGAGATGAGAAGCATCACTTCATAGTTGTGGTACTTCAGTTGTTCATTGATTGTTTTCTCATGTGTCTTGACTGGGGGGCGTCAGCCAGGCCAGTGACCCCTTGCTCAAGCCAGTGACCTTGGGCTCAAGCTGGTGAGCCTTGCTAAAACCAGATGAACCCGCACTCAAGCTGGTGACCTTGGGGTTTTGAACCTGGGTCATCCGCATCCCAGTCCTATGCTCTATCCACTGTGCCACTGCCTGGTCAGGTGGTAAAAGAATTTATATAGGGACATAACAACGATATCATGCACACAAACACAAAGGAAAAGCCAAGATTTGGGATTAGAGACGGAATTGTTGAATATAGTCACACACAGAACAAGTGAAGCAGGAAAGATCTCAGAAGTTGCTCACCTTGTTAGTCCCTTCACCACAAAGACTTTGTTGGAATGTTGCTTCTCCAGTTTGCTCATCACTTCGTAGAGATTGTGGTTCAGCTACAGCCAGCAAGAAAGAGGGGGAGGCTAGCCAGAATGAACCTGAGATTGGCTTATTTCTTCTCCACTCTCTTTCAAACAGCTCCCCAAAATAAAAACCTCCCCACCATTAACTATAAAAGTCCTCCTCATCTCTTTTGCAATAAGTGACCAGGGTCCTGTCCCACCACCCCTTCTTCCTTGACTTTCTTTCTAAGTTCTGCCTCTTTGATCACACTGGCAACTTTCTTAAGGCTAGATCGTCATTGATGTTTGATTTGAGATTCTAGTTTCTCTTGGGTGATCCAAGGAATGAAAACTCATTGTAATATTAACTAGGTAAATCATAAATTTAGCCAAAGTAACTATGTAAAGGAACTTGTGTGTATGTGTACATGAATATAATTAATAATAGCCAAGGGTCTTGGAATTCCAGGACAAGAAAAGACTCCATGAGGTCATGTTCTGTGGCTGCCTGTCACTGAACAGGATTGGCCCTATTCAAGACCAATTAACTACCAGTGATTAAACACTGCCTTCTCTGCTCTGTAGCAACCAAAGATAGATTTCACAACTTGGTTCCCTATTTCAGCTGTTCCTTCTATAGGCCTAACCTCCTTTATTCATCTGAAGCTCGAGTCTGGATATTCAGTTTTTAATAGCAATGGAAAGGGCCCTCTAATATGTATATATATGCTCTAACACAGTCAACACAGTTAATCAAGTGTTATTATTTCATCATGAGAAAAAGGTAAAACTGTGGGGCTGATATGGATAGTTCACGATATTATGTAAATTAGGACTACGGTTTTTCTATATTTACTAAAAAACCCCACTGAAATGTCTGAATTGACCAGCTGTGTCTCACCTTGCTCATTTCCCTGTAGAAGACATCCTTCAAATTAGAAATGTTTTGAAAGATGGTCACGTAACAGCCAATTCGACTATCAGGAGGCAAAACAAAAAATGTACAGATAAAGATTGGTAAAGGAAGTCTTTGTTTGAAAACACAAGGTGGCCCTGGCTGGCTGGCTCAGTGGTAGAACGTTGGCCCAGCATGTGAAAGTCCCAGGTTCGATACCCAGTAAGGGCACAAAGGAGAAGTGACTATCTGCTTCTCCACCCCTCTATCCCTCTGTATCTCTCTCTCTCTTCCCCTTCCACAGCCATGACTCAAAGAGTTTGAGCAAAGTTGGCCCCAGGTGCTAAGGCTGGATCCCTGGCTTCCTTCTCAGGTGCTAAAATAGCTCAGTTGCAGAGCAACAGAGCTGCAGCCCAGATGGGCAGAGCATCGCCCCCTAGTGGGCTTTCCAGGTAGATCCCGATCAGAGCACACGTGGGAGTCTGTCTCTGCCTCCCTGTCTCTCATTTAAAATAAATAAATAAATAAATAAATAAAGCACAAAGTAGGAGCTTTAGCCAAAGCCAGCCACCACCAAGGTTCCTCAGAGAATAGCACCCTATATCCTAAGACTCATGATGCTCTGAGATCTGGATTCATCAGAGCCAGCTCAGAAGCACATTTGATTCTGAGGAATGAGAAGGTCAGAGGAAAAACTATCAGCTCAGGCTGACACCAACATATAACAGATCTCTAGTTGCATGAAGTTATCTGACTCAGGTTCTTTAGGTATTAAAGTAGACATAAAGTGCTCTGAAGAATTTTTAAAGTGCTATATAAATATAAGACCATAAAAAAGGAAATATTATGTTCAAATGAAAAAGAATGAGACCATACAATTATAATTACTACAATAAGTATTTTTCTCATTATGCAATATAGACTTCTATGAAGCTATATGTACATTAATGGAATTCTACTGGAAATGAATTGGGAAGTTTACATTTCATGAAATTATTACATTTCAATTCTATTTAAATTAAGAATCACATAATGTTTTAGAATATATATAATTATTAAAAATGCTCCATCATATGTAGACTAATATTAAGTGACGGTATGAAATACACTGGCTACAACTGCATTAAAGCATATCTTGTATAGTGATAATAAAATAGAATACAAATAGAATTTATGCTCAGATTCCTCTTCCAATGTAAAAAGTTAACATCTACAACACTGCTACCTACTGTGAAGCAAAGACATTTTTATTAATGGAAATAATCATCCCATGATTTGTTGATGTACCTCTATGCAAATCTGGATGGTCACAAACCAAGCTTATTTAAAACAATACACCCTTGTGGCATGAAACCAGATACTCTCAGTATGCATGATGCAGCACTTTACTTGCCAAGAACTCTCCTGTCCAAGAAGCATCTTTTCTTTAAACCCAGAAAAGCTGGCAGGACAAGGATGGTTATCTTTGCATCACAGATGAAGAAACCAGGGTGACAGATAAGGTGGCTTGCCTAATACTACACATCAAGTTAGTAGGCGGGCTGAGGCTACATCCAACTTTTGGACCAGAGCACTTTTTTTCATGAGGCGACATGTTTGGGCAGTCAGAATGCCTGGGCCTCCAGTGGCCCAGGAATCAGCACTTTCCTGAATCTTTTTTTTTTTTTTTAAACTTTATTTTGTATTTTTCTGAAGCTGGAAACGGGGAGAGACAGACAGACTCCCGCATGCGCCCAACCGGAATCCACCCGGCACGCCCACCAGGGGCGATGCTCTGCCCACCAGGGGGCGATGCTCTGCCCCTCCGGGGTGTAGCTCTGCCGGGACCAGAGCCACTCCAGCGCCTGGGGCAGAGGCCAAGGAGCCATCCCCAGTGCCTGGGCCATCTTTGCTCCAATGGAGCCTCAGCTGCGGGAGGGGAAAAGAGAGACAGGGAGGAAGGAGGTGGGGGTGGAAAAGCAAATGGGCGCCTCTCCTATGTGCCCTGGCCGGGAATCAAACCTGGGTCCCCCGCACGCCAGGCCGACGCTCTACCGCTGAGCCAACCGGCCAGGGCCACTTTCCTGAATCTTAGTCGTTACCTATTATAAAGAACAGGTAGCTCTTCTAGTAGTTCCTGGTTCAGATCTTCAAACACAAGTTGGGCCTTGTTAAACTCTTCTTCTGCCTAGGTGGTAAAAGAGGCAGAACAATTACCCTCAATCCTGAACCCCAAGATTTTTTCTCTGCATGTTTTCAGGGACTAGTCTTAGTTGGAACCATGCCTCTACCTCCCAGACCATGGAATCCCAGCCTTGAGTCTCTGGCTATCCTTAGAGCATCAGTGTCAGAGGAAACAGGATATCCTTCAGGACACTGGATGTGAATTTATTATTTCCTAAACCTAGCATGGCCCAGCCACCTGCCACCAATTTGGGGAGAGAGGACAGGGAGATTTTGCCAGGCTTTTGTTTTTCTTTTACCTTGGCAGTCTTGGCTTCATCTTTCTTCTTGGCATTCTGCACTGCCTCCAGGTGGTGTCGGGCACTGTCATAGTCCACAAGTTTCCGACCCCGCTTGGCAATTCTTTCCTAACCCAGAGTCATGAGAAAGAGCCTTGGTACTGTTCAGTGGCCAGGAGGTAGGCAACAGAGGATCAAATAGAGAGGCAAGATTCCTGAGTCCTATTATCAAATTTCACGTTCTAATAAGGTTTTGTGACTAAGGGATCTCCCTCACTATCTGAAAAGAATGGGAATTTTCAGCAGAAGACAGAGTAAAGGGAAATCCCACAGAGCTGTTGGAAGCCTGTATTAAATATTAAAATTTGACTGTTGATGAATGCCAACAGTTCTAATGGTGGCGAAAAAAAAATTCTGTCAGACTGGTGGTGGTGCAGTGGATAGAGTGTTAACCTGGGATGCTGAGGGCCCCAGTTTGAAACCCCAAAGCTTCTCATCTATCTCTTTAATCCCTCTCTCTCTCTCTTTCTGTCTCTTTAAAATTTTTTTAAAATTTCCTATTAACTCACTATAAACTAGTATACCCTCTAAGAAACAGTCTTGAATATCTGATAAAATTGAAAGGCAGAAGTATTAGATCTTACTCTCAACCTTGCCTTTTATTAGCCTTGTGACCTAGGGAAAAGCCCATCTCTTCTGAAGCCTCAGTAGCCTCACCTGCCTTTTGGTATTATTTCAAAGATCAAACGCTGAATATAAAGTGTTTTGAAAATCCTAAAGCACGATAAAAATATTATGAGCACTGAGAGAAAGTCTATTCAAGTTCATCCAAACAACGAATTATACCAGAAGTAAACTATGTTATTGACCTGTCTCATTCCCTCAATCACAGAATTTGAAAGGATCTTAGCAATTATCTGGTCTAACTTCCTATGCAATACATGGACCTTATATACTATATCCAATATAGGAAGTAGTTGATTTCTATTCTAACAGAGGATAGACAATCAACTAGACCAGGGGTCCCCAAACTTTTTACACAGGGGGCCAGTTCACTGTCCCTCAGACCGTTGGAGGGCCGCCACATTCAGTGCTCCTCTCACTGACCACCAATGAAAGAGGTGCCCCTTCAGGAAGTGCGGCGGGGGGGGGGGGGGGGGCAGATAAATGGCCTCAGGGGGCTGCATGCGGCCCACAGGCCGTAGTTTGGGAACGCCTGCGACATTCTATTATCTCATGGTATATTTCATTTCATTTTGGGAAAGCTTTAACTATTAGAAAGTTAAGGCTCCCTCTCATTTCTTCTTATTAATCTAAAATCAGTACCCAACAGTCTAGGTGCTTAGTAAATATGAATTTAATGAATTCTAATTCTGATTTATGGAACTGTTTAGAACAGGTTCAGTTCCTCTTTAACCTAACTCATTTTTAGGTATTTAGAGATAACTGTTATGACTCCTTCCACTTCTCTACAATAAACAGCTTTTAGTCCCATCAGCTGCTAACCCTCCACCCTAACCTCTTGTCTAACCTTCAATTTTTAATTCTCCTAACCTATCCAACTTCATTCCTAACCAAAGGTCTGACTCCATTTATATTAAAGTTTAACCCAATATGATCTCTAACTTCTATGGGCCACTTATAACCCATCCTTGATTCTGTAAATCATGTGAGTACCTTAATCTCACCAAACTGGGCTACATAGTTTTCCATGGTCCTCAAAGCCTGGTCAGCTAATTTCTCTTCGTAGTCTTCCCAAAGGAGATCATTATTCTGTGGGACAGAGACAAAGGGAAGTGGTGAGGAGGACTCCACTTCTCAGCAACTGCATACCAGGGAATACCCAAAGTCTTCCTGCAACAGACTTCCCTGTTTGAGCACTGGGAAGAATCAGATGAAGAAACAGCCCTTTCCCAAGGAATTGCCCTACAAGAAATTGGACATATATTCAGGGATTAAGAATAGCAACAGATGGTCAGTCTTGGATTCTAGTGCTTGAAGGATAAGGAAGTTTGGGAGTGAATTACAGCATAAAGTTAGTTTTCAAAACAACCAATCAGGTTCTATGTAGGTCTTAAAGGGTCAAAAGCAGAGGAGTCAAATGACTAGGGAAGACTTGTTTTTACTTTCATAGTTGCAGCTTTTTCCTTCCACCTGTGACTGAGGCTATACAAATGAACAATGTGAATTGGTTTATTTGTTTTCCTATTTGCTTGGATGGAGAAACTAAGGTGATGTTTAAATGAGGGCAGGAGTGAATTGTGAAGAGTTGTAAGGTTCAGAACACTCTTACCCCTACAATGGCCTTCAGTTCCTCATGACCGTCCCACTCACTGCTATAGATCTCCTGCAGGGTTTCTGACACTCTCTTTGAACTTTCATGCATCACTGAAAGGAAAGAACTCCATAAAGTTTCCCAAAAAGTAGTTTGGTATAATCATATGGGCGACAGGCAAATCAGTGGGTCCAATTCAGAAGGATAAACTCAGAAGGTCTGGGTTATCAGTGAGGAAAGCTGGATGAGGCTGGAATAGGAGAAGTTAATCTTCGTTGGCCCACAAAATTCCAGGAGTTCAGGGGCAGGCAAGTGCTAAACACCCTGATTAAGGTTGCTTTTTATCCCCTATCCCCCTAGACCTCCCACTAGTTGCATAAACACCCTCTAGATTTTCTCATGTGCTATAATATAATACCCACCTTTGACTGCACTAAGGAAGTTCTTCAGGTCCTTGTATAGCTTGAGGCCCTCAGCCTGAAAGGGAGAAATGCCTTTAGTGACTAAAGTGATATATTTGGAAAGATGCTTCAGAAGTCAAAGTATAAAAGTAGCTTAAAAGCAGAAATCAATTCTGGAATTTCTTCAAACATTTGCAAATTTTGTAAATTAGCCTTTACTCTTTACCAAGAAGTTGTAGCTTGTCTCTTTTAACTTTTTTTTAACTTGGCAGATTGCTCTCACTGCATTGGTAGGTCTTCTTTCCTCTGTTTGTTCTTCCTTCCAGCGAACAAGAGCCTAGAGCTAAGTTTCTCTGTTGAAGTTTAAGTGTCCTATTTGAACTTACGAATGTGACCCACTCCATCTTCTGCAGACACTAGACTCTCTTCCTTCTCTGCGCCTCATACAGACCTTCTTTCTTCTCCTCCCTCATTGTCCTTTTCTGCCTTACCCTGCTTTACTTTCCCCTTCCATCAGCCACCTGCTTTACACTTCTCTTCCAAGGGGTCCCTCATTGACTCTCCTCCTGTTCCAACTCCAGTGTCCTCACCTATATAGTTCTACTATCTATCAGATTCTACTTCTGCTCCCGTGTCTGAATTCTCATTTTTTTATGCTAGGACTCCCAAGCACCAATTAAAGAAAGGAAAGGGCCTGACCTCTGGTGGCGTAGTGGATAAAGTATCAACCTGGAATGCTGAGGACACCAGTTTGAAACCCAAGGCTTGCCTGGTCAAGGCACATGGGAGTTGATGTTTCCTGCTCTTCTCCCTGTTCTTGCTATCTCTTTCCTCTCTCTCTCTCCTCTCTCTTTCTAATAAAAATAAATAAAAACCAAAAAAAAAAGGGACAGAGGAGAGGACGATATCATTTAGGTTTGGCAGTTCAAATCTCAACTCAGTACATGAGCCACTTTTGTTTTAATTCTGACAAATGTTCATTTAGTCTCTGCTTCTTGAATATCTCCAGCAACCAGAAACTTATGACCTCTTGTTGAAGCTGCACTACATTTTAAAATAGCTCTATCAGAACTTTTGCCCACTGGCCCTAGACAGGCCTCTGTACTCAGAGTAGGTCTAATTTCTCTTGTACATATTTTTGAGGACATCTTTTACATGCCCTATACAACACCCTTTTCACAGGCTTCCTCAACTGTTCCTTAGGGTGTTGTTTAAAGCCCCTTTCCCTTCTGGTTTCTTTCCTCTGTGTGAACTCCAGTGTCCAGAAGTTGGATGAGAAGAAAGTTTGAGGTAAGACCACTGATATTTTGGAGCCTGACTGGACTGGAAGGGTAGATAACTTCTAGAGCCAGACCCATGGGTCAGAACAGTGATCCTCCTACCAGTTCAGGTGATGAAGTATGTATTTGATGAGCTAAAATGCATCATGCTGTACACCATAAAATATTAGTGAACTTGTTCATTTGTTTTATTTGTTTGTGTTCATTATTAGATAGGCCAAAATTCTAAAAATTTTATAGGAGAAAACCTGAAAATTCAGTAAATTCTAACAACTTAAATTAAACTTTTGTTTGTGGAAATATTTGAGGGGAAAACCATTATTTAATTTTACAGCAGAAAATCCAGACCCATTCAATCAAATAAAGAAAACTGGACTAGCTTGACCAGGTGATGGCACATGGATAGAGCATTGTACTGGGATGCAGAGGACCCAGGTTCGAAACCCAGAGGTTGCCAGCTTGAGCACGCATCTGGCTTGAGCACGGGCTCAACAGCTTGAGCACCGGGTTGCTGGCTTGAGCGTGGGATCATGGATATGACCTCCAATTGTCACTGGCTTAAGCAAGGGGTCACTCACTCTGCTGTAGCCTCCTGGGTTAAGGCACATATAAGAAAACAATCAATAAACAACTAAAGTGCCGCAACAAAGATTTGATGCTTCTCATCTCTCTCCCTTCCTGTCTGTCCCTCTCTCTATCAAAAAATAAAAAGGGAGGGAGGGAGGGAGGGAACTGGACTAATTATTTTATCTATCTTCTTGCCTCCAGAGCTCTCTGAGCCAGTCCAAACTTTTGACCATAGTTCAGGTTAAAAGCCCATCTCAAGGGGCTGAATACCAGGGCTCAAGGGACATAAGACAGATAGTCTCAAGGTAGTATAAAGAACTGTCAGAGAGGGGGAAGAACTGGGATTAGGCAGTGTGTCATAGCAAATGAGAATCAAGACAGCATAGAGAAATGACCCAGGAAGAATCAGATGCTGCAGAGAGGTTAGACTGCAGGAAGAATTGGTAAAAGTACTGGACTTGATCATTGGCGGTCACTGATGACCGTGATAAAGTGCTTTCAATAGCATGATGGAAACAAATTCAGTCACCAAAAAAAATTCAGAAACACTCAGCATTCACCAAAAAAGATGTCTCACTTCCTCCTTGCTTGTCATTAACATAAAAAAGGTTTAAATAGTCTTAAGATGTTAAAATGTACATAATACCTTTTAAACATGGCTATGGTAGGTAGCTATATGTTTGAGAGTTTTGAAAATGTAATAACCAAGGTTTAAAAGAGTTTTGAAAGAGTTTTAAAGATTATATAAATTAAAAGGATTTCAGCCCTGGCCAGATAGGTCGGTTGATTGCAGCATCAGCCTGAAGCACAGAGGCTGCTGGTTTGATCCCCGGTCAGAGCGCACACAGGAACAGATTGATGTTCCTGTCTCTCTCTCCCTTACTCTCTCACTAAAATCAATCAATCAATAAAAGAAATTTCAATTTCTTCTTTGAAAGAAAACAAATCAGACTTAACGTTTTATTTCACCATGAAGATTTGGTCTCCAAAATTACATATTTGAGGAACAAAAGCTGTTAAACTATCTTATATAATTTCTACAAATAATTTTTTAATTTTTTTTTAGTAAAAGCGATGTGGGGGGAGGAGAAGGAGAGAGATAGAGACAGAAACAGGAAGGGAGAGAGATGAGAAGTATCAACTCATAGTTGCAGCACTTTCGTTGTTCATTGATTGCTTTCTCGAGGCCCTCATCCCCGCGCCTTGACTGGGGGGCTCCAACCAAGCTAGTGAACCCTTGCTCAAGCCAGTGAGCTTAGGCTTAAGCCAGTGACCTTTGGGCTCAAGCCAGCAACCTGCACTCAAGCTGGTGAACCCGTGCTAAAACTGGTGACCTCAGGGTTTTGAACCTGGGTCCTCAGCCTCCCAGGTTGATGCTCTATCCACTGCACTGCTATCTGGTCAGGCACAAATAAAAATGATTAAGAGGCCCTGGCCGGTTGGCTCAGTGGTAGAGCGTCGGCCTGGCATGCAGAAGTCCCGGGTTCGATTCCCAGCCAGGGCACACAGGAGAAGTGCCCATCTGCTTCTCCACCCCTCCCCCTCTCCTTCCTCTCTGTCTCTCTCTTCCCCTCCCGCAGCCAAGGCTCCATTGGAGCAAAGATGGCCCGGGCGCTGGGGATGGCTCCTTGGCCTCTGCCCCAGGCGCTAGAGTGGCTCTGGTCGAGATAGAGCGACGCCCCGGAGGAGCAGAGCATCACCCCCTGGTGGGCAGAGCGTCACCGCATGCGGGAGTCTGTCTGACTGTCTCTCCCTGACTCCAGCTTCAGAAAAATACAAAAAAAAAAATGATTAAGAATGTCTTTACCACTGGCCAGTTGCTCAGTGGTATAGCCTCAGCCCAGTATGTGGATATCCCGGGTTCAATTCCCAGTCAGGACACACAGGAGAGGCGACCATCTGCTTCCCCAGCCCTCCACCTCCTCTCCTTCTCTCTCTCTCTCTCTCTCTCTCTCTTCCTTTCCTTCAGCCATGGCTCAATGATTCGAGCACACTGGCCCCAGGCACTGAGGGTGGCTTGTGGAGCCTCTACCTCAGGTGCTAAAAATAGCTCGGTTGTGAGCAGCCCCAGATGGCCAGAGCATTGGCCCCAGATGGGAGTTGCTGGGTGGATCCTGGTCAGGGCACATGTGCAAGTCTATTTCCCCTCCTCTCACTTGGAAAGAAAAAAAAATGTTTTTCTTTTACTTATTTTTGAGGGGAGGAGAGAGGTAGGAGTCACCAATTTGTTGTTCCATTTATTTATGCATTCATTGGTTGATTCTTGTATGTGCCCTGACCAGGGATCAAACCTGCAACCTTGGCATTTCAGGATGATGCTCTAACCAACTAAGTTCCAAAGTGAGAAGCCGGGGCTGGGGGTGGAGAGACACACAGACAGACTCATGCCTGTACCCGATTGGGATCCACCTGGCATGCCCACCAAGGGGCGATGCTCGGCCCCTCTGGGGCATTGCTCTACTGTAATCAGAGCCATTCTAGCACCTGAGGTGGAGGCCATAAAGCCATCCTCAGCGACTGGACCAACTTTTGCACCAATGGAGCCTTGGCTGCAGGAGGGAAGAGAGAGACAGAGAGGAAGGAGAGGGGGAAGGGTGGAGAAGCAGACGGGCTCTTCTCCAGTGTGCCCTGGCTGGGAATCAAACCTGGGACTTCCACATGCTGGGCTGACACTCTACCATTGAGCCAACTGGCCAGGGCCTAAAGCTCTTAATTTTTTATCCCATTAGATATTATACAGCCTGAAAAAGCAGATCAATAATCAAGGCTACCATGTATGATTGTGCAAGTTGTATGTACACTGTTCAAAACTAGTAGGTACTATTTATACCATAGTCCATAAAATGGGAATACTTTCTGCCCTCCATTACATTTCATAAAAGTCCAAATCCATTTCTGTGTTTTAGAATCAAGCCTCCTGGTCAAAGTTCTTCATTTATGCTCTTGTTCTTTCATTTGAGGAGATGAAGTGGTGGTAATGGGACATGAGGTGGCAGAACAGCATTAGATATCATTTTATTTCTGACCTGTCTTCCCTGAAATGTCTCCAGGCTGAATCACCCCAGAACATGACTCTCACAGACTTGGGTTCCCACTTGTCTGGAAGTCAAACACTTGTCTCTGCCACCAACTAGCAAGTTATTCCACTTCTGTGGCTTTAGTTTCCTCATCTATAAATGCTAGGTAAGGCCGTTTCTAGTTCTAAGTCTTTGTATCACTTCTGCTCTCTGAAGCCTTGTCAAATTTTGACAGCATTGTAAAGAGTCTGAGTTAGTCCCTCCCATCCTTATACAAACTATCTCAGCCCTCAGTTAATGAACCACTCCCTCTGGAAGCTTCTTCTAAGCACTCAGGTAGGCAGATAGAGCTATATCCTAAGAGACTGGGGTAGTGAAAATGAAGAATGTCCCTGTCTTGGGGTTCCCCACTTGCTGGAGAAAAATGAACTCAGAGAAACCCATTCAGCAAAACAAGTAAATAGTATGACTAGTTCTTGAGAAAGTGCTGCAAATGTTTGAGCTAATGGAGGTCCAGAGGAAAAGATGAAGCCAGATTGTTAGATTTTTTTTCCCTCCTTGATTTTATATATATAGAGAAAGGAACACAGAGAGAGAAACATCAATTTGTTGTTCCACTTAACTATATATTCACTGATTGATTCTTGTATGTGTCCTGACTGGGGATCAAACCTGCAATGTTGGTGTATCGGGATGACACTCTAACCAACTGAGCTACCCGGCCAGGGCTAGATTTGATTATAAAGGCAATGATTTGGTAGCAGGTGTCACTACTTGAAATAAGAGATTAAAATGTTGCTTGAAAAAAAGAATTCTTCCAATATACTATGTTTTGGAGAGAGCCCTAAAAGAAAATCGCCTATGGAAATTTGGTTAGGAACATAGGCAAGTGCAAGACCTTGAAATAAGGCTAGAAAGTTTGGGAATGATATTTACTTATTAACAAAAAGTTTACATACAAGTTAAGTATGGGAGAGGAATAAGGCACATGATAAACTGGTCCAATTTCTGGAATACTTAACTTTCAATCTCTGACCTTGTCCCCAAGGTCCAGCCTCAGACCTGACTGTCTTTCTTAAACTGTGACAACTTGGAAGGAAGGTATGTTGTTTTATCTGTGCTGAAGTCCCAGCATCTAGCACAGTGCCTGCAGCAGCAGGCACCCATGAAATGTTTGTTAAATGATTTTACCAAGCATGTTCACACACAAATTACTATAGATGTAGCATTCTCTTTTTCAAGAGAAAAGTTTTTCCTTGTTCCTAATCTAACTCTGTTTCATTTCTCAAATATATTTTCCCCCATCAAGTGACATTCAGTTGGTGGGCTTTCACAGGGAATTCTGAAGGAATTGTCCCATCTGATCCTTTTTTCCTCCTTGATGATCCCATCTCTTACTCTTTCTACTCACACATCTGCCATTGTAGACCCATTACAAGGCAGAGAGGGAGAGAAAGGACTGAGGGACAGAATGGGCCAAGAGCTGGAAACCTTTCAAAGTGGTTGTCAGCTTCCTGATTTCTGTTCTTTTTATGCTGGAGTTGCAAGTAGAATGGTAACTGAAGTTGAGAAGAGGCCCAGGGAGGCTTCCTACTGAGGTACAGAGGAAAAAACACAGGGGTTTAAGTCTGAATCCTACCTCTGCAACTCTTATGCTATGTTACCTTGATAAAATCATTTTCCATTCAACCAAATCCTCATTCCCCTCAAAGGAGTTAGACTAGATTAGTGGTTGCTAAATACTATTCCCAGACTAACTGCTACATCATAATTACCTAAAAAGCTTCATGTAAAACACAGATTCTTTAGTTAATAATAGTTACCTATGGCTGTTAATATCATACAAAAAAGGAGATAATTATACATTATGCACTTCCAGGGGGAAAAATAGAACACCTATAATAATAAGTATTCTTGCCACCAAAAGAAACAAAAACAAAAAACTGAATCTCATCAAGGCTCTAAATCTAACTATTAATTTTCAGAAAATACAAGAGACAGAGGAACATGTTAAATAATACCATGGAGAGGCGCTGGCTGGTTGGTCCAGTGGTAGAGCATTGGCCCCAGCATGAGAAAGTCCAGGTTTGATTCCCGGCCAGGGCACACAGGAGAAGCAACCATCTGCTTCTCCACCCCTCCCCCTCTCCTTCCTCTCTGTCTCTCTCTTCCCCTCCCACAGCCAAGGCTCCACTGGAGCAAAGTTGGCCGGGCGCTGAGGATGGCTCCATGACCTCCGTATCAGGCACTAGAATGGCTTTGGTTGTAACAGAGCAATGCCCCAGAGGGGCAGAGCATCACCTCCTAGTGGGCTTGCCGGGTGGATCCCGGTCAGGCGCATGCGAGAGTTTGTCTCTTGGCCTCACCACTTCTCACTTCAGAAAAATACAAAAAACCACAGAGAGTCGATCAGCAGAATTAGACTGCACAAAACTGCAGGAAAACAACATAGTATCATCAACAAAAAACTACAAAAGGGAGGGATTAGAAACCTACAGATTAAGAGATTTAACCTTAACTCTAAGACATTTAAACATGTGAATCAGAGGCTGATATAAACAAACTGCAAAAAATAAAAATAAAAAAAAATTAAGGGAGCGTGAAGTGAAAATTGACTAAGTATTTTATGATATTAAGAAATTATTGTAGGCCCTGGCTGGCTCAGTGCTAGAGCATCAGCCCAGCGTGTGGAAGTCCCAGGTTCAATTCCTGGTCTGGGCACACAGGAGAAGCACCCATCTGCTTCTCCACCCTTCCTCCTCTCTTTTCTATCTCTTCCCCTCCTGTAGCCAAGGCTCCATTGGAGCCAAATTGGCCCGGGCGTGAAGGTGGCTCTACGGTCTCTGCCTCAGGTGCTGATGGCGGCTCTGGTTGCAGAGCAACACCCCAAACAAAGTCCCAGATGGGCCCCCTGGTGGGCATGCTGGGTAAATCCCAGTTGGGTGCATGTGGGAGTCTGCCTGCCTCCCTGCTTCTCACTTCAGAAAAAATACACACACACACACACACATACACAAAATAAATTATTGTGAAGAGGGACAAATATATGGTGATAGAGAAATGATTTGACTTTGGGTGATGGGCACATAATGCAATCAACAATTCAAATGCAATAGAAACATTCATCTGAAACCTATATACTTTTTTTTATTTTTTAGAGGTAAGAAATAAAAAGGGAGAGAGATGAGAAGCATCAACTCTTCATTGTAGCATCTTAGTTGTTCACTGATTGCTTTCTCATATGTGCCTTGACCTGGGAATGCTCCAGCTGAGCCAATGACCCTGGGCTCAAGCCAGTGACCATGGTGTCATGTCTATGATCCCACGCTCAAGCTGGCGACCCTGTGCTCAAGCTGGTGAACTTGTGCTCAAGCCAGATGATCCCATGCTCAAGCTGGCAACCTCAGTGTTTCAAATCTGGGTCCTCTGGGTCGCAGGCTATCTGATGCACCACCACCTGGTCAGGCAAAACCTATGTACTCTTATTGATCAGTGTCACCCCATTAAATTTAATTTCTAAATAAAAAAGGGGGAAAACCCCATAAAAAGTAGTGTTAATATTTTTAGATATATTAAAACATGTTTTAGTGGGATAGTTAATATGAAATATCTGAAGATATTTGTATTACTCTGTTAAGTGAAAAAAGTCAAGTCATAAAACGAATAGAATAATTTCATTTCTGTACATTTTGTTTATTTAGAATGGATATATTTAGTGAATCATACACGTACATAGCAAAGTAACTGTAAGGATAAAAAACAGTGGTTGCTGCATGGGAGACTATAAAATCATTATTTTTAAATTAAATTTTTTTTTTTTTTTGTATTTTTCCAAAGCTGGAAATGGGGAGAGACAGACTCCCGCATGCGCCCAACCGGGATCCTCCTGGCACACCCACCAGGGGCGATGCTCTGCCCACCAGGGGGCGATGCTCTGCCCCTCGGGGGCGTCGCTGTGCCGTGACCAGAGCCACTCTAGCGCCTAGGGCAGAGGCCAAGGAGCCATCCCCAGCGCCCGGGCCATCCTTGCTCCAATGGAGCCTTGGCTGCGGGAGGGGAAGAGAGAGACAGAGAGGAAGGAGGGGGTGGGGTGGAGAAGCAAATGGGCGCTTCTCCTATGTGCCCTGGCCGGGAATCGAACCCGGGTCCCCTGCACGCCAGGCCGATGCTCTACCACTGAGCCAACCGGCCAGGGTCAATTTTTTTCTTGATGTACTTCTTGATTTGTTATGAGTAAATGTTTCATAGAAAACCAGTTTTAGGTTCAATAATGTTTTTGTGATTATATTTTAAAAGAGTTATCCTTAGAGATTGATATGAAATTTTTTTTTTTTTTTTTTACAGAGGCAGAGATAGACAGGGACAGACAGACAGGAACAGAAAGAGATGAGAAGCATCAATCATCAGTTTCTCGTTGCGCATTGCGACTTCTTAGTTGTTCATTGATTGCTTTCTCACATGTGCCTTGACCGTGGGCCTTCAGCAGACCGAGTAACCCCTTGCTGGAGCCAGCGACCTTGGGTCCAAGCTGGCGAGCTCTTTGCTCAAGCCAGATGAGCCCGCGCGCGACCTGGGAGTCTCGAACCTGGGTACTTCCGCATCCCAGTCCGACGCTCTATCCACTGCGCCACCGCCTGGTCAGGCTTGATATGAAATTTTAATAGATAAAATGATGATACCTACAATTTGCTTTATAATGATCAAGGATGGGGTAACTGGGTAAAGACAAAGATGAAATAAGATTTCCAGGAGTTGGCCCTAGCTGATTGGCTCAGTGGTAAGAGTGTCGGCCTGGCGTGTGGAAGTCCCAGGTTCGATTCCTGGTCAGGGCACACAGGAGGAGTGAACATCTGCTTCTCCAACCCTCTCCCTCCTCTTTCTCTCTTTCTCCCCCCTCCCTTCCCATAGCCATTGTTGATGATGGCTCCTTGGCCTCACCTCAGGTTTCTGAAATAGCTCAGATGCTGAGCAATGAAGCAGATAGGCAGAGCATCATCCTGTACGGGGCTTACCAGGTAGATCCCAGTCGGCACACATTTGGGAGTCTGTCTCTGCCTCCCTGCCTCCTACTTAATAAAAAAAAAAAAAAAATTTCCAGGAGTTGATAAATTATTGAAACCAAGCCTGGCCTGTGGTGGCACTGCGGATAAAGCATTGACCTAAATGCTGAGGTCATGGTTCGAAACCCTGGGCTTGTCCGGTAAGGCACATATGACAAGCAATCAATAAACAACTAAAGTGAAGCAACTATGAGTTGATACTTCTTGCTTCAGCAACCCCCCACCCAGTCTTTATAATCAATAAATAAAAATTTTAAAAAAATTATTGAAGCTGAGTGATGGGTACATATGGATTAATTATACAAGTTTTTGTTTGTGTATATATGAAATTTTTCATTAAAACAAGTTTAAAAGTACAGATTCCCAGGCCCTCCTACCAATGACCTTGCATTTAAAAATATTTCCAAATGATCTCATACAGTCTCCTACTGAGTTAGATAAGTAATATCCTTTTACTGTAATTCTAAAGGATTATTTTGCATATGATTCAACTAGCTGATGTACAATAAAGATTTTCACTGGTTTTTGTCCCTGGCTCCTGGGAAGTAAGCCTCAAATATTTGGGATTTCCAAGTAGTAGAAGTATCTTTGTTATTCATGGTGGGCCCCTCAGAGCATACCTCAGAATGGTGGCAGGTCAGGCTGGAAAGATGAACCATAGGATTAGAGCATTAGGGCTCTGAGACAGGTGATATCAGCCCAACTTCCAGAGAAGGGGAGGGGAGCTAGAGATTAAGTTCCAGCACATGGCCAATGATTCACTATGCAATGAAATCACAATAAAAACTTTACTTATTTATTTTTTTGACAGAGACAGAGAGAGAGAGTTAGAGAGAGGGACAGATAGGGACAGGCAGGAAGGGAAAGAGATAAGAAGCATCAATTCTTTGTTGTGGCACCTTAGTTCTTCATTGATTGCTTTCTCATATGTGCCTTGGCTGGGGGGCTCCAGTAGAGTGAGTAAGCCCCTGCTCAAGCCAGCGACCTTGAGCTCAAGCCAGTGACTTTGGGCTTCAAGCCAGTGACCCTGTGCTCAAGCTGGTGAGCCTGTGCTCAAGCTGGATGAGCCCACATTCAAGCCGGTGACCTCAGGGTTTCGAACCTGGGTCCTCCACATCCCAGTCTGATGCTCTATCCACTGTGCCGCTGCCTGGTCAGGCACAATAAAAACTTTAGACACTTGAAACTCAGGTGAGCTCCATTGGTTGGAGATACTAGCCAATGTGCTGGGAGGGTGACATGTCTTATGGACACAGAAACTTTACATATGGGACCCTCCCAAACCTCATCTTATATGTCTTCATTTGACGGGTCTTGACTTGTACCCTTTATAATAACACTGTAATTGTAGCTAAAAGACTTTCCTGAGTTCTGTGAGTCATTATGGGAGCTGAGAAGCTAGTTGGAACCCCCAAATTAATAGCCAGTTGGTCGGAAATGCTCTTAACCTGTGAAGTTTGACCTAACTGTGGGTAGTCAGTGTCAGAATTGCAGTGCAACTGGATATTCATGAGTTAACAACTCCCTTTTATTTTAAAGAAGGGATCACAATTTCCAAGACTGATGTAAGAATTAAATAAGCTTTGTGTAGCCTGACCAGGTTGTGGCGCAGTGGACAGAGCGTCGGACTGGGATGCGAAAGACCTATGTTCAAGACCCTGAGGTCACCAGCTTGAGTGCGGGCTCATCTGGTTTGAGCAAAAGCCCACCAGCTTGAACCCAAGGTCACTGGCTCCAGCAAGGGTTTCTTGGTCTGCTGAAGGCCCACGGTCAAGGCACATATGAGAAAGCTATCAATGAACAACTAAGGTGTTGCAACGTGCAATGAAAAACTAATGATTGATGCTTCTCATCTCTCTCCATTCCTGTCTGTCTGTCCCTGTCTATCCCTCTCTCTGAAAAACAACAACAAAAAACTAAGCCTTAGGCTATAAGAATTCAGCCTGTTTACAACCTGTCCCCCACACCCAATGAAATAAAATAAAAAGCTTTGTGTAAAGCACTGGGTATGATGCCTGGCACATGGAGATGAAAAGTCAAATATCCCGTGGAAGGTTAAACCTCTGTTATCCACGTCTTAATGTAAATTTTCTACATAAAGTTACCACTAATATCCAGTGAAGACAGAGGGAACAGTGAGAATAGGAGATGTTGGTGAGAATGACAGGTGAATGGATGGAGATTTTATTTTAGAATAAAGGGCTTAGATGGGATAGGTAGGTGTAGTAGACAAAGCAGCTACAAGAAAAATAGGGGACTATTGAGATAAGAGCCCTAGGTGCAAGAGAGGCATTCTGGGAAGTGAATAAGGTGGCAGGAGCTCATTTTGATTTTGTCTAAGGACCTAGTGATGCTGCCATACCCTAAGAGAAAAGAACACTTGTCTGCCTCCCCACCCAGAACTGAAGGTCAGCAGGAACAGGAAAGGTAAGTTCTCTGGTTTCAGGGGAAGGATAAGCAGCAGGGCACCTAGCGGCCCTTCCCCCTGGGGAAAGATGACTTAGTAGAAATGCTTGCTGGCCTCTCAGTCCTCATATTCTCTTTCTTCTTCCAAGCTTTCCTTCCCCATCCTCCAGATTACCTGTTGATGGTAAAAGTTGTTGGCACTTTGTTCAAACCGTTCATCTTTGGTTTCCACAGTTTTCCCCAACTTCTGCAGTACCTGGGGATATAAGTCAGAAAGGTCCATACAGTCAAATCTCTCTTATATGTTGGCTTCATATGACCCTGGTTTTTCTGAGTTTCAGATGCAACTAAAGGGCCGTGTCACTCATATCAGCCCAACAGAGATAGAACTATAGCACATTACTGAATAAACAATCATGTTTTGTGGCTCTTTTCAAATTGGGTACTCTTGAGGGAATGCAGCAGTATGCTAGAGGCTATATATAAAGCCCAGAATAAATAAGGTACATGTTCCTGGAATGACACTGTTATTTACAACGTTTTTCTTTGGGGGGGGGAATGGGGAGTCTTATATTAAAACAAGAATAAGAAGCCCTGGCCAGTTGGCTCAGTGGTAGAGCTTCGGCCAGGTGTATAGAAGACCAGGGTTTAATTCCCGGCCAGGGCACACAGGAGAAACGACCATCTGTTTCTCTACTCTTCCTTCTCTCCTTTCTTTCTATCTCTTTCTTCCCCTCCTGCAGCCAAAGCTCCATTGGAGCAAAGCTGGCCCAGGCGCTGAGGATGGCTCCATGGTGTCTGCCTCAGGTGCTAGAATGGCTCCAGTTGCAGGGAAGTAATGCCCCAGACTGGCCAAGCATCGCCCCCTGGTGGGCATGCCAGGTGGATCCCAGTCGGGCACAGCAGCAGTCTGCTGCCCCCACTTCTCACTTTGGAAAAATACAAACAAAAAACAACAACAAAAAAACAAGAATAAGAAGAATGTAAAATGTGCATGGCTTTTAAAGATATTAATGAACCTTACAGACACTCTTTCCTATAACTATAGTTGTAGTTCCCTCTAAATAGATGATGTTAGAAAGGTGGGCAGGAGACTCTTCTCTTATGAGGGCCCTTGTGGAAAACTTTAAGAAGTCCTGATAAAACACATTTAAAATTCAGCTAAAAATGAATGCTATCCATGTCTATTTCCTCTCCACTGGGAACCCAAGAGCACCACCATACCTCAGGTCCAAGTTGGAATCTCAGGAGTTTCCTACCCTCAACTCCTCTCTTACTTCCTTCATTGAATCCCTCCCCAAGTTCTCTGAAAATCATCCCATGCTTTCTAGTCTCACTGTCATTGCTTCAGCCCAGGCCCTGATTGTTTCTCACCTGGTCTGCTATAATAGGCCTATCTGATTCTCTATTTATCTTCTCAACAAATTTTTATTAAATACCCATTATGTATCTGTAAGTTGTAGTTCAAGCTCTAGCATGCATACAGATCTCAATGATCTGCTACTCATTTAGTCTCAGCTCTCATAGTTCCCCCTGCCTGTAAGTCTCCCCTCAACACTTTATTAATTTCCTGAATAAGCAATACTTCTGCTTGTTGTAGAAGCTGTTCCCTCTTCCTGGAATGATCTTCCCCACCCTGGCTGTCATGTCACTATCTAAAAAAAAACCCAATTCATAATCCATATCCTTTGTGACACTTGATCACATCTATTTCATCTTATTAAGTTAATCACTCTCTCTCAAGCAATTACAACTTCTATACCGTATATGCATATGCACCACAATTACTGTTTTGTTTTTGTTTTTAATTTTTATTTATTGATTTTTAGAGAGAGGAGGGGGGCGGAATGAGAAGGAGTTGTTTCACTCTAGCTATTCATTGGATGTTTGTCATATGTGCCTTGACTGGGCAAGGCCAGGGTTTTGAACTGGTAACCTCAGTGTTTCAGGCCATCTACTGCGCCACCACAGGCCAGGCTCTATTGTTACTGTTTTATTATTTGTATTTATCTATCTATGTTTCCTTCTAAACTGTGAGCTTCTTGAGGACTGGGTACTTGCCTACTTATCTAGATTTCTCAGTATCCAGCAAATAGATACTTAATACTTATAACAGGAAAGACAGTAAGACTGATACAGGAGAGGACCAATGAGCTGGGTCCTGAATTAAGATTTTGCTAGATTGGAATAGAGTATAAAGAATGAGGGTGGAAAGACGCTTCTAGGAAAAGACAACATCAGAAAAGTAATGGGAGTATGCAAATTTATAGCAGCTTCATGAGACAGTACAATATAGCTGGTTTAGGGTGTTATGGGGAATGTGTGTAAGAAAGTTAGAGAAGGAGATTGGTCTTTGAATCATATGTCAGATTGCCCAGGTCTTGGGAGTGAGGAAGACTCCATTCTTAATCCTGGGGTTAATGTCTCTCACTTTTGGAGCTCTATAATGGTTAAGATCAAGGACTCTGGAGTCAGACAGATAGATATATGCCCCCATCTTGGCCTTTCTACTTACCAGGTATAAGCCTTTGGGCAAATCATTTAAATTTGTGAGCCTCAGTTTACAGAACTCCTTTTCCCCCATTAAGATAATAGTATTTCTTGGGGTTGTTGATATAATTAAATTATACCTATAAATTACTTTCCAGTACTGACCTAAGGTGAGTATTCAATACAAATCTACTATCTTTATGTCTAGTTCCACACTCTCTCCCATAAATACCTGTTTTTACTTCCTTTTCAGTTTAACCAAATGTGTTTGTCTGTGTCTCTAACTCCACCTTACTTAATACCCAGCCCTGGTGTAACACCCAGCCATCTTCCTTGGCTCTCCCCTCTCCCCTCAACAAAACACTGTCTTCTACCAAAAAGGTGCAATACCACTTTCAGTGGTTAAGACAGTTCTCACTTCCTTCCTGCTACCCCTCCCTTCCCGTGCTTGGGGTGTGGTTCTCCTTAGGGTGAGGGGGCTGAAAGGACAGAGGAGTCAACTGTGTCTCAAGTCAGTGTGACATACTCCAAAGCAGACCTATATTCCCAATCCCCAAAAGGCTCAAGGCAAAAAGGTTTGGAACGTGAGGCAGTGTGTGCGCTGAGAGAGCACTCCCACCTTCAATTCTGAAACTGAAAAGATGAGTATTATTACCCTAGAAACATAACCCAGTGCCCTGGACCTGAAGTTATTTGTTGCCATAAGCAACAGGGCCAGGTTTCATGGTACTTATACTATGCTGTAGATATTTTTTCTTAACAAGTTACTTGAAGAAAGAGGATATATAGATGCTCTGCGGATATTTGTTGAAAGATTTCAATAAATTCTACTTTGGATCACTTCTTATTGAAGGTCCATGTAATGCCAATCCTTGAAGTCCTGCACTGAGGATTCTGCCCCAGTTTGTCTAGCTTAGCAGTTGGAAGGCTGTAGATATTTAAGAAGAAAGAGCAGGGACAAGAGAGAAAGTAAATGTGCCAAAATGTTAACACTCGATTAAATAGGTAAAGAATATTCCAGTGTTCATTGATGTATTTCAATTTTTGTGTAGATTGGGGCCCTGACTGGTTGGCTCAGCAGTAGAGCGTCGGTCCAGTGTGTGGAAGTCCTGGGTTTGATTCCCGGCCAGGGCACACAGGAGAGGTGCTCATCTGCTTCTCCACCCTTCCTCCTCCCCTCTCTCTCTACTTCTCTTTTCCTCTCCCATAGCCAGGGCTCCACTGGAGCAAGGTTGGCCTGGGCACTGAGGATGGCCCAGTGGCCTCTGCCTCAGGCACTAGAATGGCTCCGGTTGCAATGGTGCAGATGAGCAGACCATCGTCCCCTGGTGGGCATGCTAGGTAGATCCTGGTCAGGCACATGCAGGAGTCTGTCTGACTGCCTCCCCGTTTCTAACTTCGGAAAAATACAAAAAAAAGAAAGAGAGAGAGATGATAATTTTTGTGTAGATTGGGATGAGAGAGTAAAGCTTTAAAAAAAATCACTCAGATATGTTTGGTGACTATAGTTCCTTACCATGACCCTTCCCCATAATAATTTATATCTTATTTTATTATATCTCAATTGGGGTAATTTAAATAGAGCCTGCACATTAGATATTATGAAATTCTTTAAAAAAAATTTTCCTAGGTGCTACAACAATGCTGTATTTTGTATGTTAAAGTAGGCTTTCCTTAATATGGGCCTAATATACTTCCCAACCTTTTTTCCCACCACCACTTGCCTAAAAGGATTTCCAGACATGCTCATGCTGGCATTCCTTAGCTGAAATGCTCTCTCACACTTTATCTGAGGAACTACTAATTAACCACAATTTCTATTTCAAATTCAGCCTCCACTAAAAAACCTCCCTCAATCCTCCTCAATCTTCATTCCCACAGAAGGTGCAGCTCTCTCAGGTCACTAATTTTTTTTTTTTTAACTAGAGAGTAAGCTTCTGGCAGGTAAGAATGCCTCCTACTAATCTCTGAATTCCCTTCTGGGCCCAGCCTGGTATGTTGAATAGAAGAATTTTTCTCTAAATATTGTTGATTGAACTGTCTGGGATACAAGTTGAGTAAAAGTCAATAGAGAAAAAGACCAACAAAGGAGTGGTCAACAATGCCCTTTTGGGGGGATTAGAGATCTGAGAGGTTTGCCACAGAGATATCACAAACAGTTGGCAACAGCATTAATTTGACATGTCATATATATCATATTATAAAAACATATTACAGTTAGTTAGAATTGTTTCGTGTTAAGTCTGGGTGGGCACTGGAAAATAAAACAAGAATGCTTCATCTTCACTGTGTTTGTCACCAGATCTACACTCCTAGCTTTTCAGAGAATGTGACTTGACTACAAGGTGTCCCACTACCAGCTTTGCTCCTGTGAAAAGATCCGAAGGAAATGGTCAGGCCAGCGGAAAGTGGGGAGGCACAGATGTCAGAGTGGTTTATCAGGAACCTTGTAAAGAGAGTAGTCTGAATTTGGCATCCAAAGGCAAGACAACTGAGTTCCAGTGATAGTTCTGCCACGTGCCAATCTCTTTGGAGCATTGTTTCCTCATTTCTAAAATTGGGATACTAATAACATGCTTAAGAGTTGAAAAGATGAAGTGAGATCATATCATGAGTATGTTGGCTCCAAAAAGGGAAAGATCATGTCTTCCTTAGTGGGCACTTGATATCTGACACCCTTGACTATTTGACATGTTAGTTATTACATACTACTCAGATTACAGCCAACTTCGAATAGAAAAATTGCAGTTTCCCAGGGAGTCCTTTCTTTTGACCGTAACTTCTGTCATCTTCACCTTGCCTTCAATAACTTCCTATTCAATAATAAAAATAATTTATCAATACTCAAGGACTCTAGCAGGCTGAGCTGAGCTTCTCCCCCCATCCCAGGCCATTCCCACTCCATCCATGAAGCATCCACTATCTTTAGGGTGCTGGCTGAACTACTCCAGGTTCAACTTCTGCCTGCCCTTTGTCTAAGTCTGAGTTCAGAATATCTTCTTGTTTTCTAAAATAACTTGGGAATTCCCCAGGGCAGATTTGAGTTTGTTCCTCACTTTGCCTTCTCAGGGTTCAGACTAGGAAAAAACAGGGTCTGGGCAGCTGGTTCTCCCTTTTGGAAGTATCTGACTCTGTGGTTCAAGGACTCACCCCTTCTCACACTCTAGTGTCCTTGTCATGTAGAGTTTCCAAATCACTGAACACCAACGCTCTCATTTTACAGATGCAGAATCTGAAGCCCAGATCAGGGACATTATTTACCCAAGACCTAGGAGTCCCAATACTTAAAAAAAGGAGAGAAATCCCAAAGCAAGGGCATAGTGTCAATGATAGCCTGGATGAAGAGAGAAGGTGAAAGAGTGAGGCAAAATCAATTGCTGTGTCTTTTAAAAATAACTGTTATCCATACGTTTTTGTCTTTTGGGTTTTCTTTTTGTTCTTCCAACCCAGAGTGTAGCTAGCCTTCGCCTCTTCTCTAGTACTTCCTGTTTTTCCACACTGCTTCTAACAAGACCAAGGGTCGGGAACCTTTTTGGCTGAGAGAGCCAATGAACGCCACATATTTTAAAATGTAATTCCGTGAGAGCCATACAACGAACGACCTGTGTACATTACATATTATCCAATAAAAATTTGTTGTTGTCCCGGAGGACAGCTGTGATGGGCTCCAGCCACCCGCAACTATGAACATGAGTGGTAGGAAATGAATGGATTGTAACACATGAGAATGTTTTATATTTTTAACATTATTTATTTATTAAAGATTTGTCTGCGAGCCAGATGCAGCCATCAAAAGAGCCACATCTGGCTCGCGAGCCATAGGTTCCCGACCCCTGAATGAGACCTTCCCATAGTCTCTGCTCTCTATTAGCAGACCTGTAATGACAGCCTTCTGAGAGGCTGAAACCATGACAAAGGTGAGGTTAGGGTAAGGTGAAGTAACAAAGTCTACCACACAAACCTTTCCCTTTTCCTCTCCTCTTTCACCTGACACAGCTTCTCCCCCCCACCGCACCCCCCACTTCCATTGTAAAGATAGGGACTAGATCTATATTCCATCTCCATCAATTTGCTGTTGCTAATCCCACTTGGGAGAGCTGGTTGCCTTTAATCCTCCCAATACCCAAGCCAGTGCTCTGTTTTTAGAAGATGACACAAATATTTCCATTTTTAAGCATGTGGTATATTCATCCAATTGCTGCTATTCAAAGACCATGAACCCTTAGAAAACCACAATTCGATGTCAGGCCCTTATCTCTCCTTCCCCCTTTTCTTCTGGCTTGTTCATCTTCCCACACCACCTCATCTACCAGAGTGTTGACAGGAGGAGAGCAGAAGCTGAGGTTAGAAGCAAAGAAAATACTCTGGATAAATATATAGAAACCAGAACACCATTAAACGTGTAGAGAAGTGTCCACATAACCTACCGAGGAAGGCAAGTTATAGACGGACAGCCTACCGAAACGCCCGTGCTAGAGCAAGGCCACCAAGAGCTGACCAAGGACACTCTCTACGGAGACAGACGCACCTCAGCACCCGGACAGAACTGTGCCACGCCAGAGGAACTAGAGCAAGCAGACAGGGGCTTCTCTTACATCAGCTTGAACAACACCCGGGGCAGGCAGGGTGATATTAAGTACAGGGAGAACCAAGCAGACTGACGAGTCCTCGGACTCCGAGTCTCAGTCTAAGACAAGCAGTGACATTTCCCGGGCGGCGCAGCTGGTCATCTATCTTAGGTCTTTGGGAGAATTACCTACTTTGAACCTTCAATGTCATCATCTGTAAAATACCAGCCTTGCTGGATTGCTAGGACAAAAACTGCTGCCTAGCCGTCGCCAGCGTTCGTTCCTCTCCTTCATCTTTTCTGGGTGAGCCCGAGCGTTAAGGTTCCTGAGGGAGACCGCCGCCTCCTCCGCTTCCCTCATCCTCGCCCAAGCTCGGGTGATGTTCTCCCTCTAAGTCTGCCTGTGTTCGTGGACTCCCACTCCTCAGCCCGGTTCCCGGAGGAAGGTCGAGGCCCTTCTCTTCGGCCCAGGCCTGTGGGGCCCCTGGAGCCGCCTCCAGCCTCGGCACGCGCGGGCAGCGAAGCGGCGCTTACCTTCTCCTGGGCCCTGCTGAACTTCTTCTGCACCTGCTTGGCAAAGAGGCCGGCAGCCCCGCCAGCTTTGCCCTCAGACATGCTGTCGGCTCCCTGGGGGGCGGCAGGCCTGGCCGGGAGCCCTGTGGTTTTCTGGAGGCTCCTGAGGAGGAAGTGCGGTTCCCGGCATGCCTCGCGCCCGGGCCTGTGGGCGGGCCTCCCACTTCCCCACGGCGGCTGCCCCTGCGAGGCTGGCTCGTCAGCCTCAGGACCACGGTGTGGCCGCCCCGGAAACCCAGTGCAGCGAGTCGGGGCCCACACAGCGACCATGCTGAGACCCACCACTAGGTTCACGTGGAGGCCCACTTAAGCCCAGCCAGCAGTGACCCCTGAAACCCTCCACTGAGGCAGTGGACGGCACGAGGCGGCCAAGAGGAGCTCAGGGTACAGCTGGAGGCTTGGGCCTCTCCTCAGGGTGCTCGCAGAAGACCAACTTCCAAGTTCTCCAGCCCTGAGGTGTAGGAACACCAGCCCCACTGAACAGGGTCTTCAAACGTGGGACAACACTCATTTATTCCTGAAAGCCAGTTAACTACAATGATCCGTGCTGTAAAAATAACTGAAACATGAGGTAGACAATTTTGTGATCTTCACTCATCAAGAATATGTATTTTAGCCCTGGCCAGTTGGCTCAGTGGTAGAGCGTCGACCTGGCGTGCAGGAGTCTAGGTTTGATGCCGGGCCAGGCACACAGGAGAAGCGCCATCTTCTCCACCCCACCCCATCTCCTTCCTCTCTGTCTCTCTCTTCCCCTCCCGCAGCCGAGGCTCCATTGGAGCAAAGATGGCCCGGGCGCTGGGGATGGCTCCTTGGCCTCTGCCCCAGGCGCTAGAGTGGTTCTGGTCGCGACAGAGCGACGCCCCGGAGGGACAGAGCATCGCCCCCTGGTGGGCATGCTGGGTGGATCCCAGTCGAGTGCATGCGGGAGTCTGTCTGACTGCCTCCCCGTTTCCAGCTTCAGAAAAATACAAAAAAACAAAACAAAACAAAAACCAAACAAACAAAAAAAGAATATGTATTTTATGGAAAAACACGTTCCACGTATATGGGTATGTATACTGGGCTGCCAAGTAAAATGTACTTCTTACTTCAGGTTATAGTTTTTACAGATGGAAAGCCTCTAAGAGAGAGGTTGCCTCTAAGCCTGGAACTGGGAGGAATGGAGGCCACACCTGAATTTGGAAGGGAAGAACAACTGAGGTAGGGATAGAAATGGGAGTCCTTATGAAAGAAGAGGATCTTACTGAAAAAAAAAACTGAGGAGGAGTGTATGGAAGCATGCGCTGGGGATGGAGAGCAAATCTTCCCAGCTTGATAAACTAGTACGGTGTCCGAGGCAGAATGTGAAGACAGACACATTGGGAATGTTGGGGTGGAACTGCTGCTATCACAGCTGTAGTTTCTCAAGGTAGAAGGTCTCCAAAAGGAAGTTACTTTCTGACCTGTTTGAACGGATAGCTGGAAATTAGGGCAGCAGGTTTGGAGGAACCATTTACTTAAGGGTTTTACAGTGTAGACAAAATTCCCTTAAGGAGAAGCAGAGGGTCAAAATACACTTTCTAAGGAGTGGAGAGGGAAGCGAGAGGCCTGAGAAAAAATTAGAGGCCCTTGTTTACTTTTGTTTTCCAGGTCATTCCCTCAAGTAGACATACTACACTCAAGATCAATCACTTGAGAGGCACTGGTGAGTGTTGGGAAGCCAAAAATGAATTAGAAATATGTGATCGCTAACCTCAAATGCTTAATATCTGGAGATGGAGAAAGGTTGGTAATCAGATGATTATAATGTTAAGTTATTCAATTATACAGATAGATACAATAGTTGTGAGAATGGTCTAAGGAGCAGAATGAAGAGAATGGAAGAACTTGATGGTGGTGGGTAGAGGTGGGGAAGCCCAGAGAATGGTGGTACTGTGGGGACAACTGAAAAAAGATGGTGATGATAACAGGTGTGTCACTGGCAGAAAGATGCCAATACCTGAGTCTCCCAGGAATCCACAGCATCTCAACAGTACAGCCCAGCCACTGCCACCTAAGCAACTCTCCTCAGTGCTAATCATTTATATGAGAGGACAATCTTTAGAAGTTAACTCGAGAGGAAAATTGAGTCACAGAAAGGGCTGGCGGCTTGCCCAAGGTTACCCACTCCTCAGTTGTGGAATTGAGATCGGGAATACAGGCATTCTGATTCCAGTCCAGCTTTTTATAGTGTATACACTGTTCTGGAGGCCTCTGCTGACATAGCAGTCTACACATTCCCGGACCTGTCTTAGCTGGTTCTCCTGCTATAATGTTAACTACCCCAATCCCTCTTATCTAGACTCAGTGACTGCTGTGGAAAATTGCTTCTCAAAATGGCTTCCCCAAAGAAGCCCACACCCCTCAAATAGTAAGCTTCCATGGGAAAGAACCGTGGCCAGTTCCAGTGCCACCCTGAGCCTCACAGTGCTCTTTTGTTGAATATAAGGTTTTAAAACTGATATATTGCAGTATGTAGTCCTCTTCGTTGTGGATGGAGTTAATGGCACTGAGAATGAGATGCTGTTTTATGAATTCATCCACAATTTCATGGATGTTTTAGATGAGTACTTCAGCTGGGTGAATGAATTAGATATGTTTAAATTGGATAAAATACACATCATTCTGGATAAGATGGTATTAAGTGGCTGCATTGTAGAAATGAATTGGGCATAGGCAATAATTCTTGCCCCCTACTAATTCTTGATGTCAGAAGGCTGAAAAATGGAAGACTCTACAGTCTTTGGGCATCATTGGCATAGGAAATGAGAACATGGAATTCCTCTCAACATCTGAAGCCCAAAAGAATCTGGAAGAGCAGACATTGCAAAATAGGGCACCCTTCCAAAGACATTTTATATAGGTGTTTTCACAGTTTCTAAGTGTAAAACAAAACTGTATTTTAAAATATGCTGTACAGCCTGACCAGGCAGTGGCATAGCGGATGGAGCTCCAGACTAAGACTCAGAGGACCCAGGGTCAAAACTCCAAGGTTGCTGGCTTGAGCGCGGGCTCACCAGTTTGAGTACCAGGTCGCTGGCTTGAGCATGGAAACATGGACATGACCCCATGGTTGCTGGCTTCAGCCCAAGGTTGCTGGCTTGAGCAAGGGGTCACTTGCTCTGCAGGAGCCCCCCCACCCCAGTCAAGGCACATATGAGAAAGCAATTGATGCTGCAAGGAAGAAGTGATGCTTCTCATCTCTCTCCCTTCCGGCCTGTCTGTCCCTATCTGTCCCTTTCTCTGTCTCTGTCGCACACACAAAAAATATGATAAACAACTAAAAATTTTCTCTGAAAGGTAAGTTTTATTTTCTAACCATAAACACCCCTCCCCCCGCTTATTTAAATTTTGTTAAATAAAATTTTGGTTACCTCTTCCCTTTGCTAATTAAATTCAAGAAGAACAGCATGAGGTGGGAAGAAAAGTATGTGGCAGCTCTTTACCACTTAATAAAAATTGAGAACTGACTTTAAAAAAATTGTTTTTCATCCCCTTAACCTTCTCTTCTCAGTTTCCTCTTCACTCTATTATAGACCACTTCAACAGACTGAGCCCTGGCCAGGATGAGGGAAATTATGTTTCCTATTTTCTCTGTGGTTTATAGAACCCTGGATCAGTTTGCCTATTTTAGTCCTGGCCTTGAAGTGCTGACTCATACTTAGTTTGAGGAATATATATATATACACACACACACATATATATGTACACACACATATATATATATATATTTATTTATTTTATTTTTTGAAAAGCACTTGTGAACATTTAAGGAATTTTCCTCTGTGTGGCTTCAAGCTACCAGGCCACAGGACTCCCAACACCCTTAATCTTCTCCTCAGCTCTTCTGCTTCGCCATAACAGGCTGCTCTGGGAGCTTTCCCTTCCCCAGAACTTTGTAGTAGCCTGATCGTACCACATCAGTGACAGGAGCAGCTCCAAACTTGTTTTTGGCAGCATTTACCTGTGTCTACTCACTGACCAAGGTCCATGCATTATCAAGGTTGACAGTTGAGCAGAATCTCTGGTTCCTCTTTAAGTGGTAATGCCTCAGGCCAACTTTCCCAAAGTAACCTGGATGATAGTTGTTAAAGTTGATCCTGTGATGATGCAAGCCACCAGTGTTATCTTGGCCTCCTGAGTGCTTTTTGTGCTCGTAGATGTGACTCACATGAGTCCCCATTATTTTTCCTCTCACTTTTTATTCTCCTCTTCTACTTAATTCTTTCTTTGTTCAACATCTTTTTTTTTCTCGTTTTTTTTCTCTTCTATCCTTTCGAGTCTCCTTTTTAATTTGCCTCTTTCTTTGCTAGCATCTCACCTACTACCTAATCCTATACTCCTGTCTCAAGTGTATCCTAGTATGAAGTTGCCATCATCCTGAACCTTGGGGTGAGCACTTGTTCTAGGCACTGAAGGGGGAAAAAGAAGGAGTCCACAGTGTACCTGGGAGATCAGAGAATATTTTGTCACTTGGAAGCATTTAAAAGTATTCTGTACCGTTGAATATAGCAAATATGCACAGGAGGAGGGGAGATGGGCAGATCCTAAAATAATTCCGAAAGGATAATATAAAACTACTCCCATTTGGCTTAGTTTGTAAACTGGTTAGAGGTGGCAGCAAATGGAAGAACCAGAAGTGGGGTGAAATCTAACTTGGGCCCTAGAACTACATTTCTTCTAGAGAGCTTAATAACAAAAACAGACACAGGTTGATAATTTATATGCAGTTTTATTTGCTTTTCTGTGTCTGGTTCAAATAGTGTTGGTGGTCTCAAGGTTTACTGTGAACTGAAGAATCATCTTGGGATAGCTGTTGTACTCCGGAAGATGTTCAGTTTCTGGCAATGACCTGAAGGAAAAGCCATTTATACTCACAGTCAGTGACTTCTGCCCACCTCCTTTCTTTTTCCTTCAGGGTTCCTAGTTAAGTATGGCCCTGTACTGGGTTTATGGGGAGTTAACAGGTTGTGGAGCAGGATGTAGGTTTCCGCTGTGTCAGGACAATTCAATGTTATAGGCATATACCCAGGGCTTAGTGGCAAGGACAGAATTTGAAATGGTTGTAAGTCAGTGTTCATGCCATAAGACTCCAGAATATATTAGAAGACTGGAGAGCACAGGTGGAGTGACTGTGAGGCTCTCCCACTAGGTCAATATTGGTAGAGTCTCACCTCACCCTCAAACATTGTTTATAGTGGTAAAACCTCTGTCCAAAGGGTAGAGCAAATTCTCATAATGGGAGAGAATGTTAATGCCTCTTCCCTTGTCCAGGAGCATGCACACCTTCTGGAGCTGTTTTCCCCTTGGCTTTCACATAGGAAAGTAGTGATATGTGCCTGGTTCAGATCTGTTGTTACCACCATCCAACTCTAAACAGTAAACAATATGGTGAAGCCTGCTTAGTGGGTATGTGAAGGGGGACTCGGAACGGCAGCATTATTGAGGAAAAGTGTACTATGGAGGGATGGGAAAGGAGTAAAACATTGAATGTGTTGAGGAATATGATGGCTTCCCCTACCCAACTTTTGTTCCCCAACCTAGCCAGTGCACAGGTCTCCAGATGACCCTATTTGAACCCGTTTCTTTTAGAAGACTCACGCTATTCATCCAAGAGATGTAAGCAGAAACCCGGGTGAAGACTGTTGGCTTCCTGGAGACATTACAGCCCTGGCTGGATACAAAGCTGGTCACTCCATGGACAGTATACTGGCCATTCACCATGCAGTGGAGCGGGCCCCCAGAGTCACCCTGCAGAGAATAAAAATAGGTTTCTAAAATTCCAGATATTTTGATCTTTGGGCCTTTGCTTCTGCTTACATGTTGTCCATCCCCATCTCTGTAAAATCCTGTAGTTTAAAAACTAATTCAAATCACCACTTGCTTCATATCCCCACAATCAAGATGAATTTCTTCTTTCTTTCTAAACAACCACAGTACTTCTTTCTTTCTTTTGAATTATTTATGTCATGTTCTACCTTATATTTTGGTTTTATAATTTATTTCTACCTCCCATGCATATCTAAGAGCTTGAGACAGAAGCTGTGTTTTGCTGATATTTTTTCTTTCCACAATGCAAACATATAACTTTGAACATCTAAAGTTTAATAGCTTTTATTGACTTAAATTGAACCTGCAATGGGAGAAGTAGGGTGTTCTAATGATTTCTCTATCCCCAGCATGTAGACCAATGGGTCTAATTAGACTTAGTGGTTTCACACAGTGTAGGTAGTCAACACATGTTAAACTAAACTGAGGTGGGCCCTGGCCAGTTGGCTCAGTGGTAGAGTATCAGCCTGGCATGCAGGAGTCCCGGGTTCAATTCCCGGCCAGGACACACTGGAGAAGCACCCATCTGCTTCTCCCCCCTCCCCCCTCCTTCCTCTCTGTCTCTCTTTTCCTCCTGCAGCCAAGGCTCCATTGGAGCAAAGTTTGCCCGGGCCCTGAGGATGGCTCTATGGCCTCTGCCTCAGGTGCTAGAATGGCTCTGGTTGCAACAAAGCAATGTCCCAGATTGGCGGAGCATCGCCCCCTGGTGGGCATACCTGGTGGATCCTGGTCGGGCGCATGCGGGAGTCTGACTGCCTCCCCATTTCCAACTTCAGAAAAATACAAAAAAAACCCCCAAAAAACAACAACAAAAAAAACACCTAAACTGAGGTGAAGAGGAAAGAAAAAGATGTATTAGGTAGTGGTTATGTGTTCAGGCTTTGAATTAGAGGAACCTGGATTTATAGAATATGACCTTGATGCTCTTCTTCATACTCAGTCCCTAGAATGCCAGTTCTATAATTCCAGACATTAAATTGGATGATAGTCCTTGGAAGAATATGACTAGCACAAGAGGACAGACCTAAAGATGCTGATATTGAAAGTCCCCCAATGAAATGGCCTAGCCAGATCACCTGACAAAGCAGTTCACTATCGATGAACCCCACCTAAGATTCAGAGCTACCTATTTGCTTTTTACCAACCACTCTGAAATAAGAGCAGATGGCCAAAGGTTACCAAACATTTGAAGAAAACCTCTCGTATAAAAGTAAAGATCAAAAGAAAGAGACAAAAAAATAAACAAAGGCAACCAAGATTATGCAGGGAGAAGAAAACAAGCACTAAAACTATGATTAATATTGCATCTGTGATACAAAAACAGCATGTATTAAACAGAATGTTCAGAAAATAAAATGAGCCTTTGGAAATTATGAATGTGATAGTAGAAATGAAATATTGGAAGTGTTAGAAGATAAAGGAGAACAAACCAAGTATAAATAAAATAAGAGGACCAATTTAGAAGGTAAATAAGTCAATAATAAATTCTAGAAAGAGAAAATAAAAACAGAGGGGAGGAAATCATCAACAAATAAATATTTTCAGAAATAAAGCTCTGGAGTTTACAGAATGATAAAACCTAGTAAGTGTCCCTTGTGCTGAATGCAAGTAGACACATACCAAGACACAGAACATTCGGAAAAAGAAAAGATAAAATAAGTCACTTACAAATTAGTAAAGAGTGTGGGGTTGAATTAGCAGTAAGTTGAGTATGTAGTATGCAAATAAAAAAAGCAATTATTATTTTCCAGGGAAAACAAAGTTATGTAGAAAATGAAAAGTAATCATAGAATACATGGTTTGGTTGTGAATAGCATTTGACATAAATCATAATAAACATTAAATGTTAATCTAATAAAAATTATTTGGGGAGATTGAAGGTGATGGGAAAAGTTCATGGTTGGGGGAAGTATATATGTATAAAAGGAAAAGAGATCCGCATCTCTCATACTGCCTAAACTGAAAAATTAAGTAGCAATGTAAATATATATATAATTTTTTTAAATAGAGGTATAGGGGTAGAAACCAAAAGTCAGCTGCAAAAAGTTGAAAGTTTTCCCTTCTGGGAAGCAAGAACTCAAGGGGTAGAAGGAACACAATGACTATTCTTTTCTATTATTAAGCTTCATAGTTATACCTGCCCCTTTAAGTGATTTAATACATATAGCTTCCATAAAAAAATCAAAACTTGGCCCTGGTTGGTTGGCTCAGTGGTAGAGCGTTGGCCCGGCATATGGAAGTCCCAGGTTCCATTCCCGGCCAGGGCACACAGGAGAAGCGCCCATCTGCTTCTCCACCCTTCCACCTCTCCTTTCTTTCTATCTCTCTCTTCCCCTCCCGCTGCCAAGGCTCCATTGGAGCAGTTTGCCCGGGCACTGAGGATGGCTCTGTGGCCTCTGCCTCAGGCACTAGAATGGCTCTGATTGCAGCAGAGCAATGCCCCAAGATGGGCAGAGCATCGCCCCCTGGTGGGCATGCCGGGTGGATCCTGGTCAGTGCATGCGGGAGTCTGTCTGACTGCCTCCCCGTTTCCAACTTCGGAAAAATACAAAAAAAAAAAAAAAGAAAAAAGAAAAAAAAGAAAAACTTAAAAAACGAAAGTACTAGAGAAACAGACCAAAAGTTTAAATTGGGGATAATTCTTTTAAAAAGGAACTAGTTGTACCCCACCTGAACTACTGCTTAGGCAAAGATGTTTTCTTTAGCTTATTGTACTTGAAACATACAAAAAAAACCCAAACCTTTTCTACCCAAATTATAACAATAGGAATTTGAGAGTATTTCTGGGCTATGGGTCAGGATGGTAATTTGAGTTGTGTGTAATACTATTGTCTTATGTTAATTGACCTGCAAAGAAACAAATAGGCCCTGGAAAGATGGAGGGCATGGCTAAGGATTTTAGGACCCAAGGAAGAGATGGACAAGAGTTCAGTGGAGTACGGGATTGAGGTAAAAAGAATTCAATAAATTTATTCTCAGGTTAGGGTTGGGAACATACAGAGAAGTCTGAAAACCTAGAAGACTCAATGTTTGGAAGAGGCCAATGGGAAAGGACCTAGAGACACAATTGTCTCAGAGAATTGTCAGTTGGAGTGGCAGCCAGAAGAGAAGTACTCTAGTTTCTTAGAAAACTAGACCATGGGAGAGAGTAGAAGGAAGTGAATTAATTCAGAAAGCTTAAACTTTAAGAGATTATAAATTAAACTGGCTGTTGAGGACCTGGAAGAGGTTGCCTTATGCCTTAGTTTCTTTTTTAGCCCCTCCTTGCATATAGGGTTCCCAGGATACAGGACTCTTAAGTTTTAACACTGGAAAAACCCTGGGAAAACCAGGATGATTTAGTCATATTATTTCCATAGTACTAAGTGCTCACAGAAAACCTTTAAGCTTTTGCTTCTACTATTTCAGCCAGCCTACCAGCCTCCTGCTGGCTTTTCCTTTTACGCTTACTCTTAGCTTGGACTTTGCATTTGATCTGCAATCCTGTCCTTTTGCTGAAGTAATTAAGGAAAACCTATTCCCGAGTTAATCCATTCTCTCTCTTTTTTATTATGTGAGAGGCATGGAGGCAGAGAGACAGACTTGTGCGTGTGCCCCAACCGGAATCCACCCGGCAAGCCCTTTACCGGGAGATGCTCTGCCCAGCTGGGGCCGCTGCTCTGTTGCTTGCCAACCAAGCTTTTTTTTTTTTTTAATTTTTTATTTAGTGCCTGAGGTGAGGCCATGGGACCATCCTCAGCGCCCAAGGCCAACTTGCTGAAAGCATTCTAGCCATTGCTGTGGGAGAAAGAGAGAGAGAATGGGAAGGTATAGAGAAGTAGATGGTCACCTCTCCTGTGTGCCCTGACCAGGAATCGAACCTGGGACTTCCATATGCCAGGCTGATGCTATACCGCTGAGCCAACTGACCAGGGAATCAATTTTCTACAACTGAGTCTTTGAGTAAAATGAATGGTTATTGTGTGGTCTTTAACCTTTTGGAGGCCAATCCTTCTCTCATTCATTTTAATTAGAGGCATATCTTTCTGTCATTCACTTTAATCCAGACCCATACAAGCCTTTCCACTTCATTTTCAGCATCCAGTCTGACTCCCACTTCATGAATAAACAGAAGCTATAATGCAGAACACCTGCCAACTTCCATCTACTCAGCATGCACACGCTTTCACGTTTATGCACATTTTGGCATTCTTCTCCCTGTTCAGAGCCAGCTCCAGCTCTGCTCTTGGTTTCATCTTTTCTGTCTCCTCTGGGATCTTGTGCCATCCATTTATTCTTCTCTTTGATTCTGTAGGATGCTTTCCTCTCTATTTAACATACTCAATTTTCTTTCCTCTTAAAAAATGCACTCTCTTCTTGGCTTGTCATTGCTCTTAGAGTGACCAGACTTTTTTTGCTTCTCTCTCTCACCCAAGATTCTTTGAAGAGTACATTTCCTTGGTATGTTTCTTATTGCCTCTTCTTCCTTACCCTTTAGACTCTGCCATCACCACTCCACTGGAATTGTTCTTGCCAGTGACTCATCTGCTAAGTAGTCTCTTTCAGGTATCTACTGTGGCTCCTGGCTGCACTGTCTACTATGTGATGACCTATCAGTATTTTCTGAGATTTTATAAAACCCTTATTTTTCTCTTGCCTCTGATCCCTCTTAGAGCTTTTTGGGTTTGTTGTCTTTCACCTATCTTCCTGAACCATTCAAGTATTTATACTATCACAGTTCTTCTAACTCACTGCTCTTTTCTTTTTTTTTTTTTTTTAGCAGTTTTGGGGTCTCATTTGCTTTATCTCTAGCCCAGTTCGCTCCCCTAGGTTCCACTTTATTTTTTTAAGACCTTATTTATTTATTTTAGAGAGAAGAGAGAGAGAAAGGGGGGAGGGATGAGAAGCATCAACTCCTATATCTCCCTGACAGGGCAAGCCCAGGGTTTTAAACTGGCAACCTCAGCATTCCAGGTTGGCACTTTATCCATTATGCCACCACAGGTCAGGCCTCCATTTTCTTTGTATCTGACTTCTTACTAGTTAACTATACCTGAATATCCCAAACTCATCACCTTTTCTCCCAAATCCTATAAATCTGGTCTCATTTAAGGAAGCAAACCCCTCTCCCAAATCACTTAAACCAAATGCCTGTAATTCATTCCATAGTCTCTTTCTTCCCTCTTCTCCACTGCCCTAATTCAGGCCCTCAGATTTCTTGCCTAGATAATTACAATAGTCTTCTAACCACTCTTCCTGCCAGCCTTGCCCTCTTCAAAAACATGATTATCTTGTCATCCGAGAGTGCTTCTAAAAGGCCAATCTGGTCATGCTGTTCTCCTGTTTAAAACTCTTCCATAATTTCTCAATATCTAAGTGATAAAGTTCATGTCCCCAGGCATGGTATTGGAAGCCCTGTCACATGGTTCCTAGTGTCATCTCCTGACATTCCCTAGCCTGCGCTAGTTTATATTATAACCCAAAGGGGTCAGCAAACTATTCTGTAAAGGGCCAAATATTAAATATCTTAGGCTTTGCAGGCCATACAGTCTCTGTTGCAACTACTTAATTCTGGGAAAACAGCCATAAACTGTATGTAATAAACAACTATGGCCGTATTCCAATAAAATATTTTTATGACATTGGAATTTCATATATTTCACGTGTCATGGCATATTATTCTTTTATTTTTTTCCCAACCATTTAAAAAATGTAAAAACTATTCTTAGCTTATAAGCCAAACAAAAACAGGCAGCATGACCTGGCTGGGTAGCTCAATTGGTTAGAATGTTGTTCCAATATGCCAAGGTTGCAGGTTTGATCCCTGGTCAGGGTACATAAAAGAATCAACCAGTGAATGTATAAGTGGGAGGAACAACAAATCTATGTTTCTCTCTTTTTCTCTCTTAAATTAATATATAAAAAAATAAAAGCAAAAAAAGGCAGCAGGCTGGGCTTGGAGGCTTGTGGGCTTTGACCTTTGCTCTACCTGCTGTAGGGAACACCCATAATTCTCTATGTGTCCAACCTAGGTTCTTGGCCCATGCCTTTCTCCATGCTGTTTCTTCTCTCCAAATATCTTTCCTTCCTTCTTTAACCTTCGGGACTCACTACAGTCTCCACTTTTTCAGGGAAAGCAAGTCTTTTCTGACCCCAACAGAGAGTGAGGTAAGTACCTATTTTTTGAACTACTATATCACCTGATGCTTATTTTTATTATAACACTTAACCATATTGTACTTTAATGTTCTTTCATATGTCTGCTCTTCCCATTCCTCCACAGTGTTTGACTTAGCTTTGTATCCCTAGAATTTAGCACAGTGTCTGGCATTTTATTTAGTAGATAATCAAGAACATTTGTTGAACTGCAGTAAGAAATATGTAAGATGATCATTGCTGATTGAGCTTGTTTAAATAGAAGGTTCATATATATATTTTACTATTATAAAACCATTTTCTGCACTTTCCCCTACTATATTCACCTGTATATACCACTGTAAATACTAGTGGAGTTAAAGGGTGATAGTAGAGGAGCTACAAAAATAATTGGGTTAATGGGAGGGGAGTTACCTTATGCAAAATTAAAAGCATCACTCCAGGCTCAGCCCCACGACATCCATAAAAAAGTCTAGGTTACAAAAAAATTCTAAAGTACACACATATGCACCAACACAGATTTTGGGCCACATATAAACTTTTGAGGTGAGGCCAGTAGGCAAGATATATTTTTAGGTTCCTTTCAACTTTAATATCCTATGAGCACAAAAGTTACTAACACAGAATCACTCTCATTCTCATTCATGAAACCAGAAACCAGAGTAGAAAGTTGAGTATGTACATGGGGTATAAGCAGGTGTGGAACAGGGGGTGAGGAAAAGATGAAGAGTAGTAGGCAGAGAGGGGAGGAACCTGGAGTGAGACTTCTGACATTTCCTACATGTGTTCACCTGGCATCCAGAACGAGCTCCATCTCCTCCAGCACACACCATGGTGTTCTTCACAGTGGAGCCCCAGTAGGAGGAGCTAGAACAGGTGGCATAGTCCACAGTGGGCAGGTAAGCCTGCTGCAGGGTCTGGGCCAGCTGCCCATTGGCTGAACAGAATACACAGCATTGGAGATCAGCCCCATATACTGTCCAAGAAAAAAACCTTCCACACCCTCCCAAACATTCCCAGGCTGCGATGAAAGCTGAACTAAGGGCAAGCTCGCTCTCTTTGCTCATTGCATGTCCTACATCCTCCTCTTTTCTCTCTTTATATGGAATTTGCAGACCCCTTCCTTCAGGGAGTCATCTTTGATTACTGTTTCCAAGCTCCAAACAACCAATCTGACTCCTACTTTATTTATTTGTATTTCATGGGTACCTTGGCTAAGTAACTGGAATTATTTGTTGTTGCTTATCTGCCTGTACTACTTTCTTCATACACTGTAAACCCCATGAAACAGAACTGGGACTGTGCACCCTTGTTTTTATTTCTTAAGAGTTGGTGCAGCTTTTGTCTGGCTCTATGACTTTTCACAGCCTTTGCACATGAATTATTTCTATGGATCTTTACAACCCTTCGTGTTAAAGATCATGAAATGAACCATAATGACATTAAATGAACTGAGAGTAGAGCTGAGTTAGAAGTATATGTCTCAGCTCTAGGTTCTTAGTAGACTGGCTGCTCATAACAAGGCCTTGCCTCTCTTCCAGAGCTCAGATACTGCCTGGTGGCTGACAGACTTCTATGTTAGGCTTAATGTCTCTGCCCTTCTAAATTATCTCTGCTCACAGAAAGCTCTACCCCCTTTCCATGCTATTGGAATGACATTCCCTACCAGAAATCTTCCCATGATGACAAGAAGAGGGCTGAGGCCTCCTGTACCTTAATTTCTTTGGACCTTATATAGCTAACCCTGGTTCATTCACTCCAACCCAAAGCCCAGCAACTGTCTATGGAGGTAGCACAATGGTATAATGACCACCAAAGTGGGAGCCAGGATACCTGGATTCTGGCCCTAGCTAAACAGTTACTAACTACTTGTGATCTTGTACAAGGTCTTTAATTTCTTTGGGCCTCAGTTTACTCATGTATAAAATGAGAGGCTGATACATAACACTCTCTGAGGTAGGTTGTTTTTTGTTTGTTTTAGAGTCTATGAATCTCTGCCTCGATTTCATAGTCTGTTCTTAGCTTGATTTCATGTCTCAGGTATTTTTTTCTCTTGTTTCCTTTGCTTTCTGGCCTCTGGCTATGAACACCTGAGACCACTGAAAACTGTACCCCAGAAGTTCAACTAATCAAGGTCCATGTGGTAGATGGTGCCTATGTAGGTGACTTACTTCTGGTCCTGCCCCAGCCTGTAATGTAGCAGGGACTGTTGTTAGCCAGGATGGTTCCCTCCCTCGGCAGAACACCCAGCTGGACGTAGCTGTTGAGGGTAACGCTCTGGGCTAGGCGCAGCAAGGCAATGTCATAGCTGTGGGAGGAAAACAGATAACTCATTCATGTCAGCCCTTTCTTCAGGTCAGCATATGGGCAGGCCCTCACTAAGCCTTCACGTCCCCAAAGAACTGGAAACCAAAGATTTTGAATTTGCTAATTCTCAAACTTGAGGCGTTATACATTTGGATTGTTAGGACATTATATATTTAACAGTAGCGATGGTGGATGAGGTCTTGATGTTGTAATCTTTCTTTGACCCCTTCAATCCAGGAGAGTGGAGCTGATATCTTTCGGTTGTAAGTGGGGAATCAGGAGGATCAGGGTGGTATGATGATGGTAATAGAGAAGAGTTCTCAAGGAAGAAAAATGTAAAAAATCTGTGTAGTTCTGAAAGTTTTGAAGAAATATCCCAATTACTTGAACCAGTCTCAACCCCCACATTTTATTGACTTGACCACCATTTTAACAACTTCTTAAAGTAATTTAGAAAAAACCTTTTTTGGAGGAGTTTTCACATGTAAGATTCATTTTAAGAAATTTACTTTTGCTGATGGAGTCTGTTCCATAAAATGAATAATAAATAACAACAACAAAATAACCCCAGAAACATTAAACTGCAGAAAAGGAGCTTCAGGTGATCCAGTTCAATAAGGCAAACCAGCCTAGATCAAATAAATAAATAAATTTTAAAAATTCTCAAGCTCTCCAAAGTCTAAATTCTCAAAGTCGTCCTGGATGCATGTGTAGGAAGCCTTAACCCTGTTGCTAGCTAGTCAATCCTCCACCTCTGAGCCCAAGGCTAGCCCAGCTTTGCCCTTACCCAGCAGCCACATTATTGCTGTTCCAGTATGGATGCACCACGATCTTCTGCACACCCACATACTGCTCGGTACCATCATTCTGGCTCAGATTGTGGTCTCCAACCACCACACGGAACCTCATTTGGCTGGAGTGAGAGAAGGAAGCCCTGAGTGAACCACAGTGCTCAAACCTCTTTCCCCCTTAGAGAAAAGTTGGGAAGCCATCTTATGCTTTGTCTTTAGGACAGGAACCCATCTTATTTGGCCCAGGCAGAGGAAGGATAAAAAACATTGGATGATAAGAAAGTAACAAGATCTCTCATTTCCTAATTCACTAACTTGTGGGAGTGACCAAACTACCATCACAAATTATTGAAATAAACATCATAAACTGAATCTCTCATAACCTGAGAGGGGTGTGGTGAGCATAAATAAAATAATGGCTCTTGGCTTACAGAGGGATTTTGAAGGAAGTGTAAATATGTAGACCAGTAATTCTTAAAGCATGGTCCCTAGACTAGCAGAATCAGCATAACCTGGAAACTTGTTACAAATACAGATTAGCAGGCCTTAGCTTGGGCCTACTAAATAAAAAAACTGCTGAGTGGGGCCCAGCAATCTGTGCCTTCCAGGTGATTCTGATACATGCTCAAATAAGAACCATTGCTCCATATGAAAAAGTTGTTACCAGCTAGGCATTGAGCAGGGATTTAAATACCTTTACCTTCTTAACCCTCACAATAACTCTACAAAGTAGATATTATTATTCCACTTTTAGAGATAAGAGAATGAGGATTTAGAGAAGTTAAGTAAGTTGTCTAAGGTCACATAGCTGGAAGATGGAGGAATGGGATTTTAACCTGAGCTGACCTGATACCAAAATTTGTACTTTTTACTATATTCTACTACCTCCCCAGAGGCCCATTAAAGTCCTGCCCTGAGTGGTCAAAGATACAAATTTCTCCAGAAGGGCCAGACTCTTCCCCTCCCAGGGGCTCAGAAAAGCTAGTCTTTGTTTTTCTCACTTGTCCACACAGTGAGCAGCTGTCATCACCCAGTTCTGTCTGATGAGGGTCCCTCCGCAGGTGTGATACCAGTTACCTCCAGACTGGTACTGGAGGGAAATCTAGATGGGGAAGAAGAAAGGAAGAATAGGTGGTGTTTCTTAAAAGGATTTTTCTAAACTACATTACCCCCTTAAATTCCTGCCATCCCTTGAAACATTCTTCAACTTTCTGGGCTAGAGATGGCAAATAGGTTTCATTTGACCTGTCAGTTGCTATTGATTGGTTGGTAGTGGCTACCTGGAGTGGTGGTTAGAAAGGGTGTATAGATGATCTGGGATCAGCAGGAAAGAGTGCTCCATTGTTTGGTGATTTTGCTGTGTACATGGATGGGTAGGGGAAGGTAAAAGCATACAGACTGTATGGGCATCTGTGTTAGGCTTGCTCACTGGTTTACCAGATGCAAGCCCTTTGCTTGATTAGTGCGTGAGCACACAGCAACACTTCATGGGTATGGCCTATGTAAGGCTATGGGTGCTTGCGCTCAGGAGGATTGCAGATGCGCAGATTGTGTGCCCACCACTGTGAGGGGCCATTTTGCTGTTTGTTTTCCTGAGAGGCAGTTTTCCCTGCCTGTGTGCTTGTCCACCGTTGTGAGATTTTAATAAATGGAATGGCCCAACCCTTTCTGGCTCCACAGTTTTTCTCCCTTCTGCCCAAATCCAATGTGGACCTGCCTGGCCTTGGCCACCAGCATTACAGCACCCTACTCTGGGTTGCTGCAAAAAGCCAAGTACCCAGGTCCTTTCACCTCCTTTCCTCTTGGGAGGTAATGTAGCTATGGGTTTGCTTCATCACCTAAGACCCACAAGCTTAGATTTCAGAACTTCCTCTCCAATGTTTTCAAGATACACCCTATCCTCTTACTTTAGGGAATATTTAGAAATACCATTGGAGTGTTCATTTTTATCAGTTCATGTCTTCTCCTTCAGCACCTCATATTATGCAATAGTTTTACTACTGAAAATTGGGGCTCAAATTTTTGTAACTTGAATTTAATTCTAATTACAGTGATTCCTCTCAATTTGCCAGTTTTACAGATTTATAATTGCTTCAATCAGAGCCTGTCCTGTCCTGTTATGAAAGTAGAAACTCTTTAAATAGCCAAATAAGCAACATGCTCTACTTGGGGGCAGGAGTGCACTTGCATGTGTGACACATACTATTGGAGGTGTGTGTGTGTGAATATGGGTCGAGGTATGTGTAGTCTGAAGTGTGAGTCTTGCACAGTCTTGTTAATGTAGCACAAGCGGTGTTGCTGGGAGTATAAATGTGATTTGTATTTAGGTGTGTGCCTGGGAGAGTGTGGTTGGTGTTTAAATTCCTTCCTTCAAGTTTTTTACATTTAGAAAACCCAGGTAAGCCTAGTCCCATTTATCTTTAAATCTAGATCCCAGACAGTTGGAGTTTCCTGTTGTAAGGACATACACAAACACATGTAATACTGTGTATCAGTGCCTAGGAAACTCCTATGTTATTGGAAATCTGAGGCCTGAAGAAACACCCACCTGAGAGGGCCAGGAATTCCTCCGGGCCTCAGTCCCTCCAACTACCCGGGCGTTGGTTTCCGGAAAATCCTGGGTGCTGTGTCCTTTGTGGGGCAGAAGAAAGTGAGTGATGACTAAGCATGGGGTCAGCCCAGGGTGGAGGTGGGGGTAGCAGTTGTGCTTTGTCTGCAAATTCAGTTCCTCCCTAGCAAATGAGGGCCCCAGCTGTGAGTCCTTGGAGCCTCTTTTGAAAGCAAGAGTCTGAGTGCCTTCTGCTTTCCTTGGCTGTCCTCAGAACTCTGGCATGCTATGAAGGACCTATCTCAAATCACCAGGGTAGGGCCTCAGAGGTTGTATATGGTCTCATTCTTGCTCAGGGTCATCCTGGGCCTGAGGAGATGACCCCCCACCCCAAGCTTTGGCAGGATTCTCTGGGGGTCAGAGACAGCAGAGCACATCCCAGCCAGGCACCGGCTGAGGATGTCTTCCTGTCCGTGGGGGTGGTAGGGAAGCCCAGGACCCTGGAAGAGGTTTCCCTCAGCTTCATGAGGGGCCTGCATGGGGAGTGGCTCTGACCCTTCCAATCGTGGGCTCCAGGGGATTCAAGTTGTCGCTGAACTCACAGGCAGAGTGTCCCACTCACCTGGAGTAGAGAGCATGCCTGGGCTTATGGATAGCTTTCTGACCCTCCTGCTAAAATTCCCCTCCCTAGAATTCAGGCCACTTGACCCACTTACCATAAAGGACCAGCGTGGCGAAGACCAGGAAGCTCAGCATGTTGCCAGCGGAGTAGACCACTGCCCCTTACTATGAACCAAGCCCTCTTTATACTCCTCTTATCAGCAGCTTTGCTGACCTTCTTCCTGCCAACTGGCAAGGCTGTGGATAGAAGGCAGGGAAAATCGCAGGTGACATGGAAATATAAATGAAAAGATTTCTTTTCAAGTAAACTAATTTATCTGTTGTTCAAAGACAGAACAAGGTCATGGCTGAATTAATCACCTGCTTTTAGTTGAAAAGCATCCAACAAACTCTTTTTCAGAAATAAGATGGAGAATCAGGACTGGTTTTTCCCTCAGGGTGCTCCCCTCCTAGTCTATCACTGCCTCGCTATCCTCAGTGGCACTACACTGGAGGTGAGGTCCTCGGGATTGGAGGAGGGAAGAGTGGTTAGTAAGATAAGGAGGCAGCAGCATCTCCCTGTGCAAACAGGAGGTTGGGATGTGCCCCCAGGTTGCAGACAGGTGTAAATGCAGGGAGGCAAAGGCAAAGCAGGTACAGTGGAAAGAACGCTTACGGAAGAAGGTACTTACTAAGAAACAGGTTTGAGGAGACTCAGATGGATAGCACAACAGAGGACTCCCAGAGGAGAATGTGGGGAGGGTTAGAAGAGGGAGCCCTCAGGATAGGAGATAATTTGAGGGTTATGAGGGTAGAGGGCAGAGGGAGCAGGAGATGAAAGGTCAGGAGAAGAGTAAAGAGGGAGATGCAGTGTGCCTTGAGGTAGATAGAAGACTTTGTGTTGGGAGGCCCCAGAGCAGAGGACTGTGGGTGGAATGGTAATTTAGGCACAGGGAAGCCAGGAAACTTGGAAGCCTCGAGGGAAGCAGCCAAGGTACCAGGTCCCTAGAACTCCAGAATTCAAGTTTTCATGCCTGCAGGTGCAGGAGAGGCCTGGAAAGGGCTGTTAGTAGTTCTGTACAGTCACCTTTTCAGGGCCTTGAGTTATTCAGGGGAATTGTACTAGGAAGCTCAGGTAACCTGGAGAGCTCCCTCCCCAGTCCAATCCTCAGCATTCCAACACGAAATAGAGCTTGGAGAAGAGGGCTGGGAAACCAGGGCCTTTTTTGTCCTCTTCTCACCTCTGGCCTCCTTTGGAGTGTAAGGAGACAGGTCTAAACCCAGGGTAAGGAGTTTAAGATGAGGCTTTATGTTCTCCTCAAGGTTACTCCTTAACATCACATACTCCAAAGTGACCTTTCAGGGCAGAGCCAATATTACTAACATCTCTGTACCCATGGTTAGTCAATAGAAGCCAATCAGTATTCATTTAAACACCAAACTCTTTAGGACTGCATTTAAGAGCCTCATTACCAGTGTCTAATCTACATGCCCTGCATCATCTCCCATGCTGGTCACACTTCCATTCTCACTCTTAGGGGTAGACATAGATAGTGGCTTTGGCTTAACTTTTTAAAACTTTTTTTATTTTTCAATTACAGTTGATGTTCAATATTATATTAGTTTCAGGTCTACAGCATAGTGTTTAGACATTTAAATAACTTAATAAGTGATCCCCAGATAAATCTTGTACCCACCTGACACCTTATATAGTTACTACAATATTATTAACTATATCCCACAAACTACTTTACGAACTCATAATATTTTGTAATTGCCATTTTGTACTTCTTAATCCCTTCACCTTTTTCACCCAGCCCCCAACCCCAGTCTCATCAGCAACCATCAGTTTGTTCTCTGTATCTTAGTTTGTTTCTGTTTTATTTTCTTTTTTAGATTCCACATATAAGTGAAATCATATGGTATTTATTTTTTTCTGACTTCTCTCATTTATCATAATACAAATATTGATCAACTTACGACCTATGCAACTTACGACCACTTGACTTTATGACCACAATCGTTAGCCACGACTGCTCCGTGTCTGGCAGCGCAAGCATTGCCCAGCTGGGCGTACAACAGTGCAGACCAGCTTCTGGCAGCACTACCATCTCCGCGTGCACTATTTCAACTGTTATCCCAGACTTGGTATGGCAATTTGTGTTTTGTGTCTTGAATATTTTTCATCAAACCCCTCCCAAGAAGTCTACCAAGAGAAAATTGTCTTTGCAAATATTAAACCAGTTGTACTGGTAATGCAGTGTTTTACTTAAACCTGACGAATGTAAAAATAAGAAACAAAATGGTGTAGGCCCTGGCCGGTTGGCTCAGTGGTAGAGCGTCGGCCTGGCGTGCGGAAGTCCTGGGTTCGATTCCTGGGCAGGGCACACAGGAGAAGCGCCCATCTGCTTCTCCACCCTTCCCCCTCTCCTTCCTCTCTGTTTCTCTCTTCCCCTCCCGCAGCTAAGGCTCCATTGGAGCAAAGATGGCCCGGGCGCTGGGGATGGCTCCATGGCCTCTGCCTCAGGCACTAGACTGGCACTGGTCTCAACAGAGCGTCGCCCTGGATGGGCAGAGCATCGCCCCCTGGTGGGCGTGCCGGGTGGATCCGGTCGGGCGCATGCAGGAGTCTGTCTGACTGCCTCCCCGTTTCCAGCTTCAGAAAAATATAAAAAAAAAAGAAAAGAAAAAAGAAAAAGAAACAAAATGGTGTAGAGATGATACAAATGGCATAAAATGAACAAAGAAAATTATGATATATAACAACAGTGAAAGAAAATTATGATAAAATATGACTTAAAGATTTTTATAATATCATTTCACAGTACTGTACAACGTACGGACTACTCAACTTACGACCAAATCATGTTACGGCCAGTCTGTTGGAACCAATCATGGTCGTAAGTCGAGCACTAGCTGCACCCTCTAGGTTAATCCATATTGTCACAAATGGTAAGATTTAATTCCTTTTTATGGTTGAGTAATATCCCATTTTATATATGTACCAGTTCTTCATCCATTTTTCTTTTAATTGGAGCACTTAGGCCATGGTTGGGTTGCTCAGTTGGTTGGGGTGTCATCATGATGCACAACAGGGCACTGGTCAGGGCAAATACAAGAATCAACCAATGAATGAATAAATAAATGGAACAACAAATAGATGTTTTTCTCTTTCTCTCTCCCTTCCTTTCTCTAAAAAATCAATTAAGCCTGACCAGGCGGTGGTGCAGTAGATAGAGCATCAGACTGGGATGCGGAAGGACCCAGGTTCGACACCCCGAGGTCGCCAGCTTGAACGTGGGTTCATCTGGTTTGAGCAAAAAGCTCACCAGCTTGGACCCAAAGTCGCTGGTTACTTGGTCTGCTGAAGGCCCGTGGTCAGGGCACATATGAGAAAGCAATCAATGAACAACTAAGGTGTTAAAACGAAAAACTAATGATTGATACTTCTCATCTCTCTCTGTTCCTGTCTGTCTGTCCTTCTCTCTGACTCTCTCGCTATCCCTGTAAAAAATAAATAAATAAATAATAAATAAATAAAAATTAAAAATCAATTAAAAAGTTCATTTTTTACAATTAAGGTTATTATTGATAGGTATGTAATTATTGCCATTTCATTAATTGTTTTCTGATTGTTTTTATAATTCTCTATTCCTTTCTTATTCTCTTGTATATTGAGGACTTTGTAATGTTGAGCTTGGATTCCTTTTTCTTTATTTCTTGTATATCTCTTACAGATTTTTTTGTTTTTGCTTACCACATGCTTCTTATATACAAAACAAGGTATGTTTATAACAGTCTATTTTAAAATGATGGTCGCTTAAGTTCAAACGCATTCTAAAATCACTACCATATTTACTCACCCCCTCCGTGTTTATATTTCTGCCATTCTTTTTACTTTTGTGTATGTGCGTGTGCATGTACCCCTTAATTTACTGTTTTAATTATACCTGATCTTCCAACTTTTGCCTTTTAACCTTTGTACTAGCTTTAGTGTTGGTTGATCTACTGCTTTTATTATGTATTTGCTTCTTTTTTTTAGATTTCTAAAAAATTTTATTTATCATTTTAATTTGTATTTACATAGATTCAAGTGTCCCACCAAATATATCTCCCTCCATCCCCTTATTCCCCTCGGCCCCCCATGCCCCCTCTCTCCAATGTCTTTCCCCCATCCCTCCAGGATTTGCTGTCCTATTCTCTATAATACTGTGTTATGATATACTAGAAAGCCCGGTGGTCATACGAAATGACCGCTGCTCTAGATATTATAAATTGTAATTAAAATGATTTGTGCAAAGGTGTCGCTAATTCAAACTGAATTACCCAGGGCAGGCGGCGAGGACGCCCCTTTGCTTACTGCCCCACGGGGTTTCCCCCTTCTACTTGCTTAATTGCTTAAAGTAGAGTGCAATGAAGGAAACCACTGGTGGTACATTTCTTAAGAGCCACCGCTAGCTCAATAAATAAAGGTGATTTAAATAATAAAATGTTGGCCCTGGCCGGTTGGCTCAGTGGTAGAGTGTCGGCCTGGCGTGCGGAAGTCCCGGATTTGATTCCTGGCCAGGGCACAAAGGAGAGGCGCCCATCTGCTTCTCCACCCCTCCCCCTCTCCTTCCTCTCTGTCTCTCTCTTCCCCTCCTGCAGCAAGGCTCCATTGGAGCAAAGATGGCCCGGGCGCTGGGGATGGCTCCTTGGCCTCTGTCCCAGGCGCTAGAGTGGCTCTGGTCGTGACAGAGCAATGCCTCGGAGGGGTAGAGCATCGCCCCCTGGTGGGCAGAGCGTCGCCCCTGGTGGGCATGCCGGGTGGATCCTGGTCGGGTGCATGCGGGAGTCTGTCTGACTGTCTCTCCCCATTTCTAGCTTCAGAAAAATACAAAAAAATAATAATAACAATAATAATAAAATGTTAATTCACATGTCAAAGATCTCTTTGTACACAACATTTCTTGTGTAGATCTTCCCATCATTTTTAAGCTCGCCTTGCAGAGGACCATCAATTATTTTTAATTTTATGTCCGTTCTTTCACGAACTCTTGAACAGGCAACATAAAGTTGACCGTGTCCAAATGCAGGCTCAGGTAAAAAAATGCCAACACGCTTAAGCGTTTGGCCCTGAGACTTATTGATGGTCATAGCAAAGGCAAGTCTTACGGGAAATTGTCTATGTCTCAATTGAAACGCAACCCTGTTTGAGATGGAGCCAAACCAATTCTTGAAATGACATATATTTCACCTTTAGAGGAGCCAGTCAAAGACTTAGCTATTATGACATTATTTTTCAATTGAAGAACCTCTAGTCTTGTACCATTGCAAAGACCCCTTCTGGTGTTAAGATTTCTTAACAGCATAATAATTGCTCCAATCTTTAACCTCAATTTGTGAGGTGGCATGCCAGAAGGCAGGACTATTTGAATGCCGTGGCAACTTCACCCCATTGGCTAGTACAGTTATGCAAGCAACCAATAAGCTATCGGTGACAAACAGACACTTAAGCCGCATATAGTAAAGATAATTTCATTAATCTCTTTCCCTTCTCTGATCCCATCTTCTCTTCTACTTTCCCTCTGACCACTTTCTCTCTGGTCCCTTTGATACCACCTCTGCCTCTGTTCTGTTGCTTAGTTCACATTGTTCATTGGATTCCTCAAATGAGTGAGGTCATATGGTATTTTTCTTTCTCTGCCTGGCTTATTTCACTTAACATAATAGTTTCCAGGTTCATCCATGTTCTTGCAAAAGCTAAGGTTTCCTTCTTCCTCACAGCCACGTAGTATTCCATTGTGTATATGTACCACTGCTTTTTAATCCACTTGTCCACTGATGGACACTTGGGCTGTTTCCAGATCATGGCTATTGTAAACAATGCTGCAATAAACATGGGGGTTTATTTCTTCTTTTGAATCAGTGATTTGGTATCATAGGATATACTCCTAAAAGTGGAATAGCTGGGTCAAAGGGCAGTTCCATTTTCAATTTTTTGAGGAATCTCCATACTGTTCTCTACAATGGCTGCACCAGTCTGCATTCCCACCAGCAGTGTAGGAGGGTTCCTTTTTCTCTGCACCCTCTCCAGCACCTGTTATGTGTTGTTTTGTTAGTAAGCGCCATTCTGGCAGGTGTGAGGTAGTATCTCATTGTGGTTTTAATTTTCATTTCTCTATGGTTAGTGATGTTGAACATTTTTTTATATGCCTATTGGCCATCTGTATGTCCTCTTTGGAGAAGTGTCTATTCATTTCTTTTGCCCATTTTTTGATTGGATTGTTTCTTTTCCTGGTATTGAGTTTTACAAGTTCTTTATAAATTGGATTGTTTCTTTTCCTGGTATTGAGTTTTACAAGTTCTTTATAAATTTTGGTTATTAACCCTTTATCAGACATATTGTTGCATATATTCTCCCATTGTGTGGGTTGTCTTTTTATTTTGTTCATGTTGTCTTTAGCTGTGCAAAAGCTTTTTAGTTTCATGTAGTCCCATTTGTTCATCCTGTACTTTATTTCACTTGCCTGTGGAGATAAATCAGCAAAAATATTGCAATGAGAGATACTGGAGAGTTTACTGCCTATGTTTTCTTCCAAGATAGTTATGGTTTCACAACTTACATTTAAGTCTTTTATCCATTTTGAGTTTACTTTTGTGAATGGTGTAAGTTGATGATCCAGTTTCATTTTTTTGCAAGTATCTCCCCAATTTTCCCAACACCATTTGTTAAAGAGACTGTCCTTACTTTATTTATTGTATGCTCTTACCTCCTTTGTCAAATATCAATTGTCCATATAGGTGTGGGTTTATTTCTGGGTTCTCTGTTCTGTTCCATTGATCTGTATGCCTGTTCTTATGCCAGTAACAAGCTATTTTGAGTATGATGGCCTTGTAGTATAACTTGATATCAGGAAGTGTGATACCCCCCACTTTATTCTTCTTTTTCAGGATTGCTGAGGCTATTTGTGTTCTTTTTTGGTTCCATGTAATTTTTGGAATATTTGTTCTATATCTTTGAAGTATGTCATTGATATTTTAATAGGAACTGCATTGAATTTATAGATTGCTTTGGGTAATATAGACATTTCAATGATATTTATTTTTCCTACCCATGAACATGGTATATGCTTCCATTTGTTTGTATCTTCCTTGATTTCCTTTAACAATGTTTTATAATTTTCCGAGTACAAGTCTTTAACCTCTTTGGTTAAATTTACTCCTAGGTACTTTATTTTTTTTTGTTGCAATAGTGAAGAGGATTGTTTTCTTAATTTTTCTTTCAGACAGTTCATTGTTGGTGTATTAAAAAAACACTGATTTCTGAATATTAATTTTATATCCTGCCATCTTGCTGAATTCATTTATCAGGTTCAGTAGTTTTTTGACTGAGACTTTAGGGTTTTCTATGTACAGTATCATGTCATCAGCAAATAATGCTAGTTTTACTTCTTTTCCAATTTGGATGCCTTTTATTTCTTCTTCTTGTCTTATTGCTGTGGCCAGGACTTCCAGAACTATGTTGAATAAGAGTGGTGAAAGGGGGCACCCCTGTCTTATTCCTGATCTTAAGGGGATTGCTTTTAATTTTTGCCCATTGAGTATGATGTTGACTGTGGGTTTGTCATAGATGGCCTTTATAATTTTGAGGTAAGTTCCCTGTATGCCCACTTTGCTGAGAGTTTGATCATGAATGGGTGCTGGATTTTATCAAATGCTTTTTCTGCATCTATTGATATTATCATGTGATTTTTATACTTTCTTTTATGTGTTGAATCACATTGATTGATTTGCAGATATTGTACTAGCCTTGTCTCCCTAGAATAAATCCCACCTGATCATGATGTATGATTTGTTTCATGTATTGCTGGATCCGGTTTGCTAATATTTTGTTGAGAATTTTAGCATCTAAGTTCATCAGGGATACTGGTCTATAGTTTTCTTTCTTTGTAGTGTCTTTGCCTGGTTTTGGAATTGGTATTACGCTTGACTCATAAAAGGAGTTTGGAAGTCTTCCCTCTTCTTGAATGTTTTGAAATAGCTTGTGAAGGACAGGAGTAAGTTCTCTGAATATTTGATAGCATTCGCCTGTGAAGCCATCTGGCCCAGGACTTTTGTTTGTTGAGAGTTTTTGATAACTGTTTCAATCTCATTTGATTAAATCGGTCTGTTTAGGTTTTCTGATTCTTCTATATTGATTTTTGAAAGATTATATGTTTTGAGGAATTTGTCCATTTCACCTAGGTTTTCTAATTTTATAGCATACAGTTCTTCATAGTATTTTCTTAAAATCCTTTATATTTCTGCTGTGTCAGTTCTCTCATTTCTAATTTTATTTGAGTCCTCTCTTTTCCTTAGTGAGTCTGGTTAAAGGTTCATCAATTTTGTTTACCTTTTCAAAGAACCAGCTCTTGGTTTCATTGATCCTCTGTATTGTTTTTTAGCCTCTGTGTCATTTATTTTTGCTCTGATCTTTATTATTTCCTTCCTTCTACTTCCTCTGGGTTTTACTTGCTGTTCTTTTTCTAGATTTTTAGATGCAGGGTTAAATTGTTTGAGCTTTTTCTAGCTTAAGGTATGCCTGTAGTTATGAATTTCCCTCTCAGGACTGCTCTTGCTGTGTCCCAAAAATTTTGAGTTGTTGTATGTTTGTTTATATACATTTGTTTCAAGGAAATTTTTTATTTCTTCCTTGATCTCATTGTTAACCCATTCGTTATTTAATAACATACTATTTAGTTTTCAAGTGTTTGAGTGTTTTTCAGTTTTTCTATTGTAGTTGATTTCTAGTTTCATGCCATTGTGATCAGAGAAAATGCTTGATATGATTTCAATCTTCTTAAATTTGTTGAGACTTGTTTTGAGTCCTAGCATGTGGTCTATCCTAGAGAATGTACCATGAGCACTTGAAAAGAACGTATATTCTGCTGCTTTAGGGTGAAAGCTTGTGAAGATGTCTATTAAATCCAGTTGATCTTGTGTGTCCTTTATGTCTTCTGTTTCTTTGTTAGTTTTCTTTCTTGAGGATCGATCTGTCCAGTGGTGTTAGTGGGGTATTAAAATCCCCTATTATAGTATTGCTGTTGATTCACCCTTTATGCCCATCAAAATCTGCTTTATGTATTTAGGTGCTCCTATATTAGGAGCATAGATATTTATAATGGTTATATCTCCCTATTGGATTGATCCCTTTATCATTATGTAGTGACCTTGTTTATCCCTTACTGTAGCCTTTGTTTTAAAGTCTATTTCGTCAAATATAAGTGTTGCTACCCCAGCTTTTTTTTTTTTCATTTCTATTTGCATGAAATATTTTTTCCATCCCTTTACTTTCAGTCTATGTGTGTCTTTTGTTTTGAGGTGTGTCTCTTGTAGACAGCATATGTATGGGTCCTGTTTTCTTATCCACGCAGCCACCCTATGTCTTTTGATTGGAGCATTTAGTCCATTCACATTTAAGGTTATTATTGATATGTAGTTTTTATTGCTATTTTATTCTTTAAATCTACATTCCTGTTTTACTAGATTTCTTCCCCACTTTGTTCTGTTTACAGCAGGCCCCTTAACATTTCTTGTAGCATTGGTTTGTTTGTAATGAAGTCCTAATTTATTTATTTTTTTGTCTGGGAAAGTTTTTATTTCTCCTTCACTTTTAAGTGATAGCCTTACTGGATAATGAAGTCTTGGTTGTAGGCACTTGTTTTGCATTACTCTGAATATTTCCTGCCATTCCCTTCTGGCCTCTAATGTTTTGGTTGAGAAGTCAGATGTCATCCTTATGGGGGGTCCTCTGTAAGTAATAAACTGCTTTTCTCTTACAGCTTTTAGTATTTTTTCTTTATCTCTTAATTTTTGTATTTTAATTATGTGTCTTGGGTTGGCCTTTTTGGGTTCATCATTAATGGAACTCTCTGTGCTTCTTGATATTGTGTGACTTTTTCCTTCATCAATTTAGGGAAGTTTTCAGCTATGATTTCTTCAGTCAGCTTCTCTAGCCATTGTTCTTTCTCTTTTCCTTCAGGAACCTCTATGATGCGGATGTTATTTCTCTTCATGTTATCACAGAGCTCTCTTAGAGTTTCCTCAGACTTTTTGAACCTCTTCTTTTTGCTGCTCTGCTTCCGTGCTTTTGTTTATCTTGTCCCCTAACTTGCTGATTCGATCCTCAGCTTCATCCAGCCTGCTTTTAATTCCTTCCAGTGTGGTCTTTTTTTTTTTTTTTTTAATTTTTCCGAAGCTGGAAATGGGGAGAGACAGTCAGACAGACTCCCGCATGCGCCCGACTGGGATCCACCCGGCACGCCCACCAGGGGCGATGCTCTGCCCCTCTGGGGCATTGCTCTGTTGTGACCAGAGCCACTCCAGCACCTGGGGCAGAGGCCAAGGAGCCATCCCCAGCGCCCGGGCCATCTTTGCTCCAATGGAGCCTCGGCTGCGGGAGGGGAAGAGAGAGACAGAGAGGAAGGAGAGGGGGAGGGGTGGAGAAGCAGATGGGCGCTTCTGTGTGCCCTGGCCAGGAATCAAACCCGGTACTTCTGCACGCCAGGCTGATGCTCTACCACTGAGCCAACCGGCCAGGGCCCCAGTGTGGTCTTTATTTCTGGTATTGTACTTATTTCTTTTTTTTTTCTTTGTATTTTTCTGAAGCTGGAAACGGGGAGAGACAGTCAGACAGACTCCCACATGCGCCCGACTGGGATCCACCCGGCACGCCCACCAGGGGCGACACTCTGCCCCTCTGGGGCGTCGCTCTGCCGTGACCAGAGCCACTCTAGTGCCTGGGGAGGAGGCCAAGGAGCCATCCCCAGCGCCCAGGCCATCTTTGCTCCAATGGAGCCTTGGCTGCGGGAGGGGAAGAGAGAGACAGAGAGGAAGGAGGGGGAGGTGGGGAAGCAAATGGGCGCTTCTCCTATGTGCCCTGGCCGGGAATTGAACCCGGGTCCCCCATATGCCAGGCCGATGCTCTACCGCTGAGCCAACCAGCCAGGGCCGTATTTGTTATTTCTGACTGATTCTTTTTTATTATTTCAATGTCCTTTTTCATACTTGCTATCTCTTTATTTAGGTGCTCATTATGTCCATCCATTGTTGCTCTAAGATCTTTGAGCATCCTAACAATCATTATTTTAAACTCTGCATCCTGTAATTTGGTTATTTCCAACTCATTCAAATCTTTTTCTGGAGATTTCTCTTAATTCATTTGGGTTGCATTTCTCTGCCTTTCCATAAGAAAGGTGTGGCCTCTGTATTCTCTAGGTGTGGTCTGTCTGCAGGCCTCCCACCCCCTCTGCTGCTGCCTTGGGCTGTCGGACTGGGCATTGCTGGTGCCGGCCTGCTGAGGTGGTTGCTGTGGTTTCTGCCTCACCTCTGCGGGTGGGACTGAGTTCTCGTGCCCAGGCTGCAAGCCTTGGCTGGCTTGGCCTCCACACCTCCCCTGAGAGCAGGATTGTGCTTGTGTGCCTGGGCTGCAAGCCCTGGCTTCCCAGGCCTTTGCCCTGCCCCATGGGTGGGACTGCGTTCACGTGTTTGGGCTGCAAGCCCTGGCCGGCCCCCTGCCTCTGCCCCACCCCCTGGGCAGGGCTGCGCTCCTGTGCTTAGTTGCAGGTCTCTGCCAGTTTCCCCGCTTTTGCCTTGCCCCTGTAGGTGGGACTGCAGGCGGGACCGCTCTCACTCGTCCAGCCCGCAGTAGCGGATCAGAGCACTTTTGTGCACCCCTTCCGCCACTACAGTTGCCCTAAGCCTCTGCCCCCGCTGGGCAGGACTGCATGCACCCTGGACCTGAGTTGTGGCTGGCCCTGGCTTCCGCCCCTGCTGACGGGACTGCACTTCCACGTCCCCTTGCTGCCCACCCTCCAATGAGCACTCAGCAGTGTGGGTTGGGGCGATGCAGCTCAGACCTTAGCACTCAATACTGTATCCCTGATGGCTCCCTGCTTCTAAGCGACTCTGCTCTGAGTGCCACAGGAGAGCTTCTGTTTGGCTGGTATCCTGCTTCCCTTTGCTGGTATAGCTGCTGGTTCCAGGAAAAATATTCACTTTAGATTTGGGGAGTGACTCAGCCCAGGGGTTAGGGTGGCTGTTCCTCAGTGTTTCTCCTTGTGCCTCCTAGATTACACTCTCCTCCTGCTGTTCCAGTCCTCTCATCTCTTCCCGTCCCCCAGATCCCCAGCTGAGTGGTTGTGAAAGAGGTTTTCTGCGTGATCCCTTTAAGAAAAATCCTGGGTCTGAGAAATGTCTCTTTCTCACAAACAGTATCCTGACTTGTTTCACAGCTAAATACTGTCCATACGCCTCTTCTAGGCTCTAGGGCTGCAGGCTGCGGCTTTGTTCCTGGGGCCCAGGACCCTCCCTTCTCCGCTAAACTCACTTCCCGCCACGTGAGTCCCTCCGGGCTGCCATTCACTCCTGGGAGCTGGGCAGCCCTCTCCGCGTTTCCGCTTTTCCTACCAATCTCAGTGTGGCTTCTTCAGTGATCCTTGGTTAAAGAGTCCTCTTAGTTTAGTTCAAAGTTGGTTTTTCTAGATGACTGTTCTTAAAATTAAGTTGTAATCCACTTTGGTTCTGGGAGGTGGAAGTTGGTACATTTGCCTACTCCATTGCCATCTTGCCACCTGTTGTTTTAGATTTTACTTATTGATTTTAGAGAGAGAGAAAGGGGGGAAGGAATGGGAAGCATCAACTCATAGTAATTGCTTCTCATATGTGCTGTGACCAGGCTAGCCCAGGGTTTCAAACCAGCAACCTCAGCATTCCAGGTCAGTGTGTTATCTACAGTGCCACTACAGATCACGTTTTGTGTTCACCTGAGAATCTTTTCCTCTGATATTTTTTTATTTATATTTTTGGTTTTTTTGCTCTTCTTTTAAAAGAAGTCCTTTTTAACATTTCTCATAATATTCCTTTAGCCTTTTCTTGTCTGGGAAGTTCTTTATCTCTCCTTTAATTCTGAATGATAGCTTTGCTAGGTAATCTTGGGTGTAGGTCCTTGCTTTTCATCACTTTTTGTGCCAATATTCCGTGCCAATCCCTTCTGGCCTACAAAGTTTCTGTTGAGAAATCAGCTGTCAGTCTTATGAGAGACCTCCCTTGTAGGTAACTACCTTTCTCTTTCCACTTTTAAGATTGTCTTTAACCTTTGGTATTTTAATTATGATGTGTCTTGGTGTGGGCCTCCTTAGGTTTATCTTGTTTGGAAATCTCTGCATTGCATTTTCTGGGCTTGTATGTCTATTTCCTTCACCAGGTTAGGGAAATTTTCCATCATTATTTCTTCAAAGATTTTATTTATTCATTTCTAGAGAGAGGGGAGGGAGAGAGGGAGGGAGGGAGGGGGAGAGAGAGAGAGAGAGAGTGTGTGAGGGGAGAAAAAAGCCTGAAATCGTAGTTGCTTTGCATATGTGCCTTGACCAGCAAGCCCAAGGTTTCAAACTGGTGATCTCAGTGTTCCAGGTCGATTCTTTATCCACTGTGCCACCACAGGTCAGGCTCTTCAAATAGGTTTTCAACTCTTTCTCCTTTCTGTTCTTCTTCTGGTACTCCTATGATGTGAATGTTGGTATGCTTGATGTCCCAGAGGTCCCTTAAACTATCCTCATTTTTTCTGGATTTTTTTTCTTTATGCTGTTCTAATTGGGTGTTTTCTGCATTATATTCCAAATCACTGATTTGATCATCTGCTTTTTCTAATCTGACATTAATTCTATCTAATGTAGTCTTCATTTCAGTTATTTTCTTCATTTCCAACTGGTTCTTTTTTATGTTTTCTATCTTCTTTCTATTTTTACAACTTCATTGTTGAAGTTCTCACTGGGATAATCTATTATTCCCCTAATTTAATTGAGTATCCTTACAACCAGTGTTTTGAACTCTGCATCTGATAGATTGCTTACCCTTATTTTTAGTTCTTTTTCTAGAGTTTTGTTTCATTCTTTCATTTGGGACATGTTTCTTTGTCTCCTCACTTTGGCTGCCTGTTTGTTTCTATGCCTTAGGAAGATCTGCCATGTCTCCTAGTCTTGGCAGAGTGGCCTTACGTAGTAGGTGTATTGTGGGGCCAAATGGCACAGTATCCCTGTCTACCTGAGCTGGGTGCTCCAGAGGTGTCCCTTTTTTAAGTCGTGTGTGCCCTCTTGTTGTAGTTGAGCCTTGATGCTGTTGGCACATTAGTGGGTGTGATTGACCTTCAGGCTGACTGGCTCTGAGGAATGGCTATGACCATAGTGGACAAGTTATTGTGTGGGGGCTGACGCCCATGAAGTGGAATTCAATTTAGGGAAGTCTGGTGCCTGCCAAGTCCACCTCTTGGGTGTCTCTTTTGTGGCACTAGTTCAGTGGTGTGGTCTAAAGCTGACCACCAAGTGAACTGGTCCTGGGGCCTCTTGTGAGGGGCTCCTGTGCAGGCCAAGGTCAGCTGCTGCCTGTATCCAGCCCAGGGCCCCCTGATAGGAGCTACAAAATGATCTTGGTAGCTGCTTGTGCTGGGCTTGGAGGTACCTGGAAGTGGTTATGTTGTGAACCAAAGCTGGATGCCATTAGAGCTGGGCTGGGGGCCACTTAGTAAGAGGTAAAAAGCACAGTGAAGCCAGCTGCTGTTTGCTTGGGATCTGTAAACCTTTGAGAGATTTTTAGGAAAGTCCTCAGTAGTGGTTCAGGCCAGCAGCTTGTGTGGATCAGCCTCTGAAGAAGGTTCAGGCAGACACATGAATGGGGTGAGGATCTGAGGGAATCACTATGGACTGGGTGAACTGTGTTAGCCAGGTGGGTGGAGACACTGATTTGGTTCCTGTCTGAGCCTGCCTGCTATGTGGGGGGAGGGACAACAAAGGAACAGTGGTGCACTTTAGTGGGGAGAGAGCTGCCCCTCCAGCTCTTGCCCTGAATCCAGTTCCTCCCTGTAATTCCCTGGTGCTTTTTGAACAGCTGTCCCTTCTCTGGAGCTTTGGGTGTTTGTGAGTCTGTGCTTGGCCCCTTTAAGAGGGTTCCTGGGTCTACAGCAGGCCTGCATTTCATGAGGATTGAATCTCTGATTTTCACAGCCAGCTGTTGTGGGGACTCTTCTTTTCAGCACTGGTGGTCTGGGCTGGGGAGCCTGGTGTGGGGCTGGGATCCCTTGCTCCTTAATGGGACCTCCACAGCAGGATATCCCTCCCAGTTTTTAAATGCCACTCATGGGAATGGGACCTTGTTTGCACCCCTCCTACCAGTCTCCAATTGGCTTCTTTTTCTTTACAGCCTTAGTTTTAGGAATTCTTTTCAGGCAGTGTTCAGGTGATTCTCAAGGATGATTGTTATAGAATTTAGTTGTAACTTATCTGGTCATGGGAGGAGCTAAGCACAGCATTTAGGCTTAACTCTCAAGGCACTGCATTTCTTCTAAGCAATTCTAATTCCAGGAATGAATCCTTTTGAAATAAGCACAAGCACAAAAATAAATGTATAAGGAGTGGGTTATAGTATAGTTTGTCACAAAACTTTGATGCAAAATTGGGGAAACCTTAAGTATTCATCAATAAGGGGAGGTTAAAGAAATTGGATATAACCATTTTATGGAATATTATGTAGCTTTTAAAAATAACGAGTTAGGCCCTGGCCGGTTTGCTCAGTGGTAGAGCATTGGCCTGGAGTGCAGGAGTCCTGGGTTCGATTCCTGGCCAGGGCACACAGGAGAAGTGCCCATCTGCTTCTCAACCTCTTCCCCTCTCCTTCCTCTCTGTCTCTCTCTTCCCCTCCCGCAGCCAAGGCTCCACTGGAGCAAAGTTTGTCCAGGCCCTGAGGATGGCTCTATGGCCTCTGCCTCAGGCGCTAGAGTGGCTCTGGTTGCAACAGAGCAACGCCCCAGATGGGCAGAGCATCACCCCCTGGTGGGCATGCCGGGTGGATCCCAGTCGGGCACATGCGGGAGTCTGTCTGACTGCCTCCTCGTTTCCAATTTCAGAAAAATACAAAAGTAATAATAATAATAATGAGTTAGACTTAAATAAACTGACATGAAAAGCTGTCCTTGATATATTAAAGAAATCAAGTTGTAAATAGTATGGCACTGGGTACATGTATATTTGTAGATTCATAGAAAAACAGTATGGAAGGACTTATACCAAGCTGTAAAGTTACTACATCTAGAGAATGGTTCAGTAGGTATAGGAAAATTGTCAGGATGACATTCACTTTTTAAACATTTTCTGGATTAGATTTCTCTACAGAATTACTTTGTAATTAAAAATAAGTAAAGAATAAATTCTGGGACATTTAGCTATTTTTGGCAATGGCACCAATACTTTTTTTTTTTTTTTTTTGGTATTTTTCTGAAGCTGGAAACGGGAGGCAGTCAGACAGACTCCCGCAAGTGCCCGACCGGGATCCACCCAGCATGCCCACCAGGGGGCAATGCTCTGCCCATCCGGGCAGAGGCCAAGGAGCCATCCCCAGCGCCCGGGCCATCTTTTGCTCCAATGGAGCCTCGGCTGCGGGAGGGGAAGAGAGAGACAGAGAGGAAGGAGAGGGGGAGGGGTGGAGAAGCAGATGGGCGCCTCTCCTGTGTGCCCTGGCCGGGAATCGAACCCGGGACTCCTGCCCGCCAGGCCGACGCTCTACCACTGAGCCAACCGGCCAGGGCCACCAATACTTTTCAAGAGGGAAACATCCCCAAAGAGGACCTGCCATTTAATGCTAAGGTAAGAAGCTTCTGGAGCCAGGAGATAGTAGCACAGGGCTAGCATCAAGGTTTTAAGGTTTTAGGTTAACTCTGAGAGTAGTCAGAGGAGTGGATTTTAAAGAAGAGTGCAGATGTCAGGTAGGGCAAGGCCCACCTCGGCTAAAGAGAGGCCAGGAAGCTGGTTTCTTGAGCCTTTCAAGCACTCTCATCAGTGCTCTCTCCATCTTCTTGCCTACCTCCTTTCCCTAGTCTTCTCCTCACCCCCAAACCTGAGCCCACTCTATAGGTATGTCATATGTTTTGTTCTCCTCTGCTGCATCTCTCACCTTCAGTGAGTTACTCTTAGCTGACTGCCTGAGGAGAGGCAATGATGTTTTGGGTAGAAGTGAGAAGTCACATCAGGTGTCTTGGCTGGGCATATATAAGATTGGGCTGGAGAATGACTGAATTGGTTCGAGCACATTGCACCTGGATGCTGAGGGTGGCTCTGTGGAGCCTCTGCCTCAGCTAAAAATAGCTCAGTTGCGAAAATGGCCCCAGATGGGCAGAGCATCAGCCCCAGACGGGGGTTGCTGGGTGGATTCCAGTTGGAGCACATGCAGGAGTCTGTCTCTCTGTCTCCCCTCCTCTCACTTAGAAAAGAAGAAGACGAAGAAGAAAAAAAAAAAAGATTGGGCCAAAGAGCTGTTGGGTGATATTATAGACTATGAGGAATTGATTGAGATGTGGCAAATAATGCCTGATAAATGATTGCATGTTTAATGCAACCAAGAGTAAGGCTAGGATTACAGTTAGGGACTATGGCTCCCTATGGCTTACCTGACTTATTAGCATGACATTCAAAGCCTTCTCAATTAGGCCCCAATCCCCTGCTCTATAGGGCTGACTTACCCAGTAGACACAGCAGGCACAGTACCTAGGGCCCACAATGCATTTAGGAGCCCCACAAAAATGTTTTTGTGTATTTTAAAATCAAAAGAAATAATATGAATACCATAACCCTGGCTTATATTCATCTTTAAACCAATGCAGTAACAAAACAATTTTTTTTGAGGGGGTGGAGATGAGAAGTATCAACTCATAGATGTGGCACTTTAGTTGTTTGTGGATTACTTCTCATATGTGCCTTGACCCAGGGGCTCCAGCTGAGGCAGCTCAAACCAGCGACTTTGGGCTTCAAGCCAATGACCTTTGGCCTTAAGCCAGAGACCCCAGGATCATGGTGATGATCCCACATTCAAGCTGGTGAGTCTTGCGCTCAAGTGGGCAACCTAAGGGTTTTGAACCTGGGACCTCAGTGTCCCAAGTCGACACTCTACTCACTGCGCCACCAGTCAGGCATAAAACATAATTTTAAATCTTTTTTTATGAAGGCAAAAGTGCCCATGCAAATCACAATGTGGCTCTGATCTAGCTTCTACATCCACTGCTCACTTACCCTGATGTCCTCTTGGTTTCCCAGATTCACTTGTACCTTTGTCCCTCTGTGACTCTTCATGTTAAATCATTTCTTGTCATTACTTACTGAGCCTTCCCATCCTTTGAGGTCTCAAATCAAATGTCACCATCTTTGTGTGGCCTCCCAACTCCTTTAAATAGAAGAAATTGTTCTAACACATCTAAGTACATCTCTGAAATTTCCATGACTTGCTTGTGTCTTTGTTTCCCCAACTAGAGTGTGAGTTCCACAGGGAAAGAGCATCTTATAACATATCTACATGTGCTTGATGCACAGTATGTAGGCTAGATTGGGGGCCAGAGGATGTTTAGGAACAAGAGTCAGTGGCTGTGACAGAATTTTTCAGATATGCATAGTTTTTCACAACCTGAATCAACTGGTTCTCCAAAGGGACCGGCTAAGGAACAATGTAGGGGGAGCAGGATTCCATGCAAACTTCCTTTACTGATGCCATAAAACCTTTATTTCCACTGAGATCTCAGGTCCAATCCTTTTCTCTTTTTGGAAAATACCATTACCCTTTCCCACTCCAGGCCACATCCTGGGAGAGGATATGTTGTCTTCTCCCTTTGGCTGGGTTACTCCAGAATATGTCCTCTACACTGTAGACTCTACAGGGTCCTAAAGATGCTTCAGGGACCTAGGAGACCTCCTGCAGCACTCAGCTACTGGGAATGAGGCAGCTGTGGTCCCATGGCACCCTCACGTGGTGACACCTGACAACCTCTACCAAAAGTCAGAAATCCTCCAGGAAGGAATTGTGAATCCGTGTGTGTGGGGTCTAACTTGCTTGGAAAAGAGCTGACATGCATGTCAGGTCTGCTCTACGTGGCATCTTCACGCAAGTATAGCAGACAAGGCCAGTCACGCAGTCATGTTTGACGATACACTGTCCCTGATTCCTCAGACTTCTCAGGGCTCTTGTTAGCCTTATCTGGGTCCTAGGCTCAGGGATGCCAGTGCCTTGCTGTGTGGCCTTGGTCAAATTACTTCACTCGTTTGCCCTTAGTTTTTCTTTTTTTGTTTTTTTTCCTAAGTTAGAAGCGAGGAGGCAGTCAGACAGACTCCCGCATGCCCACCAGGGGGAGATGCTCTGCCCCCCTGGGGTATTGCTCCGTTGTGGCTGGAGCCACTCTAATGCCTGAGGCAGAGGCCATGGAGCTGTCCTCAGCGCCTGGGCCAACTCTGCTCAATGGAGCCTTGGCTGTGGGAGGGGAAGAGAGAGACAGTGAGGAAGGAAAGAGGAAAGGGTGGAGAAGCAGATGGGAGCTTCTCTTGTGTGCTGACTGGGAATTGAACCCGGGACTCCTGCACGCCAGGCTGACACTCTACCACTGAGCCAACCGGCCAGGGCCGATGTTTTATTTTTTTTAAATGACCAGATTCCCTCTGTTACATCCGTCTAAGACTCATTCTTGACTCTTGTCTTGGTCACGTGATACATTTATCCGTCCTACCCTAAAGGCCGGTCCTTTAGGGAAAATATTTTCTGACATTAAACCGGTCCATGGCCCCAAAAAGGTGGGGGACCACTGCTCTAGATGACCAGGGATTCAGGACATGGCTGCAGAGGTACTTTTCTTGAATTCAACATTGCTGCCTTGGGCCTTAGCCAGGAGCTTTTTCTGCTTTGGAAGCTTCTGTTTCTAAGACAGAAGGAAAGCTCAGGCCAAGTGTTATATGTTCTACAGTCTCTTCTATCAATGTGGAGAAAAGGAAATGGGCCCAATGCCGTTGCACAGAGTAGGAAAATCCTGCTGCCTTGATATCTGAAATTTGGCTTAGAACTTCATCTTTAAGGCGTACAGAGAAGCTGGTGAGTGGGTTCCAACACATCAGGTTCCCAAAACCACCTTTTCCTGAGAGGCTGTGGGAACTCCCACAGGGATGATCTGGGCCTAGACAAAGAGCCAGTGCTGGTGCGGGTCACTGGGATTGCAGGAGGCCATGGCTGGCTTTTTGTCCTCAGACGTCAGGCAGGTGCCAGATCCCGAGTTCCTCATAAGGTGGTCCTGAAAGATGACATAGCAAAGGGTCAACCTGGGCCTTGGTCCTGTAACAGTGCTACCGAGGGCAGTAAGTAGCACTGTTTTAGGTCCGGCATCGTGCCAGACATTCTGATGGGATGCATTCCTGAATTTCCACCTGGGTCTGGTGCCAATTACTCACCCCTAGCTTTAGTCTGAATGGCTGGAATAGAGCAGGGACCTTGGGCTAACTGAAAAATGCTTTCAGGGCCTGCCTCCGCCAGATGGTCATTCTGAATGACCTGGGCCACTGCTGCCTACTTCCTCTTTCTCTGCCTCGGATCATAGACTCCTCCCTTCCCTATTACCCCAAAGTAGGGCTTCACTTTCCCTACGCCAGGGACTGGGGATTGAGGTAGAGTAGGGTGTGGAGGCCACTGGGGGTGCTACTTTAGGCTCAGTACCGGAGGAGTTACATTGTAAATCTTGAGACAGTGTGATATAAAAGGAAGAATCCGTGCTTTCAAGGCAGACTTATCTGGGTCTGCATCTCAGGTCCACCACTTAACAGTGATGGGTCTTGGGCCAGTCACAAGCTTGCTGAGCTTCCATTGGCTCATCTATAGAAATAGGAACACCACCTACTTGGGAAGAGCCTCTGAATATTAGCCATAGTTTCGTGCCTGGCACAGGCAGGCACCATGAGTGACTCTTCACTTTCATCTACTTAGGTTCAGTCTAAAAATACTTGAGTCATGACATAGCCGGCCACTGACCATAACCTCTGATCTTATCTTCACATCAGCCAGAACCAGTCATCACCAAACATGACTCAAGCCCTGGAAACCTCGCCTGTAATCAAGCCCACGCTCCATACTTTCTACATTGTCCTGATCCATTCCATAGTATCTCAGGCATAAGATGCAGAAAATATGGAGGGGGGCAGGGGTAACCTCAGGTTCTTGATACTGAGCTTTCTGGGATTACTTACCTGGGTCAATTCCCATTCCTCATCCTTGGGCACTTGGGTGTTTTTGCCAGTGAAGTGACAGCTCCTAAGGCCCAGAGTGCCAGCTCTAGCATGTAGACACAGCTGCTTTGCAACATTGTGGCGAAGGTCCCTCTGGGTTGTGTATTCAAAGTACTAGAAGTCAAGACAAGAGGTCTGAGGGACAGGTAGAGAGTTTGCCCACCACCTTCCAAAGCCATCTACCTTAAGATACCAGCCACACGTGGTCTCCTGGTGAGGCAAGTGAGCAGGTGACAAGATCTGGTAATTCACGTGTCACCTTCAGGATTTTAAAAACCTTATATGGTTTATAGTGGGATTATATTTACCTAATTTTTAAATTTAATTAACACTTTAATTTAGCTTTGTTTTAAGCATTATCTGAGAAGTCATGTGTTTGATACACTAGTCTTTGTTGTTTTTGCTAATAGATTTCTAGTAAAATAAAGAGGTTCACCAACGTACCACCTAAAATCATTGTGCAGGTGAGTGGTACAGGGAATTGCTTAAGAATGACTTTGTCTTCATATACACATGCTGGCAGCCTACTTAGTGTCCCAAGCCACTCCTGTCCTTGTTCCAGTTATGGTTCAAGTGCTTCTTCCTTACGAAATGCTGGCCATTTAGGGAAGGTTGAGGGGCTGAGGTCAGGGAGGTTACCAGCTGCTCCTCAGAGAAAGCTGCAGCACTGTAAAGCACGGAGTTAATTTCCAGGATGCCAGGTGACTGAGATGTCAGGAGGTGTTTGTTTTGTGATCATATTTTGGTGGATAAGAATGGTATGATCTGGGCAGAGGAAACACTGAAGATGAACTTGCATGTACAGCAGGGAAAGTGCCCAGAAATTTCCCATACTTACCCTAAAGCATCACTCAGCAGCTGGCAACCTCCAGCAAGCCGCCTCTGCTGAGCAGCCCCACCCTCCAGCCCTCTCTAGCACCCAGCTAACTGATGCCCAGTGCTCTCTGGATGTCCCTAATTCAGACTTCAGATCTTGTCTGTCTGTGTCAAGCGTTCTTCCTCAGATGGGAGCTTTCTGAGGGCAGGGATTCTATTTCTTCCTTTCTGGATTTTCCCCATCCTAGTCCTTAGAAAAGGACTAAATGGAGCAGAGAAAGGGGACTCATTAAGAGAGAGGAGGTGCCCAAAGACAAGGCTTCTCTTGGGCCTGCCCCAGTAGTGCTGGGCTGTATACCTGGTTGCCGCCAAGGCCGTGGCAGGCATACATGATGAGGGGCTTCCCTCCACGGTTGTTCTCACCCACGTCCAGGCACTGGCCGATGCCGAGGTTCTTTATCTGCAGAATGGTGAGGAGACAGGGGAAGCAGGACAGCACAGTCAGGAGTTTGTTAGTTCGTGGTGTTGGGCCCAACTGGAATAAGTTTGCATGGCTGAGTTTCTCTGATTTTTTCCCTCTGTTCATTAACCCAGATGCCTGGAATTAATAGCAAAGTGAGAGGTGCAGAGCCCACAGACTGGCTAGGGCAGGCTGGGCAAGCTCGCAAGTTGCCAGGTCCCTGGGAGAAAGCAGTCAGCACATGGGGATTTCTTTACCAGTGATGGCTCTCATAGTATGATTCCCCCAGACCATCAGCATCACCTAGGAATTGGTTAGAAATACAAATTTTCAGCATTTCTGACTTCAACCCAGTCCTATGGAATCAGCAGTCTGTGTTTTAACGCTCCTTCCTAATGATTCTGATGCAGGTAAGTGTTTGAGAACCACTCCTTATGAGTTTTTTTTCCTCTTACAATGAGTTTTTTCCCTCTTACAATGATTTTTAGCTATATCTAGAAGCCCCAAAGTCTTCCCTCTGGACAGAGAAGTGTGGAGAGTAAAATTCAGTTCTCATTTGCCATCTCTCTGCGGGGTAAGTGATCCTGAACTTCTCTAGGGGATTCTGTGATGATGGCAAAATAGTTCTCAAGACTCACAGCTCCGTAGAAGGTGGGCTTCAGGTCAGGAACAAACATCTCTGGGTAGATGTTGTGCAGGAACCAGGAAAAGTTATGACAGTGTAGTTGTTCCCTCAGCTGCAGTCGTTCCGAAATGTCACCGAAGGATTTCTGTCAACCAAGCCAACCCACTAAGGGTCAGTTCCACCAGCCATGACCTTCTTGTCTGGGTTGAAGCAGTCCAGAGTTCCTGTGGTCACCTTCTCCAAGAATGGGTCTCAGGCTCACTCTGCTCAGGACCTATTAGAGCTACTGACCCAGCCTCACATCCAATCCCAAACCCATCTTGGCTTTGGAACCTCTACCTACAGCCTCTTACTTCCTCATCTCCCTCACTTCCTAGTCAGCTTCCTCCCAGCCCCATTCTGAGCCTCTCAGAGCACAGCCAGTCCTCCTGGAAGACGTTCTTTCTCCAAATCTCTTTGCTCTCCCCCCATAAAAGATGCTGGGCTCTCTAGCCAGGAACAACAAAGCTCCTCTCCTCACTCTCTAGCTTCCATGGGCTCTGGCTCCCAGGGTCTAAGGTGTAAAGGGAAGCACCAGGTGGTAGCCATGGGTAGGCATCTACTATTCAGTCCTTGACAGGGGTTTGGGGTCCTGTACTTCTCTTCATCCAGACACCTCCCGAGCACCATTTCCTCTCACCTCTCGGGCCATCTTGGCTGCCTGCTTATTCCTCCGGTAGAATATCTCCTTGTAGCTGTCCATCCAGACCTCAGCCAGACGCACTTGGTTGCGAGCAATAACATTGATACCCTTGGGAAAGGTGTGGGGGCTTTTGGTACGGAACACGTGGCCTACCACAGAGCAGGGGATGATCTCCAGCTGGCCCCCACACTGCCATACCTGCCATAAGAGGATACAAAATGGAGTCTTCAGGGGTCTGGGTGTGACAATATCCCCCCAAAGAGCTCTGTTTTATTTTGATAGTGCCAGACCCCTGGTCTAAGAATTCAAAGAAATGCTGCTCTCTCTCCTAGAAGAAAAGACATTGACGAGGCTTTTTCCTAGGCTATGACTACACAATCCCTAGCTCTCTGATATTGGTTCACTCTGACTTAAACAAACAGAAATTTGCAGGCTCTGGAGTTACCAGGGCCTACGTAAGAGAAAAGACAGTTTGGCTAACTTTGTGTCCATACGTCTACTTTGAGAGCTCTGGTCACTTGGCTTTTTGACCCGAAAATGTGATTTTATCAGCTCACTCAGGTATTACTGGAAACTCAAGTTTCCTCAAATCAAGACAGACTTGTGACCCAATTAGAGCATCAGTGCATTAATTATAGCAAGGTTAGTCAACTGCAAGGTAGCCTGTGGTAGTCACCTGGACCTTTAGCACACTAGCTTCCTAGGAGAAACTGAACAGAGGTCAGAGGCTCATGGATGAGCCTAGAATCAGAACCCTAGGAGTTACAGGGCCTGAGCTGATGACAGTTCTGTTTAAGCCCTCCCACTTGTGTCTTCTCTTTTTAGGTTTTAAATTAGGATGTATGTTGTTCATTTTAGTATAGCAGCAACAGAAATATATAAGCATAGTAATAGCAGGTATTAAAGATGTGCTTAATATGTGCCAGGCACTGTGAGAAGTGACTTCATAAATGAGCTCAGTTACTTATGAATTACCTCTCCAGTGGCATGGGGATTTGTATAGATTTCATGGAGAGGCAATCCTTTCTGCCTAACCTAATCCTGATTTACTTTATTCCTAGAATCACTCAGAATTCTGGGGTCCACCAGAATTTGGGCCATCATCTTCTCCTATAGCATGAAGAATTTTCTGAGAATAAGGTAGGGAAACTCTAAAGACCACCAGAGCATGTGTCCTCTGACCTGGAAAGGGGAACCTGATTTGTCTAGAGAAAAGGATAGCGACTGCGTAGTGACCTGCTCCAGGGTCCTCTACCATTAAGCCCTTGACCAGGGTCTAATCCTTTTTCACAGACACCATGAAAAATGTCACTAGTCCTCAGATGTCCAGTTCCTATTATCACTTTTATCCCTTCTCTCTGAGTTCTTCCCAATTATCTGTTTCAAGTTGTCTAATCTGATTCCCAAAGCCCTACTGCCAGGGACAGGGGGGAGGGGAGCAGAGGAAAAACAGACTCATGACAGGAAACCAGCCACCTTTTAAGATCAGTTCCAGTGTGATATCTCTGCTGTCCCCTGGGATGTTGTGGTTCCCCCCTTGAAGCCCTCTTCATTCTCACCCGGAAGGACATTTCCACGTTCTCCCCTCCCCAGATCTCCATCTGATTATCATAGGTACCGATGTGCTCAAAGTAGGACTTGGAAATGGAGAAGAGGCCACCAGCAAACGTCGGGGATCTGGAGAGACAGAGGAAGAAGCATGTGCATCTTCTGGGGGAAAGAGGCGTGGGAGCCTGGCTTGGGAAGTCGTGGACTCACTGCTAACGCCTCCTAACCTATCCACACTCCCTTTCCCAGGAGGTATAGCCCCTCTTCCACTAACTTGTTCATTTAAGCACATGTTTTTTGAGCTATTATGTCTTCTTTAACTTCTAGGAACCAAGTCAAAGAGAAATGTAATTATCGTTACCCTCTTCTAAAAGGCACCTATTCATTTATTCAACCAGGAGTGTATTAAATGCCAGCCACCAGGGCCTGTGCTACATGTTAGGCATACAGAGATAAGAAAGACAGATCCCATTCTCTGAAAGCTCAGTCTAGTAGCAGAAGGTAAAGCTACCATCATTTGTTCACTTTTTCGCAGCAAGGTTCCTGAAGCATAGTAGATACTCAGTTATTAGAAGCTATGTGAAACTGTTTTTGAAATGGGATTCAAACTATGAATAAACTAGTATTATGAGCTGGACTGACCCCATTCTTTCAGGGTCCCTGGCCCTTCAGGGACTAGAAAGCCACAGTTTTAGTAGGAGCCCAGCCCTGGTGCTTAATGCTGCATGAGCAACTAGCTTTGGAGAAAACCTGCTAGCAGCTTTAAACAGAGGAAACTCCCGGAAATAGAATAGGAAATGAGATGACTTCAAGCTCAACTTGCACTAAAGGGAGCATTTGGAGCTTACAAAAAGATTCTGGCTTTCAGACAAAAGCTGGGAAGCACAGACCCTTATGAAGATAAATTAACAAAAACATATCATTCCTAGAATTTAGATATTGTGTTGCTCTTAAGGGGGTTTGGGCTAAAGGTTGAAGGCGGGCTAAGGGCTCGGGGAGACTAGGGCGACTACTGGATATTTAATCAGTGTTGGCCTGGCCAGGCTCACTTGGATGGGGCTTTGCTGCCCCCTCTGTTGCTTCTTTATGTAGTACAAACAGGCAGAAAGACACCGCCAATCTCTGCCAGTCCAGAACAAATCCAAGTGCCTTATAGAACATAGGGGCTCAGTCAGTGTTCATTGGACAGATCCGTCAAGGTGACTGCAGAGGAGCCTGACCTTCGTGTTAACCTTGTGGCTTCTGCTGTTGCCCTGAAGTTGGCTCCTGCAGCTGCTTTCTGGGAGAAATTTCAACTGGGAAACCCTTATGTTCACACCAGCTTTTCTGTCACTTGTTCTAACCTAGGGTTTCTAAGCCAGGCCAAAGAAGGCCTAAAAAGGCTCAGAGAGTCTTGGAACTCCAGACAAGCACTTTAGACCTAACCTACTTCTTCAGAGTCTCCCTGATGTGGGCTTGTCCCTTGGCTTTGAAAGGTCTCTCTGACCCAGAAAACACTGAAAAATTACCTCTTAGTATAAACTCTACACAGGGAACCTCACTGCTAACCCACAACCAATAGGCAACACCCTGTATTTCCTGGCCTTCTTCATAGGACCTTCTGGGTCATTTACCTCTTTACTTCTCTCCTCATTCTCCTGTTAGCTTTCAGAGTGGAGGATGGAAGGGCACTGCCTGCAGGCCTCCCAGTGGGGTACCATGCACAGTGCTGGGAGCAAGCCACGCATGCCACCAGGGAGCAATTGCATCCCTCAAACACTGGACCAGTGAGCAAATTCATTTCTCAAACACTGAAGCTTTATCTTCCATCTGTATGGTTCTTGGACATTGGTGCCAGGAGCCCTGTCCCTTACTGTGCCACTGTGTGCCTGACCTCAGTTTGGTGTGGGGAGGGACTTTGCTGCTGTACATACCGAACAAAGAACATCTATGAAACAGGCAGATGGTCAATAGGGAGTTCTAATTTCTCCCCTCTACCTTCTCTTTTCACCTCTCTCTTTTTAATTTGTTTTTATTTATTCATTTTTTTTTAGAGAGGAGAGACAGAGAGAGAGAGAGAGAGAGAGAGAGAGAGAGAGGAGAGAGAGACGGGAGGAGGAGCTGGAAGAATCAACTCTCATATGTGTCTTGACCAGGCAAGCCCAGGGTTTCAAACCAGCGACCTCAGCATTTCCAGGTCGACGCTTTATCCACTGTGCCACCACAGGTCAGGCCTTCACCTGTCTCTTTTTTGTTGCTCTTTCTCCTTCTAATGGAGACAGAGCAGCTACTGGCTGTTCAGGATCCGCAGGACTACTTCCTGTGGCACCCATCTAAGCCCTCTCCACTGACTGGGCAGCATTTTCTTAGGATTTGAGCATGTGGAAGAGGAGGAACTCCCAATGCTCTCTTCCTTTCAAGCCTTCCCTCTTATCTCTACTCACTGTACCCTCTACCTTTGCTTCCCTCTATCCGAGATATTCAGTTAGCTCTGAAGTTTTCTGGCCAGTATAGGAAAACAATGACATAATCACAGGATACTCTAAAAGTCACTCCCCAACTCTGTTTGGCTGAATCATCTGTCAAAATTAACTTATGATCTCTAACAACATACAGGCAATCGGAGAGGGAAGGACAGGGTATGAGGGGAAGGTTAACCCAGGTGGGCATTAAACAATGGGTACATTTTTATGCCTCTACCCTATAGCTCAGGGGTTGGCAAACTATGGCCCACAGGCCGAATCTGGCCTGGCTTTATATAAGAATGATTTTTACATTTTAAAAGGATTATTTAAAAGAAATACAAACAAAGGATATTATGTAAAAGACTGTATGTAGCTGGCAAACCTGAAATATTTACTATTTGGTCCTTTACCAGAAAAGTTCAGGGCAACTGCAACAAACTGCACACTACAGAGCACTTGTCTATATTGTTTTCAAAGAGAGTGATCCAGGAGCACACGCCACCTCCTATTACAATGTATATTCAACAATGGCCATGACCTGTCTCTCAGCACCTCTGTAAGCACCAGTCGTGGCCTTCTACATGCACGGAGGAATAGATGACATAAAACGGGTACAGCCCTTAGTCCAGTGCCTGGCACACAGTTAGTGGCAGATAGGAGAAAGCAGTCTAGTCCATGGTTAGGAGCATAGGCATTGGGTCAGACAGGCCAGGACGGGTACCCCTGGTACAACTTTTGTTAGCTGCATGATCTGAGGCCAGTTGTTTATCACTAGCAACCTCAATGTTCTCACCTATACAGGTTAATCGTAAGGGATGAGGATTAAATAAAATATGTCAAGTGCTTGATAGAGCACCTAATAAATGACCTGAGCTGGCACAGATCCCTAGAACTGGGTGGGTCTGGAACCATGGAGGCCAGGTTGGTGGAGAAGGCTCACCAGGCTGTGGTCCTTACTTGATTGGGTAGGTCTCATCCTTGCGCCTCTGCTTTTCATGTGGAGGTAGAGTCTCCCAGCCGAAGGTCAGGCTCCAGTCAAAGTTGCCACGGCTATGGATTTTGCCCTTCTGGACGGGCTTGGAGAACTCAAACGTGTTAAGGTCAATGGTGACAATGTCTGGGCTCACCACCGCTGTCTCATCCTCGGTGATGCGAGCTACGAGGGGCTCTAGCCAGCCATGGAAGCACTCACCTGGAGGCTCAGACCATGAGATAGCTGTCAGCTAAGCCCATGCCCCAGGCCAGCGGGGACACCCAAGAAGACAAGAGAACTATCCAGCCATTTCCTAGCTAAAGGCAGAGAAACAGAGGTAGCTGTACAGAGTACAGGGAGATTTCCTGCGAACCTCCTACCTTCCCCTCCCCCCACCTAAAGATGCAGGCAGCTTTGGAGGGGAGAATGGAGGCCTCGAGGGAGTAAACATGGTCAACTCAAATGATCCAAAAGCACAGGGAAGGCCCTGGATGGGATCCCAGCCTACCCACGGAATCAGCCCTCCCTACCCAAGTGTGGATTTTAGAAGCAGGTGTCCCCTCTCCCAGGAATATCAGCATCTCAAGCTGCAGCTCCAATTATAGAATAACAATTTCTTCCATTTGCCTAGCCCTTTGATATTTCCAATTAACTATATATTTATTTAGCCCTCAGAGTAATAAATGTTGGTAAGGTTGGTACCCTCTTCGCATCTTACAAATGAGGACACTGAGGCTTTGCTAATGGCAGAGCCAGAATGCAAACCCAAGTCTTCTGACTCCAGGTCTAGGGCTTTACCCAAAATATGCCACTGCTTTTAGGGAAGTTATTTTTTTCTGGCAATGGTGGGAGGTGTTTTAGTTTGGGGCAAGAGGGAGGCCTTTTTGGCTCCAGGTGGCCCTACAGGAAAGCTCCACACAAATGAGTTTCCAGTGGTAACAGGAGGCCTCTCTGAGGTGTTGAGTTCAGAATGAGGTACAGATCAGGGAGAGGGGAATTTCTGGGGCCGGGCTCCAGAGCACACTCCCAGCGACTGTAGGATGACCAATTTGTTTTAGGGCTGTGTGTGCCTCTTGATAAAACATCCTTGGGATTGGGATGAGTAAGGGCTAGAAGAAGTGAAGAGAATCTCAAGTCTCCTTCAATCCTGAACAGAGCAGGAAGGGTCGTTGGCTATGCTGAGCTGCCAGGGCGGAGGGGTGCCAGGCCAGCACACTTACTCACAGTGGGCATCCAGGAAGGTGAGCACCTCTGCCTGTGCCACGCTGGCTCCCAGCAGTCGAGCAGTGATCAACCCCTTCCGCTTCTCCTGCCGCACCACCCTCACAATCTGCAGCTGCTTCACATACTGCTCCAGTTGCTCCTTTAAATACTCTGGAAGGAAGTGTGGTTGTCAGCTTACCACTTTGTTGCAAACCTAAGCTCCCGTTGGCACCAAGCCCTGGTGCTCTCAGGCCTCCAGCAGGCCTGAATTTTTAACCCTTCCATACTTATTGCACTAAGCAATTCCATGGAAGCAGCTGGTAGGGACAGGGTGAAAGAAGGAAGTCCTGCACGTGGCCAAGGACACCCTGCCACCCCAAGCCCACCTTGCAAGGACACGGGCTCTACACTGTTGATCCTGTGCCTGTTTACCTATGCACCTTCTCCAAGTCCAAGACAGGAGCTCAGAGTTGTTTCTTTGGTCTAAATCAAGTATACACTTCCAACAAACTCTCTTCAGATGCTTCTCCTGGTCTCTGCACCTGTTCAGCTACCATCTTTCAAAACTGTGATTCCAACCCCCTCTCCTTTCCACACCTCGTGGTTGTGACAGTTCTTTCTGTGTCTGACTCCCAGGCTCCTCAGAATAAGTCTGCCAGGTAGAACACACAAATGTTGATTTTTTTACTTGCTGGATCAGCAGCAAGAAATCATACTCTAATATTTTTTTTTATTACTTCCTCTGCACGTGGAATTTTTTAAGAAACGAAAAGATGCCGCACAGCTTTTTAATTAAATTTAAAACGTGTACCAAGTGCCTCTCATTGGCCAGGCACAGTGATGAGCCTGGCCACAGAGGGAACAGGTAATCAGTGACCTGCCAGAGGTAATGCAGGGGCAACCATCCTGAATTTGGGGGTGGGGAAAGCTTTGTGAAGGGAGGGGCAGCTCTGCTGAGATCTTCAGTTCCTTCTGAGTGAGGGCTTACTTCATAACCCTGTTATTCAGTCTGAAATCTTCAGAGCATTAAAAAATAGCTCTATTCTGAAGCAATTCATCTTGAAGCATTCCAAATTTTACTTATGTTTTCTTAACTGTGATTTTGATTTACCCATGCCATTGTTCTGTTCCTGACTATGCAGAATGGAGCTGCTTATAGTTTCCGAAGTGGAGGTAAAGGTCAGGTGTGACAGATGACTGTGTCCTTTCTTTTTCGAGCTGTGGGATCAGCCCTTGCTCTGAGCACAATGCTATACAAACTGCGGGGCCTGAAATCAACTTGGGTGGGGGTGATCTCTTTCTCTCTCACACACACACCCACACAATGCCCAACTACTTGAGAACCTACTACGTGCCAATCATTGAAGTAGGTGCTTTCATGTTGTTTATTTGACATTTTCTATGAAGATCGAAAGACTATAAAATAGGGAGTACTGTCCCCAGTGATTATACAGTAAGTCAAAATAAGCCTCATTTGGCAGCTTCAGCCGAGTACTTGCTTAGCAATCACCTGCTAATTCACTGCTCAGGTGCCAGATACTACCCTGGGCAGGGAGGGGCCTGGTCTGGGTCCTGCCTTTAAGGAGCTCCCAGACTCATAATCCAACTACAACCCCAAGTGCTGGCCCTAACAGGAAGGAGGGAAGAAGCCCAACCAAGAGCCTCACCTTCTCAGTGTGGCTGACATTTCCCCTGAGAACTCGCTTAACTGTGTTCACAGGAAGTTCTGGTGACGGAGATAACTCAAGGACTAAACATCACAGGAAGTGGGTTTTGTGGTAAGAGACTACAGAGCACTGAGTTGTGAACCTCAGGGGGGCCTGAGCTCTACAAGGCCCTTCTCCCATAGCTTCCTTTCCAGCTCAGGTGGCTAGGCTGGACCTGGGGGTTCTGAACATGAAGGCAGGCCCTTCTAGGAAAGTGAGACAACTCCTCTAAGTTATGCCCCTCCTGACAGTCTTGCTGTCACACCCCTGGACTCACTGGACACAGGCAACAGAGACATGCATGGCAGAGCTGAGCATGGATACCAACATGCCTATCCATACTGTCTTATGTCCCCCAGACAATAATTTAACTCCCCACCACCAAACCCAGCTTCATTCCTCATGACTGGAGTCTGTAAGACTCCCATGACCCCCAACACACGTGCCGTAGTCTCATCAATATGCAGGTGGCTCCTAGGTCTCCTTTCCTGGCCTTGCCATCTTTACTTGGGTGTCTAAAAGGAATACAAACCAAATTTCAGATTTCCTCCTAAGCTGCACCCCAGGCTCCCATGTTAGGACACAGTACCTGCATCAACCCAGCTACTCTAACCTAGGAGTCATGCTGGATTCTCCCTTTTCTCATCCTTTACAATTAGTCTATCTGTAAGTACTTCCAATTCGCTCTCTTGGTTCCCACTATCACTTTAGCAATAATGTCTTAACTGGTCTCTGGGTCTCTATACCACTCTTCCCAACCTATTCTTGACATAGCAGCCACAGTGGGCAGCAGAGTTATCTTGTAAAACTAAATCAGATCATGTCACTACAATGATATAAAATGGCACTTCTATCCAAACAATATGGTGGTTCCTCAAAATATTAACAGAGGCACAGGAATCTAAACCTGATCCAAAAACACTCCTGGAATGCCTTATCTGAAATCTCTCCCTCCCTAAAGAAAAAGAAACTGTTGTTCTTCTCCACTGTGGCCAGGCCACAGAACCCACTGGATAACCAGACCAGGTGGCCCCCTGAAGGGACTTTCGTCTTTAACACCCTCACCAATTATTACCACAAAACTGGGAACTGGTTGGAGATCCCTTATGTTCAGGGCTTCTAGTATTCGCTCTACCGTCCAAATCTCTATGCCGCCTGCTCCACAGTGCAGGCCCTTTTTTGCCAGAGAAACCTCACCTAAACCCTCCACTCCTGGTCTTTCCTTCTCAGTGGACCCCCAACTCTTCCCCTCTTGTAGGGCTCTCTCTGTCCTATCAGGCTCCTCCACTTCCTTTGCAGGATCCTGTTTCTCATTCACCTGCAAATACCAGTCTTTCTTTCTCCTCCCCTGCTGGCCAGGGGCCCCTCCCTTCTCCTCTGTGTTCTTAAGCCCCTTCCCCATCAGGCCACCCTCCACTAGCCATTGGCCCTCACTCTGGTTTACAGGGCTCCTGATCCCATGGCCCAGCCCAGTCTTCTTGCATGAAGCCCTGGCCCAGTAGCTCAGTTGGTTGCAGCATTGTCCTGATATGCCAAGGTTGCAGGTTTGATCCCCAGTCATGGCATATATAAGAATCAATCAACCAATGAGTGCATAAATAAGTGGAACAAATTAATGTTTCTCTCTCTTTTTCTCTCTCTCTCTACCTGTCCCTCCCTCCCTCTCCCTTTCCCCCTTCCTCTATCTCTAAAAATTAATTAAAAAAATTAAACATAGGCCCTGGCTGGTTGGCTCAGCGGTAGAGCGTCGGCCTAACGTGCAGAGGACCCAGGTTCGATTCCCGGCCAGGGCACATAGGAGAAGCGCCCATTTGCTTCACCACCCCTCCGCCGCGCTTTCCCTCTCTGTCTCTCTCTTCCCCTCCCGCAGCCAAGGCTCCATTGGAGCAAAGATGGCCCGGGCGCTGGGGATGGCTCTGTGGCCTCTGCCCCAGGCGCTAGAGTGGCTCTGGTCGCAACATGGTGACGCCCAGGATGGGCAGAGCACCGCCCCCTGGTGGGCAGAGCATCACCCCTGGTGGGCGTGCCGGGTGGATCCCGGTCGGGCGCATGCAGTAGTCTGTCTGACTGTCTCTCCCTGTTTCCAGCTTCAGAAAAATGAAAAAAAAAAATTAAACATAGAATTACTACATGGGCCCGACCAGGCAGTGGTATAGTGGATAGAGCATCGGACTGGGATGCAGAAAACCCAGGTTTGAGACCCCGAGGTCACCAGCTTGAGCACAGGCTCATCTGGTATGAGCAAAAAGCTCACCAGCTTGGACCCAAGGTCATTGGCTCAGGCAAGGGGTTACTCGGTCTGCTGAAGGCCCACAATCAAGGCACATGAGAAAGCAATCAATGAACAACTAAGGTGTCGCAACAAAAAACTGATGATTGATGCTTCTCAGCTCTCTCCATTCCTGTCTGTCTGTCCCTATCTATCCCTCTCTGACTCTCGCTCCGTCTCTGAAAAAAAAAATTACCACATGGTCCAGCAATTCCATCTCTGGGTCTATACTCAAAAGAAGTGAAAGCAAGGACTCAAACAAATATTTATACACTGATATTGAGGGTAGCATTATCCACAATTTCCAAAATGCAGAAATAACCCCCAGTGTCCATGGATAAATGCACAGATGAACAAATCCAGTTTATACAATGAAATATCCAGCTAGTCCAAAGTGCTCCCCAAATATCTCCTCCCCTGGGTTTCACACAGTGCATTTCATGACTTTGGGGCTGTTCCTTCTCTCCTTTCCTTTGTCTGCTGATCCTTCTACCTTTCCTTCCTACAGTGCCCCTTCCTGGTCAGCCCCACCTCCTTACTCTTCCTCCATCTGTAAAGAACTTACTAAGGGTCCTGTTCACTTCTCCACTCTGCTGGTCCTGGGTATGTGTCTGATTTTTCCCATTCATCTAGCAAATTCTCACAGGAGGGAGGCCTAGGCTCAGTCTAACTTCTGACATGGAGGTGCCCTGTTTGGGACACAATAGACCGATGGATGTGGGGGGCCAGTTTTCATAACCTTGGGGAGTGTGCCAGACCAGGAGTAGACCTGGCATCAGACCTGGCCACACAGGAGTACAATCTGTGCCCACAGTTCAGACTCTGAGGTAGGTAAGAAGTTGTTCTCCAACCTGCCCCTGCACCTCTTTCCTCCGCCCCAGCATCAAATGTCTGTACACCCGTGGTCAGAGAGCACTGCCAAGGACCTCAATTGGAGGACAGAGAGCATGGACATTGTATTTCAGCAGAGACACAGCTGTTGTCTGTGTGTCTGTAATGAGAGCCAGTTAACCTGATCAAATGGCCAATTGTGTGGAAAATTTATCCTGCTATGGACTGCAGAGACTTCTGACCATGGATCTGAGTTTTGTCCTTTTCCCCACTGAACTCAACATTGCCAAAAGTATCTCAGGAGTCTAAAAGCCCTCATAGTAGGGTTGTTTGTTCTAGGGTCCACAAATTCCCTGGAATTACATGCAGAAATGTGGGTGTATGCACACTGTTGTAGTAATTCTGCACTATTATAGGGAGAGGGGCAAAGCCTTTAACAGATTCTCAAAGGAAGCCAGGCCCCAGAAAACTAAGAATGACAAATTTAGGATTTGGAGGCAGATGATTCCAAGATGCTGGAATTGGCCCTAAGAGAGAGTCCAGGGGACAACCAGAGAGAATGCCTGCTTGGGGCAGCTACTTTGGAGGGGCTGTAAGGGCTACTGCAAAGTCCACCCTCCTAGACACAGGCTGCTATGCCCTTTAGATGCTGCCCGTGCCAGCCTGGCATTATGTTACTGTCTAGCCTCGTCAGAGGCGTTGCCCTTGTACCTTATTATAGACTCAAAAAATTCTGGTGACAAGTAGAAACAGTTTAGAATTTCCACCCCATGTGATTCGAAGGAAGAAGCATCTGAAGGATGGGTAGCATAGGGTTGGGGGAGGTTTATCAGAGATCCCAGTTTTAGAGGAAGAGCAGCTTACACACCTGCTACCCATTCCACACAACCATTTCATTGCTACTAAGGGACCACTCTCTAGCCCCTCCCATCTCTGCCAAACTCTTTGCCTCTCCTTTTCTAGAAGCCTAATCTTATGCTCCTTGTCTACCAGGCTCTCTCACCACATCCCTGTTACTTGTTTGCCTTTGCTTTTTTAAAGTGCTGCCAGAATCGCTTCTCGGCCTTTTGGCTAAGATCAAGTATAGTATCTGTTCTTATCAGCTTAATAAAGTGCTGCCAGGTGTCTGTCCTCTCTGGGGAAAGGTGAACTCCCCAAAGACGTGCACTCATCAGTACTCACACTTAGCTCCTCCTTCCTCAGCCTTTCCCAGCCTATTTTACTTTTTAGCATCACTGCTAATGAAGGCAGGAGAGAGGCTGGGGGAAGGTCAGGAAAAGGAGCAGCTCTACTGGAGTGGCCCTGGGGCATACACTGGGAAATGTGGTGTTAGTTTCTGCACTCAGTATGGGAGCATGGGCACAGGAGGCCAACCTAGGAGAGCCCTAGACAGACACTATGTGCCACCTGGTGGAGGGCTCAGCTCCTGGAGACTCCCAGTCTAGTGATGACGTATCAATCCATCAGCCCCTTTCCTAGTTCTGGCCCTGTCATCTGCCTCTCGGGTGACAATAATAACTTTTTCTCTGAACTTGGGGTCCTCTGCCTCCCTTCCTGATAATTACCCTCTCCCCAAACTGCCATCCTTCTGAGACAAAATCACTCTCCATCTTAAACACTTTTCAATGACTCCTAATTTTCTAAATAAATACTTTGAGCATGGCATAAATTTCAATTCAACATCTTTTTAGTGCCATTTCCTAAAGTAAACCTAAGCTTCAGCCACATCAAAAGTCTCAATCTTTCACAAAATATGCCTGTCTCTAGGACTACGTCTATATCATTCTCTCTTCTGGGAATTCCCTTCAATACCTCTTCTTTCTGTAGACCAGCGGTTCTCAACCTGTGGGTTGTGACCCCGGCGGGGGTCGAATGACCAAAACACAGGGGTCGCCTAAAGCCATCGGAAAATACATATTTATTTAAAAATGTATGTATATTTATTTAAAAATGTATTATATATTTATTTTAAAATGTATTGTATATTTATTTAAAAATGTATTGTATAATAAATATGTATTTTCCGATGGCTTTAGGCGACCCCTGTGTTTTTTTTGTGTTTTTTTTTTTTCATTTTTCTGAAGCTGGAAACAGGGAGAGACAGTCAGACAGACTCCCGCATGCGCCCGACCGGGATCCACCTGGCACGCCCACCATGGGGCGACGCTCTGCCCACCAGGGGGCGATGCTCTGCCCATCCTGGGCGTCGCCATGTTGCGACCAGAGCCACTCTAGCGCCTGAGGCAGAGGCCACAGAGCCATCCCCAGCGCCCGGGCCATCTTTGCTCCAATGGAGCCTTGGCTGCGGGAGGGGAAGAGAGAGACAGAGAGGAAAGCTTGGCAGAGGGGTGGAGAAGCAAATGGGCGCTTCTCCTGTGTGCCCTGGCCGGGAATCGAACCCAGGTCCTCCGCACGCTAGGCTGACGCTCTACCGCTGAGCCAACCGGCCAGGGCCAACCCCTGTGTTTTGGTCGTTCGACCCCTGCCAGGGTCGCGACCCACAGGTAAAATAAATATGTATTTTCCGATGTCTTTAGGTGACCCCTGTGTTTTGGTCATTCGACCCCTGCCGGGGTCGCGACCCACAGGTTGAGAACCACTGCTGTAGATATTCGTGGAATTGCTTTAAAAGGTGTGGGTGGGCCCTCGCCGGTTGGCTCAGTGGTAGAGTGTCGGCCTGGCGTGCAGGAGTCCCGGGTTCGATTCCCGGTCAGGGCACACAGGAGAAGCGCCCATCTGCTCTACACCCCTCTCCCTCTCCTTCCTCTCTGTCTCTCTTTTCCCTTCCCGCAGCCAAGGCTCCACTGGAGCAAAGTTGGCCCAGGCGCTGAGGATGGCTCTGTGGCCTCTGCCTCAGGTGCTAGAATGGCTCTGATTGCTGCAGAGCAACACCCCAAGAAGGGCAGAGCATCGCCCCCTGGTGGGCGTGCCGGGTGGATCCAGTCGGGAGCATGCGGGAGTCTATCTGACTGCCTCCCCGTTTCCAACTTCAGAGAAATACAAAAAAGAAAAAAAAAAGGTGTGGGTAGAAGTTTTGGTGAGCAACATCACTTGCCTACTACCAACTATAGCAATGAGGGCTTTTGAGGTGGACCCTTTCAGGAGTAGAAAAGTGGTCTAACAGGTAGGAAACAGAGGGAAGGCCCATCCCCACTCTCTGCTCTGACCTCTCCCCAGCATTTCTGACCTGGGGTTAGACTTAGAAGCTCTAAGAAAATCTTTCTCTTTTCTTTTTTTTTTAAACAGAGACAGAGAAAGGGACAGACAGGAAGGGAGAGAGATGAGAAGCATCAATTCTTCATAGTGCATCTTAGTTGTTCATAGATTGCTTTCTCATATGTGCCTTGACCAGGGGGCTCCAGCAGAGCGAATGACCCCTTGCTCAAGCCAGGGACCTTGGGCTCAAGCCAGACCATGGGGTCATGCCTATGATCCCATGATCAAGCCAGCAACCCCACACTCAAGCTGATGAGCCCATGCTCAAGCCAGTGACCTCGGGGTTTCGAATCTGGGTCCTCTGCATCCCAATCTAATGCTGTATCCACTGTGCCACCACCTGGTCAGGCTCTAAGGGAGTCTTAAAAGCAAAAAATTCTAAGCTTTTGGGGCTTTTTGGGTGAAGTGGGAATGGAGTCTAGGTTCTAAGAATGTGGTCTCCCTGTCTCCTATCCCTAACCTTCCTGTTCCTCACTTGCTTTCTCCCTGCTTCTGGCCTTTATGATGAACTGTTATGCCAGGCAGCAGGCAGTGAGGGTGACGGCTCCCTCAAGAGAACCTGCCCTTGTTCCCAGAATACCAGGGAAGGCATTCGCCCCCTCCTCAGGGCCACCTCTAGCTCACCCTCAGTGCTGGCATCATCCACCAGTATGATCTCCTTCAGCAGGATGGCAGGAGTGGTGTGCAGAACACTGTACACTGTTCGCAGCAGCGTGGACCAGGCCTCGTTGTGAAACACAATGATGACACTGGTGGTGGGCAGTGACGGGCAGCGCAGAAACTTCTGATCAACACATCTGGAAGGATGAAAATGTAGATACAGCTCTCCAGGTCTCTCAGAGGTCTGGGAGTAGGGAAGGCTCTCTGCACAGATTACCTTAACCACCTATGCTCCTTGGAATGACCAGCCTACATTCTCTGTTGTAGTAGGGAATAGTTGCTGCCTGTTCCCACCTTACATTGTATTTACCACCTACTCTGAGCTTCTGCATAGGTCCTAGCCAACCTATTCCAAAACGGGTTTCCCCCAGAGCTGGCTCGGTGCTCCAGCTGTGATGCTGAGGGCTCCTCACCTCGTCTGCTCTAGGAGTTCCCAGGACTGACTCTCTTCCTCAGTAATATGTGTACTCTATAATGTGTAATCCAATCCAGATGTCCCAGAGGAAAAGTAATCAAGGGCAAATCTGACATCTGAGAAAAGCAACTACAGTTTTTATACTCTTCTCATTACAGTTCTTCTCTAATCCATTCTCTCATTAATTCCCTGTAATCTGATACTACTATCACAATCCATTTCCTGTGACGGTTTTTCTATCCTCATCCACTCCAACCATTCTCTGGCACTTGGTCATGCTGCTATCCTCTTGACACTCCATGTGGGGTGGGGTGAGAATGTGTGAATCTTGGATCTCAAGGAATCAAGTGAACCAACATCCTTTCTTATCCCCTCTGCTGGTCAGAAAGATTTCTCATGAAGCCTCCAGAGGAGACTCCCAGACTTCTTCCATTGGTTGCCATATGGCCCAATATGCTCTCCTGCTGAGAAGCTCATGACCATTCTAAGTGGCTCCAATTTCTAGGACTATAACACTTGATCCAATTCTGAGGAACCCCAGGTTCACAACCCTAAAGAATCATGAATTTGGGGACAGGGGCTCTCATGTGACAAAAGGTCAAAAAGGGTATAACTCTTGAGTTGGGAAAGACAAGTCTAAATGAGAAAGACACAAAATCTTTGACTTGAGGACAGTGTGAGCACAGTCATGACCAAATGATTAGAGTAAGGTGGCTTAGAGTTCGAAGTGCTGGTTCATTGCCCAGAATTGAAAGTATGAACAGCTTCAAATTAAGGCTGGAATGAATTCATGGTCCTATGCGCCTTCACTGGAGGAAGGAAATCAGGAGGTATGGGGACAGTCCTGACCACTAGGGCCATTGTCAGGAACCATCCCTTTCCCAGCAGCTTGGCAACACAGTCCCACAGTTTCTGGGGTAGGCCTCAGCAGAGGGCAAGACTGCCCAATCAGTGGCCTGAAATCAGTCCCTCTCAGTCACCCCTCTGCCAGGTCCTGGTCGCAGGCCCTGAGTTGTGTTTTCTGTATCCTGTTACCATCATAATTGTGTTCCACTCTCACAGATCTCCCTAGGCCTCTGGCCTGACCAGAATACTTGTCAACCCCAAGTGCTGGGATAAGGGCAGTTGGTCAGGCAAAGGAGTGAGGCTATAGAAGAAATCCTTGCCCATATTCTAAAATCTCCATCAGCTCTTTACCTGGCACTTGGCCCATGGCCATGGCCATATAAGCCACACCTTTGGCAGAGTCCTGGCCTCACCCCATGAATCTGGGCACTACTTACTCAGGGGGTCGAGTGTCTGGCCCCAGGGCTCTCTGCAGGGAGATCCGGTCACTGGCAAAGGCATTGAAGCAGTGCTTCTTGTAGCCCTCTTCCTTTTCCTGGGTTTCCAGGGGGGTCCACTTATCCTTCTGGAATGCTTTCCCATCTGCCCCAGGGCCATTGGGGTCCTGTGGTGGCCGTTCCCAGAATGGCTTCAGCTCAGCTGGGGTATAGAACCCAGGGAGGCAGGTCTTATTTGTGGAGGCCAGAGTCTCCTGGGGCTCTGGAGCCCTGATCTGGAGCTTAGGCATTGAATCCTTAAGGTTGTTCATGGCCCCCAACATGAGGTCCAGGACGTGATCCTTCTGGCTCACCAAGGACTGTAGCCATGGTTTCTCTGTGGCCTGTTCCCTGCTGCTCACATCCCTCTGCAGGATGAAGAGGAAGAGCACAAAGGCGCTGCCCACCACGGCCAGGCGCAGGGGCATGTGGCGTCTGCGAAGGAGTCTCATCCTCTAGAACCAATGGGGACCCTGGCTTAGTCACTGCAGCCGCAGAGCCTGACCCTGGAAATAGCTTGATGTGTCCTGGTGGCCTCACCCTGGGACCTCAGCCTGAGAAAGGAGAAAAATAAGCCAAGGCAGGGGTGCAGAGGGAGCCATGGGGTTTAGGGTTCAAGACCAGGCTCTGTTGCTGAAAGGTGACATCACTTTATTCAATCAGTTAACTTTCCTGTGCTTAAATTTAACTCTATCCATAAAATAAAACTGGAATCAGTGTTTCTTTCCTGCCCTAAGATTCTGGCATTGGCCCTGGCCGGATGACTCAGTGGATAAAATGTCATCCTGGCACTCTGAGGTCGTGGGTTTGATCTCTAGTCAGGGTACATACAAGAAGTAATCAATGAATGCACAACTAAATTGAACAACTAAGTGGAACAATGAGTTGATGCACCTCTCTCTCAATCAACAGAAAAATTAAAAAACAAAAAGATTCTGACATTAATGGATCTAGAGTAACCAGAACACTGAAACTCTAAATGCAGAGATTTAATTGATATAACCACTTTGGGAAACAATTTGGCATTATCAAGTAAAATTTAAAACATACACACCCTATGATGCTGATAATCCACTCCAGACAAACTCCAATGAACATGATCCAGGAGGCATATACCAGAACGTTTCTAGTAGCGCCGACTAAAATGGCAAAAATAGAAACCCTCCAAACGTCCATCAGCAGTAGAATGAATAAACAGAGTATGAAATAGGTCCACATTATGGAGTAAACCATTATGGAATGAACCAATTCTACAAGCAACATCGTGGATGTTGAGTGAAAAAAAGCAAGTAGCATAAAGATACATATAGTATGACCCCTTCTATAGAAAATTGTAAAACTAGACAATATATTGTTTATGAAAACAAAAGAGAATACAAACTATTGTTCATGAGTTAAAAAAATAAGTGTGGTAAAGCTATAAAGAAAACTAAAGGAATGATGAGACCAAATTTTCTGAAGGAGTAAAGATGTAGGAATAGAGGCCCATGAGGACTTCAAAGTCAAGTGTTGTTTTCTTTTTTTTTTTTTTTGACAAAGCCAGAGAGAGGGACAGATAGGGACAGACAGACAGGAAGGGAGAGAGATGAGAAGCATCAATTCTTTGTTGCAGCACCTTAGCTGTTCATTGATTTTTTTTTCTCATATGTGCCTTGACCAGGGGGCTAAAGCAGAGCAAGTGACCCCTTGCTCAAGATAGCGGCCTTGGGCTCAAGCCAGCAACCTTGGGCTTCAAGCCAGCGACCCCATGATCAAGCTGGTGAGCCCACACTCAAGCCAGATGAGCCCGGGCTTAAGCTGGCGATCTCAGGGTTCTGAACCTGGGTCCTCCGTGTCCCAGTCCAATGCTCTATCCACTGTGTCACTGCCTGGTCAGGCTAGTGTTTTTTTTTCTTAAAGTGGATGGTGGCCACTACTGGTACTGTTATTCCTTATACTCTAAACATGTTTTATAAATATTCTGTACCTACTGATATTTAATAAAAAATATATAAGCTTCTGTGACAACACTTTCCAGGCAGGACTGAGCTTCAGTGTTCATCAGTTTACACCCTCAGGCACATACATGATCCCACAGCTCAGAGGATGAATGTTTGCAAAACTTTCTGTGGAGAGCTCTGGAAACACAAGGGTCCCTTGTTAAGCACCAGACGTTCATGGCAATAGACCTGGGCACAAATCCCACTTTGCCCTTCTAGTAATAATAGAACCTATCTCCTGAGGTTGTCATATGATTAATAAATTTAGTGAATTAATTGTGGAAAAAATTTAGTAGTCTCTGCACATAGTAAATTTGGAAAAGAATTCCTTTTTATCATAAGCAGCTGTGTGACCCTTGGACAAATTACTTAATCTCTCTAAGCCTCAATTTCCTCATCTATAAAGTGGGGGTAACTAACACATAATTCACAGGGTTGTCATGATAATTAAATCACAGATAATGTATGTAAAATCCTCAGCAGAGTACTTGGCACATACTAAGCCCTCAATAAATGGTATCAGCCCTGGCCGGTTGGCTCAGTGGTAGTGCGTCGGCCTGGCGTGCAGAAGTCCCGGGTTCGATTCACGGCCAGGGTACACAGGAGAAGCGCCCATCTGCTTCTCCACCCCTCCCCCTCTCCTTCCTCTCTCTCTCTCTCTCTCTTCCCCTCCCGCAGCCAAGGCTCCACTGGAGCAAAGATGGCCAGGGCGCTGGGGATGGCTCCTCGGCCTCTGCCCCAGGCGCTAGAGTGGCTCTGGTCGCAACAGAGCGACGCCCCGGATGGGCAGAGCATCGCCCCCTGGTGGGCAGAACGTCGCCCCCTGGTAGGCGTCCCGGGTGGATCCCAGTCGGGCACATGCGGGAGTCTGTTTGTCTCTCCCCGTTTCTGGCTTCAGAAAAATACAGAAAAAAAAATGGTATCAATTATTTCTATTATTATAATTAGTAAATCCCTGCTCAGCTTTCCAACAATTTTCCTCAAGTATCTAGTCCTTGGTCAAAGCCACACTCATTACCCCGTGGCATGTCTTGCTTAAAAGTAACTTCAGGCCCTGGCTGGTTGGCTCAGTGGTAGAGCGTCGGCCTGGCGTGCAGGAGTCCGGGTTCGATTCCTGGCCAGGGCACACAGGAGAAGCACCCATCTGCTTCTTCACCCCTCCCCCTCTCCTTCCTCTCTGTCTCTCTTCCCCTCCTGCAGCCAAGGCTCCATTGGAGCAAGGTTGGCCCAGGCACTGAGGATGGCTCTGTGGCCTCTGTCTCAGGCGCTAGAATGGCTCTGGTTGCAACAGAGTGACGCCCCAGATGGGCAGAGCATCGCCCCCTGGTGGGCATGCCGGGTGGATCCTTGTCAGGCGCATGCGGGAGTTTCACTGCCTCCCCATTTCCAACTTCAGAAAAATACAAAAAAAAAAAAGTAACTTCAGCCTGACCTGTGGTGGTGCAGTAGATAGAGTATTAACCTGGAATGCTGAGGTAGCTGGTTCAAAACCCAGGGCTTGTCCAGTCAAGGCACATACAAGAATCAATCAATGAGCAACTAAAGTGAAGCAACTATGATCTCGCTCTCTCCCTCTCTCTAAAAGCAATAATAAAATATTTTTCATTAAAAGTAACTTCAGTTAAGCTACTTAATGCTCTTGTTGTGGAGAAGCCTGGTATTCAGAGTCACTTGAATCTGGGGAATATGATCTCAAGGGGGAACATGGGAGTCACTCTGAGCTGGGGAGACAGGTGGTTTTCTTTCATAACATCATATTGAGCAGCAGCAACAAAAATAAAATAAAATGAAATCTCTTTGAGCATCTATTTTATATTAGATGTTGTCTAGGAGATGGGAGAGGGGGTTTGTTTATTCTGCTAGTACTGATGGAGCGTCTTCTGTGACAGGTCTTCTGCCAGATAAGGGGGGGGGAGTGCAGAGATGTGCAAGCCCAACCTTCGAGGAATGTACAGTTGACTGGGAGAGTCATTTTAAACAGATCACTCAGTGAGAAGGTAGCATAAGAGATGCACCTTTGGGTGCTGAGGAATAAAGAATACAGGAAACTCAGCAAGTAGGGGAGGGTAACATTTGTGAAGAGGTCCTATAGGGGTCGAGCTGGGCACTAACCCACGTAGTTGACCAGGCGAGATGAGTACACACAGAGGCCTAGAGGCAGGAGACAGTATAGCCAATCAGAGAACAGCAAGTAGATTGGGCTAGTGGGAGTATGAAGTCTGATTGAAATAGCAAAGGATGGGCCTGAAGAGGCAGCTGCCACCACGTTATCATGCCAAGGAGTTTGCTGTTGACTTGAGGTATGAGGAGCAATATAGGGTAGAGGGAGAGACCAACATTACAGGAAGGCACCTAGGAGACGGACCTGACTGGCAGCTAGACGGCCAGTTAAGGGGGATTTGAGGGTCTGACCCAAGATAGCAGCAGGGCTGATGGAGGAGAGAGAATGTGGTGCTGGGAACACTGCCTTCCCAGCAATGACTTGTGGAACAGTTTATTCCAGCTGGAAAAGAGGGAGCACAATTAGAAACAAAGGCATGGTAACAGCTTAGTTATCAGCTGCTGCCAAGTGCTCAAGACTCACCTCCTTCCAGGAAGGCCTCTGTGATCGACTCACTCAGAATCACCCAGATCACTTCAACTCCCTCTTCCTGGCATTGCGCTGTGGTCCCTTGAAGTGGGGTTGGCCTTTATTCCTTTTATTTCCCCTGGAGAAAGAGACCTAGAGTTAAATAGAGCCCTTCCCAGGCATCTATTCTCTCAATCCAACCTGGCAGTCTAAGGCCTACTCTCTGGAGCCTGCAATTCCTCAAGGTACTAACCACATCCTGAAATGAAAGAAGACACCTGTGATTAGCCTTGGCAGTGAGGGACTGGGTCTCTAGTTTATTTGTTCAGCATGCAGACAATAGGAAAAGAGTCACTTAGAAGAGACATATAATCTGATGGAAGCCAGAAGACTGAGTTGAAGGATTCCTGCTCTCTGTGTAGATGAGTCTCAGAAATGTGGCTAGCAAGTTCGAGGAGGTCACCCCTCCACCTGCCTTAGTGAAGGAATAGCCCTTCTTGCATGCAGTACTTTGTCAAGCGCAGGGCTTTACAAGACCCCCCCCCCCCAGTATCTTGTGTAGTGTAGCTCCCTCACCTTTGGGTTCCCACAGTGCGTCCACCAGGAGCACTGGCAAGTGTGCCCGTAGACCTCATCCGTCATTTCCCTCCAGCTGCTGATGAGTGTTCATTCCCAGTCCCTTTTCCTCCAGCCACTCTTGGAATTTCAACACATGGGGCCCATGTTGGTTTCTTTACTGAGATGATTCCAGCACACAAATTCACCTTCTCTTACTGGTCTAAGGAAAGTGAGCATTCATCCAGCTTTGTGTCTATCAAATTGCTGATTGCAACCCCCTATAGGATTGTGGAAGAATTCTTTTTTGTATTTTTTTGTATTTTTCTGAAGCGAGAAGCAGAGAGGCAGAGAGACACATGCACCCAACCAGGATCCACCCGGCATGCCCACCAGGGGGTGATGCTCAGCCCATCTGGGGCATTGCTCCATTGCAACTGGAGCCATTCTAGCACCTGAGGCAGAAGCCATTGAGCCATCCTCAGCACCCGGGCCTACTTTGCTCCAATGGAGTCTTGGCTGTGGGAGGGGAAGAGAGAGATAGAAGAAGGGGAAGGGTGGAGAAACAGATGGATGCTTCTCCAGTGTGCCCTGACGGGAATCGAACCTGGGACTTCCATACACAGAGCTGACACTCTACCACTGAGCTAACCAGCCAAGATGAAATTTAAACTGTTCCAAATCAGCATGGAAACAGTTCTTTAAAAAAAAACACAACAGAATGGAATAGAACAAAAAAGAAAATACCGAAGTACTTTACATGTAATATAGGCATTGTTTTGTTATAATTTCGTTTCAGTTATTTTACATAGAGTGTTTCAAAAGTCTTAATGCAGTTTTAAGCTTTAATAACTCCAGGAATAGAAATACTACAGACTTTCAGCCCTGACCAGTTGTCTCAGTGGTAGAGCATCAGCCTGGCGTGTGGAAGTCCCGGGTTCAATTCCCAGCCATTTTCCAATTGTGTTTCTTTTGTAAGTTTGTAGAGTTCATACTTATGATGTGATTGAAGTGTAAAACTGCCCTAAGACTTTTGTGATACCCTACCACACATTAAATGGGTATGAAATTTTGTTGTAAAATGTCTTTCTTACTTTGGTCCAGTCATAGAAATCTGAAAGTCAAAGACACAGTCCAATCCCTTCAGCTGAGAGCCTACTACCCCCAAGAAGCCTTCTTAGGTCTCGAGCGAAATTCTCTCTCCTGTCTGGCCCTGAGCAGATGTTTCACTTCTGCCCTGGCCCATGACAGCCCTTCCTGTGTGGGACAGGTCTGTTCTCTCTCACACTTCTGAACTCCTGCACCAGAGAGGCCAGGCTGTTTTCAGCTCTTTACCACTTGCAAAGTCTGGCACAAGTTTGGTATGTAGGAAGTATTCCATAAACTCTTGTAAAATGAAATGAAGACAGACAGATTAAAACTAAAAGGGTAAGCACAGGCTTCACCAAGTGATGTTTTGAATGCACTGATTCCAGCAAGCATTGAGATGCATGAAATTCTGTTGTTGTTTTTTTTCCTGTATTTTTCTGAAGCTGGAAACGGGGAGAGACAGTCAGACAGACTCCCGCATGCGCCCGACCGGGATCCACCCAGCACGCCTACCAGGGGGCGACGCTCTGCCCACCAGGGGGCGATGCTCTGCCCCTCCGGGGCTTCGCTCTGTTGCGACCAGAGCCACTCTAGCGCCTGGGGCAGAGGCCGAGGAGCCATCCCCCAGCGCCCAGGGCCATCTTTTGCTCCAATGGAGCCTCGGCTGCCGGAGGGGAAGAGAGAGGCAGAGAGGAAGGAGAGGGAGAGGGGTGGAGAAGCAAATGAGTGCTTCTCCTGTGTGCCCTGGCTGGGAATCGAACCCGGGACTCCTGCACGCCAGGCCAACACTCTACCACTGAGCCAAGCAGCCAGGGCCTGAAATTCTGTTGTTATACATTAGCATGCTACTCTGACTACATCTATGAGTCCAGCACCCTAGTTTTACAGGTGAGGCCAGAGTGGTTACATGGCTTCTCTACTGTCACACAGCCTGTGGTTCCCCGGAGCAGATGGCAGCCTCCTTACTCCCAGGCCACTGTTCTGTTTCCACATCTTACCTACCCCTGGACAGTTTGAGGACTGGGTTTGGCTCTCCAGAGCCTAGGGCAGAGCTGTTTTCCTGAGTGTCCCAACTTTACTTTCAGACCTTCCACCCCAACTCCCACTCAGGCCTACAAATGCTTTCAAGATGCCCAAACTGGAAGTCCCAAGCAAAGATTCAGCTTTTATGAAAGCCAGGGTAAACTATGTGAACACACCCTTGCTGGCCACCTGGCCTCTTTGTAACAAAGTTTCTTTCTGTTTATCAACTGAGCTGCTTACCTCTGGGAGACGTGGCAGACAGGAAGTAAGACACCACCACAAGGATGTTTGTTCAAGTTAGTCAGGCTAAGGTTCAATTACAGGTTTCTTTGAAAAGAGATAACTGTGGGCACTCTCACCCAGGGTGCAGGCATGTGGAGCTGGACATCACGTTGGGGAGAGGATGGGCCGATCTTAAACTATTGGTTGGGGCAGGGGGCCAAGAGGCTGCTGTGGCCAAATGATCATCCCTCTCTTCCTTGCCATCATATACAGCCCATATTTCATTTCCTCTGTTCTCATGCTGTGAACAAAGTAGCAAATGATCCCCTTCAATCTCCTCCTCCCAACTCTGACTCTTCTGATTACAGAAGGCTGGGAGGTTTTCACTTTTCTCCATAATTACATTTTTAAGACACTTCAGCTACTGTGGCTTATCTTCCTAAAAAGACACACTGAGCCCTGGCTGGTTGGCTCAGTGGTAGAGCGTTGGCCTGGCATGCAGGGGACCCGGGTTCGATTCCCGGCCAGGGCACACAGGAGAAGCGCCCATTTGCTCCCCCCCCCCCCCCCACTTCCTCTCTGTCTCTCTCTTCCCCTCCCGCAGCCAAGGCTCCATTGGAGCAAAGATGACCCGGGCACTGGGGATGGCTCCTTGGCCTCTGCCCCAGGTGCTAGAGTGGCTCTGGTCACGGCAGAGCAACGCCCCGGAGGGGCAGAGCATCGTCCCCTGGTGGGCAGAGCATCGCCCCTGGTGGGTGTGCCGGGTAGATCCCAGTCGGGCGCATGCAGGTGTCTGTCTGACTGTCTCTCCCCGTTTCCAGCTTCAGAAAAATACAAAAAAAAAAAAAAAAAAAGACACACTGAAAGTTATTCCTGTAGCTAGTCTATCAAGTTTTTACCCCAGGATATCTAGGTTCATTTTATGTTTGCATAACATTTTAAGCTTGTTATCCAAACAGAGTTTTTAAATTGAAATAACCTACCCCATATTTTGTTCACACTGTATACTTAGAACATATATATACATAGCACTCAGTCAATATTTGTTACAAATTTGTAAAAGTCCCTGAAAATCAAAATAATATGTAACCAAACAGGAAGTTCACCATCTAGCTCAGATTTCACTGGCATTACTTACAGGCCCTGACAGGTGAGGCTGGGATGTGCAACTGCACTCAGTTTGGGTGTTGAGACTGCTGGCTGCTAGGAATCCAAGGATGGAGAAACAAACTTCATGTGGGCATGAGGTGGTGTTTTCTAAACCCTGGTGATAGGCTGTGTTTGAGAAGGCAAAAAAAAAAAGGAACTTTAATTAAATCTTACCATCTGTTGGTTGGCGGGTGAGGTCAGGGCGAGAACTGGAGGTTAAGAGGAAAGGTATTCCTGAAGGTTTGGACTGGTCTCCAGATTGGGGTGGGGGTGATAGGAGAGGGCAGAACTGAAGTTTTTCCTTTTCTCCTCACCTCAGTCGACTCCTGCCTGTAGGCCTTTTACTCAGGGCCACCAGATACTTAACATGCCACACACTGAACTCAGGGTCTGTATCCTGCCCCCTAACCTAGCCAAAATCCTAGGAACAACCCCTTCTCCTGCCCCTGCCCCACTCCTGGGTATCTAGTTTTAAATCCCTTTTCAATGTCAGGTTCACCCTACATCCATGCCAAAATTCTGCCGATTCATTCCCTGCTTCCTGTATCCTCCTCTTCCTTTCTGCTCAAAACCATCATATTGGAATGTGTCCTTATCACCCAACATCTGGAGGCTAAGCAGAAGCATCCAGCCAGCCTCCTTTGCCTAGGGCCTCCTTCTCCCTTTCACAATCAGAACAGCCATATTCATATTTCTTTTTTTTTTTTTTCTTTTCTTTTCTTTAGCACCATTTGATTGCATGTTTCTACATGGCCTGGGCAGTCTAAAATTTCTGTTTGCTACTCTAAGGGTATCTTTTCCTCCTCAAAACCTTTCCCTTATATCCTTGCTAAGCAAGCCATGTTTCTTTTCTCTTTCAGATTCTTACTCAAAACTCCCCTCCTCCAAGAAGCCTTCTTGGACTAAGGTGCGTCTTACTGCCCTCAGTATCAAGGTTCATTTGTTTCCAAGTTTCACTACCCATGTTTCCCCACATGAGACTTTCCCCACTGGATTTTATGGAGGAGGACCAACAGGCCACCTAGATCCTGTGTTCTTTCTCCTTCCCACTCCTTCAATCATGGTCCCTAACCTTCTGCCTCTGGAATGCAATCCACCTAGCCTCAAGCCCCTGTCGTATCCTCTGCCCTGAAGTACTTGGTTATGCTCTTCCACTGCTCGCATCTGTCTGCCCTTTGTTCTCTGTTATGTCAGGTATAGAGCTAAGAATGAAGATTGGGTTTCTTTCTTCAAATCTGTACGTGGGGCTCGGGACCAGGCTGCACAGGGTACAGGAGAATAACCTAACCCCATAAGGCTCTTAGGTGTCACAGGAGTCTGCGAACAGTTCTTTCTCTCCCCAGACTGAACCCATCCTTGTTCACTGTGCAAACCTTTTACACAGCACAATTACAGCATTGAGTTAGACACAGAGACAGTCACTGCCCTGCACTTGACGTTCTTTATTCAAACCCTCACTCTCATTCCCATCAATTGATAATGGATATTTTGGGCGTTCCCAGAGAGGAGCAGAGGGCTGTATGAAGAGCAAACCTTTTGCACAGCCATTCACTAGGTCCCTCTGCTGTGTAGACACCTACTCTGGTCCTCAGCTTTACTTCCGGGGCTGAAGATGGTGGAACATGTCTGTGAGAGCCCGAGGAGGTTTAGGACAATACCACCACTTCTTAAATTACTACTTATCACATCAAGTCAAATAACAGTTACCATCTCCAAACTAAAGCACCAAGAAATGAAGTAACTTGACCAAAGTTCAAACAGCCAGGAAGTAGCAGAGGCAGGATCTGCACTCAAGCCCACATCTCTCCAAAGCCCACTCACTGCTTTAACCGTGATACCACACTACCTTGCATTTGGCTGGAGCTTGGAGCTTTGCCAAAACACTTTCATATACACCTTCTCACTTGCTCCCCCTCACCCAGAGACTGTTTATGTGATTTGACCAAGGTTAGACAGCTAAATAAGCACAGGGCTGAGTCAGCTGCCTGCCTCCATTACACCTACTGCTTGGCCCTCTAGGGTTAACTGCCCCTCCTGTTCCTGATTTCTAGGTAATGGCCACCTGGACTAAGCCCACGGTCACATAACCTGTCTAGATTTCTCCCACCTGAATTTGGGGTAAAATGTTTCTGATCTTAGAGGGCATTTGACATATATCAGAGCCTTGCCTTCCATGCCTGAGTTCTTCTGTGCTGCTCTGGGTGGGAGTCAGCTGTCCTGCCAACTGTGGGCAGTGATTACCAGGCCATCCTGGGCAGCTGAGTAACCTTTGCTGTCCCACCAGCTCCAGACTACCTCTTCCCTTTGACAGTCCTGTCCTGTTTTCTGCCCTTTTGCCCCTGAAAGTGTTACCTCTGGATGGCTCAAGTGAATGGCATTTCTGAGGACCAGGAGTTAGGGAAGTGCCTGCAATGATACTGATTTCCACTGGATAATTTGAACCAAAGTATATTTCAAACTCCTGACGTTAGTGTGTACTATTCATCACATGAACGTGCCTGTCTCATCCTTTTTACCCTTCCTGTGATGAGTATCTATCTATGAGGCGAACAGAGCCTGGGTAGTGTACACACATCTCCAGTAGAAACGAACACGAGCCCTGAGTTCTTTGGTATGTCCAGAATCGTTGACCTTTGTGGGTCTGGGGGTGTGCTGACAGCACAGCATCAAAACCCTCCCTTGGGGCTGTTATAGTGGGCTGTTGGCTAATAGAGGGGGTCTGTTCTAAGCTTTAGTGGCAAACTGACCCCTCCGCACCCTCACACAGGAGAGCTCTTTCCTACCTTCTGCCGAGGTCAGGGTCTGGGACAACTGGCTCTGGGGGGCAAATAACTGTTTCTCCTTTTGGTTGGGCTGGAGTTTGGAACAAGTGACAGGGTAATCAGGAAGTTTGGTGACAGTCACAATCATGAACACCCATCAGATTCCCTCCCCACAATACCACACAGCTCCCACCTGCAAAAGGTCCAAGCTTCCAGAGGGAGGACATCCCTGATGGAACCCCTCTAGGAGACTTCGCTTGGCTTGCCCCTTCTGTTCAGGAGCAACATGGCACTGGCAGGAGGGAACCTCTCTGAAAGATTTTCTGTAGCTGGGCACATGGAGTGACCCAACCTAGGGAGACGGGGCACACAAGAAATGCTGCCGGCAGCATGGGTGGGTAAAAAGAAGAGGTGTAGAGCCCCGGAGGGAGTGCTATGGCTTGTTCCTCTCCCACCCCACCCCTACAAGACACAGAGGTCCGAGCTTTTCTTCCATCCATCCTTTAATAAAAGAAGGCACAAAAGTAGGGGTATCCTACCGAGAGAGGAGCTAGGGGCCACGATAGCAGAACAGGACCAGTTTGGCCCCTCCTCTTCATTTTATAGTGTGGGTGGTAAAGAGGAAGAGGAGGCAGAGAAGGTCAGCAGAGAGCAAGGACTTGGCAGGAGCGAGAGATGGAGGGAAGTCCCGAGAAGGGGACAGGTCTAAGTTCCAAGTCAGGGAGAGGGTTGCAAAGGTGGGGGAGGGGCGCAGCTGCCTGTGGGGGTCGCAGGCTGCTTCTGCTGCTTACCTGTAGCGCCAAGGCAGAGCCGCAGCGGCGCCGCTGAGCTGCTCAGGGGTTTTCGGACGAGACATCCTGGAAGGCGGGATCGGGGCGGGGCTTGCAAGTCCGCTGGGGCGTGTCCTACCGGGCCTCCCAAACTAGGTGCTGGCGGCCCCCCGCGGTGCCTCGGAGCGGCTGGTCCAGGCCAGGCAGCTCTCTTAGCAGCCGGGAGGCTGTGACTCGGGTGGGGACCACTGACCCCATGCATTCCCCACCTCCGCCTGCTGGACGCAGCTGAGGATCCAGCTTCCCCAGAGCTCAGACCACCCCGGGGTACAGTCTGCGGCCAGGCTCTCAGTGCTGGAAAAGATTGGAGGGTCCTAGCCACCTCAAAGACAACAGTCATTTAGCAGTGCTGCCGGTGGCGCGGGACAGCGTATGCGGGGAGCCGCACACTCCGTGGCAGCGCGGCAGCGCTGGAGGATTAAAAAGCAGCCAGGCAGTGAGGAGCCCGGGGCAGGGTGGTCTTGGGCAAATGACTCCTCCCCTCCAGCCAACAGCAAAAGCAGGTATTAACTGTGTGCCACGAACAATGCTAATGGCTCCCTAGCCAGGTTTTAGGTGAATCCCCTCCCTGGCAGACGCCTTACAATTGTTCACAATATACAGGGAGGAGGCAGATCACACAGCCACAGTGATGCTCAAAGTGTGGTTCCTGGACCGGCAGCATCAGTATCAACTAATAATTTGTTAGAAATTGGGTCCTACCCCAGACCTAAATAATCTGAATCTCTGGGGGTAGGGCCCAGAGATTTGGTTTTTAAAAGCCCTCCAGATGATTCTGGTGCACACTCAGTTTTGAGTACCACTGAGCATGCGGCGCATTGCTGGAACTGGAGTCCAGGTACATCGAGTTCCTAAACTCATGCTCTGAATCGTCCCTCCAGGGCTGCTCACTGGTCCTGTCCAGCTCTAAGGTTCTGTGAAATAAAGTTTGGGTTTTTATCTCAGTAATAGAGAAGTAGCTTAGTCGACTCAAAATAGCAGATAATTTGGAAATTTTCTATGGTAGAATCTTGGACCACTAATTCTTTTTGTTTTGATATTTAAACAAGTTTGTATTTCTGAGTCCCTAAGACCTGGGAGCAGGCGTGTGGGTGAGTAGATCTGAGCAGGAAGACAATTCTGACATGAACTGGGACAGACAGGGAAAGCCACTTGGGGATGAACAGTTGGATAAAGAATTCATCTTGTTTTCTTTCTTTTTTCTTTTTTTTTTTTCTTCTTTGTATCTCTCCGAAGCTGGAAACGGGGAGAGACAGCCAGACAGACTCCCGCATGCGGCCGACCGGGATCCACCCGGCATGCCTACCAGGGGCCGACGCTCTGCCCCTCCGGGGCGTCGCTCTGCCACGACCAGAGCCACCCCCAGCGCCCGGGCCATCTCCGCTCCAATGGAGCCCCGGCTGCGGGAGGGGAAGAGAGAGACAGAGAGGAAGGGGTGGGGCGGAGAAGCAAATGGGCGCCCCTCCCACGTGCCCTGGCCCGGGTCCCCCGCACGCCAGGCCTACGCTCCACCGCCGAGCCAACCGGCCAGGGTTTCATCTTGTTTTCTAATCTGGGCCCCCATGGTAGGATTGAGCTATGCAACAGGAGGCAGAGGTTTTCTAGTGATGGAGTCTGGAAAGACATGGCCAGTGAAGGATGGAGAAGATCTTGCCCAGCTACATTAGATCAGGGAAATGGTGAAAGGGGGACATTCCCAAAGGAGTAGAAAAGGAGGTGTTCACTCTGTCTTGTCATGGTCACCTATCTTCCCTTACTCCGAGTAGCTGAGTAATCCCCCACCCCTTCAGCTCCCTTTCTTTCACACAGAGACTTTCTGGGGTTTACGTTTCTAAAGAAATTTCTCTAGTGTTTACCTTGATCATCCAGTTTAGCCTCTTTATTAAATACTCAGGGCTCATTTTAACTCCCACTGCTCCTGTTGCAACCATTTTAACTCCCATTGCTCCAGCTGTCACTTGGCTTATTTGACAACTATCTTTCTCAAAATAAGGGCATTCTCTCTTTCTGGCGGCTGGACATTCCTGTAGGGGTCTGTCCCTACGATCTTTGCTCTACCCTTCTTCGAACTCTGTTGTGAACCCCATGGGTCGTGTGGGTCTGACTTGGCCCTGGAGCTTGAGTAAGGACCCAACCTGACCTGAGTGCAATAGGCTAGGCTGGACTCACAGCCTCTGTTCTTCCCCAGGACTAACACTAACTTCACCACTAACCCCAACATAGAGCTTCTGAGAGGGCGGTGCCCAGTTTCTCAAGGAAGCAGCGTCAATCTATTGTGTGCTCCACTTTCCAGAAGCAAATTATTCATCCAGTTTTACTTCAGCTGACTCTGATTTTAAATGTGACTTTGAGTCCTTCAGAATCATTAGCTGCCTAATTTGGAGGTGCATGTAGTCCGTAGGATGTGGGACCCACCCCTAATGTGTCATGCACTGAGCTGTTCTCTCCTAGCAGGAAGGGCGGTTCAGGCTCCCTGCCTGGAGATGAACGACTGTAGAATAGTAAATGTGACCACAGCTTGCCACTGGTGGCAGGCCACTTTTAAAAAGTTTTATTTACTTGAAAAAGTTATATAAGCACATGGTCAAAAATAATTAAGCACTGCCTGACCTGTGGTGGCGCAGTAGATAAAGTGTCAACCTGGAATGCTGAGGTCGCCGGTTCAAAACCCTGGGCCTGTCTGGTCAAGGCACATATGGGAGTTGATGCTTCCTGCTCCTCCACCCTTTTCTCTCTCTCTCTCTCTCTCTCTCTCTCTCTCTCTCTCTCTCCTCTAAAATTAATAAAAAATAATAATTAAGCACTATAAAAAGGTATACAATGAAAAATATATTTCTTTCCTTCCTAGACCTTCGATTCTTCTCTCTAGAGATCACCTATGCATATTTATGACCAAAACTCTCCCTATCATTAAGCATTTTTGCAGGGCATGCCTGAATTCTCTGTTCCTCAGGAAGTCCTATGAATTTCTTTTTTTTTTTTTTTTCTCAATCTTATTTTTATTTCTGGGCCATTTTAGTTTAGTTTTGTTTTGTTTTTTTTGAATATTGATTTTCACTTCTCATGTCAGTGGGCTTCAGGGGGTTCCCGCATCATACAGCAGGAAATGTGTTGTGGTGGGAGCAGAGCAGTGGAAACAAGTGAGACAAGAGGAGCTCTGTAAGGCTACTGACATCAGCTTTGGTCCTTCCTTCTCAAGTCTCTTCCATGTGCAATCCTGGTGAGGGTACACCACCTCTGGGTGGGGCAGAGTGAGGGAAATTTGCCCATCAGGAGGAGATGCTGGATGCACTTAGCAGGGGCAGTTTGCAGAGGAAGCTGCCTAGAACTTGCCTGGGAAGTTACGAGGGAGGGCAGCGGGTTTGCTGACAACCTGTACCCTCCCCATTATCTCCCCCACCCCGGAGGGTGGTTAACCATAGTAGGAACCAAACAGGTCCCTTTAATTTGCTTACATCTCAGTTTGTTACCTATAAAGTGGGGTTAATGATGCCTAGATTATTGTGAAGTTCAAGCAGATAACTGAGGTGAAAGTATGACAGTTTAGTTCTTCTACTACATCTGTTTCATCTCTTTTCTCCCTCTGTTCCCCCTTTTTCCTTCTCATCTCATTCCTATGCCCAGAAGAGAAACAGTCAAAGCAAGAAACCTAAGCAGAGCTGTTCCAAGTTCTCCCACAATCACTCATGCATTACAATTCACTCACCTCTGTATGCCTCAATTTCCTCATCTGTGAAATGGATATAATATTATTTTTATTATTGAGTTGTTAGATTAAAATAAGTAAAATGTTTAACCCACTTCCTGGTACACAATAAGCACTCTGTAAACATTAGAATGTTAGTCATTATCATTAGCTGTTTCCCCCTTCCTTTCCTATCTTCAACAAAATGATGTTGAAGCCCACTATGGGTAGCTTGTGTACTAAGTACTGGGTAGAACACAGGAATACAAAGGTAAATAAACTGCATCTTTCTCCTTGCGCACCCAAAGTCTAGGAAAGGAAGTTGATAAATGTAAAAAGGATTATGACTGGGACAGAGCCAGGACTAAGGTAAGGTGAGTAAAGCACTTACTTTGGATACAAAATTGAAGGGGGCACCAAAATACACAATAGTCAAGTAATAATGTAATATGTTAAAAAATCAAACTTAATGCAGAAAAATCTGTGATGAACAAAATATCAACAATTGAAAATAAAAAATAGCATTCTTTTTTTTTTTTTTTGCATTTTTCTGAAGCTGGAAACAGGGAGAGACAGACAGACTCCCGCATGTGCCCGACCGGGATCCACCCGGCATGCCCACCAGGGGGCGACGCTCTGCCCACCAGGGGGCGATGCTCTGCCCATCCTGGGCGTCGCCATGTTGCGACCCTCCTGGGTGTTGCCATGTTGTGACCAGAGCCACTCTAGCGCCTGGGGCAGAGGCCACAGAGCCATCCCCAGCGCCCGGGCCATCTTTGCTCCAATGGAGCCTTGGCTGCGGGAGGGGAAGAGAGAGACAGAGAGGAAGGCGCGGCGGAGGGGTGGAGAAGCAAATGGGCGCTTCTCCTATGTGCCCTGGCCGGGAATCGAACCCGGGTCCTCCGCAAGCTAGGCCGACGCTCTACAGCTGAGCCACTGGCCAGGGCCCTTTTTTTTTTTTTTTTTTTTTTTTTTAATTAAATGAGAAGAGGGGAGGCAGAGAGACAGACTCCATCCACATGCACCCTGACCGGCAAGGCCCATCTGGGCCATTGTTCTATTGCTCTGTAACCAAGCTATTTTTAGTGCCTGAGGTAGAGGCCATTGAACCATCCTCAGCCCACCGGTGCCAAGTCACTCAAGCCAATCGAGCCATGGCTGTGAAAGGAGGGAAGAGAGAGAGAGAAAGAAAGCAGAGGAAGAGGTGGAGAAGCAGATGGTCGCTTTTCCTGTGTGCCCTGACCCGGAATTGGACCTAGGATCCACATGCCAGGCCCACACCCTACCATTGAGCCAACGGGCCAGGACACGAATGACATTCTGTTGAGCCATGTTGGAGCTTGAGGCAAAAGAAAATATTTGGAACCCATATTCATGTTTTTCTGTATTTCTTAAATGGTTATTTTTTCTAGTACATTAAAGTAGTTGAAGCAATTATAAAAAATTGAAAAGCAAGTTATTAAAACTCACATTAGGCCCTGGCCGGTTGGCTCAGCGGTAGAGCATCGGCCTGGCTTGCGGGGGACCCAGGTTCGATTCCCGGCCAGGGCACATAGGAGAAGCACCCATTTGCTTCTCCACCTCCCCTCCCCCTCCTTCCTCTCTGTCTCTCTCTTCCCCTCCCGCAGCCAAGGCTCCATTGGAGCAAAGATGGCCTGGGCACTGGGGATGGCTCCTTGGCCTCTGCCTCAGGCACTAGAGTGGCTCTGGTCGCGGCAGAGCGACGCCCCGGAGGGGCAGAGCATCACCCCCTGGTGGGCAGAGCGTAGCCCCTGGTGGGCGTGCCGGGTGGATCCCGGTCGGGCGCATGCAGGAGTCTGTCTGACTGTCCCGTTTCCAGCTTCAGAAAAATACAAAAAAAAAACCTCACATTAATTTTAGTTTAAAGATTTTTATACCCAAACAGAATTTACTATGATTTTATTTCAGCTTAAGTTAATGAAAATTTATTTAAGATCACCACTTGGTCAAGAGAAATATTCAAACATGACAGTTTCTCAACTGAAAATGGAATAAGCAAAAAATTATATTTTGCAAATATCACTGATGAGTTTGCTTACATTAAAGCCAATTTTCTTTTTCCTTAGGCTCCAATATGGCTCAGCATGGCACTGGCTTGGGGTCTGGATTAAGAACCTGAGGAGAATTGTAGGGAAAAAGAAGGAGAAGGGTTAGAAGAATTGTAGCAATGGGTATTATAGTATTTAGTGTTTTTATTAATCACCCAAATATCATATTTAGAAAGCACAAGAAATCACAGAGATGAAAATAAACTACCCATAATTATGGTACCTAGAGGTACCATATGGTACCTATGATACCACTAATTTTGGTGTAAGATGTCCTATTTTTTTCTAATAGATATATTCACATGCATATGTATTTCATCAATTCTAAGATGCATATTTTTTTCATTTTTTAACATTTCTGAAATCGGGCTGTATCTTAAATTATTGGTACCATAATTTAATTAGCAGTGTTTTTCCTTTACTGGTATATAAAATAATGATTTGTCTTACTATCTATGTATATTGTATTCCTACATATGAAATTACATATGTATGTAATTACTATATATATTACAAACCTGGAATCATATTGAATATACTGTTTTATGACCTGATTTTTTTTTTACTTACTGTATTATCTATTTTTCAAGGTAATGAAATAATCTCACATAAGATCATCAATCACTATATAGTGGTTTCTTACACAGATGAACTATATATGTGTATTTTTTCCATTGATTTTTGAGGGAGAGAAAGGGAGAAAGAGAAAGAGAGAGGGGAAGGGAAATATAGAGAGAAAAGCATCAACTTGTTCCACTTAGTTGTATACCCACTGATTTCTTCTTGTGTGTAACCTGACCAGGGCTTGAACCAGTGACCTCTGACCTAGCCAGCCCCTGAAGGATCAAGCCAGCGACTAGTGCTCCAAGAGGACACTATCTACTGCGCCCTGGCCTGGGCTCATACATACAGGGTGTCTTCAGGTTATGACAGTCTCAACATACGATGTTTCAAGTTTATGATGCTCACTCCCATAAAAAATTTAAAAAATTGAGACGTGAATGTTTGAGCTTACACCGTTAGTGTTGTACTTAGGGACTACATGGGCGAACTAGTTTGGTTGCGTGCAGTGGAAGAATATGCAGTAACACGGCATGTTTGTCTTTTTATGTTCTAGATCAGTGGCAGTCAACCTGGTCCCTGCCGCCCATTAGTGGGTGTTCCAGCTTTCATGGTGGGTGGTAGTGGAGCAACCAAAGTATAAATAAAAAGATAGATTTAACTATAGTAAGTTGTTTTGTAAAGATTTATTCTGCCAAACTTAGCAAAAAGCCGACATAAAGTACTTGGTAAGTAATTATTATTATATGCTTTAACTTGCTGTAACTCTGCTTTATAAATTTTATAAAGTAAAGTTACTTCCCTACTTTATAAATCACCATTACTGTGGAACCAGTGGGCTGTTAGAAAATGTTACTACTAACAGAGATAAAAATGTGGGCGGTGGGTATAAAAAGGTTGACTATCCCTGGTCTAGATGATGATTTTACAACTGTGTTAAGATAGGTAAGTAACTTAGGCTAGGGTGTGTTTCGACTTACACCAAAATTCGGATTACATCACTGTCATAGGAACGAAACTATGTCGTAACCCAAGGACCCCCTGTATGTATTTTTTAACCAACCATTCATTACAGGACATTTTTGCCTCTTGTGTTTTTCTGTTTTATGTAGCTGGCTGTGCCACTAGAGGTTAAGTTCATGTACATGTTTCCCTCTCTGTCCCACCTCACATGCGAGAGGAGCCAGAAAGTCCCTTTGATTGGTATTTGTAAGATAAATCACCTTGAATCCTTGAAGTAGCCCCCAACCCAGAAGTAAGGTGCCTGTGTGTGTGTGTGTGTGTGTGTGCGCGCGCGCATGCGAGCACACTACCCTGAGAAGCAGGTAGTCAAATAGCCTACAGGAAAGTGAGATTTTTGTCAGTCTTTTTGAGTTAAGAGAATCTAAAAGGAGAAATGCTACCTCTTGGAGGTGGATATGGAAAGGAAATATAGTTTGAGTTGTGGGTCAAGGAGGCCCCTTGTAGCTGGGAGGTGGCTGGGCTGGTTAATTTTATGTGTTTAACTAGCTGTGGTATCCAGTTGTTTGGTCAAGTACTTAGTCTAGAGATTTCTGCAAAGGTATTTGTGAATGTTATTAACAGATATAGTCAGTTGACTTTAACTAAAGCAGATTACCCTCCACAATGTGAGTGGGCTTCATCTAATCAGTTGTAGGCCTTAAGAGCAAAGGCTGAGGTTTGTGGGAGCTGGGGGGGGGGGATAAGGAATCAATTCTGCCACAAGACTGAGACATAAGAAACCCTGTCTAAGTTTTCAGCTTGCTGGACTACCCCACAAATTTCAGACTTTCCAGCATCCATAGTCATGTGAGTCAATTCTGTAAAACTATCTGCATGTATTTTGTCCTAGAGAGCCATGACTACTACAGTGACTATGCATGAGATAAGACTGGACACTGGGCAAGAACTCATAGCCCAGTTCCCAGTTGAAAATACAGCTTGTTACAAGTTTAGGCCCAGCTTGTCTTGGCCTCTCTCCTTTTTGTTGCAGAAAATGCTGGCATCTTTGTCCTTTGTGAAACCTGCTATGACACGGACAGTATCACAGGAAGGACTAGGAAGTGAGTACTATGAGTAACCCTGTTTTCTACAAGTGACCAGTATATAAGCTCATCCCTGGGACTCCAGGGTCGAGCCAGAACTTTCTGCAAGTCCCTCCATTTACTTGAGTCCTTATTTTTGGATCTTCAGAAAAGTTTTCTAGTATTCTTACTCCCCAGTCTACATAGTTCTTGTTGAAATTATTCCTCGGTATTTTATATTTTGGTTGCTATTGTAAATAATATCTTTTCCAGATACCATTTTTAAAAATAAAACTGAAGGCCCTGGCCGGTTGGCTCAGTGGTAGAGCGTCGACCTGGCGTGCAGAAGTCCTGAGTTCGATTCCTGGGCAGGGCACACAGGAGAAGTGCCCACCTGCTTCTCGACCCCTCCCCCTCTCCTTCCTCTCTGTCTCTCTCTTCCCCTCCCGCAGCCGAGGCTCCACTGGAGCGGAGATGGCCCAGGTGCTGGGGATGGCTACTCGGCCTCTGCCCCAGGCGCTGGAGTGGCTCTGGTAGCAACAGAGCGACGCCCCGGAGGGGCAGAGCATCGCCCCCTGGTGGGCAGAGCGTGGCTCCCTGGTGGGCGTGCCGGGTGGATCCCGGTCGGGCGCATGCGGGAGTCTGTCTGACTGTCTCTCCCCGTTTCCGGCTTAGAAAAATACAGGAAAAAAAAAAATTAAAAAAAAAATAAATAAAACTGAAGTCTCATATCATGCAATGAGTAATTTTTCCTTTCTTGGGAAACACGTAGGATAGGCAGATTGTGACTCTAGACTTTTAAGTAACACACAATCTTCTTACAAGTACTCAAGATGTCCAGGATCTGTGTGTGCCTTTTTCAAAAGAGATGTTTAATAATTTTGAAGAATAAACAGATAAATGTTGCAAGTTTTGGTGTGAGAACTCTTTCTACCCCAAATTATGATCTTATTACTTAGCAGTTCTCTTTAAAAAAATTGGTATGCACATCAAACTTTCTGAAACAGAGGTAATTGGATCTCAATCTAACAATTATTTTGCTCAAAGGGAAGTAATAAAATGAGTAATAAATTATCCCACAGAGAAAACTACTACCCAATTAACAGCAAAACCTCTGTTAACTATCTCTAAAAAACAAGAAAGGAAATTATTTTTTTCTTAGACATCTGAAAAAACAATAAATTTAATTAGAAAGGTTTGAAATCTATCTGATAGCATCTGACTGTTGTTTAATATTGTTTTGGATTAAACATAAAGGAGAGGCCCTGCCAATATGGGCAATTAATATTTGACAAAGGAGATAAGAACATACAGTGGGGTCAAGACAGTCTATTCAATAAACAGTATTGGGAAAATTGGACAGATACATGCAAAAGATGAAAGTAGATCACCTTCTTATGCCATATACAAGAATAAACTCCAAGTGGTTTAAAGACTTAACTGTAAGACTCAAAACTACAAAAGTCCTAAAAGAAAACATAGACAGTAAAAGCTTGGACATTTCTCTTAGCAATAATTTTTTCTCCTTGGGCAAAGAAAACAACAACAACAAAAATAAACAAATGGGACTACATCAAACTAAAAAGTTTTTGCACAGTGAAGGAAACCCATTAACAAAATGAAAAGACAACTTACTGAATGGGAGAAGATATTCACAATGATACATCCCATAAGGCATTAATAGCCACAATTTATAAAGAACTCATACAACTGAATACCAAAAATCAATCAATCAATTACAAAATGGAGAAAGGACCTGACATACAGATGACTAATAGACAGATGAAAAGGTGCTCAACATCACTAATCATCAGAGAAATGCAAATTAAAACCACAATGAGATATCACCTCACACCTGTCAAAATGGCTATCATCCATAAATCAACAAATAACAAGTGTTAGCCAGAATGTGGAAAAAAGGTAACCCCATACACTTTTGGTGGGTATGTAGACTAGTGCAGCCACAATGAAAAACAGTGTGGAGAGTTGTCAAAAAATTAAAAATGGAACTGTCTTATGATCCAGTGATTCCACTTCTGGGAATATAAAGAAACCAAAACACTAATTCAAAAGAATATATACACCCCCATATTCACTTCAGCATTATTTACAATAGCCAAGATACGGAGGCAACCCAAGTGCCCATCAACAGATGAATGGATAAAAATGTACTGGTAACTATATACAATGGAATATTACTTGGCCATAGAAAAAATTAAATCTTACCATTTGTGACAGCATGGATGAACCTTGAGGATATTATGCTAGTGAAATAAATCAGTTAGAGAAAGACAACTGCCATAAGATTTCACTTATATGTATAATCTAACAAATATAAATGAACAAACAAAACAGAAACAGACTCAGATATAGGAAACAAACTGATGGTTGCCAGAGGGGTGGGGATTGTGGGACTGGATGTAAAAGATGAAGGGATTGGGAAGTAAAAATTGATATTTACAAAATAGTCACAGGGATGTAGAGTACAGCATAGGGAATATAGTCAATAATATTGCGATAACTATGTATGGTGCCAGGTGGGTACTAGAAATGCTGATGGAACACTTTGTAAAATAAATGATTATGTAACCACTATACTATACACCTGAAACTAATACAAAATAATATTGAATGTAAACTGTAATTTAAAAAGTAAAAAAATAATAGGCCTGACCTGTGGTGGCGCAGTAGATAAAGCGTTGATCTGGAATGCTGAGGTCACTGGTTCAAAACCCTGGACTTGGCCCTGGCCGGTTGGCTCAGTGGTAGAGCGTCAGCCTGGCGTGCAGAGGTCCCGGGTTCGATTCCCGGCCAGGGCACACAGGAGAAGCGCCCATCTGCTTCTCCACCCCTCCCCCTCTCCTTCCTCTCTGTCTCTCTCTACCCCTCCTGCAGCCGAGGCTCCATTGGAGCAAAGATGGCCCAGGTGCTGGGAATGGCTCCTTGGCCTCTGTCCCAGGCGCTAGAGTGGCTCTGGTCGCAACAGAGCGACGCCCCGGAGGGGCAGAGCATCGCCCCTTGGTGGGCAGAGCGTCGCCCCTGGTGGGCATGCTGGGTGGATCCTGGTCGGGCGCATGCGGGAGTCTGTCTGACTGTCTCTCCCCGTTTCCAGCTTCAGAAAAATACAAAATAAACAAACAAACAAAAAAACCCTGGGCTTGCCTGGTCAAGGCACATATGGGAGTTGATGCTTCCTGCTTCCCCCCATCACCTCTTTTTTTCTTTCTCTTAGAAAATAAAAAGAATAAATAAAAAATAAAAATGGAAGTAAAGGAGAAGCAATAGAACTCAACGGTTGTTCTAATGTCCTGAAATTTTTGCCTTACTACGTATTAATTGCCATGGAATATTATATATTTATTTTCAATAGATAACATATGAATATGGCACAAGAATTAAAAGTTCAAAAGTCTAGCCTTGGCCGGTTGGCTCAGTGGTAGAGTGTCGGCTTGGTGTGCAGAAGTCCCGGGTTTGATTCCCAGCCAGGGCACACAGGAGAAGCGCCCATCTGCTTCTCCACCCCTCCCCCTCTCCTTCCTCTCTGTCTCTCTCTTCCCCTCCCGCAGCGAGGCTCCATTGGAGCAAAGATGGCCCAGGCGCTGGGGATGGCTCCTTGGCCTCTGCCCCAGGCACTGGAGTGGCTCTAGTTGCAACAGAGCGACACCCCGGAGGGGCAGAGCATCGCCCCCTGGTGGGCGTGCTGGGTGGATCCCAGTCGGGCGCATGCGGGAGTCTGTCTGACTGTCTCTCCCCGTTTCCAGCTTCAGAAAAATACAAAACAAACAAACAAACAAACAAAATAAAAAGTTCAAAAGTCTAGTGAAGTGTGAGTCTCTTTTGTATTCCTACCCCTTGTCACCTAGTTTTCCTCCCCAGAGGAAGCTGTTGTTACTGCCCAGAGGAGTCATGCTGATTTTAATAAGTACCTTTAATAGTAACTTTTATCATGGTATTGTCTGAAATGGTTAAAATTATTTTAAAAGCAGTCAACTTACTGAGCTCTCTTTGTGGCTCTGATAGATTTCCAGTTGATTCTCTTGGGTTTTCTAGGTAGATACACACATCAACAGTGTGTGGTTTTGGCAAAGTGAAAACAGTTTTGGAGTGAGACATGAATCAAATCCTGGCTCTTCCAGTTACCTGCTGTCTAGTTTTAAATTCAGCCTTTATAAAATATTGACACTCTCCCAAGGCAGCATGTAGGTACAGCATAGTTCTTCACTCCAGGTGTGGTGGATAGAGTGGGCAGAGGCTACACAGAGCCAAACACTTGTCCCTTTGCACTCTCCTGGATTTGTTCTACCTGGATCTGTGGAGAAATCCAGAGGTCTTTGATTTCAGGGATTTCTAAGCACCAGAGATCAGGAGGAAAAACTAAAAAGGAAGCCTTAAATTAAAATAATCATTTCTTTCTTAATGAATGGAATGTGGGTTATGTTTGCTGAGAACAGATTAAAATAGATTTTGTTGTTTGAAATCAGGGATTCTCTGAAACTCTTTGAAGAGCTACTGATTATCACTGAGGCATTATAACCCCAGCCCCACCACTGCAGTAGTGGCTAAATGTACAGACACAATGGAGATGTATGCAGGTTTTCTCAGACTTGGGACCCACTGCCAGAGAGCAAGTTGGTGATATTTGGTGAGGAGTGGTACTAAGAAAAACCTATAGTTAATGAGGGAAAAAACCAAATTCTTATTTGTCTATGGAGTTTTATCAATTTGAAGGGATGTCCTAGAATATTTGATTCCTTCAATCCCTCCATGAAAAAGGTGATTAGGTATATTAATTATCTAGTTTGTCTATATGACATAAATTTTTTCAGCAGGACCTTAGAGGAGCATGAATGTACTGCTTCATATCTCATACTACCAGAAGACATACCACATGGTGCTTATGCCCATTCTGCCAGACCACAGTAAGATGTGACAGGCATCTATTGTCACAACAAAGTGATGAGCTCAAACTTGAAAGATATTGACTTTGCTTATTAATTATTAAGACTTAAAATATCCTGGGGATTCAACTGTTATAAGAGATTTATAGATCTGTGGTGGCACAGTGGATAAAATGTCAACCTGGAATGCTGAGGTCACTGGTTCGAAACCCTAGGCTTGCCTAGTCAAGGCACATATGGGAGTTGATGCTTCCTGCTCCTCCCCACTTCTCTCACTCTCTCTCTCTTTCTCTCCTCTCTAAAATGAATAAATATAATCTTAAAAAACAATAAAAACTGTAGACACTAACCAGTTGGCTCAGTTGGAGTGTCGGCCCAGCACATGAATATCCCATGTTTGATTCTCAGTCAGGGCACACAGGGGAGGCGACAATCTGCTTCTCCACCCCTCCCCTTCCCCTTCTTCTCTTCACCTCCTGCAGCCATGGTTCGAATGGTTCAAGTGAGTTGGCCCTGGGCACTGAGGATGTCTCCATTGCCTCACCTCAGCTGCTGAAATAGCTCGGTTGCTGAGCAATGGAGCAGCAGCCCAGATGGACAGAGCATTGCCCTGTAGGGGGCTTGCTGGTGGATCCTGGTCAGGGCATATACAGGAGTCTGTCTCTCTGCCTCTCTCACTTAACAGAACAAGAGAGACAGAGAGAGAGATTTATGGGAAACTATTGCAGGCTTGCCAAACCACTGAGTGACTTAACAGGTACAAAACAAGGATGCCTCAAGAATAGAAGAAGAAGCCCCACTGTAGGGAGCCGGAAATGGACTTTCAGGACCCTGATGGGTTCTGTAATGTATTATTCTATCCTGGCATTCAGTAACCTGATGAACCCACAGATACTAAATTGAAAGGTTATAGTAGTCAGGCTATCTGGTCTCTGGCATTTGTTGGTCCGTTGACCATTAGTCCAAGCTCAACATGGTGATCATTCTCTTTGCCAGTATTGAGCAAAGAAGGGTATCTGCCAGGGGCCTCTGGGAAAACTTCCATTCCTTTGGAAAAAAAGCAGATACAAAAGTAAAACAGTCCCTCAGATGACTACACAAGGACGAAGCCCACATAGTGGCAGAGGGAAGCAGAGGGATGATAGAATCTGGGCTCCTATTGACACTATTATACTGAAAGGCCCTGGAGGGTTGGCTCAGCGGTAGAGCGTCGGCCTGGCATGCGGGGGACCCGGGTTCGATTCCCGGCCAGGGCACATAGGAGAAGCACCCATTTGCTTCTCCACCCCCCCTCCTTCCTCTCTGTCTCTCTCTTCCCCTCCCACAGCCAAGGCTCCATTGGAGCAAAGATGGCCTGGGCGCTGGGGATGGCTCCTTGGCCTCTGCCCCAGGCGCTAGAGTGGCTCTGGTCACGGCAGAGCGACGCCCCGGAGGGGCAGAGCATTGCCCCCTGGTGGGCAGAGCGTGCCCCTGGTGGGCGTGCCAGGTGGATCCTGGTCGGGCGCATGCGGGAGTCTGTCTGACTGTCTCTCCCCGTTTCCAGCTTCAGAAAAATACAAAAAACAAAACAAAACAGAAAAACTGGAGCTTACACTGCTCTTGGGGTCCACCCCACCCTGATGTCTGTTATGTGAAATAACTCAGTGGGATGTTCTGGAGCCAAGGAAGGCCCAAAGAGGAACATAGAGGGTGCTAGTCCAATTGGACCCAGACTCCCTCCAAGAGTACTAAGATTTTGCTGAGTCAACCAAAACTGAAATCTTTTACAGAATCTGGAATGTGACAGTGAAAACAGTCCTATTTAGGGAGCTAGAGAACCTTACTTCTAGTGTGAAGTAAGGTTCTTTAGCCCAATCTTTTAGCCCAAAAAGCTGAGAAAACTAGTCTGAATGGGAACCTAGCCTGCCGCTATGGGAGCAGCAGCTCCTCTGAGAACTTGTAGAGAAATAAAGTCCTAGTGCTGGGGCTCATAACTTCTGCCTTTGGAACCAGAGAGTTGGAGCTCAGGGAATATTCTGGAGGCACCTGGTGACTTTACCTGTTTTTCAGAGTTATCACATGGCCAGGTACTGTGGGAAAGGCTGGGAGGCCCTGAGTGAACTCCAAATCAAAGGAGAGACTCGCAGAGGGAAGGCATGAAGTCCCTTAGTTAGCTTGCAATTCTCTAATTGTTGGCTTTTTTTTTTTAATTTTTATTTATTGATTTCAGCAAGAGAGGGAGAGAAAGAGAGAGAGAGAAACAGGAACATCGAGCTGAGCCTGTATGTGCCCTGACTGGGGATCAAACTGGCAACCTCTGTGCTTCAGGACCATGCTCTAACCAACCAAACTATCTGGCCAGGGTGGCAAGTTGTTTAACCTTATTTTGCTCTTTTTAAAAAGAGGATATTGCTATGAGTTTATTGTGAAATTTAGATGATGTTTCAAGTTCAACAACACAAGAACACAGGGCTATTCCTCTCTGCTTACAAGGAGAGCCATTGAACACTGATGTGCTGGGGGTACTCAAACCTGAAGAGAAGGGTCAGTGGAGCCAGCATGTGGCTTTCTTAGTATATACCTGTAACTCCACCTGAAACTTTTACCTCCTTGTTTTCAGAGCTGAGACAGGAGCTTAACAGTCATTGGTGAGCTTGGCTGATGTGGTCTGGTTTTAAAATTAAGGAACAATCCACTAGGATCCTGCTCAAAGTTCTTTCACTTTGGTTTACTCCTGAAGCAACTGAAAGCAGGGTAAAGAGTGGAAATAAGACAAAAATACAGCCAGTAGTGGTTGTTGCTATCCTATGGCCTGTGTCAGATCACAAAGCTGTATACAGCAGTGGGATTCAAATAATTTAACAACCAGTTCTTTCACAAAACAGCACAACTTGTAATTTTGTAAGTTTGGGGTGGGAACAGTGGAGAATTAGAAAATAAACAGGAAGAAAAAGGATGGTATCAGGAGGACCCACTGCCAAGTTGATGGCTTGCAAGAGTTCAAGCAACAGCTGGGGTCTGCTTTATTATATAGTGCAGAGCCATATGCAAATAAGGAAGTCTCTGATACAAAGTCACACATCTGAGGCATAAACAGGAATCCTCTTAAGGCATAGACAGAAATCCCCCACCATGCTTACCTGAAATCCACCAACATCAGAACAAACAAAGGGTGAGGGGAAGGGCATGTAAGTTGCCTCTACCAACTTAATCAAGCAAGTGAGGTGGGGGGATGGGACGAGTAGAAACAATCAGCATCACAGCTAACATGGAGGTGTGGAGAAGAGTTTAGCCTTTAGCTTAAGCCTTAAACTGTGAGGACTGTCAGCTTGCAGTCTCCCGCACAGTTCTCTGTCCTAATGACCATTTTAAGTATAAAAAACGATATACCTAAAGGTAGTTTATTATTTCGTGCATTTAATACTTAAATAAGAACAAAAAAGAGGTGCACAAAACTAGATTATAAGAATTTAAAAATATTAATAAAAGATTAAATAATACCTGACAAAAAAATAAAGTTGTTTTTAAAGATATTTCCATATTACTTCTTGATTGGCGTCCTCACTTGCAATTTTTTTCAACTGTGGATGCAGTGAACATTAATTACTATGGGGGCTTAGAATATGCTGTTGCACAGATGAACGATGAAAAAGAGTAAGGAGCCCTGGCTGGTTGGCTCAGTGGTAGAGCGTTGGCCCAGCGTGTGGAAGTCCCAGGTTCCATTCCCGGCCAAGGCACACAGAAGAAGCGCCCATCTGCTTCTCCTCCCCTCCTCCTCTCCTTTCTCTCTATCTCTCTCTTCTCCTCCACAGACAAGGCTCCATTGGAGCAAAGTTGGCCAGGGTGCTGAGGATGGCTCCATGGCCTCTCCTCAGGCGCTAGAATGGCTTTGGTTGCAATGGAGCAATACCTCAGATGGGCAGAGCATCGCCCCCAGTGGGCTTGCTGGGTGGATCCTGGGCGGACGCATACGGGAGTCTGTCTCTCTGTCTCCCTGCTTCTCACTTCAAAAAATACAAGGAAAAAAAAAAAGAGTAAGGAATGTAAATTTGTGATTTCCACACTCGGTGGCTGCCCTGATGCCCACCTTAGGGAGAACCCTGATTACAAGTGCCATTTTAACAACTGGTTCGCTGAACTCAACAAAAAATTAGGTATCAGTACTACTGAACTGGTGCAAACCAGCTGAATGCTACCGCTGGCTGAATGCTACCGCTGGCTGCACCCCCCAGAGTGTGGTGGTGGTGGCAGCCAGTGTGGAGGATTTCAGGCCTGAGAGGGAGGAAGCATAGAGAAACTCCAAAGAACAACTTAGGAAATAGTGCTTCTGACTCTCAAGAGAGCAGAGAAAGAGAGTTGAGTGGTAACTTACAGTGGGGAGGCAGGGACATATCACAGTGGGGATAGGAAAGGGTGAACCACCCATTTTTCTAGGCTTTATCCTGTAAGATACCCTTAAACCAGGCCACTTCCCAGGTAGTACTGGGAGATACATGAGAAACCAGGGGAACTGGTTTCTTCCTGGGGACTTCCCTGTGAGAGAGGATGTGATCCCAAGACTAGAGAAGCAAGAGGCTAGTCTAAAGTCAGGTCTATCTCCAAGGCTACCCAGGGCAGCTACTCCTCAGCCCCTATTAGTGCTGGCTGAGCCTGGGAGATCACCATTTCTCCATTGCATTACAACCTTAGACTCGAATCTGTTGGCATTCTGTGGCCAACCATGTCCCTTGTGTTTGCTTGGAAGAGATTGCATCATATTCCCCAGTGAAATCTCCTCTGTTACATATAAATAATGCTGTTGTAAAGCCCCATTTTCCTAGGGTAAACTTCTAGAAGTGGAACTTGCTGGGTCAAAGGCTATGAACATTATTAATGTATTTTATTCTTATTCCAGTAGAAAATATTATCCACTACTAAAAAAGAGATGTAAAAAGTTCCTGCCCTTGTCAACCAGGAGAGGGCTGATGGCCAAATAACTAATGTAAGAGGTGGCCTGTTTTTCTGAATAATAGGCATGACACAATGTCTATAATAAATTAAATTAAGATCCTAAAATGGGTCTGGGTGCAGCAGATCACATGGTATTAAACAAATTGGACTGCCTGGAGAATTATGGGATAGAAAGCATGAGAGAGACATAATGGGGTTATCAGATGCTTCCTTAAAAGTAGGAAGTGTGGTGCTGGCAGCAGCTGAAGTTGCATTTACTTAGGGCAACATCTGTGTAAATGGGGTCAGGACTGAGGGATGGAAAGAACTAGAATTTCTCTCTCAGGAAACTCTTGTTTTGTTTGTTTTAAAATTTTTATTGAATTTATTGGGGTGACACTGGTTAATAAAGTTATTTAGGTTTTAGGTGTACAATTCTATAATATTTTAATATATCCTCTGTGTACTGTATTGTGTGTTACCCTACGTCAAGTCCTCTTCTGTCACCATTTATCCCCCCTTTACCCTCTTACACTTCCCTCTACCCGGCCTAGGAAACTCTTTGTTTAATGAGGGAGATCACCAGCTACAAATAAAATTACTCAGGAGAGAGATTTTGCCTTGGTATAAGCTAGATCATTCTAATATTCTGTCCACATTTGAAAGCACTGTGGAAGCTCTACAGCATTATTGGTGTGGGGAACAATGCCAGGTACTAGGGAGTCGGAGAGAGAATACAGCCTCTGGCACTGGCAAGTTGGCTCAGCGGTAGAGTGTCAGCCTGGGGTGTGGAAGTCCAGGGTTCAATTCCTGGGTGGGACACACAGGAGAACTACCCATCTGCTTCTCCACCCTTCTCCCTCTCCTTACTCTTTGTCTCTCTCTTCCCCTCCCACAGTCAGGCCTCCAAACTTTGAGAAAATACCAAAAATAAATAAAAAAAATTTTTTCAGGACATCACAAATTACTAAGAGGGTTTTGGAGGGGGGGTGGATTTTTCCAAAGTTAGAGGCAGGGAGGCAGTCAGACAGACTACTGTCTGTGCCAGACTGGATCCACCTGACATGCCCACCAGGAGGCAATGCTCGGCCCATCTGGGGCATTGTTCCGTTGTGGCCGGAGACATTCTAGCGCCTGAGGCAGAGGCCGTGGAACCATCCTTAGCGCCTGGGCCAATGTTATAAAAACAAATATCTTAGAGTAATATTTACAAATGCAAGTACAATTGTTTTTGTTTTTTTTTGCCTTATATACATAATCATCTTTGAAATGCTATAAGTGAGTTCTAACTGTGGTTCTTTTGAGGAGCTGCAAGTGCACAAGGGATGATCTACTGATTTACCTTCTCAAAGTATTCTTTGGAAGCCATCAGATGTGGCTTGATTGTAGGAGAATCTGGTGCTCAGTGTGCTGGGCAGACTTCTCCATGGATTTCCACAAACTGTAGTGTCTTCACCAGGTGGATGGTCTCTTCCTCCTTCAGCCTACCGGGAGATCATATGCTTGATGTCTCCATTGGGGTGAACTATGAAGAGACCTTTTAGTGCAACACCAGGACCTTCTATGGTACACTGCAGTCTGGGGAATTTGGTTTAGACAAATCTGACAAGAATGTGATGTTCATGTGGCCCAAACTGCCATTATTTCTTGGTATGGTGATCCAGGCAAGATGGCTCTCATCATGATGTTCATTGGATTTGTTACTGAAAGCAATAATTTTTTCAGGACACACAAAGATGAAATTCAAAGGATAGAAGACAAACACCAAACATTTTCTCTTAAAGTCTGCAAGGCTTAGTTCTTTGAATTCCCCATTGACAAGGGCTCTATGCTTAAAGTAGGGTTCATGCTAGGTAGTGGCGGGAGCATGGTATAAAGAATTGGCACTAAAGGCAAATTTTGCTTGCCTGATAGCAAACAACAATACTTTTGTCAAGAATGGTCTTCAAGAAGCAGAAAGCCTAAGGGCTGCAGAGGCAAAGATACCCGAAGGAATGGTGCTTACATGTTGTGTAGCTAGAGCCAGGAGAAACCTTTCCACCAAGGCCATCTTCAGTGCACATGGGAGCCAGGAAGAGTGTGATAATTCTTAACTAGTTTTTGGCTTTACTGGGACTGCTTGTAGTGTTTTTCTATTAAAAATGATGCTGGTGCCTAACCTGTGGTGATGTAGTGGATAAAGTATTGACCTAGAATGCTGAGGTTGCCAGTTTGAAGCCCTGGGCTTGCCCGGTCAAGGCACATATGATGAGCAAGCAATAAACAACTAAAATGAAGCAACTAGGAGTTGATACTTCTTGTTCCTCCCCACCTCCTCTCTCTGTAAAATCAATAAATAAAATCTTAAAATAAAATTTTAAAAAGATGCTGGCTTTCATTGTTCTGATTAGAATTGCCCATAAATCCATCTGGGTTTGAATTTATTTACCCTTTTAGCTAACAGTATTTTTATTAAACTTTCTTGTCCCTCCTCTCCCTATCTATAATTTAGATTTTCTATCTCTTCTAACAATCTTCACAAAACATCTGCCATTTCATTGAATTTTTCAGTTACTTACACAGAGTTGAGCAAATTGTCTTTATGTTAATAAGGTTATTTATTCTCATTTCTTATTTTTTGCCTTTATACTTTTTCCTCTTGCCTGTCCTTCCTTCCTTCCTTCCTTCCTTCCTTCCTTCCTTCCTTCCTTCCTTCCCTCCCTCCCTCCTTCTCTCTCTCTCTCTCTCTCTCTCTCTTTCTTTCTTTCTTTCTTTCTTTCTTTCTTTCTTTCTTTCTTTCTTCTTTCACGGGATCCACACTAGGGGGCCATGCTCTGCCCATCCGGGGCCTCGCTCTGTCGCGACCAGAGCCACTCTAGCGGCTGGGGCAGAGGCCAAGGAGCCATCCCCAGCGCCCAGGCCATCCTCTGCTCCAATGGAGCATCGGCTGCGGGAGGGGAAGAGAGAGACAGAGAGGAAGGAGAGGGGGAGGGGCGGAGAAGCAGATGAGCGCTTCTCTGTGTGCCCTGGCCGGGAATCGAACCTGAGACTCCTGCATGCCAGACTGACACTCTACCACTGAGCAAACCGGCCAGGGCCACCTGTCCTTTCTTCACACTATGTTTTGATTAAATGATAGTTTACCTTTTTCCCCAAAGAATTTGTTTTGAATATATTTTCCCCAGATTTATTGATATAACTGATATATAACATGTCATATAACTTGTATGTTAAGGTGTATAAGCCTGATGATTTCATACATCATATTGCAAATGACTACCACAATAAGGTTAGTTAATACTTTCATTACCTCACATAACTTTCAAGTATATTACAGTATTGCTAACTAGAATCACCATGCTCTATGTTAGATCCTCAGAACTTATTTACCTTGTGTTTATTTGGAAGTTTGTCAACCTATCTCAATTTTCCCCACCCCCCAGCACTTGACAACAACCATTCTACTCTGTTTCTATGTATTCTATTTTTTAAAGTCCACTTATAAGTGATACTATACATTATTTTGTCTTTCTCTGACTTATTTCACCTAGCATAATGCCTTCAAGTTCTATTCATATTGTCTCAAGTGGCAGGATTTATTTTTTCTTTTTTTTTTTTTTTTTTTTTTTTTCATTTTTCTGAAGCTGGAAACAGGGAGAGACAGTCAGACAGACTCCCGCATGCGCCCGACCGGGATCCACCTGGCACGCCCACCAGGGGCGGTGCTCTGCCCCCCAGGGGACGATGCTCTGCCCATCCTGGGCGTCGCCATATTGCGACCAGAGCCACTCTAGCGCCTGAGGCAGAGGCCACAGAGCCATGCCCAGCGCCCAGGCCATCTTTGCTCCAATGGAGCCTTGGCTGCGGGAGGGGAAGAGAGAGACAGAGAGGAAGGAGAGGGGGAGGGGTGGAGAAGCAGATGGGCGTTTCTCCTGTGTGTCCTGGTCGGGAATCGAACCCGGGTCCTCCGCACGCTAGGCCGACGCTCTACCGCTGAGCCAACCAGCCAGGGCTATTTTTTCTTTTTTTTATTTATTTTTTTGTGGCAGAGACAGAGAGAGTCAGAGAGAGGGACAGATAGGGACATTCAGGAAGGGAGAGAGATAAAAAACATCAATTCTTTGTTGCGGCTCCTTAGGTGTTCATTGATTGTTTTCTCATATGTGCCTTGACTGGGGGGCTACAGCAGACCAAGTAGCCCCTTGCTCAAGCCAGCGACTTTGGGTTCAAGCTGGTGAGCCTTGCTCAAACCAGATGAGTCCACGCTCAATCTGGCGACCTCGGGGTCTTGAAGCTGGGTCCTCCACATCCCCAGTCTGATGCTCTGTCCATTGTGCTACTGCCTGGTCAGGCAGGATTTTTTCTTTTCTTTTCTTTTTCTTTCTTTTTTTTTTTGTATTTTTCTGAAGTTGGAAACAGGGAGGCAGTCAGACAGACTCCCGCATGCGCCCGACCGGGATCCACCCAGCATGCCCACCAAGGGGCGATGCTCTGCCCCTCTGGGGCATCGCTCTGTTGCAACCAGAGCCATTCTAGCACCTGAGGCAGAGGCCATAGAGCCATCCTCAGTGCCCGGACCAACTTTGCTCCAATGGAGCCTTGGCTGTGGGAGGGGAAGAAAGAGACAGAGGAAGGAAAGGGGGAGGGGTGGAGAAGCAGATGGGCACTTCTCCTGTGTGCCCTGGCCGGGAATCAAACCCAGGACTCCTGCACGCCAGGCCAACGCTCTACCACTGAGCCAACCAGCCAGGGCCAGATTTTTTCTTTCTTTCTTTTTTCGGATTTTTTCTTTTTTAATGGCTAAATAATATTCCTCTCTTTGTGTATGTGTGTATGCAATCTTTATATATTCATCTGTCCATGGATCCTTAGGTTGTTTCTCTAGATATATCTCCAGAAATGGATCATATGGTAGTTCTATTTTTAATTTTCTGAGGAATTTCCATACTATTTTCCGTAGTGGCTCTACCAATTTACTCATTCCCACCAACAGTACAAGGCATCCCTTTTTCTCCCTATCTTTGCCAACTCTTATCTCATCTTTATTTTTATTTTTTTGTATTTTTCCGAAGTGGGGGGGGGCAGACAGATAGACTCCTGCATGCCCCTGACTGAGATCCACCAAGCATGTCCACCAGGTGGGCATTCTAATGCCTGAGATGGAGTCCATGGAGCCATCCTCAGCACCCAGGCCAACTTTGCTCCAATGGAGCCTTGGCTGTGGGAGGAGAAGAGAGAGACAGAGAGAAAGGAGAGAGGGAGAGGTGGATAAGCAGATTGTCGCTTCTCCTGTGTGCCCTGGCCCGGAATCGAACCTGGGACTTCCGCACGCTGAGCCGATGCTCTCTTATCTTTTTGTTAATAGCCATCCTAACAGATGTGAGGTGATATCTCATTGTGGTTTTGATTTGCCCTTCCCTGATGATCAGTGATGTTGACCATCTTCTCATGTACCTGTTGACTATGTGTATCTCTCCTTTGGAAAAATATCTATTCATGTCCTTTACCCATTTTTAAATTGGATTATTTTTTTTTGTTTTGTTTTGTTTTGCTATTGAGTTATATGACTTCCTTATACATTTTGCATATTAACCCCTTACCACATCTATGGTTTGCAGATACTTTTTCCCATTCCCATAGGTTCTATTTTTAATTTTTGAGGAAATTTTTCTCCCATAAGTTAGTTGCCTTTTCATTTTGTCTATTGTTTCTTTTGCTGTGCAGAAGCTCTTTATTTCAATGTAGTCCCACCTGTTTATTTTTTGCTTTTGTACCATGTGCTTTTGGTGTGATACCCCAAAATATCATTGCCAAGACCAAGGTCAAGGAGCTTGTCCCTTCTGTTTTCTTCCAGGAGTTTTATGGTCTCAGGCCATACATTTAAGTCTGTAAGGCATTTTGAGCTAATTTTTGTGAGTGGTAGAAGGTAAGGGTTCAATTTCATTTTTTTGCACGTGAATATCCAGTTTTCCCAACCAAATTTATTGAAGACAATTTTTTCCCCATTGAGTATCCTTGGCTCCTTTGTTAAATATGGGTTGACCAAATATGCATAGGTTTATTTCTGGGCTCTAGATTCTGTTGCATTGGTCTGTGTCTCTTTATAACAGTACCACATACCACATATATTTTAATTACTATAGCTTTGTAATTCAATTTGAAATATTTTTTTTTTTTAAGAGAGGCAGGAAGAGCTTGACCTCTGATGGTGCAGTGGGTAAAGCATTGACCTGGAACACTGAGGTTGCTGGTTTGAAACCCCAGGCTTACCTGGTCAAGGCACATATGCGAGTTGACGCTTCCTGCTCCTCCCCCCACCCTTTCTTTCTCTCTCTCTCTGCTATCTAAAAAGAATAAATAGCCTGACCAGTGGTGGCGCAGTGGATAAAGCATCAACCTGGAATGCTGAGGTTGCCAGTTCAAAACCCTGCACTTGCCTGGTCAAGGTACATATGGGAGTTGATGCTTCCTGCTCCTCCTCCTTTCTCTCTTTCTCACTCTCTCTCTTCTCTCTAAGATGAATAAATAAAATTTAAATAAATAAATTAATTAAAAGAATAAATAAAATCTAAAAAAAAAAAAAGAAGAGAGGTAGGAACAGAGAGACTAAGAGACAGGAACATTGAGCTGTTCCTGTATGCCCTGACCTGGGATCAAACCAGTACTCCAAGAGAGCACTCTAATCAACTAAAAACTGAGCTATCTGGCCAGAGGTTAATTTTTTATTCATTGATTTTTATAGAGACAGAGAGAAGAAGGGAGAGAGAGGGGAGGGGAAGGGAAGCATTCATTTGCTGTTCCACTCAGTCATGCATTCTTTGGTTGCTTCCCATGTGTGCCATGACAGGGGATCAAACCTGCAACCTTGTCATTTCAGAATGATGCTCTAAACAACTGAGCTAACTGGCCAGGGTGAAATATTCTTGAATATGTTTATAAGCTCTATTGTTTTTCTGTTTTCTCATTTAATAATTTCTACTTTTATTTTTTTTAGGAAGTCTTAGTTTTTCTGTGGCTCTATAACTTCTTGAGTACTGAATTCATTTATTTTATTTTCATATTTATGTGTAATTATTTAAAGCTATAAAATGTGGCTTAGTTTAGATCAAGACTTCCCTTATTCCTTCCCATCTCACTTCTTTCTCTCTCTCTCTCTCTCTCTCTCTCTCATTTACTTGGCATATTTTGTTTTTCTTCAGAGATAGAGAGTCAGAGAGAGGGATAGACAGGGACAGACAGACAGGAACGAAGAGAAATGAGAAGCATCAATCATTAGTTTTTCGTTGAGCATTGTGACACCTTAGTTGTTCATTGATTGCTTTCTCATATGTGCCTTGACCGTGGGCCTTCAGCAGACTGAGTAACCCCTTGCTAGAGCCAGCGACCTTGGGTCCAAGCTGGTGAGCTTTTGCTCAAACCAGATGAGCCCATGCTTAAGCTGGCGACCTCGGGGTCTCGAACCTGGGTCCTTGGCATCCCAGTCCGATGCTCTATCCACTGCGCCACCGACTCGTCAGGCTTGGCATATTTCTGCCCATTCTTTATCTTTCAGACTCTCTGAATAATCTTGCTTTAGGCATGACTTCTTGTAGTTTGGGGACAATCTGTACTTTTGGCATTTGGCCAGCTTGGGGCAGGAGATGTTCTGAAGTAGTGCCCACTGGCCTGAGAATTTGTCTGTTTGATGGAGGTATTCTTTGTTTGATTTGTGTTTTTGAAAATGTCTTTATTTCACTTTAATACCCCCATCTCTATTTCCAAACTCTTAATTATGAAAAATTTCAAACATAGAAGATGTAAAATAAAGACAACAAACATCTGTAAAGCCTCCACTAGATTCCACAAATGTTAATATCTTTCATATTTTCTTTTGTTTTTTCTCTCTTTCTATCTCTATTTAGGTATATTATCTATTTCTATATCTATATCACCATATCATTTGAAAATAAGTTGTAGACATCATGATACTCTATTCCTAAATACTGCAGCAAGTATCTCCTAAGACTAAGAGTCATTTCCTACATAACCACAAACCATTATCACATACAAAAATTAACCATGGCCCTGGCTGGTTGGCTCAGTGGTAGAGCGTCGGCCTGGCGTGTGGAAGTCCCGGGTTCGATTCCTGGCCAGGGCACACAGGAGAAGCGCCCATCTGCTTCTCCACCCCTCCCCCTCTCCTTCCTCTCTGTCTCTCTCTTCCCCTCCCACAGCCAAGGCTCCATTGGAGCAAAGTTGGCCTGGGCGCTGAGGATGGCTCCATGGCCTCTGCCTCAGGTGCTAGACTGGTTCTGGTCACAACAGAGTGATGCCCCAGATGGGCAGAGCATTGCCCCCTGTTGGGCGTGCTGGGTGGATCCTGGTTGGGCACATGTGGGAGTCTGTCTGACTGCTTCCCCATTTCCAGCTTCAGAAAAAAATACAAAAAAAAAAAAAAATTAACCATGGTGGAATCTTTTTTCTTGTTTTTTTTTTTGTATTTTTCCAACTTGAGAAGCAGGGGGTTGGGGGGAGGCAGATAGACAGACTCCCGCATGCGCCGGACCGGATTCACCCGGCATGCCCACCAGCGGGCAATGCTTGGCCCCTTTGGGGTGTAGCTCTGCTCCAATCGGAACCATTCTAGTGCCTGAGGCGGAGGCCATGGAGCCATTCTCAGTGCCTGGGCCAACTTTGCTCCAGTGGAGCCTTGACTGCGGGAGGAGAAGAGAGAGATAGAGAGAGGAGAGGGGGGAAGGGTAGAGAAGCAGATGGGCGCTTCTCCTGTGTGCCCTGGCCGGGAATCAAACCCGGGACTTCCACACGCCAGGCCGATGGTCTACTCCTGAGCCAACCAGCCAGGGCCCATGGTGGAATCTTTTTAAATTCTATATTTCATTGCAGGGCGTTCTAGTGGTCTAGAATCATAGGGATGCGGGGGGCTTGCTGGAGACAGTACTGCCATCCTGATCATGCCATCTCAGGAAGACAAGAACGGGGCAAGGGGGTATCATAACTGGCTATAGTATTTGAAGGGCTGTCATGTAGAAGAGTGAGCAGATTTTCTTTTTGGAGCATTTGTTATATAAAGAGTGGAAGTTTCAAGGAGGCAAATTGAACCAGGAATAGGGCTACTGGCCTACATTCATCAGTGAGTTCCTGGTTACTGGAAATATCCAGGGAAAACTGAATGACCCCTTCTTGGGAATGCTATGGAGGGAAATTGTGTTGAATAGAAAACTGGTTTATATAACTTTTAAGTCTTTTCTAAAAACTTTTAGGGGATAGAGACAAGAATTTCTAGAGAGACCCAAACTGATCTATAGATTACAATCAAATTGTAATGGCTCTTGTTCATTTTGTTTATCCCGACATAGGTGATTGTGTCTATTTCTATATTAAGGATGGATATATTTTTTTTTTACAATTTTATTTATTGATTTAGAGAGAGGAGGGGGAGAGAGAAGGAGGTGGAGGAAGAGCAGGAAGCATCAACTCATAGCAGTTGCTTCTCATATGTGCCTTGACTGGGCAAGCCTGGGGCTTTGAACTGGTGACCCCAGTGCTCCAAGTTGACTCTCCATCCACTGTGCTACCACAGGTCAGACAAGGCTGGATATTTTTCCTCTGATATTCACCGGTCATCTCATAGCCCTGGTTTTTCTTTCTTTTTTTTTTTTTTCTGAAGCTGGGAACGGGGAGAGACAGTCAGACAGACTCCCGCATGCGCCCGACCAGGATCCACCCGGCACGCCCACCAGGGGCTACGCTCTGCCCACCAGGGGGCAATGCTCTGCCCCTCCGGGGCTTCGCTCTGCCGTGACCAGAGCCACTCCAGTGCCTGGGGCAGAGGCCAAGGAGCCATCCCCAGTGCCCGGGCCATCCCCGCTCCAATGGAGCCCTGGCTGCGGGAGGGGAAGAGAGAGACAGAGAGGAAGGGGGGGGGGTGGAGAAGCAAATGGGCGCTTCTCCTATGTGCCCCGGCCAGGAATCGAACCCGGGTCCCCTGCACGCCAGGCCGACGCTCTACCGCTGAGCCAACCGGCCAGGGCCTGGTTTTTCTCATTAAACCTAGCAAATACTCTTTCATTTATAAGAAAGGACCATAGAAATTCTGCCTTCATTAAAGAAGAGGCTGGGTTTTTTTCATTTTGACTGTAGAGGTTAAAAAAAAATAATAAATTGATGAAATACTTTCAAATTCTATGTCTATTCTTTTTTGCCCCAACTCAAATGTCTGAGTCTCTTCCTTTTTATTAACTGAAAAATAAAAGGCCTCGAGGGGTGTTTCATGGGGAACAAGAGTAGCTTGGATTGCATCTATGTCTATGTCAGATAATGTGTCTCCACAGATAAAAAGCAGTAATAGTTATTCTCAGAACTTCATGAGAGTTTGCTAAGTAAACTTGTGACTAGGTATCTCTGGCAAGCTTTCCAAAGTGGAAATGATATGAAACTATCATCTAATAAGGAAAGGTAACAGAAGGAAACCCTAGGTTTCGCTATGGGGAATTCATGTCAATTCTAAAAGAAATTCATTTTCACTGTTCCATTGAAGCCAACTCAATTTTATACAGGAAGTGGCTGAATGGAACTATATTTCTAGGAAGCTACTCAATGAAGTGGAAAGTATCAGTAGTTCTTGACCCAGCCCTGCTATTAACTGGCCTGGCCAAGTCCCTATTCTAGCCACATTTCAGCTTCCTACTCCATGAAATATTCTGTGTACATTTAGAAAGCCATTGAAGGGAAATGAGATAAGGTGGTAAAGAAGTTAAGGGTATACAAAATTATACAAATGTGAGGTATTGACTTTGCTGCCACCTTAAGGATATCTCAGGTCTATTGGCTAAAATGAAGAACTTCCCTATTTAGTATAACAAACTCAAGAGGTCTTATCCCCAAGTAGTGTTGGAAACCTATGTTCACAGATCTGATTTCTAAGCAGGCCTAGGTTTGGTTAGAAACAGATAAGATAAATGTATTTAATTAATACAAATGTGTTCAGATCTGACATCAAGGACTTGGCAAGTGGTCCTTGGTTACCACCTCTTTCTCTCAAATATTGGAACTACTTCTCATCTAGATCTGGAGGTTCCATGGCATCTTACAACCAAGGCCTGCTTTTCTATTTTGTTCTGCTCCTGCTATGGGTCCTTCCTGCCCCTCTGCTTCTGTCTGAGAATCTTTTTAATTATTTTTATTTTATTTTATTTTTATTTTTCTGAAGTGAGAAGCCGGGAGGCAGAAAGACAGACTCCTGCAGGCGTCTGACCAGGATCCATCCAGCATGCCCACCAGGGGGCGATGTTCTGCCCATCTGGGGCGTGGCTCTGTTGTGAGCAGAGCCATTCTAGTGCCTGAGGCAGAGGCCATGGAGCCATCCTCAGTGCCTGGGGCCAACTTTGCTCCAATGGAGCCTTGGCTGTGGGAGAGGAAGAAAGAGAGAGAGAGAAAGAAAGGAGAGGGGGAAGGGTGGAGAAGCAGATGGGCACTTCTCCTGTGTGCCTTGGCTGGGAATCGAACCAGGGACTTCCACACGCCAGGCTGAGGCTCTACCGCTGAGCCAGCCAGCCAGGGCCTGTCTGAGAATCTTAATCGTGATTCCAGAGAAGAAAGAAAGTAGATTTTGTTATTTTGTGTTAAGTCTCTCCGAGCCTCCCTTACAGTGGAGCGAGATATAAATGAGTCAAGTATAAGGCAGGGGTCCCCAAACTACGGCCCGCGGGCCGCATGCGGCCCCCTGAGGCCATTTATCCGGCCCCCGCCGCACTTCCAGAAGAGGCACCTCTTTCATTGGTGGTCAGTGAGAGGAGCATAGTTCCCGTTGAAATACTGGCCAGATTGTTGATTTAAATTTATTTATTCTTTATTTTCAATATTGTATTTGTTCCCATTTTGTTTTTTAACTTTAAAATAAGATATGTGCAGTGTGCATAGGGATTTGTTCATAGTTTTTTTTATAGTCCGGCCCTCCAACGGTCTGAGGGACAGTAAACTGTCCCCCTGTGTAAAAAGTTTGGGGACCCCTGATATAAGGAATGGATAGTGTTGGTGGTGACAAATGAAGGGGGACTGATTTTCCCAGTTGAGAGTCAGTTTTTGTGGTGCTTCATTGTTCTTCCCTGTGATGTGCAGTGTTCTGGGCTGGCAACATGCTATGAACAAAGAAAAGTGTATTCTGTAGTGTCTTTAGATATGCTGTGACTTGGCAAAGGCTGAAGGCAAACCTGTGTAAATTTTTAGGTTCACAAAGAGTGGTGTCTCTCTCCTACTTTCCCTTCCTTCACAGGAAATGCTCCCAGACAACAGCAAAAACAAGCCCTAATTAAGTCTTTCCTCGGATCATGACATCTTTTCCCACCAACTTTTTCTTGGGTTTCAGATGTGTAATTAAGAGGAAGTGGGAGAAACTAAATCAGGTATGAGACACAGCTGGGAATTGGGAGTACCTACTGGCAAGTAAAGACTGGAACCTCTGTCTTGGTGGCTCTATGGATAGTTTAAACAGGGCAAGAGACAGGGTGAGTTGACAGAGGAATTAAGATGCTTTTGATGGAAAAGTTGGTTGCAATTATACGAGAACACCTTCTCAGATCTTTTGAGTTTCTTGTGTTTTTGCTTTTTTGTCTCTGAATAAGATAATTTCAATGTTTCTCAGCCAATATTTAAAGATAATACATGTTAGGTGCCTACTGCTTTCCTGGGAAGGCTGTGAACACATCTTTATAATAATATGCAAAATTTGAGGCTTTATGGCCCTGGCTGGTTAGCTCAGTCAGTTAAGAAATCATCCTGAAACGACAAGGTTGCGGGTTCAATATCTGGTCCGGGCACACTTGAGAAGCAATCAAAGAATGCACAACTGAGTGGAAAAATAAACGAATGCTTCCCTTTCCCCTTCCTCTCTCTGTCTCTATAAAAATCAATAAAAATTAAGCCCTGGCAGGATAGTTTTTTTTTTTTTTTTTTTCCCTGAAGCTGGAAACGGGGAGAGACAGTCAGACTCCCGCATGCGCCCGACCGGGATCCACCCGGCACGCCCACCAGGGGGCGACGCTCTACCCACCAGGGGGCGATGCTCTGCCCCTCTTGGGCATCACTCTGTTGCAACCAGAGCCACTCTAGCGCCTGGGGCAGAGGCCAAGGAGCCATCCCCAGCGCCTGGGCCATCTTTGCTCCAATGGATCCTCACTGCGGGAGGGGAAGAGAGAGACAGAGAGGAGGGAGAGGGGGAGGGGTGGAGAAGCAGATGGGCGCTTCTCCTGTGTGCCCCGGCCGGGAATTGAACCCAGGACTTCTGCACGCCAGGCTGATGCTCTACCACTGAACCAACCGGCCAGGGCTCTTCCTGCCTCTCTTTTAAAAAATGGGGTGCATGTACCTATCTGAAAGGAGAGTCCCATATATTTTGTCATGTCCCCAGGGGGGTTCAAGACCTCCTCCACCATGGGTATTAATGCAGAGAAGGATCTAGAGACAAAATCTTGAAGGACAGCCACATTTGGAAGCCAGAAAGAGAGGATGGAGACTCTAAAACAGGGGTTGGGAAACTTTTTGGCAGAGAGAGCCATGAACACCACATATTTTAAAATGTAATTACATGAGAGCCATACAATGACCCGTGTACGTTATGCATTAGCCAATAAAAATTTGGTGTTGTCCCAGAGGACAGCTGTGATTGGCTCCAGCCACCCACAACCATGAACATGAGCAGTAGGAAATGAATGGATTGTAATACATGAGAATGTTTTATATTTTTAACGTTATTATAAGGTCTACTGGAAAGTTCTGTTTGTTTTTGGAATAAAACAAAATACAAATTTTTCTTACCATCAATAAACTTTATTAAATAATATAATTGCTATTATTATTAATGATTTCTTGCCAGCGTGAGGGCAATTTGTATATCCCATTTTTGAAAAATGTTTTATCTTTTGATGCGAAAAATTAAACCAGTGCTTGTTTGATATCTTCTTCATTTTTGAATTTTTTACCCTTCAAAAAATTTTGTGAGGACAAAAACAAGTGATAGGCCCTGGCCGGTTGGCTCAGTGGTAGAGCGTCGGCCTGGCGTGCAGAAGTCCTGGGTTCGATTCCCAGCCAGGGCACGCAGGAGAAGTGCCCATCTGCTTCTCCACCCCTCCCCCTCTCCTTCCTCTCTATCTCTCTCTTCACCTCCCGCAGCCGAGGCTCCATTGGAGCAAAGATGGCCTGGGCCCTGGGGATGGCTCCTTGGCCTCTGCCCCAGGCGCTAGAGTGGCTCTGGTTGCAACAGAGCGATGCCCCGGAGGGGCAGAGCATCGCCCCCTGGTGGGCAGAGCATCGCCCCCTGGTGGGCGTGCCGGGTGGATCCCGGTCGGGCGCATGCAGGAGTCTGTCTGACTGTCTTTCCTCGTTTCCAGCTTCAGAAAAATACAAAAAAAAACCCACAAAAAAACCCAAAAACAAAAAACAAAACAAAAAACAAGTGATAATCGGAGGGTGCTAAGTCCGGGGAATATGGTGGATGCGACAGACATGCTTCTGTAGCATTTCTTCCTTGTTGAAATTCATAAAAATTACAGTGGCGTAAATGAACTTTATCAGTAGCCATGGGTACACTATCGCTTCACACATAAGACTAATGTGAATAAACTTTGTTTTACTTAATTTGCTACGTCAGTATGTATACATTAAGTGATAAAAATAGAGGGGCACACATGTGCCAAATAAACATGTGCTTATGTGTCAAAACTTGTGTTAGAAACAGACAGAACTTTCTGGTAGGCCTTATATTTTTTAATTAAAGATTTGTCTGTGGCCCTGGCCGGTTGGCTCAGTGGTAGAGCGTCGGCCTGGTGTGCAGGAGTCCCGGGTTCGATTCCTGGCCAGGGTACACAGGAGAAGCACCCATCTGCTTCTCCACCCCCCCCCCTTCCTCTCTGTCTCTCTTTTCCCCTCCCGCAGCCGAGGCTCCATTGGAGCAAAGATGGCCCAGGAGCTGGGGATGGCTCTGTGGCCTCTGCCTCAGGTGCTAGAATGGCTCTGGATGCAACAGAGCGACGCCCCAGAGGGGCAGAACATCGCCCCCTGGTGGGCATGCCAGGTGGATCCTGGTCGGGCAATCGGTCTGACTGCCTCCCCGTTTCCAGCTTTGGAAAAATGAAAAAAAAAAAAAAAAAAGATTTGTCTGCGAGCCAGATGCAGCCATCAAAAGAGCCGCATCTGGCTCGCGAGCCATAGGCTCCTGACCCCTGCTCTAAAAGTTAGAGAAGGGTAGAGCCCCATACAACCCCAGGAAGGCAGTAGGTACACTCTGAAATCAAGTGCGTCTGATCTCAGAGTCCAGTGTCTTCATTTATTAACCATTCTGGCTGTGTGATATGGGCAATTTACATCTCTAAGCCTCAGATGTCAGTTTTCTCATCTATAACATACCTCATAGAATTGTTGCAAGGATTACTTAAAGTTATCCATGTAATATATGCCTCCTTGCCTCCCTGTTGATGTGTGTGTACTCTTTGTCTCTATGGGTATTTTGCATTTTCCTGTCCATTTTACACCTTGTTCTAGGCCAAGTATCCTGTATAGGCCTCAGAAGGCTCTGAGTTCTTTTTTTTAAAATTTATTTTACAGAGGAGAGAGAGACAGAGAGAGAAAGAGAGAAGAAAGAGAGAGAAGGCAGGGAGGAGCAGGAAGCATCAACTCCCATATATGCCTTGATCGAGTAAGCCCAAGGTTTCAAACCAGTGACCTCAGCGTTCCAAGAAGGCTCTGAGTTCTGTTCCATTTTTTGTTTTCTGTTTTATATAGAAAAATAATGTGAAGTGGTGCCCTTGACTGATCAGTCCTGGGAAGGGAAACCTATATTCTGCTGCACCCCAGATGACAGCTGCCCTGGGCAGCCTCAGAGCTATCTCTGTGGCCTGGTTTCTTTTGTAGTTTGCACAACAGACCAGAAGATGGGGCTCTTGATCCTGGAGTCAAAGGCGAGAGGCTCTGATTTGTTCCATATTTGAATGGGAGGGAAATCAAACGCATCAGAGCTTCCAGGAATCCTTTACCTCCTCAGTTCTCTCCCTACTCTGCCCACTCAAGCCTACTCTCATGTCTGGAAGCTGTCTTTCTAAGGAGAAGGGAATGTGGGCATATCTTTCCTTTGTTTGCCATCCTTAGCACCTCCTGAATCACCATGTTGCCAAAGCTAGTCTGATGCCCTGTCACAGGTTTTCCCCTCTAACTGGCTTGCCCGTAATAGCAGACTTTGGCAATGGTACCATTTATATAAGGGACATATTACATAGTGGCCGAGAACTTTAGAATCAGACAGACTTGTCCTTGACTAAGCTCATCACGTGAAGCTCTTCTCACCTCCTCAGAGAAACCCTCCCGTTTAAAGTCGCTCTCCTCAATCCCCATGTTAGTTACTCGCTTTCATATGTTATTTACTTTATATAAGTGATCATAACCTGTAATTATATGGTTTGTTTACTTGTTTACTGCCTCCTCAATAGATTGTAAGGCTCAAGAGGGCAAGACCCTGCTTGTCTTATTGCTGCCCCAACACCCAACACAGGGCTGAGTACGGAGATTTTTAGTAAATGTATTGTGAATTAATAAATGACTGAATCCCACTTAATGACTGCTTAACCTTGAGAAAGCTGCTAACCTCCTTCAAGTTGCAGTTTTCTTACCAGTGAAATGGAGAAATAATGATGTTATGAATATTAAATGACACAATGTATTTGCACTGTTAAGTCCAGACCCTGGTGCATGGAAGTGTTCTCTAAAACCTTCAGTAGTTTTGGCCTTGGCCGGTTGGCTCAGCGGTAGAGCATCGGCCTGGTGTGCAGGAGTCCTGGGTTCGATTCCCGGCCAGGGCACATAGGAGAAGCACCCATCTGCTTCTCCACCCCTCCCCCTCTCCTTCCTCTCTGTCTCTCTCTTCCCCTCCCGCAGCCGAGGCTCCATTGGAGCAAAGATGATCCGGGCGCTGGGGATGGCTCCTTGGCCTCTGCCCCAGGTGCTAGAGTGGCTCTGGTCGCGGCAGAGCGACGCCCTGGAGGGGCAGAGCATCGCCCCCTGGTGGGCAGAGCATCGCCCCTGGTGGGTTTGCCAGGTGGATCCCGGTAGGGAGCATGCAGGAGTCTGTCTGACTGTCTCTCCCCGTTTCTAGCTTCAGAAAAATACAAAAAAAAACCCCAAAACAAACAAACAGTAAAAACCTTCAGTAGTTTATTACTTTCTATCATGTGAGAAAAACAAAGTTTGAACTACTTAGCCAGCTCTCCATAATTTGGTCATGGTTTTTCTTTACCACAATTTTTACTTGTTACTGCTCTTTTCTATAACTATCCACTTTGGTCCAAATCCTTGTTACCCTGAATAGGCCATGTGCATTCCTATTCTGAAGTCTTTGCCCAGGAGTTAGTATGCTTGCTTTCCTTAACCTTGGCTCAATTGTTTTCAGATTTAACTCAAATGCACATCCTCTGTGTCATGTTCCTTAAGTGCCCCAAGTCATAAAGATAATTTTCTCTTTTGAATTTTTACACTCTTTGTTGTTTTTATTACTCATGTTTTTTTTTCTCATTTTCCAAGTGAGAGGAGGGAGATAGAGAGATAAGACTCCCACATGCACCTCGACTGGGATCCACCTAGTGACCCCTGTCTGGGGCCAATGCTCTGCCTATCTGGGGCCAGGCCTTCAGCTGAACTATTTTTAGCACCTGAGGTGGAGGCTCCACAAGCCATCCTCTGTGTCCAGGGCTGATGTGCTTGAACCAAATGAGCTATGGCTATGGGAGGAGAAGAGAAGAGGGGGAAGGGTAAAAGGTGGAGAAGCAGATGGTTGCTTCTCCTGTGTGCCCTGACCAGGAATCGAACCCAGGACACCCACATGCTGGGCCGATACTCTACCACTGAGCCAACCAACCAGGGCACTCATGTGTTTCTAATTCTATATCCTATTACCTTGTCATTGTATTAACATATAGTATATTCTGTTTCCCTGATTAATTGTAAGTCCCTTGGAGATATGTATTATATTTTAGATTTCTCTGCATCTTCAGTGCCATTTGGGTCTGTATATAGCAAGTATTCAAACATATATTTTCTAACTACTTTCCTATAAAAAAAATTGTTGATAAGTACTTTCTGTGTGCCCAGCATTCTTTGAAGTTCTGTGGAGTATATAGAAAGGCATAAAAAAAATCGCCATTGCCTAACACTAACAATATTAGAGTAAGTTAAAGTCAACATTTAATCAAAGATCTTAAATAACCATAGCATGCTAAGTGCTAAAAGAAAGGCTTCTTGGAACGGTGGCCTTTGAGATTGACTTTGAAACAAATAGATCAGATTAGGGAGCCCAGAAATAAACCCATGCCTTTATTTGAAAAATAATATTTGACAAAGGAGGAAAAAATACAATGGGGTAAAGCTAGTTTATTTCCTGAATGGTCTTGGGAAAATAAGACAGATACATGTGAAAAAAGAAAAAAAGAAAGAAAGAAAGAAAGAAATTAGACCACCTTCTTACACCAAACACAATAATAAACTCAAAATGCATTAAAGACTTAATGTTAGACTCAAAACTATAAAAATCTTGGAAGAAAAAATATGGAGTAAAGTCTCAGACATTTCTCATAGCAATATTTTTTCTGATATATCACCTCGAGAAAGGGAAACAAAAGAAAAAATAAACAGATGGGACTATAGAAAACTAAAAAGTTTTGCACAGCAAAGGAAACCATCAACAAAATGAAGGACAATCCACTGAATGGAAAAACATATTCACTAGTGCTACATCTGATAAGGGATTAATATGCAAAATTTATGAAGAACTCCCACAACTCAACACCAAAAATCAATCAATCAATTAAGAAATGGGCAAATAACCTGAACAGGCACTTCTCCAAAAAGAATATATGAAATGATGCTCAATGTAACTTACCATCAGAAAAATACTGATTAAAACTACAAGCTTTCGATTCCCGGCCAGGGCACACAGGAGAAGCGCCCATTTGCTTCTCCACCCCTCCGCCGCGCTGTCCTCTCTGTCTCTCTCTTCCCCTCCCGCAGCCAAGGCTCCATTGGAGCAAAGATGGCCCGGGCGCTGGGGATGGCTCTGTGGCCTCTGCCCCAGGCGCTAGAGTGGCTCTGGTCACAACATGGCGACCCCCAGGATGGGCAGAGCATCGCCCCATGGTGGGCGTGCCGGGTGGATCCTGGTCGGGCGCATGCGGGAGTCTGTCTGACTGTCTCTCCCTGTTTCCAGCTTCAGAAAAATGCAAAAACAAACAAACAAACAAAAAAACAAACAAAAAACAAAACTACAAGCTTTCACCTCTCACCTGCCAGAATGACTATCATTAAAAAATTTACAAACAAGTGTTGTTGAGGATGTGGAGAAAAGGGAACCCTCGTGCACTATTGGTGGGAACGTAGATTGGTGCAACCACTGTATACAGCAGTATGCCGTTACCTCAAAAAATTAAAAACAAACTGCCTTTTGACCAAGCAATTCCACTTCTGGAAATATATCTAAAGAAACCTGAGACAGTAATTTGAAAGAACATATGCAGCACTATGTTCACTGCAGCCTTATTTACAATAGCCAAGCTTTGGAAACAACCCAAGTGTCCATTAGTAGATGAATATATAGGGGCCCTGGCCGGTTGGCTCGGTGGTAGAGTGTCGGCCTGGCGTGCGGAAGTCCTGGGTTTGATTCCCAGCCAGGGCACACAGGAGAGGCGCCCATCTGCTTCTCCACCCTTCCCCCTCTCCCTCCTCTCTGTCTCTCTCTTCCCTTCCCGCAGCCGAGGCTCCATTGGAGCAAAGATGGGATGGCTCTGTGGCCTCTGCCTCAGGCACTAGAGTGGCTCTGGATGCAACAGAGCGACGCCCCAGAGGGGCAGAGCATCGCCCCCTGGTGGGCATGCTGGGTGGATCCCGGTCGGGCACATGCGGGAGTCTGTCTGACTGCCTCCCCGTTTCCAGCTTCAGAAAAAAAAAAAAAAAAAAAAAAAAAAAAAAAAAAAAAGTAGATGAATATATAAAAAAGCTGTGGTACCTTTACACAATGGAACACCACTCAGCCTCAGAAAAGAAGAAAATCTGTTTTTTGGGGTTTTTTTTTTGTATTTTTCTGAAGTTGGAAACGGGAGGCAGTCAGACAGACTCCTGCATGCGCCCAACCGGGATCCACCTGGCATGCCCACCAGGGGGTGATGTTCCGCCCATCTGGGGTGTCGCTCTGCTGAGACCAGAACCATTCTAGCGCCTGAGGCAGAGGCCACAGAGCCATCTTCAGCGCCCGGGCCATCTTTGCTCCAATGGAGCCTTGGCTGCAGGAGGGGAAGAGAGAGACAGAGAGGAAGGAGAGGGGGAGGGGTGGAGAAGCAGATGGGTGCTTCTCCTGTGTGCCCTGGCCGGGAATCGAACCCCGGACTCCTGCACATCAGGCTGATGCTCTACCACTGAGCCAACCGGCCAGGGCCAAGAAGAAAATCTTACCTTTTGTGACAGCATGAATGGATCTAGAGAGCATTATGCTAAGTGAAATAAGCCATCAGAGAAAGATCAGTACCATGTGATTTTACTCATATGTGGAATCTAATGAACAAAATAAATTGACAAAATAGAAACAAAGTTATAGATGGAGAACAGATTGATAGCTGTAGAGGGGTGGGGAGTTGTGAGGGTGGATGAAAAAGAGTGAAGGCATTAAACAAAAAAATAAAATAAAACTTTCATAGACACAGACAACAGCATGGTGATTGCCAGAGGGAAGGGGGAAGGGAAGAAGTAAAAGAGGCTATAGGGGGATCAGTGGTGATGGAAGGAGACTTGAGGTGGTGAACACAAAATATAATATACTAATGATGTGTTATAGAATTGTACACCTGAAACCTATATAATGTTATAATTTTATTAACCAGTGTCACCACAAGAAATTCAATTTTATTTATTTATTTATGTTTAAGTGAGAGGAAGGGAGTTAGTGAGACAGACACCTGCATACACCCCAACTGGGATCCACCGATGCTCGAATCAACCAAGCTATCCTCAGTGCTGAGGGCCAACACTCGAACCACTCGAGCCACTGGCTGTGAGAGAGGAAGAGAGAGAGAGAAGGGAGAGAGGGAGGGGATGAGAGGCAGCTGGTTGTTTCTCATATGTGCCCTGACTGGGATCGAACCTGGGACATCCACACTCTGGGATGATGCTCTATCCACTGAGCAAACTGGCCAGGGCCACAATAAATATAATTTAAAAAAAGAGAGTGGCCTGACTGTGGTAGCACAGTGGATAGAGCAGGGGTCGGGAAACTTTTTGGCTGAGAGAGCCATGAACGCCACATATTTTAAAATGTAATTCCGTGAGAGCCATACAATGACCCGTGTATGTTACACATTATCCAATAAAAATTTGGTGTTGTCCTGGAGGACAGCTGTGATTGGCTCCAGCCACCCGCAACCATGAACATGAACAGTAGGAAATGAATGGATTGTAATACATGAGAATGTTTTATATTTTTAACGTTATTATTTTTATTAAAGATTTGTCTGCGAGCCAGATGCAGCCATCAAAAGAGCCACATCTGGCTCGCGAGCCATAGGTTCTTGACCCCTGGGATAGAGTGTCGACCTAGGACACTGAGGTCCCAGGTTTGAAACTCCAAGGTTATCAGCTTGAGCACAAGCTCGCCAGCTTGAGCATGTGGTCGCTGGCCTGAGCATGAGATCAGTGACATGATCCCAAAGTCGTTGGCTTGAGCCCCAAGGTTGCTAGCTGGCTTGAGCCCAAGGTCACTGGCTTGAGCAGGGGGTCACTGGCTCAGTTTGAACCCCTTGGTCAAAGCACATATGAGAAACAATCAACGAACAACTAAAGTGATGCAACTACGAATTGACTCTTCTCATCTTTCTCACTTCCTGTCTCTCTGGACAAAGAGAGAAAGAGAGAGAGAGAGAGAGAAAGAAAGAGATTGACTTTGAGAAAAGGTTAAGATTTTGATAGAAAAAAAGTTGGGTGAATGCCAGAGTTAAGGGACAGGTTTAATGAAGAGAGTGATAGAGACTGTGGCAATGAACTATAACTCAGAAATGGGACCAGGTGCTCATACAGAAGATTAGAAATATGGTTCTGCCTCAGTTACACTGAAACACAACCTTGTTTCACATTTCAGGGTCAATGCAAGGGGTGCTATGCAGGGGTTGAGACTTTAACATGTACCTCACTATGGTCATCAAGTGTAATTTCCCTGGAGATTTGAGAATGATTTGTAATAGATCTTTTGTCTCTAATGTGATTCACCTACAGTCTGATGTGATAGTACAAACAAAGGAAAAGGCTCCTTGCCTCCTTTTTGGGACAGAGAATTGATTGGCTTATGACCAGCTTCTCTTTTCTTTAAAACTCAAATCAAATTGAATATGTTACTCATGACTTTCTAATCTGACTTAGATAAGTAGTTCTTGTTATTAAATAATAATTTGTCTTCTCAGAAACGTTGGAAGTATTCTTGTGGAATTACTTCAACAATAATCCTTAGCTCAACTCTGCATTTTGCTGCCAACCTGAGACTCAAGGAGGAAACCTAAGTCATAGTGAATCTGTGTGTGTGGGGGGGGGGTTAGGATCACTGCCTGTCTGCTTATCTTTAATGCTCTTTAATCTGGCCACTACCTCAGAGATTAGCAAGTAATCTTAGAAGGGCTTTTCCCCTCATCCTCAATTACTTCCTTCTGCAATCCCCAAGGGACCTTTCCCCAGAATTTAAAAATCATTATCCGGCCCTGGCCGTTTGGCTCAGCGGTAGAGCGTCGGCCTGGCGTGCTGGGGACCCAGGTTCGATTCCCGGCCAGGGCACATAGGAGAAGCGCCCATTTGCTTCTCCACCCCCACCCCCCTCCTTCCTTTCTGTCTCTCTCTTCCCCTCCCGCAGCCAAGGCTCCATTGGAGCAAAGATGGCCCGCGCACTGGGGATGGCTCCTTGGCCTCTGCCCCAGGCGCTAGAGTGGCTCTGGTCGCGGCAGAGCGATGCCCCGGAGGGGCAGAGCATCGCCCCCTGGTGGGCAGAGCATCGCCCCTGGTGGGCGTGCCGAGTGGATCCCGGTCGGGCGCAAGCGGGAGTCTGTCTGACTGTCTCTCTCCCCATTTCCAGCTTCAGAAAAACAAACAAAAAAAATCATTATCCAAGAAATAAATCAGAAGAGACAAAACCAACACTTTCCCAGTTTTTAAGGTTATGGGACAGGTGCAGATATTAGAAGAAAGAGATCATCAGTTTCTAACAAGCAGTTGGAAGGACTTTCAAACCCAGGGGCCCCACGGAAAAGAGGCGGTTTCCACGGCAACCCGGGCTCCTCCCGCTGCCACCTCCTCCTCCTAGTAGCCCAGGGTACCGCCGGACAGCGTCCTCCCGTGCTCCGCGTCCTGATTGGCTGCACAGGCCGTGCGCTGATTGGCGACGGCGATGCCGCGGGGGGTGACTATGGGGGCAGCGGTGGTTGATGGTTGACTCTTACCTCCCGGGTAAGGGGTAGCGACTCCGGCGATCCGCTCAGACTCGACCGGAGTACGAGAGCGGCTGACGCTCAGTCTGGAGCCGCGGGCGACACCTCGCTCGGCTCCACCATGCCCGCCGGGAGCAATGAGCCGGACAGCGTCCTCAGCTACCGGGTAGGGCCCGCCTCCTGCCTCCCGCCCCTCCCGGGCTCAGCCTCCTCATCCTCGGTCCACCTGGTTGCCGCTGCCCACAGCTGGTCTCCGCAGCCGCTCCGGGAGGGTGAGGGATGCTGTCCCGGGACACCAGGGGGCGCTCCGGGAGGTTGGGGATCCCATAGGGGCTGCGGGAGCGTGACCTTGGGCCGAGCCCAGGAGCTGGCGGATTATTGCCGCATCCGTTGCGCGACTGGCGGTGACCTCTGTTCTCCTCGAATCCTCCTCGCTGGGAGAGAGGCTTGCTTCTGGGCCTCGCCTTGTCGTGCTAGAACATGGGAGAAAGGGTAGCCAGGGGCCATACTCTGGTGAAGCAGGTTTCCTCTTTGTGTTATTTCTGGGGATTTCTGGAAGAGCAGGAAAGACTGTAGGCTAGGACCGAACCCTGTTAGTTTGTCCAGCTTTAGGACTCCCTCCACCCATTGCACAGACATCTAACCAGTTCTGAGTAGGGAAGCAGAAACGGACTGGAGAAGTGTTGAAAAGCAGAAACAGTGTTTATTTAAGGGAATGAGAAAACCCAGTTTAAACTGATAACCCAACTATTGGGATGGCTAATGTAATGAAAAGCGTGGGACTAAGTGTCAGAGTATGTGGGCTCAATCTACAGCTGCCTCACACAGGCTTTGTGACCTTGAGTAAGTCACTCACCTCTTTTAACATCAGTTTCCCATCTACTAAAATGGGAAAGGTATCTGGTTCCCTTACCTTACAGGGTTGGTTTGAGGACAAAATGAGGTGCTGTTTGTGAAAGGGCTTTGTGCAATGTTTATTGTGTGATAACCAGTCAGTGAGTGGTACCTCACTGTATTCTCTACCACCCTTCCCTACTTCCTGTGCAGGCAGGTGGTACATAGTTACTGCTCTGGAAAGAGGGAGTGAAGAAGGATCACATCTGAAGTGGAGGGTTCTTGAAGAGAATAATGGACCTTCTCGGGAAGGACGATGGGTCTTAGAAACAAGTGTCACATTGATAGTACGGATTGTTTATGTAAGGAGGCAGGGAAAACACTGAGTCTCTAGCAAAATGGGTATCAGACACTGACTCTCTTCTTCCTGGCGGTTTGCTACTAGAAGATCTGTAATTCCTTCTTTGCTTACTCCATCAAAAAAGGAACCAAATCTAAGATTTTGGAAAATCCGTATCTAATCTTGTTAAGGCTTACTAAATGTATTCACTCTATATTTGGGATACAGTGGTAAGCAAAATTAGGCAATGTCCTTGTCCTCTTGAACTTCCCATCTAGTGTGTGTGTGTGTGTGTGTGTGTGTGTGTGTGTGTTGGGCAAGGGGGAAGTAACCACACAAGTAAACATATTATTATAAACTGTGATAAATGCTTTGAAAGAAAGATAGACAAGGGAGCTAAAAAGGGCCTTGGAGACAAAACGACTACATATGCAAAAGTCCTGTGGCAGAAAGTGGTGGTGTTTGGCTACAAGGCCTTAAAGAGGGCCAGTGTAGCTAAAGGCACAGAGAGTAAATGAGGGGAATGGTGTGAGACATACTCTGGTGTCATAATACAGGGCCATTGTAGCCCATGCTGAGGAAGTTGGTATTTCTCTGAGGAACAAGGGGAAGCCATTGAAGGGGTTTAAGCAAACAAAAGAGAAGTAGAGAGAGAGTTAAAGAGCCAAGGCGATCATGATCAGATTTTCCTGCTGAAAAGATTTCTCTGGCTGATGTGGGGAGAGCAGAGTGGAACGAATGTGAGGAGACAGTGTCCCAAATGTGCACAATGTGTACAGATTGTATTGTCAAGATCATAATAACCCTTAGGCTTCCATTAGTGTTCGGAGAAATTGATAATTCTTGTGCTTTGGGGATAGGATCGAAAATAATTACTTCCTTTGCAACTAGTTCATGAACATTTTCATGGGTGGTGGGATGAGGAAAAGAAAAGGAGTAGAGTGGAAACAGTAGGACCTTATGAAGGCAGAGTCAGATGGGAATGTGGATATAGGGAGGAAAAGAAATGAGGGTAGGAGAAAAAAAATGGGGCTGACTTATGGGAAACACAGTCAACCAACTGAAAATTACCAGTTAAGCCTCCTATGTGCCAAATAGGTTGTGTGGAAGGGAGATAGACCTTGCAAAATGAGGAGATTGTATAACACGGAAACAGAGAGGTTCCAGACATCACATTTAAATATCATTCACAAGTCTGTGTTGTTTTTTCTGGTTTGGATTACTGCACCAGCCTTCTAATGAGTCCCTCTGCCTTCTTTCTTTCTTTTCTACTTTAAGCATGGCAACCAGAAGGAGATTTTAAAAACTCAAATCAGATAATGTCATATCCTTTCTTGAAACCTTTTAGTGGCTTCCCAGTACATTTTAGAATAAAATCCAAACTCCTTATCATGGCCTACATGATATCTGTACACCTTATCATGGCTTTAACATGATCAAGGCCTGGTCACCCTCCTTGACCACCTTTCAACCACTCTCTCACCACGCACCCTACACTGGCTTTCAGTTTCTTCAATATGGCAAGCTCCTTCATGCTTCAGGACCTTTTAATTTTTTTTTTTTTTTTTTTGTATTTTTCTGAAGTTGGAAACGAGGAGGCAGTCAGACAGACTCCCGCATGCACCCGACCGGGATCCACCGGGCATGCCTACCAGGGCGCGATGCTTTGCCCATCTGGGGCGTTGCTCTATTGTGACCAGAGCTATTCTAGCACCTGAGGCAGAGGCCACAGAGCCATCCTCAGCGCTGGGCCATCTTTGCTCCAGTGGAGCCTTGGCTGCAGGAGGGGAATAGAGAGACAGAGAGGAAGGAGAGGGGAAGGAGTGGAGAAGCAGATGGGCGCTTCTCCTGTGTGCCCTGGCCGGGAATTGAACCCGGGACTCCTGCTTGCCAGGCCGACGCTCTACCACTGAGCCAACCGGCCAGGGCCAGGACGTTTTAATTTTTTTTGAGATTTTTATTTATTGATTTACAGAGGGGTGGAAGAAGGAACAAGAAGTATCAACTCATAGCTGCCTCACTTTAGCTGTTCATTGCTTGCTTTTTGTATGTGCCTTGACCATGCAAGCCCAGGGTTTCAAACCAGCAACCTCAGCATTCCAGGTCGTCGCTCTATCCCAGGGGTCTCAAACTCGCGGCCCGCTGAACAATTTTGTGCGGCCCGCAGACTAATCCACGAAGTTCAAAATATTTTGGATAAAATGAAGTAAGCCTAGGGCCCTACTTGTATTTTTCATTTCTCTAGCATCCTAGCTAGATATTAGCTTAGTTAACAGCAGTTGTGATGCGAACTACAGTTTCTGGTCGTTTTGTGACACTGAGTAAACTGCATGTACGATTGTGCTTGTTGTACTGATTTTTTTTTTTGTTTTCAACTGCAGTGAGAAAAGTGTTGCGTAACAGTTGCCTTTTGTAGACCTAGTGCGGCCCACCAAACGGCTGTGATCTTGCTCTGCGGCCCACATGCTGAGTTGAGTTTGAGACCTCTGCTCTATCCACTGTGCTGCCACGGGCCTGGCAGAACCTTTGTTCTTGTTCCTTCTGCCTAGGACATTTTTCTACTTAGGTCTTAAATCTAATGACTCAAATGTCACCTCCTCAGAGTGGCTTTTCTTGACATTTACCCACAGTCGCCACCTTTCATGTGATCCTGCTTTGTTTTCTTTCTTTTTTGTATTTTCTTTTTTGTATTTTTTTGAAGTTGGAAACCTGGAGGCAGTCAGACAGACTCCTGCATGCGCCCGACCGGGATCCACCGGCATGCCCACCAGGGGGTGATGCCCTGCCCGTCTGGGGCGTAGCTCTGCCGCAATCAGAGCCATTCTAGCGCCTGAGGCAAAGGCCACAGAGCCATCCTCAGCTCCTGGGCAAACTTTGCTCCAAAGGAGCCTTGGCCGTGGGAGGGGAAGAGAGAGACAGAGAGGAAGGAGAGGGGGAGGGTTGGAGAAGCAGATGAGCGTTTCTCCTGTGTGCCCTGGCCGGGAATCGAGCCCAGGATTCCTGCATGCCAGGCTGACGCTCTACCACTGAGCAAACTGGCCAGGGCCCTGCTTTGTTTTCTTAATAGCACATGTAATTTATCTAAAGTGTTCTTGTTTATTTCCAAATAGAAGCTTCTAATGAGGGCAGTGACCAGGCACAAAGTATTTTCACCTAGCAGGGTGCTGGGCATTATATCAGTGCTCAGTTGCATGAGTAAATGAATGATTCATCCATAATCAAAGTCAGTGTGCCTCTCCTTAGGGAGGTAATGGCCTTGTCAGGATTAGCACAGGACAACAGACGGCCATTGCTGGAGTACACGAAACTTCTCCCTTCTCCCTTGTTGTGTCTTTGCCCGGGTGTTGCCAGCTGGAATGAGTCAATGAAGGTCCGCATTATTGAATTTTGATGAGATCTAGAGAGGTGATTATTGAAATTTTAATAGTCTATGAGCTCTTAAAGGGGGTAGAAATGAAGGAAGATAAGAAAGCTTCAGGGAAAGCCCCTAGTTTGGACTGGATCCAGCGACATCTTTAACCGTTTGAATAGTATGAACATTCATGTTCGTCCTCGTGCCTCCGGACTAGAGTACGATTGTACATGTACGTCTTTAAACTTTGAGCTGGAGCATGCGCACCTCCCTTGCAGAAGTGTTATAGCATGTGTTGCCATCTATCCTGGAGGCTGGTGAGCCCAATTATCACTATAAAGTGTCTGAAGAGTGCTACCACCTGTTGCATAATATTAGTAACTACATTCAGCCTTGAGTACATGCATAACATATGTAGCTGCCATAGTTCTGTTGACAGAACTTCTTGCATTTACAGCTGGTTTTTGTCATTTTGTAAGTTATTGTTGTTCTAATAATACTCAGGATCTTACATGGTACAATTGTTGTTTTTATAAGCTTTTGCTTTTCCTCAACATATACATCATTCATTCGTCTAAAATTTTCACCTCTTTTCCAGGAAAGATGTCAAGACATAATCAGGCAGGAAGGCTAGCTCTGGAAGATATTCATAATATCTTGATAGCCTTTGTCTTTCAGGGTGTCATTTCCTAAAGCCAGTCCCTGCAACAGCCTCAAAGGATAAGCCACAACGAAAATGCTTTGTATGTCAGCATACTACAAGAAGGGAGAGTAAATTGAGGGACACAAGGGTGATGTGCATTGAATGAAACAAACCACTTTGCCTGCATCCATGTTTTGATGAATATCACAGTTTGAAAAATTTTTAACTGTAAGGAATAAATAGAAATACCTATAAATTGTCCTAAGAATATCATCATATGTGAGTACGTATTTGAGATTCTGCTAACAACAATACTTCTTTATTTACAGATGGGAGGTACGTGAGAATTGCATGAGATAACAAAAATTTTTATTTTAAAAACGTGTAAGGCGTCCTGGCCTGTGGTGGCGCAGTGGATAAAGTGTCGACCTGGAAACGCTGAGGTCGCCAGTTTGAAACCCTGGGCTTGCCTGGTCAAGGCACATATGGGAGTTGATGCTTCCTGCTCCTCCTCTCTTCTCTCTCTCTCTCTCTCTCCTCTCTAAAATGAATAAATAAAATCAAATTTAAAAAAATGTGTAAGGCAACATTAAAAAAAGGCATGTTCTTGTTTCCATAAATTGGTTATCAAACAAACATTTTAAGTTAATAAAACTGTAACTGGAACTAATTTAGTTTTTTGAAAAAAACTCACTCTCAGGGATCAGCGAGCACGAAAAACACTCACTACTCAAAGGGTTAAAGTTCTTCAGAGTTCTGATAAGCACTTTTAGAGCAGAAAGAAGTGCTGGAGAGGTCAGAACCATCAGCACTTGAGTGTGATGGTGCAGGACCTGCATGGAGGTCAGGGAAGGTAGAAGTGGAAGGGTGGGGAGCAAGTGAATTTGGGCAATTACCAAGGTTTCTGTGTGAATCAGGCCTGCTCAGAATGGAGAAATTTGCAGAAATCTTTAGAATAACAAACCCTGGTAAGTGGGTGATAATTGGGAAGCATGGCCGAATGGAAGGAGTCACACTGTATGTCTTATGGGCCTGAGAAAACTCTCAGACAAGAATTTCTGAAGGAGACTTGAGTGCTTGTGTCCAGTGACTGGTGCGTGGATCTCAGTAAATATTTTCTGAGTGAATGAATGAATGGCTCTGTAGAGAACAGGTCAACTTTTCTGAGGTCGGTTTGTGGTAATCAGTCAGTAAATATTTGCTGAATGTTACTGGACAAAAGTGTCAACCATAGCAGCTTCTCCTCTCACTACATTGTGGTGTACAGTCCATACTCCTCTACCCGCTCCCAACCGTATTCCTGTGTGGGCATTGGGGAAGCTGCGAGCATTCTCTATCTGGCTTTACTGGTTCTCCTGGGAAACTTCCGTAGGAGAGGTGTGAGTTATTTTGCCAAGCAGAGAATTGAGGTCGGCTGGGGGACAATTCAGGCTGAAAAATTTACTTCCTGAAGTATTTGTAGATAATTGTCTTAGCTCATGGTTTGCCTTGGCAGGGTTGACAGGGCTCTTGGTCAAGCCTGCACAGTAGTGACTGGGACAGAGCAAAGCAACTGTGTTTATTCTATATACATCTGCTGGTAGGTAACAGCAACACATCTTAGATAATGCAGAGGTTGGTTGTTTTTTGTAAGGTAGTAACACTTACTCTGGTCTTGGTAGTTAGAAAAAGGTATAATGAATGTATTAGTTTCTGTTGCTTTCATAACAAATTACCACAGAAACAGTGGCTTACACAACACAAGTTGATTATCTTATAGTTCTGTAGTTCAGGAGTCCAACAGGGTCTCAGTGGGCTAAAATGAAAGTGTTGGTGGGGCTCAGACTCTGCTTTTGGCATTAGATCTTTTCCTCTGACTCTACTCTTCTCTCTCTCTCCTACTTTTAGGACCCTTGTGATTACATCGAGTTTACCAGAGAATCCAGGATAATCTCTTTATTTTAAATTCAGATGATTAACAATCTTCCATCTGCAACCTTATTTCCAGGGTTATTATTTTGCACACCATAATGTATTAACCAGTAATCTATACTGAACAGGAATGACTCCAAGTGGGGTTCAATAAAAGAATCACTGAGAATCCAGAACCATTTTGAAATTTTAGGCCCTTAGAAGGCTGTTTAAAGAGTCAGAGTAGTCAGTTTATGTGTGTTCAGGGGCCTATGGCTCCCAAGAAGAGGTCTGGAACAGCTGCACAAGTTCTTGTGGAACCCTTTATTCTTGCTATAGGATGGCTGCATTCAGCAAGGAAGTATAATAAAATTGAGGTCGTTAGAGAATTGAGGATCTATGGGTCAGATTTACTGACAGTCTGTAAGGGCCCAGAATCCACAGACTTTGCTGGATGAAGAGGAAGATGGAAGTAAGGAGATGGAGAACTATTGGAAGTCTTAGGGCAGTTTGAGGGACAAGGTTATGTAGCATGAAGGATTTAAGAGGGTAATAATGTGAATCTTGAGCTGTTCTCACTGTGGACCTTCATCAACGATTGGGTGACATAAGCTCTCTAAAATAACCAGGTTATTGCTTTTAGCAATGTTAAAGTATAATGTTAATATAAGGAACACAGAGAAACTTGAGTTCTTCCTATTTCATTTAGCTCTTGTGAGACCTTATTTAGCCGTGATTTAAAACTGTTGTGAGGATTGAGTTAATATATGTAAAGCACAGTGCTAGGCATATAGTAAATATTTGTTTTTAATACTAATTGCATTGACTCAGTTTGCTTATTAGAAACTTTGGAAGCTACTTGTATAATATATATTTGTTGATTTTTAAAAATTGGTTAAATATTGTAGAACTTAACAGATGCTTGACTTTTTTATTGTCCAGGGTAGAGGAGGGTAGAAGGGCAGAGGGGGTAGGAGAATGTTATTTACAATCTCTGAAAACATTAGATCCTTGGGAAAAAAGATGGAAGAGTTCTGTAGAGGTGAAAAATAAAAATCTGAGACTGACTGCCAGAAAGGAGGGGGGTTGAGTTTGGCAGGTCTACAACCCCAGGGACCACAGGTGGAGTGGAACAGCAGGGAGCTGTGTCAGGGGAGTGCTCAAGGTGGGTTCCACGCCCTGCCCTCTTCTTCCTCCCCTGCAGCCTCTGTGGCTGCTTCTAGGAGCAGGAGCCATTATGTAAGACTCAGCCCTGCCCCTGCCTTTTAATTTGTCTATTAACTGTGAGAATCGGGTCTGCTACTCAGCTATAATTCATTCATTTTCCCAAGGCTCATAACCATGCTTTCTCTTTCATTATGTGCCTTGCAGTTTCAATGTTTTAATGTGTTTTTAACCCCGTTCATTCTTTTTTTTATCTTGTCGTTGTGATAGTCACCCAAATCAGTTCAGAGTTCTGTGGTGGGTAATTTTCAGTGAGTTATGAGGAAGTACAGAAAAGTGATTTAGAAACAGGGCCTTTGCTCTAGTTCATCCCTCTTTTCCTCCTTTTCCCCCTCCCTCCCTCCCTCCCTTTCTTTTCCTCCTAAACTTATATAATGTGGCTTCCGTGACTCTAATCTTTTTCTGAGTCGAAAATTCCTCTGAGAATCTGATGAAAGTTATGGACCCTTTCCCAAGAAAAATGCACACTCACACATAATCCTCTGAAGCCCATTCAACGGTATCCTAGAAATCCATGGTTAAGAAATCTTCTCTGCCGTAAATGATGATGGTGTCAGATGAAATAATAAACAACTAGTGAGGTATCTGCAACAAGGACAGACCAATGAGACTTGATGTTCCTTTCTTTTCATTTTTATGATTTTAAACAAACTTCAAATATACTTAAAATTTATGGAACATTTCAAGCATGTACCAAAGTAGAAAGACTTATAAAATGAATTATAATGTATAATGTACCCAATGACCTCACTTCAACAATGAACACACGTCTATTGATTCATCTATGCCTCTAGCCATTCTTCAAATTCTATACGTCATATTATTTCAGCAGTTAAAACTTCAGTGTGTATCACTAAAGATTAAAGATCATTTAAAAAAAAATGACCTAACTACCATAGTACAATATTATTTTTACACTTAAAAATTAACAAGTTCTTTATATAAGTCAAATATCCATTCAGTTGTTTAAATTGAGTGCCTGATAATTTTTTTAAATTGTTGACTTATTTGAATCAGGATCCAAACAAGGTCTACACATTCACATTAAAGGCTTACCTTTCAAGTGCTCTGGCTAATGGTGTTTGACAGTGGCTCTGTTTTCCTTGGCAAGACAAAGAAAGTAGATAAATATTTTTTCAGTGAATTTAGGTGTGGTTAACCAATCTAAGTTAAGGAAATAAGTTGATTTTCAACCTGAATTTTTAAGACAGTTGACCTTGCTCTTTATATTTTGCTTTCATAGACTTAGAGTCAAAATCAGCCTGACCAAATGGTGGCACAGTGGATAGAGCATCGGACTGGGACGCAGAGGACCCAGGTTCAAAACCCCAAAGTTGCCAGCTTGAGTATGGGCTTACCAGCTTGAGCGTGAGGTCACCGGCTTGAGTGTGGGATCAGAGTAATGATTCCATGGTTGCTGGCTTGAGCCCAAAGGTCACTTGATTTAAGCCCAGGGTCACTGGCTTGAGCAAGGGGTCACTCACTCTGCTGTTGCCCCCGCCACAATCGATGAATGATTAAGGTGCCACAACGAAGAATTGATGTTTCTCATCTCTCTCCTTTCCCGTGTCTGTCCCTATCTGTCCCTCTGTCTGTCTCTCTGTCAAAAAAAAAAAAAATCAATCATTCCTCCCTCCCCCACTTCATCCTGATTCCTGCTGTATTCTATGCTGTGTCAGGTGTCTATGGACAGTTTTAAGCATCCTAATTAATTGGTTCTTGTCCTCTGGGTATTACAAACCTGTGGGGAAGCCAACATGAGAAATTATTATGAGAAAATATGTAATTTAGATAGAGTTCAGAATACTAATAAATATTCATTCATCAAAATTTATTGGAGGCTCTGTTGGGTTGTCTCAGCGGTAGAGCATCGGCCCCTGTGTGTGGAAGTCCCGGGTTTGATTCCTGGCCAGGGCACTTAGGAGAAGCACCCATCTGCTTCTCCACCCCTCCCCCTCTCCTTTCTTTATATCTCTCTCTTCCTCTCCCTCAGCCAAGGCTCCATTGGAGCAAAGTTGGCCTCAGGCGCTAGGATAGCTCCGGTCTCAGTGGAGCAACCCCCCAGATAGGCAGAGCAGCCTTCCCTGGTGGGAAGGTGTGGTGGATCCCAGTTGGGTGCATGCGGGAGTCTGTCTGTCTGCCTCCCTGCTTCTCAATTCAGAAAAATACAAAAAAAAATTATTGGATACTTGCTACCATACTGGATATTTTACTAGGTACTAGGTATATAGTGGTAAACATATAAGTACTTACTCTCCTGGGACTTATAAATGTGCAAGCTACTTACAATGGTAAGCTACTGCATTAGACTCCATGAGAACATTAAGATGAAAATATGTGGCTCCTGCTGTCAAGAAATTCGTGATCTTAATCATGACCTAGATGGACAAATAAATCCAAACAAATGCAAGTATTTTTCACCTAAAAGTTATTCCCCAAACAGGACTTTATATATATAAATGAGGGGATGTAGTAGTGAGGCCGACTCCTGCATGCGCCCCAATCCAGATTCACCTGGCAACCCCATCATGGGCCAGTTCTCGAGTACTGAGCTATTTTTAAGACCTGAGGCTGATTTGCTCTGATGGAGCTATCCTCAGCACCCAGGGACCACTGCTCAAACCAATAGAGCCACTGATGGAAGGGGAAGAGGGAAAGAAGGGGGAGGAGGAATGGGGGGGGGAGCAGTTAGTCGCCTCTGTGTGCCCTGACCAAGAATTGAACGAGGGATGTCCATACACTGGGTTGATGCTTTATCCACTGAGCCACCGTCCAGGGCCAGGACTTATATTAGAGTCTTTACAACTTAGGTGGAGATGAAACTGACATGCTCTGGAAAATTGACTCAAAGCACCTATGGTGATGAGGAGGACATTGATGTTAAAGATGTATTTGAAGATTTTGAATAACATTATTTATAAAATGTGACAACAAGTAATATTTCTAAGTTCATTTATTATTTTACATTTTTGTACTCCTTCAGTTTTATCTATAAATATTTCAGTATGTATCAATAAAAGGATTCTTAAAAAAATGAGCACAGTAATACCTAAAGAGAAAAACAACAATTTCTTTAATATCAGAAAAGGTCATCAATATTCAAATTTCCAAGTCTCAAATATCATAACTTTAAAAAAGCTAAAAATTTTATTTTAGTTAGTTGTTTGAATCAAGATTCAAATAAAGTCCACACATTGTGGTTGGTTCATTATATCTTTTAACCCATTGGTTTTACTTTTCTCTCCCTCTGTCTCCCCTTTTCTCTTCTTGTAATTATCTTTTTTTTAAAAAAAGGGGTGGGGCCCTGGCTGGTTGGCTCAGCGGTAGAGCGTCGGCCTAGCGTGCGGAGGACCCGGGTTCGATTCCCGGCCAGGGCACATAGGAGAAGCGCCCATTTGCTTCTCCACCCCTCCGCCGCGCTTTCCTCTCTGTCTCTCTCTTCCCCTCCCGCAGCCAAGGCTCCATTGGAGCAAGGATGGCCCGGGCGCTGGGCATGGCTCTGTGGCCTCTGCCTCAGGCGCTAGAGTGGCTCTGGTCGCAATATGGCGACGCCCAGGATGGGCAGAGCATCGCCCCCTGGGGGGCAGAGCACCGCCCCTGGTGGGCGTGCCGGGTGGATCCCGGTCGGGCGCATGCGGAATCTGTCTGACTATCTCTCCCTGTTTCCAGCTTCAGAAAAATGAAAAAAAAAAAAAAAAAAAAAGGGGTGGAAAAGATTTGTTTTACATAGTTTTCTACAGTCTGGATTTTACTGATTGTATTCATATGGTGTTGTTTTTTTCCATGGAGCTCTGACTTACTGTATTTTCAGTAAATTGGTATTTGGATTTAGAGGCTTGATTAGATTCAGGGACAATTTATTTGTTATGATTACCTCATGGGTGGTGATAAGGTCTCCCATTAGGAGGCATACAATATCTGCTTGTCTCTCTCTTTGTGATGTTAGTGGCTGTTGGAAATCAATGCAATCTATTTGGACTGCAAAATGGCAGTGTTCTAATTCGAACACTTTTGTTCAGTGTGACTGAAAGTGTTGGAGAGTATAGGACAGAGTGGATGTGAGATGGGAGTGAATTCAAGGGAAATTGCAAAGGAGAATTGTTTCCCTGAAAACATATAATAGGCACTCAACATATACAGATGGGTGAATAAATACATTAGAAATTTCAATTGTGGAATAAGAAATGATGGTGCCATAGATAGGAATAAGTGAATGAGCAGAGGGTGCTAGTTTTGGAAGGAAGATTAGTTTGGTTTTAGACACAGGAGTCTTGAGGTGTGGCATCCAGTGGTTTGTCAAATATTGAGCGACACCGTTTCAGGCTGCTGTTGAAATTGTAGTACTCAAGTGAAGGAACCAAAGATAGACTACTCTTCCTTGGGAAATATATTTAGATGAAGAAGATCAGCCTTAGGATGAGACAGAGAAGATTTGGTCAGGGAGCAGGATGGAGAATTTAATTTCAAGGACAGAGTGTTAAACAGGCTCAAATGCTTCAGAGGTCAAGGGAGACCACTTACAAGATGCCAACATGTTGTATGGATGTATAGATTGAGTCCAGAGGTGAAAAGGCATCAATGAGATGTGCAGTCATGAGACTTGGGCTCAGTCCTAGCTCTGCCGTTTACGTCATTTGTGACATTGGCAATCATTATTCAATGTTCTCTGAGTTTCAGGCTGCTCATTTATAAAATGAGAAAGAGAATGGCTGCCATGTTTGCATCTCAAAGTTGTGAGGTTCAAATTAAAAATAAATATAAACCATTGTGTTTTTCTTCCAATTGTTGCATAAAGAATCTCACACATTATGCGGAGTGAAATAAGCGGATCAGAAAAAAACAAGAACTGCAGGATTCCATACATTGGTGGGACATAAAAGTGAGACTAAGAGACATGGACAGGAGTGTGGTGGTTACGGGTGGGGGTAGGGAAGGAGGGAGGGGGGAGGGGGAGGGGTACAAAGAAAACTGGATAGAGGGTGACGGAGGACGATCTCTCTTTGGGTGATTGATGGGTATGCAACAGAACTAAATGACAAAATAACCTGGAAATGTTTTCTTTGAATATATGTACCCTGATTTATTGATGTCACCCCATTTAAATAAAAATTTATTTATAAAAAAAAAAAAAAAAAAGAATCTCACACATGGCACTTACCTGAATGTTTAAATGAATGTATGGGTATTACTATGACTACTTCTTTATGTTTTAACAGAGATCAGATGAAGAAGCTGTGGTGGATCAGGGTGGGACCAGTACAATTCTTAACATTCATTATGAGAAAGAGGAGTTGGAAGGTAAGAACTGCTATTCTATGCAACAGGAAAATTAGTGAGAGGCAACCTGGTGTGGGAGAAACAGCTTTGTCAGAAGAAGACTGGGGTTTAGGTCCTAATTCTCACTAGCTGTAAGACCTTGGGGGAAAATAATCTAATTTTCCTTAGCCTCAATTTTCTTTTCTGTTGAATGAAAGTAGGGATGGTAATACCTGTCTTACTACATTGCTCACAAAAATTAGGGGATATTTTATCATTTCATATTCATTTTGAAATATCCCCTAATTTGTGAGCAGTATATTAGGATCTAATAAACAGCATGTGAGACAGTGCTTTGAGAACTGTGAAGTGCAATATAAATATGAATAAATGATTTATTCTATGAGAATGTGAGGTACACAGGTCAATTTATTGATTCTTGACAACTGCTTAGAAATATAAGTATAAGTCCTGGCCAGTTTGCTCAGTGGTAGAGCATCAGCCTGGTATGTGAATGTCCTGGGTTCAATTCCCAGTCAGGACACATAGGAGAAGTGACCATATGCTTCTCCACCCCTTTCCCTACCCCTCTCCTTTTCTTTCTCTTTCTCTCTTTTCTCCTCCCATAACCATGGCTTGATTGGTTTGAGCACATTGGCCCCAGGTGCTCAGGATGGCTCCGTGGAGCCTCTACCTTCAGGCACTAAAAAAGGTTGCAAGCATGGCCCCAGATGGGCAGAGCATTGGCCCCAGACAGGGGTTGCTGGGTAGATCTCGGTCAGAGTGCATATGGGCATCTGTCTCTCTATCTTCCCTCTTCTCACTTGGAAAAGAAGAAAAAAATATATAAATACAGGCAAAATTTTGTTTATTTATTTTTTAAGTGAGAGAGAGAGAGAGAGACAGACAGACAGACACAGACAGGAAGGGAGAGAGATGAGAAGCATCAATCAGCTCATAGTTGCAGCACCTTGGTTGTTTATTAATTGCTTTCTCATATGTGCCTTGACCACGGGCCTTCAGCTGATCCAGTGACCCCTTGCTCAACCTAGCAACCCTGAGTTCAAGCCAGTGACCTTTGGCTTTAAGCCAGCGACCATGGGGTCATGTCTATGATTCCATGCTCAAGCTGGGTCCTCAGCGTCCCAGGTCGACACTCTGTCCACCGCACCACCACCTGGTCAGGCAAATATATACAAAAACTTAAAAGAGAAAGTACAAATAATTTTAAAAACTCAGTTTGGCTATAGAACTCTGTTTTTACCGCGTTTTTGATGTTTGCTCTTCCCTGATGTTTTCATTTAAACAGGAAAAAGGAGAACACACATATACCTATAACATATTCTTTAAGTACCCAACACAGAGTTATGTAAAAATCCACTGAAGTGGACAGGTAGAAGCATTTTTATTGACTTGCTGTTTCTAGTTTATCTTATTAAGGCCCTTCCTTCCTTCCTTCCTTCCTTCCTTCCTTCCTCTCCCTCCCCCCCTCCCTCCCCCCCTCCCTCCCTCCCTCCCTCCCTCCCTTCCTCCCTCCCTCCCTCCATCCCCCACACGTAGCTTCCCATAACTATTGTGTGGTGTCCCTCTGCTTTCCTTTTTCCTGTGGGGCCTACTTTCCTGATAAGGGCTGATGCTTGGTTTTATTAGAGAGAGGCTGTTGTCTAGTATAGCTTTAATGAGCACCCACATTTGGCTCAGGAGCCTTTGTGGACACACTTCAGTTCACTTCCCCTGCAATGTTGAAGACTATGATACAGCAACTTTCTAATGCATGTGAAAAATCCTCTCTGTACTGCTTGTTCCCATGAATTTTTTTTCCCCATCAAAGTGGTACAGTCCCCAGAGAAAACTTGTCCTTTGGATAGGGAGAGCAAAAGCTGTGGAGGCTGATTCTCATGGATCTGTTACCACGAGAACTTATGTGGGTGGCTCTTGGAGGTCAGTGGAGTTTGGATATATCGAGGTCAAGTTTTCCAGGTTATTTTAACCAGATGGAAGAGCCAATGTGGGCTTTAGCAAGTGGGAGGAAGTGGGAGAAGGAAAGGGTGTGGCATGGTGGGGGGAGGCTAACATTTGTTGAATGACCCTTGTATATTAGGCATTCGATTAGGGCCTTTGTACAAGTTGTCCTTTTTATCTTCTCAACAACAAAGACAAGTAGATTTTACCCCTGTTTTGGGGAAAACTGCTCATGGTCATTTAGTCAGATAGCAGTTGAGATTGGGATAAAATTCTGCTTTTTCCACTCTATCACATTGCCTGCAAGGAAGGACAGTATCCAGCATTAACTCCCCAATCTCAACATCTTACTCGATTATATAAACATTGTTAGGTATTGTCTGCCCTCCTTCTGCTCTGATAATCCTGTTGCCCTCTACCCTCTTATTGCTCTGTTTAGTAGTTTGGGCCTACTAGACGTTTGTCCTCAGCAAGGAGTTAGCCATTTATAAATACTTTTGTCTACTTGGGAGTAGAATAATAAACTTGGACAAACTCTCTTGAATCCTGAGGACTGCGTTCTATCCACAGAGGTCAGCTGAGTAACTGGCAGTAGGAGCAGCTTCTCATAACATCTTTTTTTTGAGAGAGAGAGTGAAAGGGAGAAGAGAGAGAGGAAGGGAGAGAGAGGAGAAGAAGCATCAACTCGTAGTTGCTTTCACTTCAGTTGTGCATTGATTGCTTCTCATACGTGCCTTGACTGGACCAAGCCAGTGTCCCCTTGCTCAAGTTAGTGACCTTGGGCTTTTCTTACCAGAAAACTCAAGCTGGCGAGATTTTGGATCCTGTGGACAAACCCCTGCTCAAGCCAGCAACCCTGTGCTGATGAGTCCACACTCAGAGCCAGTGACCTCGGTGTTCCAGGCTGATGCTTTATCCACTGCGCCACCACTAGTCAGACATCATCTATTCCTTGTGCGTTCTCTGCTTTGCCATAAATGATAGCCATCTATGATGATGTCATTACTAGGGGCAATGTGTTGGAAAATGGTCCTTGATACATAGATTTTTTTTGAAAATTAGAATCTTTTTTATGTTAGCACCATTTTAAAAAAGCACTCCAGGCAAATGGAGGACAAATAACTCCTACTTCGCAGGCCTGGTGTGGTTCTAGAGCAGCTCTGGAGAGAGGAGGGATTTGCTGGACATGGTGTGGGCTCTACTCTGGACTCACTCTGAGGGCAGCTTTAGGACTCTGTGAGGCTGCACTAAGGGTGGCATCACCTCTTGAAGGTATGGGATAAAATTAGTCTCACTTTGGCCCTGGCTGGTTAGCCCAGTTGGTTAAGGGCATCGTTCTGAAACAACAAGGTTATAGGTTCGATCCCTGGTTGGGCACACATGGGAAGCAACTAAAATATGCACGACTGAGTGGAACAAGAAATGCTTCCCTTTCCATTCCCTTTTCTCTCCCTTCCTCTCTCTGTCTCCCAAAAAATAAAAAAAATTAAGCCCTAGCCAGATAGCTTGGAGCGTTGTCCCAGAGCACGGAGTTGCCGGTCCTATTCTCTGTCCAGGGCACATACAGGAGCAGCTCAATGTTCAATGTTCCTGTCTCTTTCCTCCCCTGCCCCTCTCAGAAAAATAAAATAAAACAATCAGTCCCACTTTGACGGGAGACGAGTAAATTACATCCTGATCCGATAGGTATGCCATGATACAAGGTTCCTTGGCCCTCTTCCTCCTTTATCGCATACTGTCTACCCCATATGACATAAACCATTTCTTCACCCATTTTCAGAACTACTCTGAGATTTTGTCTCTGGATATTGTGAGAAACTTTTGTAAATGTGGATCTTTTGCATAAGTTAATTCCGTCAGTAGGTGATGGTGCATTAAACCATGACATTGGTTTTTTTTGTTTTTTTTTAAATAACTTGGAAGAATCGAAAACATCACAACAGATTTCCCAAGATAAACGCACAAAGAGCAGTAGTCCATAATGTGCTTCAGTGGGCTCTCCCTGGCCCAGAGGAACACAGAGCAGTTGTTTTAGAGGAATAGGTTTTTCCATTTTTCCTGGCAGATCATTATTCTTGATTAAATACTGGTTTTATGAATCCTACAGTAAGTTTAATGCCTTATTTATTTATTTATTTATTTATTTGTTATTTTTCTGAAGCTGGAAACGGGGAGAGACAGTCAGACAGACTCCCACATGCGCCCGACTGGGATCCACCCGGTACGCCCACCAGGGGCGACGCTCTGCTCACCAGGGGGCGATGCTCTGCCCCTCTGGGGCGTCGCTCTGCTGCAACCAGAGCCACTCTAGCGCCTGGGGCAGAGGCCAAGGAGCCATCCCCAGTGCCCGGGCCATCTTTGCTCCAATGGAGCCTTGGCTGCAGGAGGGGAAGAGAGAGACAGAGAGGAAGGAGGGGGGGGGTGGAGAAGCAAATGGGCGCTTCTCCTATGTGCCCTGGCCGGGAATCGAACCCGGGTCCCCCGCACAACAGGCCGACGCTCTACCGCTGAGCCAACCAGCCAGGGCCAATGCCTTCTAATAAGTTCTTAACAAATGTGTAAGAGCCATTTGGTCATATTCTTAAGTTTAAAAGTAGAAAAAAAATTATTGGCATCTGTGAGATTCCCCCCTGTGGTTATTGACTTTGAGTCAACCTGTAGCCCAGGGGAGTGAAACACCTTTTGTATGTGCTAATGAGTTCCGTCTGCACTCTCAGTAGACCCAGTCTGCAGGATGGGTCGTGATTTCTGTCCTGATCCACAAGATTCAGTCTTAGTTCAATAATGATCTTTCTCTGCATTTCTGTGCATACTTTCTTTTTAAGAGAGAGAGAAATAGGAAGAGAGAGATAAGAAGTATCGACTCATAGTTGCAGCACTTTAGTTTTTCATTGATTGCCTTCTCATATGTGCCTTGACCAGGGGCCTACAATTGAGCCAGTGACCCCTTGCTTAATCCAGCGACCTTGGGTTCAAGCCAGTGACATTGGGCTTCAAGCCAGTGACTTTTGGGCTCAAGCCAGCAACCTCAGGGTTTTGAACCTGGGTCCTCAGCATCCCAGGTTGAGGCTCTATCCACTGTGCCACCACCTGGTCAGGCAATACATACTTAGTTTTAAAAATATGTATATACTGTTACATCTTTCCCACAAATTTTGCTAAATGAATACTTGTATTTGCATACAGTTGACCGCAAAGAGTAGGTTTGGCAATGACTGAAAAAAAAATAATGGAGAATTAGATGGGAAGGAGGTAGAATTTGGGTCAGTTGGTAGGTAGATGAGGAGGATAAAGATTGGGTGGGTAGGAGAGCAGTTGAATGGCCCTACAACTTCAGCCTTATGCTCCCTCTGGTTTGCAACTAGTCTCTCTTGCTATTCTACATTTTGTATTCTACAGTACAGAAAAAATAAAATTTAAAAATGATCCTAGAATATATTGGCTGCTAAAATTTGTTCCAGGCATTGTGTTAAGCATTTTACATACATTGTTATTTACTGCTCACAAAACTGCTCTGAGTTTACTTATTTATTTATTTTTATTTTATTTATTTTCATTTTTTCGAAGCTGGAAACGGGGAGGCAGTCAGACAGACTCCCGCATGCACCTGACCAGGATCCACTCGGCATGCCCACCAGGGAGCGATGCTCTGCCCCTCTGGGGCGTCGCTCTGTTGCATCCAGAGCCACTCTAGCGCCTGAGGCAGAGGCCACAGAGCCATCCTCAGCGCCCAGGCAATCTTTGCTCTAATGGAGCCTCGGCTGCGGGAGGGGAAGAGAGAGACAGAGAGGAAGGAGAGGGGGAGGGGTGGAGAAGCAGATGGGCGCTTCTCCTGTGTGCCCTGGTAGGGAATCGAACCCGGGACTCCTGCACGCCAGGCCGATGCTCTACCGCTGAGCCAACCGGCCAGGGCCAAAACTGCTCTGAGTTTAAATAATAAACATTCAGTACTCCTTTTAAAAGAAAGTCACAGAGAGATTAGATAATTTATTCAAAGTCACAAGGCTAGTGAATGATGAAGTCAAGTTTTAGACCTAGGCAGGTTGACCTGAGCACTTAACCACTTTTCTAAGCTGCCTCCCTGCCAAGACTGTAGCAGCTATCAGGGTGACTGCATTTGCTTTTTTACAGTTGATCAAATTGTTGTTGTAATAATAACTAGCATTTGTATTAGCTTTTAATTTTCATACACATTATTTCCTTTGATCTTAACAGCACTCCTGTGAGGTTTGCAGCAACATGCAAGACAAAGGAGACCTTGGACTCTAAGATTTCTATATCCTTAGTCCTGGAAGTCTTTCAAGTTTATCATTACAGCATGTGACCAGACCAAAGAAATGCAATCCTTTTCCTCTTAAATATCCTAGATTCCTCTTACAAATGGGTTTTCTCTACACACCTTCCGCTTCTTTTCAGGTCATAGAACTCTGTATGTGGGGGTTCGGATGCCGCTGGGTCGGCAGAGCCATCGGCACCACCGAACCCATGGCCAGAAGCACCGGAGGCGAGGCCGGGGCAAAGGTGCCAGCCAAGGGGAAGAAGGCCCAGAGACCCTGGCCCACGGTATCACCCTTGGGAGAGAGGGCGGGTGTCCATGGTTGGGGGCATAAAAAGGCTAAGGGAATGTGTGATAGACATTAAGCAGGTGGTCTTGATTCTGTAGCTCATCTAGAGAGTTTTCAGAGCTTGCTTACAAGAAGAAATGTTTCCAAGAATTAAAAGTATCTTCTTGAAAACAGTTCAGGACCCCCAAATCAATACTGTACTAGGTGAAATAATTTGCTAGAGAATTACCCATTCCTTTTGATTAGATTCATCAGATTTCCAGTTTCTTGTAGGTTTTCTTCAAGTGGTCTTATTTAATAATTTTTCCCTCCAATGAAACTGCTTCCACAGAAGTTTTTCTGGAAATTTCTGGGAATAAAGAAATTGTTTTTTGATCTGCGTTCAGGATTATCTTCTATATGTTCTGAAGTTTAAGGCTCCCAGATGCCCTAAGTATGACAGAATTCTATATCTGTTCTAAGCTGAGGCTGGGAGCAGACTTTTCTCTGTGGTTGATTTCCCAGACACACCATCGCAGCGTGTTCAGTTCATTCTTGGCACTGAGGAAGATGAAGAACACGTGCCTCATGAGCTGTTTACAGAGCTGGATGAGATCTGTGTGAAAGAGGGGGAAGATGCCGAGTGGAAAGAGACAGCTAGGTAAGGTTAAAGGAAACTGGGTCAGGATCTGCTTGGGTAGGCAGTGTTACTTTTCAGCAAGTGACAGGCCTACCTTTATTTCTTAATGGGAGAAGTGATGACTGACTTGGGGACTGATGTTCCAGAGTATTCTGAGGAGTTTTGTTTTTTTTAAGTGAGAGGAGGGGAGATAGTAAGACTCCTGCATGTGCCTTGACTGGGATCCATCCAGCAACCCTTGTCTGGGGCCAATGCTCGAATTAACCAAGCTATCCTCAGCACCTGAGGCCGACGCTCGGACCAGTGTGGATAGGCCAGTGCTCTATCCGCTGAACCAATGGGCAGGGTCCTGAGGAGAGTCTTGATGTTGGCTTCTTTGTGGTGTATTTGATCATATCTATGCCAGTTGACCTTGAGCCTAGGATATAGGTACTCTCCTATTTGCTTGAGGCTTTCTTGATAATTTAGGTCTGGTTTAGAAGTTGCCTGATGGGGCCACCTTGGTTTAGACCTAGCTCAGAAGACAGAGCATAAGTGCAGACTTTTGCTAAAGGTGAACCATAGAGTCATTTGTGTTTTAATTCACTGGAAGTCCCAGGACTTTTGAGATTAACTTCCTGTGGGACAGTCCAACCTTATAGAGACCCTTGAAATTATAGTCAGTCTGATAATAGCCTTCCTGAGATAGTTGTAGAGTAGCCATGCTAGTCTGAGGCTCAAATCCAATAAGAGCTCTTAGATTAACCAGGGCCATATCTAGGGCTCCTCAAGTAACTGACCAGTGAGCCTATGGGTGATTCAAAGCCAACATGCCCAAGCCTCAGGGTAAGAGCCAGTGTGAGTAGCAAAGAGTGGCTCCTGCCCATGTCAGAACAGCTCTTCCTGGATGCCTGCTGTTATCCGAGGATGTTTTCTATGAATAGAGAGTATTAAGCTGATGGACTCAATACCAAGCAAAAAGGCAATTAATCTTGTTATTCTGTCTTTAAAAACTGCTAAAGGTCACACAGATAGGCTCTTTAAGAAAGAAAATATCATTTTATTAATGTGATTGTCAGTGTATCCAAATGATAGACGTTAGATCTATTTTTTTTTTTTCTGAAGCTGGAAACAGGGAGACAGACAGACTCCTGCATGCCCCCGACTGGGATCCACCCGGCACGCCCACCAGGGGGCGATGCTCTGCCCATCCTGGGCGTCTCTCTGTTGCGACCAGAGCCAGTCTAGCGCCTGAGACAGAGGCCATGGAGCCATCCCCAGCGCCCGGGCCATCTTTGCTCCAATGGGGCCTTGGCTTCGGGAGGGGAAGAAAGAGACAGAGAGGAAGGAGAGGGGGAGGGGTGGAGAAGCAGATGGGCGCTTCTCCTGTGTGCCCTGGCCAGGAATTGAACCTGGGACCTCCACACGCCAGGCCGACGCTCTACCACTGAGCCAACCGGCCAGGGCCACATTAGATCTATTTTTAATTGCATAAGTAATGCATGCTTATTATAAAATATTAGAAAATAAAGATAAGGAAAAAGAAAAAAAATATGTACAGAACCCAAGGAATAATGAGGAATATAATATTTGGTGTCTTATACATATGTGTTTATATATTTTAAATTTTAGAATATTATACTGAGTGAAATAAGTAAATCAGAAAAAGCTAAAAACTATGATTTCACACATAGGTGGGATACAAAATTGAGACTCATGGACATACAGTGGGTATCAGAGGGAGGGGTTGTGGGGGGGGAGAAGGGAGGAGGTTGGGGGAAAGGTGTAAAGAGGGACAAATATAAGATGACAGAGGATGATTTGACTTTGGGTGATGGGTATACAACATAATTGACTGTTCAAAGATGTGGAGATATTTACCTGAAATCTGTCTACTCTTGTTGATAAATGTCACCCTATTTTAATTTTCTAAATTAAAAAATTTTTTTCTTTAAATAAAAATGGAATTAATCTTGCACTGTTTTATAAGCTGCTGTTTTTACTTACTAATGTACCCTGAACATAGAGATAGATTACAATGTTCAGTATGATTATTCAGATAGCTTTCTTTGTGACTTACATTAAATAAGTCTCTCTTGAAAAGTCCTCATTTTCTATCTTTGGCATCCAGTTCTTTGTAATGCTTTCAGGTGGCTGAAGTTTGAAGAAGATGTTGAGGATGGGGGAGAACGCTGGAGCAAGCCCTATGTGGCAACCCTTTCATTGCATAGTCTCTTTGAGCTAAGGAGCTGCCTTATTAATGGAACAGTCCTTCTGGATATGCGTGCAAATAGCATAGAAGAAATTTCAGGTGAGGCTAGGTGAGGGAAAACAGAGGAATGTTTGTGTAAATTAAGAAGTGTGATATAGAGGAAAGAATAAAGTGGCTATGTGTCTTAGGCAAGTCTCTTAATGTTCCTAACCTCAACATTCTCATCTGTGGGATGGGTTTCAAACTAAGAAACTACCTACAGTATTTCACAGGCTGTTTCAAATGACATGGTGTTTAGTCTTCCATTTACTCATTCAGAAAACATTTATTTTGTATTTATTTTTGCCTGATTATGTGCTAGGCACTGGGGAATAAAAATAAAATATAGTTCCTACCTTCAGAAAGCTCGTTTTGCCCTGGCCAAGTCCCTTAGTTGGTTAGAGTATTGTCCTGATACACCAAGGTTGTGACTTCGATCCCTAGTCAGGGCACATACAAGAATCAACCAGTGAATGCATAAATAAGTGGAACAACAAATTGATGTTTCTTTCTCTCCCTTCCTGTCTCTAAAATCAATCAATCAATTTTTTTTAAAGATTTTTTTTTAGTAGAGAAATAGCTGTGGAGCAATTAATAAAAGTATGACAATGGAGATGTATTTTGATAATAATTAGAGAAGGGCATCTAAGACTTATACAGAGAAAAGGGAGTTAAAGAAAGGTTTTAAACTATGGCAGCTAGGGAAGACATGTAAGAAATTGAGCCAAAGGTACCTCCACTTCTTCAGCAGAATATGAATGGGAGATACCTGATGGAGTTTCCTGGAGTGGTTGAGTGTTAACGTTGCTATGTTTTTGGATTGAAATTTGGGAAACATCTGGTGCATATGAGGATTTTCCCCTCAGTTTGGCTTGGTTTGGCTGGACAGGTTAAATAAGGATTTCTCCAAACTTTTCTCCATTTAAAGTATCCAAGTAGTTCTACCTCTCTGGGATCACATAGGGGACCCAAGGAAGGTATCAGCACTGATGGGATCCTGCATCCCCTCCAGAGACTCTAGGGGAAAGTTATTCCTTGATGCTTCTAGCTTCCAGCTTCTAGTGTCTCTAATATAGTATAAGGATCCGTGTCTCATTCTTATAAGGATATTTGTCAGTATAATCCAGGATGATCTTATCTGGACATACATAATTACATTGCAAAGATCCTTTTTACAAATAAGATCACATTCACAGATCTGGGGATTATACATAGACCTACCTTTTTTGGGGGGGAGGGGAGGTTGCCAGTCAACCCACAACAGAAGCCAAGAAGAAGTTTTAATTCATCAGGGTCAAGTGCTGCAAAGAGGTCAGGTTAGGTAACCATTAGAAACATCCATCAGATTTAGCAATGGAAAGATTATTGATGGTTTTACAAAAGCAGTTTCTTTGAGATAGCCAAACTGCAGGGACTAAGAGAGAAATAGATAAAGGAGGAGTTGGGGTGGATATTCTCATTCTCTCTCTCTTAAGATGAAGGATCCTGAAGCATGGTTTCTAATATGGGGCAAGGAACCTATCAATATAAAGGTTAAAGATAGAGAAACATGGATCTTTGCTTGAAAGAAAAAATTTTTTAAAGATTTTATTTTATTGATTTTACAGAGAGGAGAAAGGTGGGGGATGGGGAGCAAGAAGTATAGACTTATAGTTGCTTCACTTTAGTTGTTCATTGTTTGCTTGTTGCTTGTCATATGCTCCTCGACCAGGCAAGTCCAGGGTTTCGAACCTGAGACCTCAGTGTTCCAGGTCTATACTCTATCTGCTGTGCCACCACAGGCCAGGATGGTTTGAAAACTTAAAAATAGATTTTCTTTATTTATTGCTATATCACTTGGATAGTCATGGATGAAGCTGGAGTTGAGAATAGGTTGAAGTTTGGGGAGCTTGGCAGTAGGTATGTAGGACTGAAGTAAAACTGCTATGGTTCTCCACATTAGGTGCCTGATGTATGCATGTTACTGATGAGTCACAGCAATGTTAAAATCTTGGAGGAAGGGGGAATATAGAGGAACTTTAGCATATGACAGAAGAAAATGGGTAATATTATGGGCTTTTGAGTCAGACAGTCTTGTGTTTGAATCTCAGCTTTGCAACTTTAGATTGGAGACCTTGAGGAATTTTATAATGTTTGGGCTTCAGTTTTCTGATCTGTAAAAATTGTTATATTAAACATTTTTCAGAGTTTTTATAAGGATCAGATTAGATAATCTAGTATAGTTCCTGGCACATACAAGGTGCTTCATAATTTCTATTTCTAATAATAATGATTTGCTATATGGATAAAGTATAACTTGCCACAGCTATTATCAAATAGTTATTTCAGGCACTGAAGAAGAAATTGCATCTCAAAGACAGTGGTTAAACTGCTTCCCCTGTTGCTTGTCCCTCTCCCTTACCCTACCTGACATTGGCCTCTTTGGGTCCATTGACCATCAGTGTGTTCATGTTAGCATCTATTTTCCAGACCTGGTCCTGGACCAGCAAGAACTGTTCAGTGACCTGAGTGAAAGCATGAGGGTTAAAGTACGGGAAGCCCTTCTCAAAAAGCATCATCATCAGAATGAAAAGAAGAGAAATAACCTCATTCCTATTGTTCGCTCCTTTGCTGAGGTTGGCAAGAAGCAGTCTGATCCACATTCAATGGATAAAAATGGTAAGATTATTAGGAGTGATTGTTTTCTCTTTTTTATTAATGCCATTTAGGAACTAGCTGAAGATACTAAGTTACTAGAGGATGGAGGCTATATTAATCTAATATACTTTCATGCTCACTTAGACAAAGTATTTGTGATTGGCAGGTGTGGCTGGGACTGGTGGCCATTTATCTCTTGTGGAACTAGGGATGTCTACCTCAGATAGGCCTCAGTGAAGTCCGGATGAGAGGTTTGTCCCCCAGAGTGACCTCAGAACTGAAGTGGCTTTTGAGGGATATCCACAATGGGGATAATTTGGGTCCAGAGAAGGTCAATTGGAGATCTTTTTAAAGAGTAAACAAATGTCTTAGATTAGGGAGGCAAAATACAGTATTGTAGACTCTTGAGTCAGACTTCTAGGCTTGAGATTCTTGTTTCACCGCTTGCAAAGTGTGTGACCTTGAATAACCTTTTAAACCTCTTTAAATTTCATTTTCTCCTCTGTAAAATAAAGATAATAATAGGTTCTACTCCATACATTTATTCTGAGCCTTCAATAGTTTAATTCATTTAAGGTCCTTAGCCAAGTACATTCCACGAATTTCAGCTGCTGATTGGTTGCCTTTTCTGTGGCCAGGCAGGGCCTGCTCTACATTGCTCTCCTTGTCCCCACATTTACTGAATCACAATATGCAGGGGACATGCCTGGGAATTGGTATCTTTGAAAAATTCTCCATGGGAGTCTCTGATGTGTATTCTTGGTTAAGGATTACTACCTTAATACAGGAAGAGGATTACAAAATGTTCAGGAAGAAGGAGCAGGTGTAGTAATACCTCTGCCTCCCTTTACCACTTACTAGTAGGTGAGTATAGATAGCATTTGTGGTCCTAGCTTCTTAGTCATATTACCCTCTCCTCTAGGTGTGATTTGCAGGAGATAGTCATAACCAAAGGATCATGAATGAGGTGTATGAGAGGGTGGAGGGGCAAAGACTCAGAATTCTGATTGATTTTCTCCAAATAGGTCAAACTGTGTCTCCTCAGTCTGTTCCAACTACAAATCTTGAAGTAAAAAATGGAGTGAATTTTGAACACAGTCCCGTGGATTTAAGCAAGGTAAGCAGAGATGCAAAGTTGGCTTATAGGTCTAAGAGAGTCTGTAGTGGAACCCAGAGTGAGCTTTGGTATTTCAACACCCTTTTTCCAAGACCAGAGCCCCTTTTATAGAAAAGGAGGCCTGCCTGCTCATGTCTTCTTCCTTCTATTCCAGCCTGGATGGGGCTGACTGATCAGTTTGCTCCACCAGGTTCAACACGCTGAAACTGAGTTTTGCCATGGAGAATCCTCCCTAACACAGACCTCTGGTCTTTCAGATTTATTTTTTGGCACTTGCTCTCCAGCACCTCCTTCTTACCTCCAAGGATTTTGGCAAAAACAATATCTTTGCCGTTGTCTCCTAAGACTACGTTGTGGTTGAAACACTTCTTGGGGACTGTAATATGGTATCCAAGGCCTTACTGCAATTTCTGGTTAAAGCTGGTAATCTGCCTCCAGCCTCTTCTTATCCTGGTCTGATCCTGACACTGTCCTTCTAAAACAGACATAGCGTCAGGTTATATGTTGGATTGAAAGGCAGAGAGCCCTATAAAAACCTGAAACTTCTGACAAAGCATTCAAGTATTTTAAAATGGAAAAAAAAATTGACCTAGAGGTCCAAAAACATTTTCTTTGAGGAAGCATGGTATAATTGAATTCAAATCAGAGCACCTGGAGATTATCTATCTATCTATCTATCTATCTATCTATCTATCTATCTATATTCTTCTGAAGTGAGAAGCAGGGAGGCAGAGAGTCAAACTCCTGCATGTGCCCGACTGGATTCATCTGGCATGCCCACCAGGAAGTAATGCTCTGCCCATCTGGGCTGCTGCTCCATTGTGGCCGGAGACATTCTAGCACCTGGGGTGGAGGCCATAGAGCTGTCCTCAGCACCTGGGCCAACTTTGCTTCAATGGAGCTTTGGCTGCCGGAGGAGAAGAGAGAGAGAGAGAAAGGAGAGGGGGAAGGGTGGAGAAGCAGATGGACGCTTCTCCTGTGTGTCCTGCCTGGGAATTGAACCCAGGACTTCCACACACCAGGCCGATGCTCTACTGCTGAGCCAACTGGCCAATTTTTTTATTTAAAAAATTTTTAATTTTATTTATTAGGGTCAGAGCACTTGCATTTAAATTCTCTCTTCTAAAAGCTCTATTGTCCTGAGAAAGTCAGCTTCACCTCTCTGGGTCTCAATTGCTTCATTTTTTAAAATAAAAAATAGGGCTAATAAGAACTGTCTGATCCACCTTACAGAGCTCTTATAAGGATCAAGTGAAACAGGGTGAGAAAACATATGTTAGGCCCTGGCCGGTTGGCTCAGCGGTAGAGTGTCGGCCTAGCGTGCGGAGGACCCGGGTTCGATTCCGGCCAGGGCACACAGGAGAAGCGCCCATTTGCTTCTCCACCCCTCCGCCGCGCTTTCCTCTCTGTCTCTCTCTTCCCCTTCCGCAGCCAAGGCTCCATTGGAACAAGGATGGCCCGGGCGCTGGGGATGGCTCTGTGGCCTCTGCCCCAGGCGCTAGAGTGGCTCTGGTCGCAACATGGCGACACCCAGGATGGGCAGAGCATCGCCCCCTGGTGGGCGTGCCGGGTGGATCCTGGTCGGGCGCATGCGGGAGTCTGTCTGACTGTCTCTCCCTGTTTCCAGCTTCAGAAAAATGAAAAAAACAAAAACAAAAACAGAAAAAAATATGTTAAATCATAAAACGACATATTAATGTAAGGCATGAGGAAGGTGATTGATGTTAAGGCGATGGCTCCCAGGCTCTCAGAGTTTCTATTGGACTTTCAGGTGGACCTTCATTTCATGAAAAAAATTCCCACTGGGGCAGAGGCCTCAAACGTCCTTGTTGGTGAGGTGGACACCCTGGACCGCCCCATTGTGGCCTTTGTGAGGCTATCTCCAGCTGTTCTCCTCTCAGGCCTGACGGAAGTGCCCATCCCAACAAGGTAAAGACAAAGACAGCATGACCCAATACATTCTGTCCAAAGTACAGATTTCTGTGACCTCTTGGGGGAAGAAATCAGCTAATGCCAAAACTTAGGATAATTAATTAATTTTGGAAATGCTGCTTAAAATTCAGCAGTGATCTTTTTTTTTTTTTTTAATAAATTTTTATTAATGGTAATGGGATGACATTAATAAATCAGGGTACATATATTCAAAGAAAACATGTCTAGGTTATTTTGTCATTAAATTATGTTGCATACCCCTCGCCCAAAGTCAGATTGTCCTCCGCCACCCTCTATCTAGTTCTCTGTGCCCCTCTCCCTCCCCCTAACTCTCTCCCTCCCTCCCTCCCATGTCCTCCCTCCCCCCACCCCTGGTAACCACCACACTCTTGTCCATGTCTCTTAGTCTCATTTTTATGTTCCACCAATGTATGGAATCATGTAGTTCTTGTTTTTTTCTGATTTACTTATTTCACTCCTTATAGTGTTATCAAGATCCCACCATTTTGCTGTAAATGATCTGATGTCATCATTTCTTATGGCTGAGTAGTATTCCATAGTGTATATGTGGGCAAGAGAAGTGAAGGCAAAGATAAATGAATGGGACTACATCAGAATAAAAAGTTTTTGCTCAGCAAGAGAAACTGATATAAAAATAAACAGACAGCCAACTAAATGGGAAATGATATTTTCAAACAACAGCTCAGATAAGGGCCTAATATCCAAAATTTACAAAGAACTCATAAAACTCAACAACAAACAAACAAACAATCCAATAAAAAAATGGGAAGAAGACATGAACAGACACTTCTCCCAGGAAGAGATACAAATGGCCAACAGATATATGAAAAGATGCTCAGCTTCATTAGTTATTAGAGAAATGCAAATCAAAACTACAATGAGATACCACCTCACCCCTGTTAGATTAGCTATTATCAACAAGACGGGTAATAGCAAATGTTGGAGAGGCTGTGGAGAAAAAGGAACCCTCATTCACTGTTGGTGGGACTGTAAAGTAGTACAACCATTATGGAGGAAAGTATGGTGGTTCCTCAAAAAACTGCAAATAGAACTACCTTATGACCCAGCAATCCCTCTACTGGGTATATACCCCAAAACCTCAGAAACATTGATACGTGAAGACACATGTAGCCCCATGTTCATTGCAGCACTGTTCACAGTGGCCAAGACATGGAAACAACCAAAAAGCCCTTCAATAGAAGACTGGATAAAGAAGATGTAGCAGTGATCTTTTTGAGGTATATTTGGTTAACCTCCTTGCAGAAGAATTCTAAGATTTTTAAGGCAATGACTGCACAGTGCCTGCAGCCTTGGAAATGGAGAACTGAAGAGCATTCCAAGGGCATAGCAAAGGCTGTTTTACTCTTTAAAGAGCTGTATCCCAGAGAAATGCCTCTGAGCAAAGGCATTGATGTCTCTTTCTGCAGTCTGGCAGGATTTATTTGGCTTGCAAATATGTCCACATTTGTTCGAAAGGCTATTCATGCAGTCTGAAGGTGGTGATTCAGGTGACTCAGGTCCCCATTAATTACAGCGTATTCAGATGTCCAGAATACAATTTAGACTTCTCTCCAGGACTTGATCATTGCAAATTACTTACTCATTTTGTCTCCCTATCATTTTCTTATTAGAATAATCAGTGAGATTCAGATAACCTTGAATTTGCATTACAATGTCATGTTTTGAAAGTGTCTTTTCTATAGCAAGGAATTGTGTCTATGGAAATCCTAAGAATTACAACCATATAACTGAATGAAGTCATACAGATAGCTTCCAATACCATAGTGAGCTATTAGATCAAGGCAGCTTATATTGCTCCATCATTAGTCTGCCTCCTTTTATTGAAGGTACTGTGATGATTTCTGTTTAATAGGAGAGAGAAATATTCTGCTGGTTAGAGAAGAGTCAGATGCCACTTATTATATGTTTACTTACATAATTTTACCCTTTGTGTGTGTTGCCAGATTTTTGTTTATCCTATTGGGTCCAGTAGGGAAAGGTCAACAGTACCACGAGATTGGCAGATCCATGGCTACCATCATGACAGATGAGGTACTTCTGTTTTTCCTTCATTCATCTCACAAATATTTATTGAGTGTTTACTCTGTGCTAGTTGTTGGGGACAAAATAATTGCAATTGCAATGTCTGCAAGGAAGCAGTTCAGGTCACTTCTCCGAATGCTTACTGTGGGAGGACTGAGCCCTCTAGGGGATTTTCTTCCTATGTCGTCTCTCCCTTTTTGAATGATCAAGGTTGCAGAGAAATCTTTTTCTTGGGAAATAATTACTGCCAATATGATACTAAGAAAGAAAGATTAAAGCTGACTTAATTTTGGGGGGAGGATTGTTAATTAAATGCATATAGAATTCCTATCTACATAAAGAAACCCCAGTCCTGTTGCACATAAATGAGATAAACTTATATAAGAGTCAGGGGTTTACGCTTGGCACTGTGATGTCAATATACAAAGGTTGCTGGACGTTTTGGTGGCCATGGGCTGAACCCCTACTGCATACCCTTATTAGGACTTTGCTGCTCATGTAAGTTGCAAAGCAGGGGTTTCAAGGCATATGTCTTAGCGGACAGAGGAGATGGGGGCTGTGCTTTACCACCTCTCTTTGATAGGGAGGCTTATTTCACAGGACCTGTATTAGTAATTCCATCCAGTTTTTTCCAACCATTAGGATCAGGAAAAATTTCCCATGCATCTTGCCTTTTATTCTATTCTTTGAGGAAATAACAGAATTTTACAACTATAAAATTGTATAATGTCTTATACAAATGTAAAAATTATACAAATGTCTTATTTCTTCTTATACTAAGAGATATATAGTTCTTTTTGACTTATCTTTAGTTTCATTTTTTAAAAATCCTTTTATCCTTGCACATCTTTTATTCTAAAGGTTTCTTTCTACATTTCGGATCCCAATGACAGAAATAAAAATCAAGAGGTTATATTCATTCTTCATTGTATCCAATGGTGATTGTTTTAAGTATAGTCATTTTAAACTTTCCTGATGGTGTTTTCTTCTCTGTAGATTTTTCATGACGTGGCATATAAGGCAAAAGAGCGAGACGATCTCCTGGCAGGGATAGATGAGTTCCTAGACCAGGTGACGGTGCTCCCTCCAGGGGAGTGGGACCCCTCCATTAGGATTGAGCCACCCAAAAACGTCCCTTCCCAGGTAATGTATGTGCATGCACATTAACCAATGGTGTCTTAGTACCTCTTACCGAGTGCCTAACCATGGACAAAGCAAAGACCATGTTGAAGATAAATTGACACATGGCCCTGTTTTGGGGCACCTAGAATGTCAGAACAGAAATAAAAAATGGATATGCAATAATACATACTGGCTCAGATGTGCTAGGTCAGTCAGAATTACCCAGGATGAATTTTAAGCTAACTTTTGAAGAATTGATGTGGAATGGCAGAGAGGAGAGGGAAGGACATTTCTTAGGAGTATATCATGAATGAAGTCATTTTAAATGAAAAGAGCAAGTTATATTTAGAAAGCAAATAGAATTCCCATACTTTTTTGACAGGTTAAAGTTGGGAAGGGTACTCCTATACTAGACAGTAAGCCAGATGCTTTACCTATGTAATTCAGTCTTCTCAGCAACATCCCCAAATAGGTATTGTTATCCTGTTTTACAAATAAGGAATAAAACTACCTTCAAGGCTTTAAGATAAAGTAAGATGACACAGAGGCTTATTTGAAACTAGAATATAGGTTATACATGATGCCATGGATGACACCTTCATTTTCTGTTTCCAGTCAAGGCTGAGTTAGAAGTCAGGTACTAGTGGAGAGGAGGAGAAATTATGTTGTTGTTTTTCCAGGAAATTCAATCAGCTGTCCCTAATCAATAAATGCATTTGAAAACTCTAAATACTTGGATATTTTTTGGCTGCTTTTGGGTTATGTTACCACTCCCCTCTGTTAGTAGAAAGAATAAAATAGCTGGCTGACTTCACTAATGTTGTGGTCATCTGTTAAAAGGAGAAAAGGAAAATGCCTGGAGTTCCAAATGGAAACGTTTGCCACATTGAGCCAGAAGCCCACGGGGGCCACAGTGGGCCAGAACTCCAGCGTACTGGGCGGTAAGTCTGAGATGTTTCACTGCTTGCTGGGCAAAAGTTGTATAAAGGAATGAGTCATCCTCTTTGCTTTCAGCCTTCTTCTCTCTGGTATTTTTTTTTTTTTTTTTTTTTTTTTTTGTGGCAGAGAGAGTCAGAGAGAGGGACAGACAAACAGGAAGGGAGAGAGATGAAAACATCAATTCTTCATTGCAGTTCCTTAGTTATTCATTGATTGCTTTCTCATATGTGCCTTGACTGGGGGGCTACAGCGGACTGAGTGACCCCTCGCTCAAGTCAGCAACCTTGGGCTCAAGCTAGTGAGCCTTGCTCAAACCCGATGAGCTCGCGCTCAAGCTGGTGACCTCGGGGTCTCGAACCTGGGTCCTCTGCGTCCCAGTCCGACGCTCTATCCACTGCGCCACTGCCTGGTCAGGCTTCTCTCTAATATCTTAAATGTCTGTGAATGACTTTTCAAATGGAACCATTTGAAGTATTATGAATATATCAAATACTGTATTCATTCATTCAAATTTCTCAGACCACCTATCATGTTCTGTCTCACCTCCAGTTCTTTCCATACATTGAACACATGTTCCCTTCCTCTTTTCCTGGCCAACTGCTACTTATCCTTTGTCTCAGCTCAGATGTCACTTCTTTTGGAAAGCCTTCCAGGACTATCTATCGATGACGGTAGGTATTCCTGCTATATGGGGTCACAGCTTTGAGCTCTGTCTCCTACCCACCTGCCACTCTGCCTCCAACGCCCTGTTACAGTTCTTATTATGTTTTATTATTATTGCTTGATTTATTGTCTTCCTTGCTAGAATGTTTGCTCCATAAGGGCAGGAACCCCATTATACTCCTAGCACCCAGCACAGTGCCCTGCACAGAGCAGGCACTCACTATCAAATGAATGAATGAATGGGCCAGTGAGCGAGGGAGCAAGCGAATAAATGAATGAACACTTTTAAAATGATGCCTGTTCAGTAATATGAATGGACTAGGTATGGAGAAATATTGAGCGATTATTTGGTAGTATTTTAGGTGTGCCTCAGAATAGGCAATCTCCTCTTCTAGGCCAAGATTTTAGGATGTGATGTCCAAGAAGGAGGTTCTCTATGGTAAGTGAAGGAAGCAGGTTCCCAGAGGAGCAGATTTTGTTTACCGGATAGGAAGGTGGTAAAAGAGGATGATATTTTGGTTTGGAGTGGCATGCAGTGGTGTCACCCAGATTATGGGAGAAGGCTGAGATTATGGTTCTGGCCTTGTAAGTTGTGCTGGTCTGAGAAGGATCTGCTGCGCAGAGATTCTCAGCACAGGACTCAGATCATGGAAAGAAGCTTTTCACATTTTCTAGTCTCTTGCTTCCACTTTATTTTTTCCCTCTTCATTTAAAATTGCTTTTCTGTTTTTCAATCTTCAGTATCATACCCAGTGGAAACTCAAAGTGTTTTTTTTTAATTGTGGAGAGTGATTTATTTTTTCATTCTTGGAAATTCAGAGAGAGGAAATGAGCAGAGAGTGAGAAGCAGGAGATAAGGACACTTCACTAGCAGTGTCCTGGTAGGGGAGTATGTCTCTTAGTTGGAGGATGCACTGAGGACAAGGAAAGATAAGTAGGTTCTGGGGAGGGATCACTGGAGGAAAAGAGGAGCCCTTTTATGGAAGGGGTCACTGAAAAGAGGGAGCAACCTCTAAGAGTAAGTTTAATATTTTCTTTTAAGTGGGAGGGGTCTGAATTGGGTGGGAGGCCAGCTGTTGAGAGGCAGTTCAGGGGAAGCATCTGTCCTTAGATCAGGTTCCAGAACTATCTTAGGGAAGGTAGTGTTCTTTAAGAGGAAAGGTCTTGGGGTATGGATTTGATAGTATTTCAGAGCTATGATTTATCTTTTAACTATAAAGGGTGTCTACACCTCAGGAATTAGAGTTTGAAAGTAGAAGAAATTAGGGCAGCAAGGTTTCCTTCAAACAAATAACCCATGCAGAGGTAAGACTCCAGGTTTCTTTTGGTGTTAGAGAGAGGAGAATCAACTAGGGTTCTAGGCCTTTTGAAAGGGGTCACTTATAATAGAGTTCATATGGGGGTTTAGGAGACCATTAGGTTGGATTTCAATAGTTATAAAATCTCAGAAAAGATGCTTGACATCCCAGAAGTAACTCCCCATATAGCCAGGACCTTCACATGTTTAACCACCAACCCCAGATCACTTTATTCACAATTTCAAATGAGCTTTGAGAAAGTTCTCCCATATGTCATGTTGGGAGCTTCTGTAATTGACAAAGCTGAAAGGGGACAGGTTATCTGGACTCAGGACCTGGTTTTTCTTGGTGTGGGAGACACTTTTCTCTTCTTAAGCTGCTGATGTTTTCCTCAGAGCCCTTTGTAAAAGACCTCAAGACACTGGGCTTTCCTCCCTTTGTAGCCTTTTTGGCCAGGTGACCTAATGCCTGTATCGGGGACCATAGTTCCATTTGCCAGCTCTGGCCCCTTTCCCAGTCTCAATTTACATAGTGGGTGAATGTGAATCTACCTCTGCAGATGGACATCCCAGAACTTTCTGGACCCTCCTGGGCTGCACAGAGTAAAAATACATTAGTCTCGGTTTTATAATTCTTCATCCTATTAGTTATGTTTCTTTGAAGTGGTACACAACCTGGGGCAAAACTTGGAGACTTAGGGCATACTATCCCGTTAGATGGAGAGGTATTTGAAGATGTAGGAGTGTAGACTCTTAGATGGAGGGAAAGAGACAAAGTTGAAAACAGCACCCTGAGTTTTGTGTTATCTGACTCTCCAAGACAGGGCTCAGACAGTATCTTAGACTTCCTTGCTGGTGATGTGGGCAGTGATGCCAGGGCATTCCTGTCCTGGGAAAGGAAAGTCTGATTAGAGTGTTTCTAGCCAGATGCTTCACATTAGAGAAGATACTCTGGAAAGGGGGTTTCCAAGATAGATTCATATACTTAATTGTGGACTCCACTTTTGGGAAGGGTTAGTGAAAAAAAGAATTAGGAGCTGCTATCTCGATGATTCCCCACACTTCAAACAGGTTTCTTCCAAAGCATACCAGACAGGTGGATGGCTGTACTGTCCCTGATGCCCTCTAGAGAAGGGCTCCCTAATTCAGTGCTCCAAAGCCTAGTGACCCTCTACATCAGGGGTCCCCAAACTACGGCCCGCGGGCCACATGTGGCCCCCTAAGGCCATTTTTCCGGTCCCCCGCTATACTTCCGGAAGGGGCACCTCTTTCATTGGCGCGGCGCTCACGCACAGTACTACTTCCGGTGACACAGGACACATGCGTTATATGACGCACGTCCGGTGTCCGGCTGCGGCGCCCCACATCACCTGAATCAGTGTGAAATAACAGCAGAAGTAGGAAAAAAGGCAGAGCACTATAACCATTACTACACAGTACAATGGCCCCCATACTCCCCCAAATGTACAACAACATAATGGCCCCTGTAACTTCCCTTTGTCTAAAAGTCTCCCCCCACATTACTACACACCATGTTTCCCCTATTTTAAGACCCTGTCATATTAATTTTACCTCCAAAGGACAAGGGCTGTCTTATTTTTAGTTCCCATTGAAATACTGGTCAGTTTGTTGATTTAAATTTACTTGTTCTTTATTTTAAATATTGTATTTGTTCTCGTTTTGTTTTTTTACTTTAAAATAAGATATGTGCAGTGTGCATAGGGATTTGTTCATAGTTTTTTTTTATAGTCTGGCCCTCCAACGGTCTGAGGGACATTGAACTGGCCCCCTGTGTAAAAAGTTTGGGGACCCCTGCTCTACATGGTAAGTCATTCCCACCCACCCCCATTTAAACATTAAGGGTGGTGCGAAAAGGGCAAAGAAGTCTACAACGTGGGAGAAGCATCCATATCCAATTAATATCTGTGGTAGTTGTGCAATTATGAATTATGGTCTGATTTTATGCACAAATGAGGGTATGTGACTGACTCCATAAACAGTCTTCAGAAATAAGAGCCTCCAAGCTTTTCTTTTCTATTTCAATTACTGCTAGGCAGACAGATGTCCTCTCTTTCTACGGCTTCTCATAAATCCATTTAATCATATAAATCTTTTGTCTTTTACTCACAAATACTCCTCCCTGAAGGCCCCTCCCGTGTCCAGGAGCTGACCAATCATGATAGCATCTCAGGTAGTCTCAGTGGGGTAAGGCTCATTACAGTAGAAGTATTCTCTCAGAATAATACCCTTCAGAGGAAGGTCATTGGTGATAGAGAGGTGACAGTCACATGGTACTAAGATGCTATGTTGGCTAAGGATCCAGAAACACTAGAATCTTTCCCAAGAATAATTGCAGCTGCCTCTAAGTTTCATAAGGGGCTATTTACCCAGAGAAGAAAGCATGAAAAAACATTTTATTACAAACTGTAGCCTTGGTCCCAAACCTTGAGGTGGATTTCTTTTCTTTTCTTTTTTTTTTTTTTTTTGTATTTTTCTGAAGCTGGAAACGAGGAGAGACAGTCAGACAGACTCCCGCATGCGCCCGACCGGGATCCACCCGGCACGCCCACCAGGGGGCGACGCTCTGCCCACCAGGGGGCGATACTCTGCCCCTCCGGGGCATCGCTCTGCCACGACCAGAGCCACTCTAGCGCCTGGGGCAGAGGCCAAGGAGCCATCCCCAGCGCCCGGGCCATCTTTGCTCCAATGGAGCCTCAGCTGCGGTAAGGGAAGAGAGAGACAGAGAGGAAGGAGGGGGGGGGAGAAGCAAATGGGCGCTTCTCTTATGTGCCCTGGCCAGGAATCGAACCCGGGTCCCCCGCACGCCAGGCCGACGCTCTACCGCTGAGTCAACCGGCCAGGGCCTATAGTTTTTTTTTTATAGTTCGGCCCTCCAACGGTCTGAGGGACAGTGAACTGGCCCCCTGTGTAAAAAGTTTGGGGACCCCTGTTCTAGACCATGTGGTATATTTCCAGGCTCCTAAAAAGAAGGGAGAGAGAGAGAGAGAGAGAGAGAGAGAGAGAGAGAGAGAAAGGAAAGAAAGAAGTTGTCTTGGGGAAAAAAAGAATTGTTCATTTTGTTAGATTTAATACTGACATTATTATTATTATTATTATCATCATCATCAGAGAGAGAGAGAGACACATAGGGACAGAGAGACAGGAAGGGAGGGAGATGAGAAGCATCATTTCTTCCGTGCGGCACCTTAGTTGTTCAGTGATTGCTTTCTCATATGTGCCTTGACCCAGGGGCTACAGCAGAGCGAGTGACTCCTTGCTCAAGCCAGCGACCAGGGGATCATCTCTGTGATCCCATGCTCAAGCCAGCAACCCTGCGCTCACGCTGATGAGCCCGTGCTCAATTCGGCAACCTCAGGGTTTCTAACCTGGGTCCTCTACATTCCAGGCTGACACTCTATCCACTGTGCCACAGCCTGGTCAGGCATCAATAATTCCTTAAATTGTATATTGCTCAGTCCATATTCAACTTCTTGTGATTCTCTTATCAACATCTTTTTAGAGTTAATTTGTTTGGCATAGATAGGATCCAATCAGGTTCACATTTGGGTATTAGGTTTCCATTCTTTAACAGCTGTGTCTTTTTTGTTTTCTATGCTATTGATTTGTAGAAGAAACCAGGTAAACTGTCATGTAGAATGCTGGATGGCCCTTTTTGTTATTCACCTGACAACTTTCATTGTGGTGCAGTTACTCCACTATTAGAAGAAGTGACTCATTGTGGGAACACTCCTCATCCTTGTGTGGGATATCTTGCACTGGATCTGCCTCATCCTTGGAAAGCAGAGAGAAGTCCTGAAGTCCTGCCACCAAGTCCTGTTGGTTTTATCTCCTGATTAGCCCCTGAATCCATCCATTTCTCATCCCAATCCACTGCCTCTAATCTTGCCCCATTCATCACACCCCTACCAGAGTGATCCTTCCAGAATGCAGCTCCTGTTTACAATCCTTCAGTGACTTGACATGCCATTAGGATAAAGTTCTTATTCTCTAAAACAGTTTACCTGATTTTCTATGGCTCAGCTTTTCTGGCTTCTCCAGCCTTGGCTATTGGTGTGCGTCCCTCACACTGTCTTATCCAGCCATATCTCTTTCGGCACCTTGAAGCTGCCAAGTGCTCTCACCTCGAGGTTTCATTCATGCTAGCCCCTCGGCCTCATCAGGCTGACTCCTGGTCCATTCTCTGAGTCAACACTGAAATGCTCCTCCCTGTTTTGTGCTGCCGTGGCACCCTGAAAGCATTGCTTGTTTCCTGCACTAGACCTTTGGTCCTGGAGAGAAGGGGTGTGTTTGTCTTGCTCACTGCTGCATCTCCAGGACTGGGCACAGTGCCTGGCATGAAGTATCTGCTACTACTTGTCAGCTGCATGAATTATTATGTTAATTTCCCAAGAGTAAGGTGCGTACCTGTTCAGAATAAGAAAATGCATGTGGAAAAGTATTTTTATCAGAAAAAATGTAAGAAAGCTAATAATTTCAATACTCTGAATTGGTTTTGCGCATTTCCTTCTAACAGCTCAGAATTTGAAATTTGAAGCTAATAGTTAGTTTCATGTTAATTTTTGGAACTTTCTATTGAATGGGTAGTATGCACACCTAAATTAATTCTTTTTATGCTTGGAGTAATAATTCAAATTCATGCTCTTGGTTGCATACAGACTCCATGCTGACCACAGACATATCTCTTGTTCTTGGGGTCAAATTGAAGCCAAAGTATTACCTCAGTATAGCGCACATTTGAAGTGCTTTTAAATGTGTGCTGTTCACATGCTTCTGCAGGAGAGGGACTGTGCTAGAGGCCTGTCTGCCATATTTCCACAGGCTATTTGGGGGCTTGGTGCTGGACATCAAGCGGAAGGCCCCCTGGTACTGGAGCGACTACCGGGATGCTCTCAGCTTACAGTGTTTGGCCTCCTTCCTGTTCCTGTACTGTGCCTGCATGTCACCTGTTATCACCTTTGGGGGATTACTCGGAGAAGCCACTGAGGGACGCATAGTAAGAATGTTTAACTTTTTTTTTTTTTTTTTTGTATTTTTCTGAAACTAGAAACGGGGAGAGACAGTCAGACAGACTCCCGCATGCGCCCGACCGGGATCCACCCGGCACGCCCACCAGGGAGCGACGCTCTGCCCACCAGGGGGCAATGCTCTGCCCCTCTGGGGTGTCACTCTGTTGCTACCAGAGCCACTCTAGCGCCTGGAGCAGAGGCCAAGGAGCCATCCCCAGTGCCTGGGCCATCTTTGCTCCAGTGGAGCCTCGGCTGCCGGAGGGGAAGAGAGAGACAGAGAGGAAGGAGAGGGGGAGGGGTGGAGAAGCAGATGGGCGCTTCTCCTGTGTGCCCTGGCCAGGAATCGAACCCGGGACTTCTGCACGCCAGGCCGATGCTCTACCACTGAGCCAACCGGCCAGGGCCTGTTTAACTATTTTTAATGGTCCTAAAGAAGACTTAAAATATTGTGGTGGCAGCCAAGTGCACTGGGGTAGAAATTCCCTGGGCTAGGACTAAGAAAACTGGAGGCTTTCTATTGAATTACTGTGGTATTCTGACTTCATACCATGCAGCAACCAGTTCTTGCTTTAGAACTGACTCACTTCTGCTTGAATGTCAATTTTAGTAGCTGATTGCCCAGTTGAACTGCCCATTGCTCCAAGAATGAAAAATGATATATATTAATGTCATTTGAACATAAGATTTAAGGTGACTGACTGTATGACAGCTTCTAGTATAAATGGTATCAATATGCTTTCTATATATATTTAAATACTAAATTGAGTCACTACAGAACAGGACTTAGTTAAGGAATCATATGTGGCTGGATTTTGATTTCTGAATTAATGTGGTACCATTTACAGAAGTATTAGACAGTATGTACGCATCTCTCTTGTTAAGATGAAATACTAGCAAATGACTTGTCAGGGTGCACAGGAGAGCTAAGTCAGGAGAGTGCAGAAATGCACATTACTCACTTCAGATGGACTATGGTTTCAGTGATATTTTTCTTTCCTCTCAGAGTGCAATTGAATCCTTGTTCGGAGCCTCCATGACTGGGATTGCCTATTCCTTGTGTGCGGGACAGGCTCTCACCATCCTGGGAAGCACTGGGCCAGTGCTTGTGTTTGAAAAGATTTTGTTCAAATTCTGCAAGTAAGACATTTGGTTTTCTGAAAACTGAATGTGTTATTGTGGGTCCCAGGTGAATATAAGAAAGCAAATGTCATCCTGGTGGGTAAAAAGACCAAAGAAAGAACACCCTAGTCTGTGTCCTGCCTCCAGGTAGTACTATACCTAAAACAGCAGATCTCCTAGTCTTAAAGAGCATTATTAATGTCCCTCAGCCATTATTGAAATCTTGACTTTTATCTTAAAAAAAGAAAACTAAACAAAAAACCACTTTCCCTAGTTAATTCAAACTCCTCCATTTCCATTTCAAGTCAGTTTTTTTTTTTTCCGTTTTTTTTTTTTTTGGTTTTTTTTTTTTTTTGTATTTTTCTGAAGCTGGAAACGGGGAGAGACAGTCAGACAGACTCCCACATGCGCCCGACCGGGATCCACCCGGCACGCCCACCAGGGGCGAAGCTCTGCCCACCAGGGGGTGATGCTCTGCCCCTCCGGGGCGTCGCTCTGCCGCGACCAGAGCCACTCTAGCGCCTGGGGCAGAGGCCAAGGAGCCATCCCCAGTGCCCGGGCCATCTTTGCTCCAATGGAGCCTTGGCTGCAGGAGGGGAAGAGACAGACAGAGAGGAAGGAGGGGGGGGTGGAGAAGCAAATGGGCGCTTCTCCTATGTGCCCTGGCCGAGAATCGAACCCGGGTCCCCCGCACGCCAGGCCAACACTCTACTGCTGAGCCAACCGGCCAGGGCTCAAGTCAGTTTTTAATTGGCCTAATATATTCCTTCATATTCTGGTGGTGGGTGCTCAGCAGTGCCCTCATTTCCCTACTTTACCTAGAACTGATTTTTTAATAGACTTTTTAAAATTTTGTATTAGAAGTAGGAGCACGTGTAACAAGGGCCAGCCAGCTCTTTTTTCTTAACTGTAACAATAAGCTCTTAAAAAAAAAGATTCTATTTATTTTCTATTTATTGAGTTGAGAGAGAGAGAGAGAGAGAGAGAGAGAGAGAGAGAGAGAGAGAGAAGGCGATCAGGGGAGCGAGAAGCATCAAGTTACAGTAGTTATTTCTTGAATGTGCCTTGACCAGGCAGGCCCAGGGTTTCAAACCAGCGACCTCAGCATTTCAGTGCGACACTTTATCTACTGCGCCACCACAGGTCAGGCAAGAATAAGATCTTAATAATGGTAGAAATGTGTGTGGGACAGTTCTCCACTTTTCATGTTCTTGCTATAGCAAATACCACACATGAAGCAAATCTGTCACAACTGTCCCAGGGTAGCATTTAAAAGTGAAGTGCAGTCAGAATTAGGGAGAAGCTGGGTTGAGATACTGGTATAGATAATTTGAGATGAATTAACCACTTTCTGACCTTTTTCTCTAATGCCACCCATCTCTGCTTTCTGACGAACTTCGATTTTGTTTCAGAGACTACGCTCTTTCCTACCTCTCCCTGCGTGCTTGTATTGGACTGTGGACCGCCTTCCTGTGTATTGTTCTTGTGGCAACTGATGCCAGTTCCCTTGTCTGCTACATTACCCGCTTCACTGAAGAAGCATTTGCCTCCCTGATTTGCATTATTTTTATCTATGAAGCAATAGAAAAGCTGATTCACCTGGCAGAGACCTATCCCATCCACATGCACAGCCAGCTGGACTATCTTAGCCTATATTAGTAAGTATGCTTTCTGCTGGTCTTTGTTGTTTTTTTAAAGTTGAGCAAAGGGCCTGAGTTTAATGGCTGATGTTGCATGCCAGCCAGTGCTTACAGCTTCTGTTAAGAACTGTCCTTGGCCTCTGGGAAAGAGAGGTCAGATTTGGATATGGCAGCTTCAGTGGCTGCCGGAGGAGAACAGTCAACACTAATGACAGAGGGGATGGACTAAGAGTCAAACTCACATGGGATTTGAGGAATGCTTCACAAGCATTTCTTTTGGTTCTAGGCATTGAAACAAAAATAGGCTGCAAATGTAGCAGGGAAAATTCAAGTTAGTTGTTTGGAAGAACTTTTTATAAGGACTTATGAAACCCTGGGACCATGTTATCAAGATATCTAGAAATCTATTTACTTACCCAGAGGTAGATTAAGGTCACTTGAGGCTCTGGGCGCAGAAGAAAATATTGGGCCCCTTGTCATTAGAAAAAAGTGTAAAGTTGGGGCTTTGCAGGGCCCTTCAGAAGTTGAGGCCCAGGGTGCGCTCCTGGTGCGCCCGCCGTTAAATCCGCCTCTGGACTTACCTAGATTTCAGCTAAAGAGACTATATTTCTCACGTGTTCAACATAGTTTGGGTCAGCTGGAAGAGAAACAGTGTTTATGTTTTAATCATTAAGAAGAGTCTGGTCCTGTACACTTTTATTCTCTGGAATAATCTTCTCAGATGATGATGAGAGACCCTCACCTTTTAACCCTGTCCATCAAGTCCCAACCCCCGACTGTACAGTCCTGAGGTGAAAGAGCAATTCCAACCTGAAACTACCTGAGTAGAGAGAGCACACTGCATGGAGGTATCTGCTAGCTAGCAAGCGATACACTTTTTTAGATTCTAGTTATCCAGTTTTTAAAAATAGTTTTATTACAAAATATCATTATGGAGTATAATCTTTGAAGCCTAGCGGATTGGCAGTTAGCATTGGAGTTCTGAATTGCCCATTGACATTGGAGTAAAGTTCATTCTTTGACTTCTTTTTTAAAAATCATTTATTTATTTAAAAAATATTTGTTGAGCATCTACTACATGCCAGCACTATTTCAGACCTTGGAAACATAGCAATAAACATGACTTACAAAGCTCTTATATCCAAGTGGGACAAGACAGATAAAAGTAATCAGCCCTAGAGTGAGTAGACTTTGGATCTGAATACTGTAATTCTTTGTTAAGAAAGCTCAAATGCTATTTTTTCTAGTTGCATCCCACTGTTTGTTAATATGGAGCTGATATGAAGTTAGAACTTACCTACTCTTTAAATGATTTTATATTAATATGTGTGGGACTGATTTTTTCTATTTTTAAAAATTAATTTTAATGGGGTGACATTGATAAATCAGGGTACATATGTTCAGAGAAAACATCTCTAGGTTATTTTGACATTTGATTATGCTGCATACCCCTCACCCAAAGTTCAATTGTCTTCTGTCACCTTCTAACTGGTTTTCTTTGTGCCCCTTCCCTCCCGCAACCCCCTCCCTCTCCTCACCCCCACCCCATAACACCCACACTCTTGTCCATGTCTCTGAGTCTCATTTTTATGTTCCACCTATGTATGGAATCATATACTTCTTAGTTTTTTCTGATTTACTTATTTCACTCAGTATAATGTTATCAAGGTCCATCCGTGTTGTTGTAAATGATCCAATGTCATCATTTCTTATGGCTGAGTAGTATTCCATAGTATATATGTACCAAAGCTTTTTAATCCACTCGTCCACTGACGGACACTTGGGTTGTTTCCAGATCTTTTCTATTGTGAACAATGCCGCCATATACATGGGGGTGCATTTCTTGTTTTGAAACAGTGCTATGGTGTTCTTGGGGTATATTCCTAACAGTGGTATAGCTGGGTCAAAAGGCAGTTCGATTTTTAATTTCTTGAGGAATCTCCATACTGTTTTCCATAGTGGCTGCACCAGTCTGCATTCCCACCAGCAGTGCAGGAGGGTTCCCTTTTCTCCACATCCTCGCCAGCACTTATTCTGTGTTGTTTTGTTGATGGGCGCTATTCTGATTGGTGTGAGATGACATCTCATTGTGGTTTTAATTTGCATTTTTCTAATGATTAGTGATATTGAGCATTTTTTCATATGCCTATTGGCCATCTGTATGTCTTCTTTGGAGAAGTGTCTATTCATTTCTTTCGCCCATTTTTTGATTGGATTGACTTCCTGGTATTGAGTTTTACAAGTTCTTTATAAATTTTGGTTATTAACCCCTTATCAGACGTATTGTCAAATATGTTCTCCCATTGTGTAGTTTGTCTTTTTATTCTGTTCTTATTGTCTTTAGCTGTGCAAAAGCTTTTTAGTTTGATATAATCCCATTTGTTTATCCTGTCTTTTATTTCACTTGTCCGAGGAGATAAATCGGCAAATATATTGCTGCGAGAGATGTTGGGGAGCTTACTGCCTATGTTTTCTTCTAAGATGCTTATGGTTTTATGGCTTACATTTAAGTCTTTTATCCATTTTGAGTTTATTTTTGTGAATGGTGTAAGTTGGTGGTCTAGTTTCATTTTTTTGCAGGTACCTGTCCAATTTTCCCAACACCATTTCTTAAAGAGGCTGCTTTACTCCACTGTATGCTCTTACCTTCTTTGTCAAATATCAGTTGTCCATAAAAGTGTGGGTTTATTTCTGGGTTTTCAGTTCTGTCCCATTGATCTATATGCCTGTTCTTATGCCAGTACCAGGCTGTTTTGAGTACAATGGCCTTATAGTATAACTTGAGATCAGGAAGAGTGATACCACCCACTTTCTTCTTCCTTTTCAAGATTACTGAGGCTATTCGTGTTCTCTTTTGGTTCCATATAAATTTTTGGAATATGTGTTCTATATCTTTGAAGTAAGTCATTGGTATTTTCATTGGTATTGCATTGAATTTATGAATTGCTTTGGGTAATATAGACATTTTAATGATGTTAATTCTTCCTAACCATGAGCACGGTATATACTTCCACTTGTTTGTATCTTCTCTGATTTTTTTTATCAGTGTTTTATAATTTTCCAAGTACAAAGTCTTTAATTCCCTGGTTAAATTTATTCCTATGTACTTTATTTTTTTGGTTGCAATGGTGAAGGGGATTGCTTTCTTAATTTCTCTTTCTAACAGTTCATTGTTAGTGTATAAAAATGCCTCTGATTTCTGAGTATTAATTTTATATCCTGCCACCTTGCTGAATTCATTTATCAGGTCCAGTAGTTTTTTAACTGAGACTTTAGGGTTTTACATATACAATATTATATTATCTGCAAATAATGATAGTTTTACTTATTCTTTTACAACTTGAAATAAAAGATTTCTTCTTCTTGTCTGATTGCTGTGGCTAGGACTTCCAGAACTATGTTGAATAAGAGTGGTGAAAGGGGGCACCCCTGCCTTGTTCCTGATCTTAAGGGGATTGCTTTTAATTTTTGCCCATTGAGTATGATGTTGGCTGTGGGGTTTTCATAGATGGCCTTTATCATGTTGAGGTATGTTCCCTGTATTCCCACTTTGCTGACAGTTTTGATCATGAATGGGTGCTGGATTTTATCAAATGCTTTTTCTGCATCTATTGAAATTATCATGTGGTTTTTCTCCTTCCTTTTGTTTATGTGATGAATCACATTGATTGATTTGCAAATATTGTACCAGCCTTGCCTCCCAAGGATAAATCCCAGTTGATCATGGTGTATGATTTTTTTCATATATTGCTGGATTTGGTTTGCTAATATTTTGTTGAGGATTTTAACATCTAAATTCATTAGGGATATTGGCCTATAATTTTCTTTCTTTTTGTTATCTTTGCCTGGTTTTGGAATCAGAATTTTACTCACCTCGTAAAAGGAGCTTGGAAGTCTTTCTTCCTCTTAAATTTTTGAAATAGCTTGAGAAGGATAGGAGTTAGTTCTTCTTTGAATATTTGGTAGAATTCACTTGTGAAGCCATCAGGCCCAGGACTTTTCCTTTTTGGGAGTTTTTTTTATAACTGTTTCAATCTCATTTGTTGTAATTGGTCTGTTTAGGTTTTCTGATTCTTCCAGATTAATTTTTGGAAGATTATATGTTTCAAGGAGTTTGCCCATTTCATCTAGGTTGTCTAGTTTTTTGGCGTACAGTTCTTCATAATATTTTATTACAATATTTTGTATTTCTGTTGTGTCAGTTGTTATTTCTCCAGTCTCATTTCTAATTTTATTTATTTGAGTCCTCTCTCTTTTTTTCTTGGCGTGTCTGGTTAAAGATTCACCGATCTTGTTTACCTTTTCAAAGAACCAGCTCCTAGTTTCATTGATCCTCTGTATTGTTTCTTTAGCTTCTATGTCATTTATTTCTGCTCTGATCTTTATTATTTCCTTCCTTCTACTAGCTCTGGGCTTTACTTGCTGTTCTTTTTCTAGTTATTTTAGATGCAAGGTCTAGTTGTTTATTTGAGCTTTTTCTAGGTTCTTGAGGTATGCCTGTAATGCTATGAACTTCCCTCTCAGGACTGCTTTTGCTATGTCCCATAAATTTTGAGTTGATGTATGCTCGTTATTGTTCGTTTCTAGGAATTTTTTTATTTCTTCTTTTATCTCATTGTTAACCCATTCGTTATTTAATAACATGCTATTTAGTTTCCAAGTGTTTGAGTATTTTTCAGTTGTCCTGTTGTGGTTGATTTCTAGTTTTATGACATTGTGATCAGAGAAAGTGCTCGATATGATTTCAATCTTCTTAAACTTGTTGAGACTGCTTTTATGTCCTAACATGTGGTCTATCCTAGAGAATTTACCATGAGCACTTGAAAAGAATGTATATTCTGCTGCTTTAGGGTGAAGGGTTCTGAAGATATCTATTAAATCGAGTTGATCTAGTGTTTCCAATAAGTCTGCTGTTTCTTTGTTAATTTTCTTTCTTGAGGATCTATCTAGTGATGTTAGTGGGGTATTGAAATCCCCTACTATTATAGGATTGCTATTGATCTCGCCCTTTAAACCCATGAAAGTCTGCTTTATATATTTAGGTGCTCCTATATTAGATGCGTAGATATTTATAACAATTATATCTTCTTGTTGGATTGCTTCCTTTATCATTATGTAGTGACCTTCTTTATCTCTTACTATACCTTTGTTTTAAAGTCCATTTTGTCTGATATAAGTATTTCTACCCCAGCTTTTTTTTCATTTCCATTTGCGTGAAATATTTCCTTTCATCCTTTTATCTTTAGTCTATGTACATCTTTTGTTTTAAGGTGTGTCTCTTGTAGACAGCATATGTATGAGTCCTGTTTTCTTATCCACACAGCTACCCTATGTCTTTTGATCGGATCATTTAATCCATTTACATTGAAGGTTATTATTGATATGTAGTTGTTTATTGCCATTTTATTCTTTAAAACTGTATTCCTCTCTGGCTATATTCTTTTTCTCCTTTGATCTGTTTACAACAGGCCTCTTAGCATTTCTTGTAGCCTTGGTTTGGTTGTAGTGAATTCCTTGAGTTTTTTTTTTGTCTGGAAAGCTTTTTATTTCTCCTTCAATTTTAAATGATAGCCTTGCTGGATAAAGTAGTCTTGGTTGTAGGCTCTTGTTCTGCATTACTTTGAATATTTCTTGCCATTCCCTTCTGGCCTCAAGTGTTTCTGTTGAGAAGTCGGAAGTCATCCTTATGGGGGCTCCTTTGTAGGTGATAGTCTTTTTTGCTCTAGCAGCTTTTAATATTTTCTCTTTATCACTTAGCTTTAGTATTTTAATTATGATGTGTCTTGGTGTAGATTTCTTTGGGTTTCTCTTTAATGGAGTTCTCTGTGCTTTTTGAACTTATGAGACATTTTTCTGCCTTAATTGAGGGAAGTTTTCAGCTATGATATGTTTGAACAAAGTCTCTATCTCTTGTTCTTTCTCTTCCTCAGGAACCCCTATGATGCGGATGTTATTTCTCTTAATGTTATCACAGAGCTCTCTTAGAGTTTCCTCAGACTTTTTGAGTCTCTTTTCTTTTTTCTGCTATGCTTCTGTGCTTTCATTTATCTTGTCCTCTAACTCGCTGATTTGATTCTCAGTTTCATCCATCCTGCTTTTAATTCCTTCCATTGTGTTCTTCATTTCTGACATTGTATTTGTCATTTCTGACTGATTCTTTTTTATTATTTCAATGTCCTTTTTTATATTTTCTATCTCTTTATTTAGGTGTTCGTAATGACCATGTGTAGGCGGCCCGCAGCTGGGCTTGGCCACTTTTGCACGTCCCCTCCTTCCCAGCCAGGCAAACACCTGGGCCTCAGTGGTAGCCAGCTGGCTTCCACCCTTGCCGACAGAACCGCGCTTCCACGTTCCACCGCCGCCTGCCCTTGAGCTAGCCCTCAGCCGTGTTGGTGGGTGTGCTGCAGCTCAGACCCTAAGACTCACTACTGAAGCCCCAAAAGCTCCCCCCTTCTAAGCGACTCTGCTCTAAGTGCTGTGGGAGAGCTTGTTTGGCTGGTGTCTTGCTTCCCTTTGCTGGTATTGTTGTTTCCAGGGGAAATATTCACTTCAGATTTGGGGAGTGACACGTCCCAGGGGTTAGGGTGGCTGTCTCTCAAAATGTTTCTCCCTGTGCCTCCTAGATTGCACTCACTTCTTGCTATTCCGGTGCTCTCCTCTCTCCCTGTCCCCCAGAGCCCCAGGTGAGTGGTTGTGAGAGAGGTTTTCTGTGCGGTCCCTTTAAGAAGAATCCTGGGTCTGAGAAATCAGTTTCTTTCTCACAAACAGTATCCTTTCTTTTTTCCAGCTAAATACTGTCCGTATGCCTCTTCTAAGCTCTTGGGCCTGCAGGCTGGGGCTTTGGTTTTGGGACTAAGGACCCTCCCCTCTCTGCTAAACTCACTTCCTGCCCTGCGAGTTTCTCCTGGCTGCCGTTCGCTCCGGGGAGCTGGGCAGTCCTCTCTACGTTTCCACTTTTCCTACCAGTCTCAGTGTGGCTTCTTCAGTGTTCCTTGGTTGAAGAGTCCTCTTAGTTTAGTCCAAAGTTGGTTTTTCCAGATGATGGTTCTTAAAATTAGTTTGTAATCCACTTTGGTTCTGGGAGGTGGAAGTTGGTACATCCGTCAACTCCATCGCCATCTTGTCTTCAAGTGCTGATTTTTTTAATCAACTTCTCACCAACTCTACTACTCGCCTCAGGACTGATTTTTTTAATAGACTTAATATTTTTTTTTTTTTTTTTTTTTTATAATTTTATTTTTTTAATGGGGTGACATCAATAAATCAGGATACATATATTCAAAGATAACAAGTCCAGGTTATCTTGTCGTTCAATTATGTTGCATACCCACCACCCAAAGTCAGATTGTCCTCTGTCACCTTCTATCTTGTTTTCTTTGTGCCCCTCCCACCCCCTATCCCTCTCCCATTCCCCCCTCCCCCCCGTAACCACCACACTCTTATCAATGTCTCTTAGTTTCACTATTATGTCCCACCTACGTATGGAATAATACAGTTCCTGTTTTTTTCTGATTTACTTATTTCGCTTCGTATCATGTTATCAAGATCCCACCATTTTGCTGTAAATGTTCCGATGTCATCATTTCTTATGGCTGAGTAGTATTCCATAGTGTATATGTGCCACATCTTCTTTATCCAGTCATCTATTGATGGGCATTTTGGTTGTTTCCATGTCCTGGCCACTGTGAACAATGCTGCAATAAACATGGGGCTGCATGTTAGACTTAATATTTTTTATAGCAGTTTTAGGCTCACATCAAAATTGAGCACAAAGCAGAGAGTTCCCATATACCCCCTGCCTCTACATATACACTGTGTCATCCACCATCAACATCCTATATCAGAGTGGTATGCCTTTTATAATCCATGGATCTGCATTGACACATCATTATTACTCAGAGTCCATAGTTATATGAGAGTTTACTCTTGGTTTTCTACATCTCATGGGTTTGATGACTATACAATGACATATCCATCATACAAAGTAGTTTCACTGCCCTAAAAATCCTTTGTGCTCTGCCTAGTCATCCTACCCCACTGTCCAGACCACTAATCTTTGTACTGTCTCATAGTTTTGCCTTTTCCATAGCATCATATACTTGTAATCACACAATACAGGGGGTCCTTGGGTTACGACACAGTTCTGTTCCTATGACAGTGACGCAACTCGTATTTTGGTGTAAGTTGAAACACACCCTAGCCTAAGTCACTTACCTATCCTAACACAGTTGTAAACTCATAACCTAGAGCATAAAAACACAACTAAGCCATAGAAAAAGGAAAAGGACATAAATATACTGTACTGTGTAAATACACTGCACTGTATATTCTTCTGCTGCACACAACCGAACTAGTTTGCCACGTAGTCCATAAGTACTATGCTAGTGCTGTAAGTCAGTGGTCCCCAACCCCCGGGCCGTGGACCGGTACCAGTCCATGGGCCATTTGGTACCATTCCGCAGAGAAAGAATAAGTAACTTACATTATTTCCGTTTTATTTATATACATATTTAAGTCTGAATGATGCTTTATTTTTAAAAAATGACCAGATTCCTTCTGTTACATCCTTCTAAGACTCACTCTTTTTTTTTTTTTTTTTTTTTTTAATAAATTTTTATTAATGGTAATGGGATGACATTAATAAATCAGGGTACATATATTCAAAGAAAACATGTCTAGGTTATTTTGTCATCAAATTATGTTGCAAACCCCTCGCCCAAAGTCAGATTGTCCTCTGTCACCCTCTATCTAGTTCTCTGTGCCCCTCCCCCTCCCCCTAACTCTCTCCCTCCCTCCCTCCCATGTCCTCCCTCCCCCCCCACCCTTGGTAACCACCACACTCTTGTCCATGTCTCTTAGTCTCATTTTTATGTTCCACCAATGTATGGAATCATGTAGTTCTTGTTTTTTTCTGATTTGCTTATTTCACTCCTTATAATGTTATCAAGATCCCACCATTTTGCTGTAAATGATCTGATGTCATCATTTCTTATGGCTGAGTAGTATTCCATAGTGTATATGTGCCACATCTTCTTTATCCATAAGACTCACTCTTGACGCCTGTCTCGGTCACGTGATACATTCATCTGTCACACCCTAAAGGCCAGTCCATGAAAATATTTTCTGACATTAAACCAGTCCGTGGCCCAAAAAAGGTTGGGGACCACTGTTGGGGAATGTAAGCTGAAACATTCACATCTTAATTTTTTTAAGTTTTTATGGGAGTGAGTGTCATAAACTTGAAACATTGTATGTCGAGACTGTCGTTACCTGAGGACCCTGTACTTGGCTTTCAGATTGGCTTCTTCAGTTAGTTATATGCACTTAATGCTCTTCTATGTTTTTTGGCTCAATAGCTCACTTCTTTTTATTTATTTAAAAATTTAAAAATTCATTAATTTAAAATTGGTTAATAATTATGGTTCAGGTAACATTGGTTAATAATTATGTTTCAAGTGTACAATTGTATAATGTGTTATCTGTATGTTTTATTGTGTGCTCACTACCCAAAGTCTGTCTCCTTCTGTCATCATATATGGAGAGGGACAAAAGTGGGTTTACAGTTGTAAGTATGTGAACAGTTTATTCTTGTATTATTATTTATTTATAAATTATTGTATTATTGTAAACCTACTTTTGCTCCATCCTTTATTTGATCCCCTTTATCCTCTTCATCCTCCCTCAACTCCTATTTCTTTCTGGTAACTGCCATACTGTTGTCTGTGTCTATGAGTTTATTGTTGGTTTTGTTTGGTCATTTGTTGCCTTCTGTTTTATAACCCACATATGAGTGAAATCATGTGGTTCTTTTCATCTAACTTATTTTGCTTAGCTTGATACTCTCAAGATCCATCCACGTAGTCATGAATGGCAGTATTTCTTCCCTTTTTATGGTTGAGTAGTAGTCCATGGTATACATGTACCATATTTTCTTTTTCCAATTGTCCACAGAAGGACCTTTGATTTTTTTTCTTTTTAGTGCTTTTTATCTAGACGTAATACAGTATATCCATTCACCTACTGAAAGACATCTCTGTTGCTTCCAAGTTTGGAATTGGTTATTTTATACCTAAATATAGGATTTTATAGCTTTCTCTGTTACTTTTAATTTTGTTGATTCCTCCTATTTTATAAACTGTTGAGATCTTCTTGAATTTTAATTCCATTCATGCTATATTTTTAGAAGGTGTGCTCATGAAATTCACAGATAAAACAAAGTTGGTGAGAATGGCTATGTCAGTTGAATATACAAGGAGCCAGTTCAGGCTTGAAGCAGGCTGGGACTGGGAGGCATCATGGTGGCCAGTGGGACAGGTCTGGTCTCATCTGGTTTAAATAGAAGAAGAGGTCCGGGAAGTCAGAGAGTGGCCAAGGTATGGATTACCAAGGGTGATTCAGAGTCAGGAAGAGCTTACACACAATTTCAGGAGACTCTGAATTTTAGAGCAAAAATGTGGCAGGGGTATAGGGAACAAGATATCTGTGTTTAAAGGAAGCTTTTGGGAGCTAAATGGGGTACTGTGTCCTCTTTGCTATGTAGATTGAATTCCATAGGATGAGCCCAAGAACTAAAACTAAATAAGAAACCACCAGGGCTATTTCTGGTTGCATCAGATGCTAAACTTGGTTGTCAGTACAATTTAATCCAAGACCCACACACTCATTTGAGTCCAGCTTTATTCATGATTGACTGGAAAATCAGGGAGTGGTTGGCCTACAGATGAGCCTCAACCAGTAGGACCAATCTCTGGGATCTCAAGTAGGAAAAGGAGAAGCAGGGCAGGCTCTGATGGTAGAACCTTTAGTCCAGTCACGGCTAAAAGTATTTAATTGAATAGTTGACTGCTTTCCTCAGGAATATCTTTTTTTCCGCTCAGCTGCAGGTGTACTGTCCCAGAGAATCCGAACAATCATACTCTACAGTATTGGAAGGACCATAACATCGTGACAACAGAAGTCCACTGGGATAACCTGACTGTTACTGTAAGTCTTGGAATTATCAGATGGCCTAGCATTGTGACAGCCAGGTTGAAGGGGATCTTCTAGGTAGAAGTGGGTAGCACTTTAGCAAGCTCTGGCATTTACAGAAATAAATATTTTTAAAAATTTTTTTAAACTATTCTTACATCTTCCCCCTTGAAAATTCTTTTATATGTAAAGGGAGAAGATTATCTCTCTCTTCTCTCCCACATGCAATAGCTATACTATTGCATGATTCTGCACTAAGGACATGTGGGGATGAAACCAGGGAGGGTCGGGGAGTAGATTCAGGTTTTTATGGAGCTTGAAGAAAATTCAAATCAGGAAGTCCTCTATGATAAAAATAACAGAAATTGCTAGGGCCCTCCCAGAACCTTTTGTTTGCTTGAGACAGTTCTGGTTTTATTTTCATAAGTGTCTTAGTTAGGACCATAAGTAGTCACCTACCTGGAAGGGACCTGTGCAAGCAAGAGCCCCACAACTGCCTGGAGGTTAGTTAGTGCTGCTGGCAGCTTGTGCCCCCCAAGCATGGGGTGACAAGGAGTGATGAGCTCAGAAGGCAGCAGCTAAGTGCTCCCTCCCTCCTGCCTGCCTTTCATTACCCAGAATGTTTGTTCCTCCAGGAGTGCCAAGAGAAGCATGGAGAATTCACAGGATCTGCGTGTAGCCACCATGGACCCTATACTCCTGATGTGTTCTTTTGGTCCTGCATTCTCTTCTTCACCACCTTCATCCTCTCGAGCACCTTAAAGACATTTAAGACAAGCCGCTATTTCCCAACCAGAGTAGGTAGCATGTTCCTAGACTTCTAATATGACAGAGCCTTTTCTCAGCCCCCACGCTGCTTACTAAGTAGAGTGGCAGCTGGAGAGCTCTAGATGTCCTGATAAGCCACACTGTAGCATCTCTTTTTCTAGCGTCTGGCAGCCCCTTTCATAGATTGTGGTGTGGGATGAGAAGTTAATACAAGAAAGCTTTTTGATTTAAAATTACCAGATGAGTTGAGTGTGGAATAGTATTCTCTAAAAGTGATTAAGTTTCATTCCTCAAATGCTCTTAAGTTTTATTTCCAGAATGTAATAGCTCCTTAATATAGTTAATTGGAATGATTACTTTGGGTTCATAGGGGACCCCAAGGTCTCTTCCTAGGGATGGCTCTTGTAATAGCTATGAAATCATTGGTTACAGTGATTGCAGCATTGAAAATGCTCCTGACTTGGTTTGCATGACTGGAGCCTCAACAACCTTTCCCTGATGCAGATGGCACTGTTTGTCGTGACCAGTTACGCTAAGGCAGGATTATAGGCCAAGTGGTAGAGTAGCTGAAGGGACCATTGTTTGGAAAAAGAGCTTGAATCAGGAGGAAATGGTGGTTTTTCTATAAGAGGTTTCAGTCAGGTATATTTGCATAGCAGGATGTATATGAATGTATAGCAGGCTCAGTTGATTAGATACTTACTGCACACAAATACACAACTAAAACACATTCTTAAACTTCAGTGAGCCTACACAATAGTTAAAGGAGGCACATATTAAATAAGCTCTGGGTCATTGTTCCCAGTCTGGACAAACAGTGAACAAGTGGTAGTTGTGTACTAACTGTTTGCTCAGGTCTGGATTAAGTGCTATGGGGATGCTAAACAAGTTGAAAACATGGTCTCCACCATTGGATGGGAAGCAGAAATGTTTGGATCAGCCAGGTTCATATGAGACAGTGGTAAAGAGTTAACTGCCAGCCTGGGATATAAGTGCCATAGGAGATCAGAAGAGAGAAGAGCTGCTGGACCCCAGATTGGTCAAGATGGGCTTCACAATGGGGTCAACTACATCTTCAGAGAATTTATGTAACATTCAGAGAAGAACTAACAAAACCAGGGAGGGGGAGCTGGAAAGCTCAGGTTTCTATCTATCTTTTTTTCCCCTTCTTTTCCAAGTGAGAGGAGGGGTGATAGAGAGACAGACTCCTGCATGAGCCCTAACTGGGTCCCCCCAACAACCCCCCAGTTGGGGCCAATGCTCTGCCCATCTGGGGCCATACTCGCAACTGAGCTATTTTTAGCACCTGAGGCTGAGGCTCCATGGAGCCATTCTTAGCTTCCAGCCCCAATGAGCTCAAACCAATCAAGCTATGGCTTCAGGAGGGGAAAAGAGAGAGAAAGGGGAGAAGGATGGGAAGAGAAGCAGATGATTGCTTCTCTTGTGTACCCTGACCAGGAATCAAACCCAGCACATCCATACACCAGGCCCACACTCTACCACTGAGCCAACCAGCCAGAGCTGGAAAGCTCATGTTTCATAGGAAAGCAAAGTCAGGTTCAGGTATTAGTGATGTTAAACATGGCTGTGATATATTTTGGTCTGTCTCTGTTGGAATTTCAGACTAAGAGAAGCACTGAGCATTTCAGAGGCATTGTATTTTATTAAAGCTACACTAAACAATAAAGTGGGATAGTCCTCTTTGGAACAAAATGGTGATAAGTGCTGTGGAGGAAAACAGCAGGAAAAGGGTATAGGAAAAAAAAAACATTTGGGGTAGAGGGATGAGCAAGCACAAAACCCCTCAGGTGGCAGTGAGCATGGCATGTATAAGAAACAACAGGGTGGCCCTGGCCAGTTGCCTCTGGATAGAGTGTCAGCCCAGCCTGTGGATGTCCCAGGTTTGTTCCTGGTCAGGACACACAGGAGAAGCGACCATCTGTTTCTCATCCACTCCCTCTCCCCCTTATCTCCCTCTTCCCCTCTCATAGCCAGTGGCTCGATTGGTTGGTTCGAGCATTGGCTTCAGGCACTGAGGATAGCTCGTTTGATTCGAGCATCAGCTCAAGATGTGGGTTGCCAGGTGGACCCCCAGATGAGGTGCATGTGGAAGTCTGTCTCTCTATCTCCCCTCCTCTCACTTAAGAAAAAAGAAACAACAAGGAGATCTGTCTGCTGGAGCAGAGTGAGCGAGTGGGAGAGCATTAGGAGCTGGAGTCAGAGAAGGAATGATGCCAGCATGTGTGGGCCTCCTAGGTCCAGAAGGCCTTTTGGATTTTTAACTTGGTGAAATGAAAAACCATGTCACAGTTATGGTGGAGGCATTAACTTGGATATATTAACATATTTCTGTTGTTTAACTATGCTTGTATTAATTCAAGTATAAAATTAAAGCATTCTTTAGAGGACTTTTAAACCTTTTACCGTATTAAATTCTTTTCTATCACATTCAACCTACTAAAACACTTCTGACCCTTTTGCATGCCAGGTACGCTCCATGGTCAGTGACTTTGCTGTTTTCCTCACAATCTTCACAATGGTGATTATTGATTTTTTGATTGGAATCCCATCATCAAAGCTTCAAGTTCCCAATGAATTCAAGGTAAGTAGATCTCAGGGTACTTGTACCCTCTTGTAGTTGATAGAATCTGGTCACGGTCACAAGTTAATTTCAAAGGCCTCTTTCCATATCCTAAATCATGAGCTTTGCAGTCCTTTAAATCTGAACCTGATACTTTGTGCCTTACTTCTCAGGCTTGGCTAAGTTCAAGTCAGAAAGGAGGGAACAGGGAACCTAAGTTCATTTAATGAACAAAAAGCTTATTTATTATCATTAATCTCAAATTTTTAATTTAAATCATTTATTTTTCAATTATAGCTGACATACAATATTATATTAGTTTCAGGTATACACCCAGCGATTAGACATTATGTCACTTACCAAGTGATCATCCTGATAAATCTCATATCCATCTGACACCATACAGTTATTAGAATATTGACTATATTCTCTATGCTGAACTTTCTATCCCCATGACTATTCTGTAACAACCAATTTGTATTTTTTAATCCCCTCACGTTTTTCACTTGTCTCCCCAATCCTCTTCCCTTCTGGCAACCATTCAAAATGTTCTATTTCTGAGTCAGTTTCTGTTCTGCTAATTTACTTTTTTTAAAAATATTTATTTGTTGACAGATATGTATTTATTGCCATTTTACTGTTAATACTTTTAATCTTTTTTTTTTTAATTTCTTTTTCTTAAGGAAGACCTTTTTACATTTCCTGTAATACTGGCTTGGTGGTGATGAACTCCTTTAGCCTTTCCTTTACTGAGAGGCTCTTTATATGTCCTTTGATTTGAAATGAGCTTCACTGGGTAAAGCAGATCTTGATTATAGGTCCTTGCTTTTCATCACTCTGAATATTTCTTGCCAATCCCTTCTGGCCTGCAAAGTTTATGTTGAGAAATCAGCTGACAGTCTTATGGGAGCTCCCTTGTAGGTAACAGTCTGCTTTTCTCTTGCTAATTTTAGGTTCTCCCTTTGTCTTTATCCTTTGGCATTTTAATCATGATGTTTTTTGGTGTGGGCCTCTTTGTGTCCATCTTGTTTGGGACTCTGCACTTCTTGGATTTGTATGTCTATTTCCTTTACCAGGTTAGGGAAGTTTTCTGTCATTTTTTCAAATAGGTTTTTTCAATTTCTTGCTCTCTCTCTTTCAGCATTTCCATAATGCAAATGTTGGTATGCTTGATCCCAGAGGCTCCTTACACTATCTTCTTTTGAGGGGTGGGTTCTTTGTTCTTTTTTTTCTGTTCTGATTGTATTTTGCTTTCTTATATTCCAAATTGCTGATTTGCTACTTGGCTTCATCTTCTATTGATTCCCTGTGAATTACTCTTAATTTCAGTTAGTGAAAGAAAGAACCTCATTTCTGACTGATTCTTTTTTTTTTATGGTTTCTATGTCCTTTTTTTATGTTGTTGGAGTTCTCACTAAGTTTATCTACTCTTCCCCTAAGTTCATTGAGCATCCTTATAACCAGTATTTTAAACTCTGAATCTAGTTGATTGCTTGTTTCCATTTTGTTTAGTTCTCTTTTTTTGAGTTTTGTTCTCTTTTTTCATTTGGGACCTGTTTCTTTGACTCCTCATTTTGGCAGCATCCTTGTGTTTGTTTCTATGTATTAGGTAGAACTGCTATGTCTCCTGGGCTTGGTACAGTAGTATAATGTAGTAGGTGTCCTGTGTGGTCCGGTGGCACAGCCTCCCAATCACCCAAGCTGGGCACTTGAGGTGCACCCCCTGTGTGGGCTGTGCACAACCTCTTGCTATAGTTAAGCCTTGATGGCTGTTGGCACATCAGTGGGAGGGACTTACCCCCAGGCCTGTTGGCTTGAGGACTGGCTGCGAACACCATGTAGCATCAGCTGTGTAGGGTAGCCTGCCCTACAGAGCATGTCTTACTTCCATGGGGCTCTGGTGCCTGCCGAGTCCGCACCTTGGGTGTGTCACTGTGGAGATGGTTGGGTGGTGTTTCAATGTGGTCTGAAGCTATCTACTGGGTATACTAGCTCTGAGGCCACCTGGGAAGTACAGGCCAAGGTCAGCCAATGCTCATGTTCTGCCCTGGGCCTCCCAGTAGGAGCCACCAAGAAATCTGCAGCTGAGTGATACTTATTCTGGGCTTGGAGGTGTCGAGGAGAGGCTAAGCTGCTAACCAAGGCTGGCTGCTGCTAAGTGCCAGGCTTGGAGCCACTTAGCAAGAGGTATTGGGGCACACTGAGGCCAGATGCTGTTTGTGAGGTTTTAGGAAAGTCTGAAGCATGAGCCAAGACATACCATTTGTATGCAAAAGACCCTGGAAACAGCTTCGGTGGGCCTGAAAAGTTGGTGGGGTGTAGTCTCAGACGATCACCAGGATGGGGTGAACAATATGAGCCAGTGTAATGCTAGTAGTCGTGGCCAGGCAGGGTTACATTGGATTTGGGCAGATGAGAGAGGCACTGTGGAGCTGGAAAGTGTAGGGTCATTCCCATTTATTTGAGTCTCATAACAGCAAGCAAGTACACAAGCAGGGGAAACTGCTTCTCATAGCAATGGGTATGCAAAGAACAAACCACCCCTTGCAGCAGCAGGCAAGCAAACTGGAAAATGGTCCCTCACAGTGGCAGGTAAGCAATCTGCAAAAATTGCCCTGAGTGAAAGCACCTGTAGCCTTACATAGGCTGTGCACACATGGCTCTGCCACATGCAGAGTGTAAGTTAGCAAGCCTAACACAGCTGTTTTCCCAACAGCCAGACTGATGGAGACTAAGACATGGTGGTGCCCACCTGCCTGCTTTGTGGGAGGAGGGTGCTCACCAAGGGAACAATGGTCTCTGTCAACACTTTCTTCTGGAGAAAGCTGCTCTAATGCCAAATACTTCAGTTCCCTTCCTCTTGTGTCCCTGGTGACTTTTGAGCTGTTATCCCAGTACTGGAGCTCAGAGTGAGTCAGTGGTGTAAGTCCATATGTGGGCCCTTTAAAAGAGGAACTGCCTGGGCCCTACTCAGTGGTAGAGTGTCAGCCCAGCATGTGGAAGTCCCAGGTTCGATTCCCAACCAGGGCACACAGGAGAAGTGCCCATCTGCTTCTCCACCCTTCTTCCTCTCCTTTCTCTCTCTCTCTCTCTCTCTCTCTCTCTCTCCCCCTCCTGCAACCAGGGCTCCATTGGAGCAATGTTGGCCCTGGGCACTGAGGATGGCTCTGGTTACAATGGAGCAACACCCCAGATGGGCAAAGCATCACCCCCTGGTGGGCATACTGGGTGGATCCTGGTCGGGCGCATGCGGGAGTCTGTTTGACTGCCTCCCCATTTCTAACTTCGGGGGAAAAAAGAAGTGAAACTGCCTGGGACTCCCAACAGCCCTCTGTTTCACTCAGCCTTAATTTCTTTTTATTTTATTTTATTTATTTTATTTATTTATTTATTTGTATTTTTCTGAAGCTGGAAACGGGGAGGCAGTCAGACAGACTCCCGCATGCGCCTGACTGGGATCCACCCGGCATGCCCACCAGGGGGCAATGCTCTGCCCATCCAGGCGTCGCTCTGTCGCGACCAGAGCCACTCTAGCGCCTGAGGCAGAGGCCAAGGAGCCATCCCCAGCGCCCGGGCCATCTTGTGCTCCAATGGAGCCTCGGCTGCGGGAGGGGAAGAGAGAGACAGAGAGGAAGGAGAGGGGGAGGGGTGGAGAAGCAGATGGGCGCCTCTTCTGTGTGCCCTGGCCGGGAATTGAACCCGGGACTTCTGCACACGAGGCTGATGCTCTACCACTGAGCAAACCAGCCAGGGCCTCAGCCTCAATTTTTGCTGGTTTTTACAACCAGAAGTTATGAGGGCTTCTCTTCTCAGCTCTGGAATCCTGGGCTGGGGGGCCTGGTATGGGTCTGGGTTCCCTTGCTCCTAGGGGTAACCTCTGCAGCCAAGATATCCTTCCTGACTTTTGTCCACCACACGTTCTGTGTTTCTATCCCTCCTAACAGTCTCAATGTGGCTCCTTTAATTCCCTAGTTGTAGGACTTTGATTCAGCTAGATTTAAGGTGATTTTACATGATTATTCTGTAATTGTTGCAATTTTGATATGGTTGTGGAGGCTGTGAGTACCACATTTTTCTTATGCTGCCATCTTGACTGCGAGTTCTGCCATGTAACTGTTTTTAATGTTAAGGTTTAAAACAATGGAATGTGCACATATACATAAATTCATTCCAGTTACTGTGCAAATGTAGGTCTCTGGCACAAGTGTGGTTAACAGAACTTTCACTGAACATCAACTGTATGAGGTCACTGGGAAGAGTGAAAATGCTAAATGTAGGACTCAGCCCCTAACCTAAAGGATCCTGCCTGGTGAGGAGGTGAGCTGGCTGAGGGGCCTCATCCAGAGTTTAGGGCTCCTGAAATATTAATCGTGACATCTCTTCCACCCTCTTTCATTGTTTGCATAACTCTCTATAATTGTTAATATTTTTCCAAAAACCTATATAAAAAGTAAAATAAATAATAAATATGTGGGACTTCAAAATAATTGTTTGGAGGCACTAACTGAGTAAATATAGAAGATAGAAAGCTGAAACTCATCTCCGTAGGTCCATACAGGGTGGAGAGGACAGGAAACCTGGCTATGCTCAGTGACTGGAGACAAATCATAAAGGAGAGGATGGGAGAGGCTAGGGCAGAGAAGGGCAGTCTTTAACTTGTAAATGGCCTTCGTTTTCCCTTTCTCTCCCCCCCCCCCCAAGGTAGGCCTGAAATTTTTGTATTTTATTTTTGTAAATTTGCTGAAATGCCACCAGTTTTAGAAATTTATGGATTAATAAGACACCCTCTTTAAAAATGTGATACCTCTGACCCTGGCTGGGTGGCCCAGTGGGTAAAGCATCATTCCTATGTGCCGAGATTATGAGTTTGATTACCACTTAGGAAACATATATGAAGCAATCAATGAGAGCACAACTAAATGGAACAACTAAGTGGAACCAGTTTATGCTTCTCTCTCCCTCCCTCCCCTGCTTCATCTCTCTCTTTCTCAAATCAATGGGGAAAATTTTTTTTTTATGTGATACTTCCAAGAATATGTCATTCTCACCTTTGTGTGAATGAATGCATTCAGCTTTCTCTCTGATACCTGACTCAGGTCAACCCTGCAGGAAGAATGGATTTTGTGTAAAATTAAGTAATTTGGGAGCATTAAGCGGTCCTTGGAATGGTTTAAGATAGTCAGAAAGCACTGAATTTCTAGGCCATCTGGGAAGATGGGAGATGGAAGAAAGATGACAAAGGGAAATGGGAGAAAGTCAAAGAAAATGTTCATTGGCAGGCCTTGCTTTCAGGAAGCAGAGAAGACATTTTCTTTCTTCTTCCCCTCCCTATTTCTCCACATGTCCCCCTGTGACCAAGACCCAATCTGAAGGCTAGTGCTATTATTAAAGGCTTAATGTCAGTCAGGGTTTAATAAGTTTTTGTATTTGCCTGACTATTTAATTACCACTTAGAGCATTGTGACTAAGGAGAAAAAGATTCTGTAAACTTGCAGAACCTAACCCATTCATAATTTGGGACTTGGTGACATTATTATTATTATTATTATTATTATTATTTTGCATTTTTCTGAAGCAGGAAACGGGGAGGCAGTCAGACTCCCGCATGCACCCAACCGGGATCCTCCCGACATGCCCACCAGGGGGCGATGCTCTGCCCCTCTGGGGCGTTGCTCTGTTGCATCCAGAGCCATTCTAGCACCTGAGGCAGAGGCCACAGAGCCATCCTCAGCGCCCGGGCTATCCTTGCTCCAACGGAGCCTCGGCTGCGGGAGGGGAAGAGAGAGAGAGGAAGGAGAGGGGGAGGGGTGGAGAGGCAGATGGGCACTTCTCCTGTGTGCCCTGGCCAGGAATCGAACCTGGGACTCCTGCACACCAGGCCGACGCTCTACCACTGAGCCAACCGGCCAGGGCCTTGGTGACATTATTGAAGAGTTTTTGAATTGTAGAGTCATGACCAATGCAGAACCAAATACTTTGGACATAACAGTCTTTTCTTTGTTGAATCTGGTCAATTCTTGGCCAATTTGTATCCTTAGCCTTTCATTCTTCATTACTACTTGCCAAACTAGGTGAACTTTTTTCCTCAGAGTATTTTGGAAGGGGGAGGCAGAAATTGAGGATCTAGGAGAGTTTAAGTGTGTCATGAACACCCAAATAAGATTTATGAGCAGTGTTGTCTCACAGGGACATTGGAGGGTCCTGTGTCAAACAAACACCCAGGTTCAGCAGTCTTAGGCTCCTCTCTCAAGTTTCCAGTGCCTAGGCCTCCATTTCAGTGCTGATGGGGTAAGGTCCCTAAACCAATCCAAGCGAAGCCCAAGAGATTCCATGCATCTGGGTCTACTTTGACTTTATTTGTCCTGTAGACATATATTATAAGGCTTCTGGAGGAAGATAGTCAAAGTTATTTATATTTATCTTTAGAAATTATTCAATTATATTAGACAACAAATTGTGTTGTTGATTATATTTTACTTGGGCTAATGTTGAGATAAAGTTGCTTTCTCTGTACATTTGGGTTTGGAAAGTAAGGGAAGGAAGGAATATTTCATAAGAAGTTGATAATTGAGGATTGACTGAGCAAGGTCATAGATTTCCTAAAGAGTTGCTGTACACTAAAATATTATCAAGTAGAACATAATGATGGAATAGTTCTGGAGTATACAGGAGGAGCAGGTGAGAGTTTTATTTAAATATTAAGCATTATAATAAAATTATATTTGAGTGGAGTGCTTTGGTAGAAAGAAAAAATTAAAGACCCAGGAGTGTGGCAAAACAAAAGTTAGTAGTTCTTAAGTGAACATGAGGTCAGGGAATCAGTCGCAGAATTGAATAGACTGGCTTTAAATAGAATCATGTGGCATGCCTTTAGTGTAACTGAAGATAAGGAAGCATATATGTATGTATTCAGGTGAAGATAACTGGGCAAGGAAAATGTGTAAAAACCTGTCAAATAAATACAGCATACATTAAAAAAAAGTTGCTGTATTTCATGCCTCCCCCCCCCCCCTTTAAGGATTCTCATTCAGGAATAAAATGAATTGTGGATATTGTGATTCAGTTTGATCTGTTTTGCCCTAATGACTATAGTTAACTTACTTTACAAAAATAAAACCTTATTTTTTCCTTTAGCCAACAAGGGATGATCGAGGGTGGATTATTAATCCCATTGGCCCCAACCCCTGGTGGACTGTAATAGCTGCAATTATCCCGGCTCTACTCTGCACTATCTTAATATTCATGGACCAGCAGATCACAGCTGTCATCATTAACAGGAAGGAACACAAGCTCAAGGTAATAAGAAGTTCTCACTTAGAAGAATTAATGGTATACTGTTATATTTTTTAAATTTAAGGCAAACCCATTTAGACCAGGAACTGTTGAACCTGGATAAAAGAAATCATAGAAGGAGCTCATAGAGGTTTCTAGGGGTTACCAAACTCTAGACTAGAGCACAATGGTGCTCTAGTAATGGAAGGATTGGGCTCCATTACTCCTCTCTCAAACCTCTGGGTCAGTCTTACCTTCTTGAGGTTCAGGTCAGGGCTTGGGCTGTTGTTTCTTAGATGCAGGTATTCTCTCATGGTTGTCCATTACTGGGGTTTCCAGACTGAAACTTGGGCCCAAGGATCCAGAGGTAGGGTTGGTTCCAGTGCAGGTGTTGCAAGAGGCTTCATGGCTTCATTTCTAGTCTTTCCTTACTTAAAGTAGGCAACATGCAAATTAGGCAAGGATCTGGGGTGTATTGTAGGAACCCAATAAGGACATTGATTTTCAACCCTAGTGTTTACCATCTAGAATGGTCAAGATGTGGCTTGATCTCTGGTTATTGTGCTAAGAAAGGATGAGTATTTGAGCATGTGAGACTCAGAGTAAGATCTGGGGCACTTGCATAAAGAATGGATATTGGCATGTTTTGGATAGGCTAAGGTTTCCCTTTTTCTTTTCTGCTCCCTCCAAACCAGGAGGGGCTGAAATACTCTTAATTCACTGTTCTGTGCCTGACTGATGGTGATGGAGACTCTGTTTCCCCACAGAAAGGCTGCGGTTACCACCTGGACCTGCTAATGGTGGCCATCATGCTGGGTGTCTGCTCCATCATGGGCCTTCCCTGGTTTGTGGCTGCAACTGTCCTGTCTATCACACATGTGAACAGCCTCAAACTGGAATCTGAGTGTTCCGCTCCTGGAGAACAGCCCAAGTTCTTGGGCATCCGAGAACAAAGAGTGACAGGCCTTATGATTTTTGTGCTGATGGGCTGCTCAGTTTTCATGACGGCTGTATTAAAGGTAATCTTTTTTTTTTTATTAATGGTAATGGGATGACATTAATAAATCAGGGTACATATATTCAAAGAAAACATGTCTAGGTTATTTTGTCATTAAATTATGTTGCATACCCCTCGCCCAAAGTCAGATTGTCCTCCGCCACCCTCTATCTAGTTCTCTGTGCCCCTCCCCCTCCCCCTAACTCTCTCCCTCCCTCCCTCCCATGTCCTCCCTCCCCCCATCCCTGGTAACCACCACACTCTTGTCCATGTCTCTTAGTCTCGTTTTTATGTTCCACCAATGTATGGAATCATGTAGTTCTTGTTTTTTTCTGATTTACTTATTTCACTCCGTATAATGTTATCAAGATCCCACCATTTTGCTGTAAATGATCTGATGTCATCATTTCTTATGGCTGAGTAGTATTCCATAGTGTATATGTGCCACATCTTCTTTATCCAGTCTTCTATTGAAGGGCTTTTTGGTTGTTTCCATGTCTTGGCCACTGTGAACAGTGCTGCAATGAACATGGGGCTACATGTGTCTTCACGTATCAATGTTTCTGAGGTTTTGGGGTATATACCCAGTAGAGGGATTGCTGGGTCATAAGGTAGTTCTATTTGCAGTTTTTTGAGGAACCACCATACTTTCCTCTATAATGGTTGTACTACTTCACAGTCCCACCAACAGTGGATGAGAGTTCCCTTTTCTCCGCAGCCTCTCCAACATTTGCTATTACCCGTCTTGTTGATAATAGCTAATCTAACAGGGGTGAGGTGGTATCTCATTGTAGTTTTGATTTGCATTTCTCTAATAACTAATGAAGCTGAGCATCTTTTCATATATCTGTTGGCCATTTGTATTTCTTCCTGGGAGAAGTGTCTGTTCATGTCCTCTTCCCATTTTTTTATTGGATTGTTTGTTTGTTTGTTGTTGAGTTTTATGAGTTCTTTGTAAATTTTGGATATTAGGCCCTTATCTGAGCTGTTGTTTGAAAATATCATTTCCCATTTAGTTGGCTGTCTGTTTATTTTGATATCAGTTTCTCTTGCTGAGCAAAAACTTTTTATTCTGATGTAGTCCCATTCATTTATCTTTGCCTTCACTTCTCTTGCCATTGGAGTCAAGTTCATAAAATGTTCTTTAAAACCCAGGTCCATGATTTTAGTAAAAGGTAATCATTTATTCAGTCATTAGAAAATATATTGTGTCCCTGATTTGAAAATAAGGAGAGCTTATTCTAGTGGCGATAAGACAGAGAAGCCTGACCAGGCCGTGGCACAGTGGATAGAGTGTTGGACTAGGATGCAGAGGACCCAGGTTTGAAACCCCGAGGTTGCCGGCTTGAGTGCAGCTTATCCAGCTTGAGTGTGGGATCATGGACATGACCCCATGGTTGCTGGCTTGAGCCCAAAGGTTGCTGGCTTGAAGCTCAAGGTCACTGGCTTGAGCAAGGGGTCATTTGCTCTGCAGTAACCCCCCCCCCATCAAGGCACATATGAGAAGCAATCAATAAACAACTAAGGGTGTTGCAAGGAAGAATTGATGCTTCTCATCTCTCTCCCTTCCTGTTTGTCTGTCCCTATCTGTCCCTCTCTCTCTATCTCTTTCTCTCTCACACACACACACACAAAATGTAATTAAGAAAACAAGCCTAAAAATTAAAGAATGTAAGTGATAAAAGGGAATACATAGTGGTCTATAGTGCTAGAGAAAATTAAGAGGGCACTGTTTTAGTGTGATTAGAGAAGGCATCTCTAAGGAGATAGTATTTAAGATGAAGAAGAGCCAGCCATGCCATGGATAAAGGGAGATGGCATGGAGGAATGGGAGAAAAGCAGTGCAGTGAAACCTTGAGGTGGAAAGAGTGATCCATGTTCTAGGAAACATCAGGACCATGTGGATGTTGAGTGGACGAAGCACAGTGAGATGTGATTGAAGAATGTGCAGGGGCAGGTCATATAGGGCCTTGCTAACACTGGTAAAGGTAACCCTTGAAGGGTTTTAACAGGGTAGTATTTTAAAAAGATTATTTTGGCTAATGATTAGAGTCTAAGTTTTAGGATTGGGGAAAATAGAAGCAGAGAGACCAGTGAGACTATTATGGGTAAAAGATGATGGTGGCTTGGCTAAGGATGTTGGTAGTAGGGACGGATAAAAGGCATAGATTCTGTGTATTTTGATGGCAAAGGTCTTGCTGGATATAGAATGCAGTAAGGAAAATGAAAAAATCATAATGCCTACTAGGTTTCTGACTTGACCACCTGGGTGGAGAGTGCTGGCATTTAAATAGGTGGCACTGCCTTAACCATATGCATGTTTTTGGGCCCAAGAGCCTCTTCCGTCTTCATCAAGGGGAGTGCTAACCTTCTCTCCTTTCAACACTGAGAGTCCTGGCATTTATGATGAAGACTGCATGAAGGAGAAAGCTATTTTATGAGGGCAGACGCTGTGGTCAGATTTTGGGTAAGATGTTCAGGAAACATCTCAGTGAAGAAGCTAGATGAGGGTTCTGGACTAAAAATCTAAATGTGAAAGTCAACAGCACATAGGTGGTATTGAAAGCCAATGGAGTAGATGAGGTCACTCAGGGAAGGGGTAGATATAAACGAGAAGTAGGAGCAGAGAGAAGAACAGAATCTAAGGAGCTCCATACTTAGAAGTTGAGTAGAGGCAGAGACAGCAACAGAGACCCCAAAGCAGCTGCTAGAGGTAAGAGGAAACCAAGAGAGTGCAGTGGCAGGGAAGCCGTGTGAGGGAGTGTTTCATGTAGGAAGGGTTGGTTAGAAACTGTCTAGAAAGGTGAAGACTAAAAGGCCATTGGATTTGGCTACATTGAGGCCTAACGTGACCTGACAAGAGCAGATACAGTAGAAAAATAGAACAGAAGCTGAATTACAGAAGATTAAATAGGAGGTGAGGAAATAAGAGTGTTAGCAGCTCTTTCGAAGAGATTTTTCTGTGAAGTGGAACAGAAAAATGGGCAGTGGCTAGTATGAGACATGAGGTTAAAGGGGATGTTTAGAAAGGTGGAAGATAATTTGAACATGAGAAAGAAATTGTGTGTGGATGAAAGACGTACATCTGGGGATAACGTGGTGAGAAGGAAAGCTCTATGGCTGTATCTCCAAGCCTCAACCATTCTGGACCATTTATCTCATTTATCTCCCGTGCCTCCATACCCCCTCTTTTTTGGTGAATCTTTGACCACCCCAACCTGCACTGCAAATACTATTTAATATTTAAGGGTAAGCATTGAGAGGGTTGGAAAAGGATTCTGCACTGTATTCCTGTCCCCTTACTTTCCACTCAATCTTGCCACCTCTCCTCATTGCCCTTACCTACTTCTACTCTGTTCTCAGCCCTACCTGAATCCCACCTCTGGTCTACGTGTCATCTGGAAGAGCCCAAAGATTGCTGCTGCTCCTCCAGGAATGTAACCACAAAGTTATAGTGGTGGGTGTCGCCTAGCCTTCCTGTAACTATCTCAGGAGGATTCTTTTAGGAAGCCATTCAGTAGTTCTACAAACCAGGTTAGCACTGAGTTGTCTACTCAGTCTAGAGGTAGAACAACATAAAATACGATGTCAATTTTCTAGTTCTGAGAGCAATTATGATCCTGAATGTTCTTTACTCCCAGTATAAAAGTAAGTCAAGTTTAGCCCTGGCCGGTTGGCTCAGTGGTAGAGCGTTGGCCTGGTGTGCAGAAGTCCCGGGTTCAATTCCCGGCTAGGGCACACAGGAGAGGCGCCCATCTGCTTCTCCACCCCTCCCCCTCTCCTTCCTCTCTGTCTCTCTCTTCCCCTCCCGCAGCCGAGGCTCCACTGGAGCAAAGATGGCCCGGGCACTGGGGATGGCTCCTTGGCCTCTGCCCCAGGCGCTAGAGTGGCTCTGGTTGCAACAGAGCGACGCCCCGAAGGGGCAGAGCATCAACCCCTGGTGGGCAGAGCGTCGCCCCCTGGTGGGCGTGCCGGGTGGATCCCGGTCAGGCGGATGTGGGAGTCTGTCTGACTGTCTCTCCCCGTTTCCAGCTTCGGAAAAATACAAAAAAAAAAAGTAAGTCAAGTTTAGACTTCAGCTATGAGACTTGCCTTGTCTTGGTTCTGTGCTTCTCATTTCCCTACCACATAGACATGGTCAGAAGATTACCTAGATTAATATACGTGATGTGATAAGTGTGTATGTATACCCAAGTGCAATATAATAATATTTCTCCTCAAATCATTCCCTCTCACAAGATCTATACTTCTCCACCCTTGCCCTCAAGTGTGGTTAGTAAAAAAGGAAACTTTTAAGTCCATGTTAAAATATATCAAATCCCTGAAGATGATTGTGTGATTACAAAATGTTTAAAACGTACCTGTTTTAACCCAATTAAAAAGTGGGCAGCTCTGTCCAATTGGCTCAGTGGATAGAAAATAGGCCCAGCATACAGGAGTCTTGGGTTTGATTCCTGGTCAGGGCACACAGGAGAAGCAACTGTCTACTTCTCTTCCACTCCCGCTCCCTCTCCCTCTCCCTCTTCTCGTAGCCAGTGGTTTGACTGGTTCGAATGTTGGCCCCAGGTGAGGGTTTCTGGGTAGACTCCGGTCAGGGCGCATATGGGAATCTCTCTCTCTCCCCTCCTCTCACTTAAAAAAAAAGGGGGCAGAAGACCTGAATAGACATTTCTACAAAGAGGACATACAGATGGTCAATAGACATATGAAAAGTTGCTTAACATCACTAATCATCAAAGAAATACAAATCAGCCACAATAAGATACCACCTTACACCTGTCAGAAAAGATATCATAACTTAATCAATAAACAACACCTGTTGGTGAGGATGTAGAAGAAGGGGAACCCTCATGCACTGTTAGTGGGAATGCAGACTGGTGCAGCTACAATGAAAAACAATGTGGAGCTTCCTCAAAAAATTAAAAATGGAACTGCCTTATGACCCAGCCATCCCACTTCTGGGTGTATACCTGAAGAAACCCAAAACACTAATTTGAAAGAATATATGCACTCCCATGTTCATTGCAATGTTTGTAATAGCCAAGATATGGAGGCAACCCGAGTGCCCATCAGTAGACAAGTGGCTAAAGCAGCTGTGGCACATTTATACATGACTTAGCCATATGAATGAAATCTTACCATTTGCAGCAGCAAGGATAGACTTAGAAAGTATTATCCTCTGTGAAATAGCCAAAGACAAATACCATGTTGTATCACTTATATGTAAAATCTAAAAAACAAAATAAATGAGCAAACCAAATACAGACTTATAGATATAGAAATCAAACTTGTAGGGGCAATAAGGGAGGGTTGTTGAGGGACAGGGTTAAAAAAGGTGATGGGATTAAGAAGTTACAAAAATAGGCATGGGGATGTAAGCATAGGGAATCTTGTTAACAATATTGCAATAACTGTGGTGCCAGGTGGCACTTGACTTATCAGAGGGAACACTTTATAATCTATATGAATATCTATCTGCTATGCTGTATACCTGAAACTAATACAAACTGTTAAGTACAAAAGGTAATAAAAAATAAATAAGAAATTTAAAATAAAGTAAGAGATATCAGTTTTGTAAAGGAAGGGTACATGTGTCAAATAATAAGCTATCAGAAATTAAGAAAATCTCACTTAAAATTGCATCTTACCTTTTGTAACAGTATAGATGGACCTGGAGAGCATTAAGCTAAGTAAAATAAGCCAGTCAGAGAAAGACCAGTACCATATGATTTCACTTATATGTGGAATCTATGGAATCTAATGAACAAAATAAACTAACAAATAAAAATAGAGTCATAGATATAGAATAGATAGACAGCTGTAGAGGGGTCAGGGGTTGTGGGTCTGGGTGTAAAAAGGTGACAGGATTAAGCAAGATTAAAAAAGTAGAACTCCCTGACCCTGGCCAGTTGGCTCAGTGGTAGAATGTCAGCCCGGTGTATGGAAGTCCTGGGTTCGATTCCTGGCCAGGGCACACAGGAGAAGTGCCCATCTTCTTCTCTACCCCTCCCCCTCTCCTTTCTTTTTCTCTTTCTCTTCCCCTCCCACAGCCAAGGCTCCATTGGAGCAAAGTTGGCCCGAGCACTGAGGATGGCTCCATGGCCTCCGCCTCAGGCACTAGAATGGCTCTGGTTGCAACAGAGCAATGCCCCAGACGGGCAGAGCATCGCTCCCTAGTAGATGTGCCGGGTAGATCCTGATCAGGTGCATGTGGGAGTCTGTCTCTTTGCCTCCCCACTTCTCACTTCAGAAAAATACAATAAATAAATAAATAGAACTTTCTTATGGTCTAGCAGTTTCACTTCTGGGTATATATTCAAAAAACTCTAAAATACTAATTCAAAAAGATATATGCACCCTTATACTCATTGCAGCATTATTTACAATAGCCAAGATATGGAAGCAACCTAGTGCCCATCAATAGACAAGTAGATAAAGGAGCTATGGTACACATATACAATGGAATATTACTTGACCATAAAAGTGAATGAAATCTTACCATTTGCAACAATATGGATAGACCTAGAATGTATTATGCTAAGCAAAACAAGTCAGACAAAGACTAATATATGATTTTTTTGATGTATTGAATCTAAAGAACAAAATACACAAGCAAACAAAACAGAAATAGACTCATGAACACAGAGAACAAACTGAGGATTGCCAGATGAGAGGAGGATGGGATACTAGGAGAGAAAGGTGAAGAGATTATGAAGCACTAAATGGTAGTTACAGAATAGTCACAGGGATGTAGAGTACAGCATAGGGAATATAGTCAATCATACTGTAATAACTATGTACGGTGCCAGGTAGGTACTAGACTTATTGGGAGAATCACTTCATAAATTTTTTAATTATCTAACCAGTATGCTATATACCTGAAACTAATATAAAATAATATTGAAAGTCAACTACATATAATTGAATTAACATTTTAAAAATGAAAATAAAATCTTTTCTCACTAGTGGAAAAAAAAAGTGTGTGTGTCTGTCTGTCTGTTCAGCCCCACAGAGGAGGAAGAGCCAGAGGTGGGTAATATGTGAGGCCTATGATTTAACCAGAACCAGACTATACTTATGGGTAATCATTTCATTTCAGAACAAAATGATTTTTTACCACAGTCAGCCTGTTTCTTCTACTTCTAAATCATAAAAAGGCAGCAGGAACTAATGCAACGTTTATGCTGTGATTTTGTGACTTTACTTCCTTCTTGGAGATTCAGAAGTTGTTATAGTCTTGAGTGTGCTAATACCAAGTGTAATCTCTCTGCCTTTGTCTTCAGTTTATCCCGATGCCGGTCCTCTATGGAGTCTTCCTCTACATGGGAGTCTCTTCACTACAGGGAATTCAGGTATTGCATGGCTCAGCCAGGGCAATGTCCTCTCACTGTGAACTCAGTTGTCCTGACCAGGATGGGACAGCTCCAGCACAGACTAGTCCTTGAGAAACCTTTTCCTAGTCTTGCTGGTTAAGCTATTTTAGACATTTCTTTGGACATTGGGCAAAATATAGCCATGTTGGCATGAAAGTACAGGAACTTACAGGACAGCTAGGTTTGATGTCATGGTTCCAGTCACCTTTTATTTTTTCAGCAGGCAATTATTAGGCACACATTAAACAATAGGTGCTTTGTCAGGTGCTGGTAAATGGAGATATGAAAGGTTGATCAAGAACCAAACTGACTTCCACACATGGACAGTGCTAGTTTTAGTGCCAGGCGAAAGTATGAGAGAGGGTTCTGACTGCGGGTACATGGGTAAAGAGATGGGGAGTGAGGGGAGCTGCTCCAGGTCAGCAGATAGTTCAGTACTTTCTGGCATTCTTTGCCATTTTCCATCTATCACGGTGTTCCTCTGAGTCCTGTGAACAGAGAAACTCAGGCACTTGTCACTGATGACTTGTGTACCCAGATGGTATAGTGACTTAGCTCTGTTGACTGCTGGTGGCTGTTCCCTTGCTGCTTAGTCATTCTTATATGCTGAGTTGTAATATGACTCCTGACAGGTTATTTACTCTATCTGGGCCTGATTTTCATTATATGATGTTAAAGATGGTCATATTTTCTATATTCAGAATGTTATATAGTTTTATGTTTTTACTTTAAATAATAATGAGAATCTCCAAACTCCTCCAATAACCAGGAAGAGATTTGGTTTTAATAACGAAAAGATGCCATTTCCTTATTTCATTTTCAGCACTCCCCGAGAAAGAGCTCTTTCAGTAACCACGGGGTGGGATAGGAAAAAGAAATTTGAACCTAGATTTTAAAAAGGTGAATTTTAAATTTGACTCTGTCATATACCAATCTTGGCCATATTACCTGTTCTCTCTGAGACTCAGTTTCCATTTCTATCCAATGGAAATGGTATTGCCTACATTTCAGAGCAGGTGATGTAAGAGACATGAATGGGTCTGACAAGTTACTGACCCAGAGAAACCTCCTGAAAATAAATGCCAGTCCCCGTCTTTCAGTTCTTTGATCGCCTGAAGCTCTTTGGGATGCCTGCAAAGCACCAGCCAGATTTTATTTACCTTCGGCACGTGCCGCTACGCAAAGTGCACCTCTTCACTCTCATCCAGCTGACCTGCCTTGTCCTGCTCTGGGTCATCAAGGCGTCTCCAGCTGCTATTGTCTTTCCAATGATGGTGAGTTTTTAAAAATTGTTACTTACTTTTTAAATTGTGATGAAGTACACATAACAAAATGTACCATCTTAACCATTTTTAAGTGTATGGTTCCATGGCATTGAGTACGTTCACTTTGCCATCATCCATGTCCAAAACTTTTTTTATCTTGCAAAACTGAAATTCTGTGTGTCTTTAAACAATAACTCCTCATTCCCTCCTCCCGCGAGCCCTTGGTAACCACATTCTACTTTCTGTTCTCTGAATTTGGCTGCTCTATGTACCTCATATGGGTGGGATCCTATAATATTTGTCCTTCTATGATTTCACTTAGCATAATGTCTTCAAGGTTCGTTCATGTTGTAACGTGTCAGAATTTTCTTCCTTTTTAAAGGATGAATAATATTCCATGTGTATATACACCACATTTTGTTTATTCATTTGTTGATAGACACTTAGATTACTCCCATCTTTTGGCTATTGTGAATAATGCTTTGACTGTGTGAATATTGATAACAGGAAACAAATACTTGTTTGTGTTCCTGCTTTCAGTTCTTTTGGATAAATACCAAGCAGTGGGATTTCTGAGTTCTGTGGTACTTCCATTTTTAATTTTTTGAAGAATTGTTATACTGGTTTATATAGCGGTCGCACCATTTTACTTTTCTACCAGTAGTGCACAGACTTCCAATTTCACATCTTTGCCAACACTAATTTTCTGTTGTTTGTTTTTATAACAGCCATTCTAATGGGTGTGAAGTGGTATCACATCGTGGTTTTGATTTGCATTTCCTTAATGACTAGTGATATTGAGCATCTTTTCATGTGCTTATTGGCTATTTTTGGCTATTTGTATATCTTCTTTGGAGAAATGCCTATTCATGTTCTTTGCCCATTTTTTAATTGGGTTGTTTGGGTTTTTGTTTTTGAGTTTTAGGAATTCTTTATAAAATCTGGATATTAATCCCTTATTGATGGTGAGGTTTTGTATTTTTGTTTGGTCTTTGTAGAAGCAGCATTATTTTGGGAACCTTGAGGTGTGGATGCCTGCGTGTATGTATGCCATGTTTGTTTTCAAGGCTACTAGTCTCCTGTTCTTTCTTCCTTCCTTTCCCACCCCCCTTACTTTCTTTTTGTAAATCTGATATGGAAAGGATTCTTCATGTTTTCAATAATGTACATATTACTTCAAAGCAATAGAGTTCCAATTTTGAATCAACTGCAATCAGAAGTGCTAGAAATACACTGTTTTGAGCCACTGAGAGAGAGGAAGAGGTTGCTCTAGCACTAAATGACTGGGGCATCAGACCTGAAGATGGCAGCAGAGTAGGCAAATGCACAGATTCCTAGCTCACGCCACCAAATTGGATTAAAAATTAATTTAGGAACAATCAGCATGAAAAACCAACTCTGGACTATAAGAACAGCTCTAAAAAACCAAGGAGCAAAGAGGAAGCCACACCAAAACTGATAGAGAGCACCAAGGAGCAGTGAGTCTACCCTGCTTACAGGAACAAAGGGGGGAGGCAGAGGCTGAGAGCCCAGAAGGGCTCTCATTCCAAGGAAAAGAGCAGAAAATATCACTCAAAGCCACAAGCCTGGGGACCTGGGAACGAAGTGTGTTGAAAGGACTGGCTTGTCTTCCAAAAAGAAAGGGGAGAGAGAGAGAGACAGACAGTGAGGGGCAGAGGAATGCATGGGACGCCCTGAGAAGCTGACTCATCCAGTGCTGGAGGCAGCCATAGCTGGGGGAGGGGTTGATCCTTCCACATAACACAAGACTAAACTTCCAGGTCATACATCTCCAGATATCTCTCCAGCTCCAATCAGCACATCAAGACACAGCTGAAAACAAGAAGTGGGGAGGAGGGGCAGTAACTCAGGTCTCCATGGAGATCTGAGATACACCTCCCCTACTGAAGCTGAGAAAACATGCTGCCCCCGGAGAGAGTAATTGGAAGATCAGGCCTTCAGAGTCTCAGGTTACACCCACCCTATTCCTGGATACAGTTTCAGATAAGCTCCCTGATGAGATCAGTAAACAAGACTACAACTGAGAAGAAAACAAACAAATCAAGACTTCAAAGCAGTCCAAATCCAAAAGTGGATTACAAATAATAGCTGATGCCAACCCAAGACACCTAGAAATAACACAACTGAAAACTGGAGGCAGACAACACCAAGCCTAGACTCAACCAGCTCTACAAACAATACACCCAAACACACAGACATAATGAGAAGATAGAGAAGTACAATCTAAATGAAACCACAAGAGAAACCTCCAAGAAATGAACTGAGTGATATGGAAATAACCAAACTTCCAGATGCAGAGTTTAAAATAATGATTGTAAAGACTATACTTTCAGGGATCATTTCTATAGTTTGATAAAATAATGATTGTAGGATGAGGGATCTTAGAACAACAATGGATGGTCATTACGAACACCTAAATAAAGAAATAGTAAGTATAAAACAGGACATTGAAATATTAAAAAAGAATCAGTCAGAGATGACAAATACAATATCAGAAATGGAGACCACAATGGAAGGAATTAAAAACAGAATGGATGAAGCTGAGGATTGAATCAGCAAGATGGAGGACAAGTTGAACGAAGGCATGGAAGCAGAGCAGAAAAAATAAAAGAAACTCAAAAACTCTAGGGAAACTCTTAGCTCTGTGACAACATGAAGAGAAATAACATCTGCATCATAGGGGTTCCTAAAGAAGAAGAGAAAGAACAAAGGATAGAGACTTTGTTCAATCATATCAGAGCTGAAAACTTCCCTAAATTAATGCAGGAAAAACTCTCACAAGTTCAAGAAGCACAGAGAACTCCATTAAAGAGAAACCCAAAGAAATCTACACCAAGAGACATCATAATTAAAATACCAAAGCTAAGTGATAAAGAGAAAATATTAAAAACTGCTAGAAAAAAATAGGCTATCACCTACAAAGGAGCCCCCATAAGGATGACATCTGACTTATCAACAGAAACACTTGAGGCCAGAAGGGAATGGCAAGAAATATTCAAAGTAATGCAGAACAAGAGCCTACAACCAAGACTACTTTATCCAGCAAGGCTATCATTTAAAATTGAAGGAGAGATAAGCCCTGGCCGGTTGGCTCAGCGGTAGAGCGTCGGCCTGGCGTGCGGGGGACCCGGGTTTGATTCCTGGCCAGGGCACATAGGAGAAGTGCCCACTTGCTTCTCCACCCCCCCTCCTTCATCTCTGTCTCTCTCTTCCCCTCCTGCAGCCAAGGCTTCACTGGAGCAAAGATGGCCCGGGCGCTGGGGATGGCTCCTTGGTCTCTGCCCCAGGCGCTAGAGTGGCTCTGGTCGCGGCAGAGCAACGCCCTGGAGGGGCAGAGCATAGCACCCTGGTGGGCAGAGCGTCGCCCCTGGTGGGCGTGCTGGGTGGATCCCGGTCAGGTGCATGTGGGAGTCTGTCTGACTGTCTCTCCCTGTTTCCAGCTTCAGAAAAATACAAAAAAAAAAAAAAAAAAGTTTCCCAGACAAAAAAAAAAAACAACTCAAGGAATTCATTACAACCAAACCAATGCTGCAGGAAATGTTAAGGGGCCTCTTGTAAACAGATCAAAGTGGGAAAAGAATATAAATAGCAAAAGAGGAATACAGCTTTAAAGAATAAAATGGCAATAAACAACTACATAGCAATAATAACTTTAAATATAAATGGATTAAATAATCCAGTCAAAAGACATAGGGTAGCTGCATGGTTAAGAAAACAGGACCGTACATATGCTGTCTACAAGAGACACACCTTAAAACAAAAGATGCACATAGACTGAAGGTAAAAGGATAGAAAAAAATATTTCATGCAAATGGAAATTTAAAAAAAGCTAGGGTAGCAATACTTATATCAGACAAAATAGACTTTAAAACAAAGGCTATAGTAAGAGATAAAGAAGGCCACTACATAATGATAAAGGGAGAAATCCAACAGGAAGATACAACTATTATAAATATCTAAGCACCTAATATAAGAGCACCTAAATATATAAAGCAGACTTTGATGGATTTAAAGGGCAAGATCAACAGCAATACTATAATAGGGGATTTCAATACCCCACTAACATCACTAGATAGATCCTCAAGAAAGAAAATTAACAAAGAAACAGCAGACTTAAAGGACATACTAGATCAACTCGATTTATTAATAATAGATATCTTCAGAACCTTTCACCCTAAAGCAGCAGAATACACATTCTTTTCAAGTGCTCATGGTACATTCTCTAGGATAGACCACATGTTAGGGCACAAAAGTGGTCTCAACAAATTTAAGAAGATTGAAATCATATCGAGCACTTTCTCTGATCACAATGGCATGAAACTAGAAATCAACCACAACAGAAAAACTCAAAAATTCTCAAACACGTGGAAACTAAGTAGCATGGAATTAAATAACGAATGGGTTAACAATGAGATCAAAGAGAAATAAAAAAAACTCCTAGGAACAAATGATAATGAGCATACAACAACTCAAAATTTATGGTACAGCAAAAGCAGTCCTGAGAGGGAAGTTCATAGCACTACAGGCACACTTTAAGAAGCTAGAAAAAGCTCAAATAAACAACCCTGCATCTAAAAGAACTAGAGAAAGAACAGCAAGTAAAGCCCAAATGTAGTAGAAGGATGGAAATAATAAAGATCAGTGTGGAAATAAATGGCATAGAGGCTAAAGAAACAATACAGAGGATCAATAAAACCAGGAGCTGGTTCTTTGAAAAGGTAAACAAGATCGATGAACCTTTAATCAGACTCACCAAGAAAAAAAGAGAGAGAACTCAAATAAATAAAATTAGAAATGAGAGTGGAGAAATAACAACTGACACAACAGAAATACAAAATACAGTGTGTCTGTAAAGTCATGGTGCACTTTTGACCGGTCACAGGTGAGCAACAAAAGACGATAGAAATGTGAAATCTGCATCAAATAAAGGGAAAACTCTCTCAGTTTTATACCTATTCAGTGCAGTTTGATGTGGGCTTATGCACAGAATTTTTAGGGCTCCTTAGGTAGCTTGCCCGTATAGCCTCTACAGACTCGTCACTGACTGATGGCCTACCAGAATGGGGTTTCTCCACCAAACTGCCGGTTTCCTTCATCTGCTTATCCCACCGAGTAATGTTATTTCTATGTGGTGGCGCTTCATTATAAACGCGCTGATATTCACGTTACACTTTGGTCACAGATTCGAATTTAGCAAGCCACAGAACACACTGAATTTCCCTCTGTACCATCCACATCTCGACTGGCATGGCTGTGAGCTGCTCTACTATATAGACGGTGTTACGTCATCATCTGCACTTGTGCACATGCTGCCACATCATCCTACAGAAACTGGGAGGGTTTTCCTTTTATTTGGTGCAGATTTCACATTTATTTATTTATTTATTTATTTATTTATTTATTTTTCATTTTTCTGAAGCTGGAAACGGGGAGAGACAGTCAGACAGACTCCCGCATGCGCCCGACCGGGATCCACCCGGCAAGCCCACCAGGGGCGACGCTCTGCCCACCAGGGGGCGATGCTCTGCCCATCCTGGGTGTCGCCATGTTGCGACCAGAGCCACTCTAGCGCCTGGGGCAGAGGCCACAGAGCCATCCCCAGCGCCCGGGCCATCTTTGCTCCAATGGAGCCTCGGCTGCGGGAGGGGAAGAGAGAGACAGAGAGGAAAGCGTGGCAGAGGGGTGGAGAAGCAGATGGGCGCTTCTCCTGTGTGACCTGGCCGGGAATCGAACCCGGGTCCTCTGCACGCTAGGCCGACGCTCTACCGCTGAGCCAACCAGCCAGGGCCAGATTTCACATTTCTATCATCTTTTGTTGCTTTCCTGTGACCGGTCCAAAGTGCACCGTGAGCCCTGGCCGGTTGGCTCAGTGGTAGAGCGTCGGCCTGGCATGCAGAATTCCCGGGTTCGATTCCCGGCCAGGGCACACAGGAGAAGCGCCCATCTGCTTCTCCACCCCTCCCCCTCTCCTTCCTCTCTGTCTCTCTCTTCCCCTTCCGCAGCCGAGGCTCCATTGGAGCAAAGATGGCCTGGACGCTGGGGATGGCTCCTTGGCCTCTGCCCCAGGCGCTAAAGTGGCTCTGGTTGGGGCAGAGCGACGCCCCCCTGGTGGGCAGAGCGTCGCCCCCTGGTGGGCGTGCCGGGTGGATCCCGGTCGGGCGCATGCGGGAGTCTGTCTGACTGTCTCTCCCCATTTCCAGCTTCAGAAAAAAAAAATACACACAAAAAAAAGTGCACCATGACTTTATGGACACACTGTATTGTAAGAAAATACTATGAAGAACTGTATGTCAAAAAACTAGACAACTTAGATGAAATGTGCCGGGGTCCAGCCCCGGGGGGGGAATCCAAGGGTCCCACAGGAGGAGACGGTGTCGGCGAAATCGAGTGAGAGAGCCGAGTTCTTTTCTTTCTCTTTATTCTCTAGTTAGCATTTACTGCCAGGCATCTCTCTCAAATGCTAGTATAGGTCCCTTTTTATACACACACTGAGTTACAATTACATGGTGTTAATTATTGCTTTTGTTTCACTATGTTTACATGTTTCCGGATAACAGTTAATTTATATCTATAAATCACAAACCAGGTAGCAAATCATTCAAAGTACAAAATAACTTGAATAGCGATAACAACATCGGTAAAAGCTTTTAAAGTATTAGTACTAATAGTTAACTAACTTTACTGCTGTTGTGAGTCAAGGGGCAGAGAGAGATTAGCAGATGAAATCATTAAGGACTAACAATGGATCACCTCTTGCTCAGGTAAATGGCTTTGAGTTTATGCAGTGTCCTACTTTTTCTCACAAGATTCTAAAAGGCTGGCCTATAAGGAAATTGACATAACATTAAGAGTAACTTTCACCCAAAGATATACAGAATGCACTTGCAAGATAGCCTAGTAGCAACATAATTTCAGAAGACATGAACTGTTATTACTTCTATGGATTCCCCTACATTCCTCTCATTATCAAAGAATCTTGGGAAGTATATAAATCTCATGAGAACATCTCATTGAGAAAGCCTAGCAATTGCCTTTAGTCAAAAGACAATTCTTTTAGTAAAACATTCTTTTCTTGCTGACTGCGCTCTCATCCTAGGCCACACAATGGACCATTCTACTATACCTTACCTAAGATACTATTGTCTAGTCAAATATTACTTATTTATTATATTTAAACACTAGTTAAGTTCTGACTCTATTCTTCTCAGAGTGTACCACTATCTGCAGATCAAATAAGCAAGAAGAAAGGAATGTTTCTCTACTCTATCACATGAAAAGGCTAGAGAGGAAAAATGTTGAATTAAGTGAAGGCTGAAAGGTGCTCTGTGCACAGCCACTGCCTCCTACCCATTCACAAATCACAATCTATTCTTTCTAACATGATTAAGAAGAAATTCTCCTACAGACTTAACCCTTTACGAGGGATATCATAGCCAGCCTCTTATGTTTATGAGCCTAGTTCAAGGGGCCCACAGGCTTTTCTGTGGAACTCATACCCTCTGTCTCATTTTCAAAGAAATTACTACGAATCTACAGGGAAAGCAAGGTACTATTATCCCTGTGCCATAAATAATAGCACACACCCAGAAAAGGGGGGATATAAGGCCAGATTAATTCAAAAAGTCAAAGGGGGAAGTATTGTTGTGCCTTTCCTTTGCAGTGACTTTGTCAACCGCAGCCATTGGTCTTCTCTGCTGTGACTTTGTCAATCAGCAGTTTCTGATCTTCTTCTGCTGTGACCTTGTCAGCCAGCAGTTGTGGGTCTTCTCCTGCTGTGACCTTGTCAGCCAGCAATTGTGGGTCTTCTCCTGCTGTGACCTTGTCAGCCAGTAGTTGTGGGTCGGCTCCCGACAGAAATGGACAAATTTTTTGAAACATACAATCTTCCAAAAATCAATCTGGAAGAATCAGAAAACCTAAATAGACAGAAAGGAGATTGAAACAGTTATCAAAAAACTCCCCCCCCCAAAAAAAAACTCCCAACAAAGAAAAGTCCTGGGCCTGATGACTTCACAAGTGAATTTGCCAAATATTCAAAGAAGAACTAACTCCTATCCTTCTCAAGCTATTTCAAAAAATTCAAGAGGAAGGAAGACTTCCAAGCTTCTTTAATAAGGCAAACATAAAATTCTGATTCCAAATCAGGCAAAGACAACAAAAAGAAAGAAAATTATACGCCAATATCCCTGATGAATATAGATGCTAAAATCCTCAACAAAATATTAGCAAACCAGATCCAAAAATATATGAAAAAAAATCATATACCATGATCAAGTGGGATTTATTCTGGGGAGGCAAGGCTGTTACAATATTTGCAAAGATTCATCACATAAACTAAAGGAATGAGAAAAACCACATGATAATTTCAATAGCTGCAGAAAAAGCATTTGATAAAATTCAGCACCCATTCGTGATCAAAACTGTCAGCAAAGTGGGAATACAGGGAACTTACCTCAAAATGATAAAGGCCATCTATGACAACCCCACAGCCAACATCATACTCAATGGGCAAAAATTAAAACCAATTCCCTTAAGATCAGTAACAAGGCAGGGGTGCCCCCTTTCACCATTCTTATTCAACATAGTCCCGGAAGTCCTAGCCACAGCAATCAGACAAGAAGAAGAAATAAAAGGCATCCAAATTAGAAAAGAAGAAGTAAAACTATCATTATTTGCAGATGATATGATATTGTATATAGAAAACCCCAAATTGCAGTAAAGAAAACTACTGGACCTGATAAATGAATTCATCAAGGTGGCAGGATATAAAATTAATACTCAGAGGCATTTTTATGCACCAACAATGAACAATCAGAAAGAGAAATTAAGGAAACAATCCCCTTCACTATTGCAACCAAAAAAATAAAGTACCTAGGAGTAAATTTAACCAAGGAGACTAAAGACTTGTACTTGGAAAATTATAAAACATTGATAAAAGAAATTAAGAAAGATACAAACAAGTGGAAGCATATACCGTGCTCATGGTTAGGAAGAATAAACATCATTAAAATGTCTATATTACCCAAAGCAATCTATAAATTCAATGCAATACCGGTTAAAATACCAATGACATACTTCAAAGATATAGAACACATATTCCAAAAATTTATATGGAACCAAAAAAGAACAAGAATAGCCTCAGTAATCTTGAAAAGGAAGAATAAAGCAGGAGGTATCACACTTCCCGATATCAAGTTATACTACAAGGCCATTGTACTCAAAACAGCCTGGTACTGGAATAGGAACAGGCATATAGATCAATGAAACAGAACAGAGAACCCAGAAAAAACCCATAGCTTTATGGACAACTGATATTTGACAAAGGAGGTAAGAGCATACAATGGAGTAAAGACAGCGTCTTTAATAAATGCTGTTGGGAAAATTGGACATCTACCTGCAAAAAAATGAAACTAGACCACCAACTTATACCATTCATAAAAATAAAATCAAAATGGATAAAAGACTTAAATGTAAGCCGTAAAACCATAAGTGTTTTAGAAGAAAACATAGGCAGTAAGCTCCCCGACATCTCTCACAGCAATATATTTGCTAATTTATCTCCACAGGCAAATGAAATAAGACAGGATAAACAAATGGGACTATATCAAACTAAAAGCTCTTGCTCAGCTAAAGACAATAAGAACCAGAATAAAAAGACAAACTACACAATGGGAGAACATATTCGACAATACGTCTGATAAGGGATTAATAACCAAAATTTATAAAGAACTTGTAAAACTTAACACCAGGAAGACAAACAATCCAATCATAAAATGGAAAAAAGAAATGAATAGACACTTCTCCAAAGAGGACATACAAATGGCCAATAGGCATATGAAAAAATGCTCAACATCACTAATCATTAGAGAAATGCAAATTAAAACCACAATGAGATAACACCTCACACCAGTCAGAATGGCGCTCATCAACAAAACAGCACAAAATAAGTGCTGGTGAGGATGTGGAAAAAAGGGAACCCTCCCACTGCTGGTGGGAATGCAGATTGGTGCAGCCACTGTGGAAAACAATATGGAGATTCCTCAAAAAATTAAAAATGGAACTGCCTTTTGACCCAGGTATTCCACTTTTAGGAATATACCCTAAGAACACCATAGAACTGTTCCAAAAGGAGAAATGCACCCCCATGTTTATGGTAGCATTATTCACAATAGCGAAGATCTGGAAACAGCCTAAGTGTCCGTCAGAGGACGAGTGGATTAAAAAGCTTTAGTACATATATACTATGGAATAGTACTCAGACATAAGAAATGATGACATCGGATCATTTACAATAACATGGATGGACCTTGATAACATTATACTAAGTGAAATAAGTAAATCAGAAAAAACTAAGAACTGTATGAATCTATACATAGATGGGACATAAAAACGAGACTCAGAGACATGGACAAGAATGTGATGGTAACGGGGGGGGGGGAGGAAGGAGAGAGAGGGGGTGGTTGGAGGGGAGGGGCACAAAGAAAACCAGATAGAAGATGACGAAAGACAATTTGACTTTGGGTGAGGGGTATGCAGCATAATCAAATGTCAAAATAATCTGGAGATGTTTTCTCTGAACATATGTACCCTGATTTATCAATGTCACCACATTAAAATTAATAAATTAAAATTAAAAAATGACTGGGGCATCCTTACCTCCTTTCTAATTAAAGCAAGGACTTTGGAAAGGAGACTATGGACTGACCTGTCTGTGTGTGGTACAACAGGTGACAGGCTGCTTTCTAAATCTGGGGTGGTGATGAAATTCTTGCCACCTGACTTTTGATCGTCTCCTCTTGATGCCTTCTTCTCTGGCTCATTCTGTGTCATGAGGAAGCTGAGAATTCAGTGGGCTGTTTGAAAGTTACCCAAAGGGGGGCCTCTAGACAGAAAAGGCAATGAGGCTGATGTTTGGTACTTATTTAGGTACTTTTGAACTCTGTCTTACTGGGAGAATATTTAAAGGTGAGGAAAATGGAGGGGGTTGGTTCTTTTTCTTTAGTCTCCTAGATAGATACTCTCCTGATAGGTTTCTCAAGTTTGCCAGAATATCTATAGGGTTCTGCATTTGGGTGCTATGTTCAGGGGTTGCATGTTGGATTAAAAAAAAATAGCAAATTCCTTTCAACTTCTGGAAGGGATACTATCAATTTTCGATTTATTGGGAAGATAGTCTTTGAAATTTAGGAGAAATATGGTTGAATTTAATAAGTCCAATTTGCCTCCTTCTTTGTCTAGCCACCAGAGGTAGCCAGTGAATACCAAGCAATCCAGGCAGGTCATTCTGGGTTATTTGTTCTCCTTTGCTAAAATAGCCCTTGTGGGAGAAAATGGAGGAGCTATGGAGACACCCTAAACTGTTTCTATTGAGGCAATTAGCTGTTAGATTTGAGGCAAGATACTTTCTCTCGCTGAGCACCAGTTTTACATTTATAAAATGATTATCAGACCAGGCCAGAGGGCGAGACATAAACCCAGATTCAGGCATAAAGCAAGAATTTTTGTGGGGGAAATGTATAGGCAAAGGATGAGAGTGAATCCAGATGGTCCTTCAGAGTTCCCCCACTCGATGGTGAGGTGTGCTTGGGTTGGGCGTGACTGGGTGTTCCTACAGAGGCCTCCACCCCCATGTTTCCCTGTACCCCTTCCTGCTGGCCTCAAGCCTGGAAAAGGCAGCTCCTAGGGCCATCTGCCAATGACAGGTTTTCTCTTTTTTTGATGAGGGAATTAAATTAGTTGCTTTTTAAGCAGTAGGGTTGTTATGAAAGTTAAATAAAATATATAGAACACCTTAGTATCTGGTACAAAGAAGGCAGTCAATAAAAGGCAACTATAATTATTATTATGAGTTTGATTTTACATGAAATGTCTTAGTCTGCTGTGAAAATAAGATTTTGCTTTTAACTCCAGGAAGTAAATGGGTTTCTTTAATTCACTTTCTTTATTTTTCTTTAGGTTTTGGCCTTGGTTTTTGTCAGGAAAGTCATGGATCTCTGTTTCTCCAAGCGAGAGCTGAGCTGGTTAGATGATCTCATGCCCGAAAGCAAAAAGAAGAAGTTGGATGATGCCAAGAAGAAGGCCAAGGAGGAAGAGGTCAGAGTTCTTTTGCCAGCTGCACACTTTGGGGCGGCCTCAAGTTACAGGATGTAGGAAAGGTCACATGAAAAGTCAGCATGTCTGGAATCCCACGGATTATATTTAGGAGCTGGGAAGATTCTGCTAAAGCTGTTCTTAGCTGAGAAAGGATTAAGGATTCTAGTTCCTATCTGTCCTTCATTTTTGAATTTGATGACCAGTTGTTTTTGTGTCTACAGTCTACTCACCAGGTTCACACTTAGAATATGAACATAGAATCTGCTCTTATTATCAGATCTAATGGTTCAGGTTCTCTCAAAAGGTCTAATTTGACCTCTAAGTATACAAAACCTATTATTTTCTGAGCATATTTTTTTATGTATCTAATTGCAGATGATGTTGTGGTTAGTACCATGCAAAGATAGCTTGCATAGGACTTTGTGTCCTTCCTCATTTCCCTCAGCACTTGGCATCTGCCATCCACAGAGCGGACCCTCAATCAGTGGCCTATACGTGCAAAGAATGGAGATGCAGCAAAATGAAAATAGCAGACCAAGAACTGAATGAGCCAGAAAGTGTATCCAAGTATAGTTAGTGCCTGAAATAGTGTCCTTTGCAATGCAGTTTAGGGGACATTTTTTCTAATATCTTGAATTTTAAATCTTGTCTTATTTTTTCCAGATTTATTAAGATATAATTGACATATAACATTGTATAAGTTTAAGGTGTACTACATAATGATTTGATATATGTGTATCAAATTGCAAAAATGATTACCACAATAGCGTTAGTTAGCATAGTTGTCACCTCACATTGTCACAATTATTTTTTGTGGTGAAAACTTCTAAATCTATTCTCTTAGCAATCTTCAAATATACAATTCAGTATTGTTAATTATGGTCACCTTGCTGGACATTATATGCGCAGAATTAGTTCATCTTATAACTGAAAGTTTTTATCCTTTGACTACCTTCACCCATTTCCCCAACTCACCCCAGCCCTATAACCACCAATATGTTCTGTTTCTATGACTTCAGGTTTTTTTAGATTCCACATATGAGATTATACAGTATTTCTCTATTTTTAACTTATTTCACTTACTATAATGCCCTCAAGATTCATTCATGTTGTTGCAAATGGCAGAAGTCCCTATTTTATGGCTGAATAATATTCCAGTGTGTGTATAATAACCTTTATTATTCATTCATCTATTGATGAACACTTAGGTTGTTTCCATGTCTTGGCTATTGTAAATAATGCTATAGTAAATGGGGAATACAGATAGCTCTTCAAGATAGTAATTAATTTCCTTCAGCTATAGACCCAGAAGCGGAATTACTGGATCACATTAAAATAGTTCTATTTTAATTTTTTGAGGAACTTCCATACTGTTTTTCACAGTGGCTACACCAATTTACATTCTCACCAACAGTGCATGAGGGTTCCCTTTTTTCTACATTCCTGCCAACACTTGTTATCTCATCTCTTTAATATCCCTTCTAACAAGTGTGAAGTGATATTTTATTGTGGTTGTGATTTGCCTTTTCCTGATGATTAGTGATATCGAGCTACATTTTCATATACCCATTGGTCTTTGTATGTCTTCTTTGGAAAAAATGTCTATTCAGGTCCTTTGCCCATTATTTAATTGGATTATTTGGTTTGCTTTTGTTTTTTGCTATTCAGTTGTACGTTTTATATAAATATATAAAAATATTATATATTTTTTATTAACTCCTTCTTACACATATTGTTTGCAAATATTTTCTCCCATTCTGTAGCTGGCCTTTTCGTTTTGTTAATCATTTATTTTGCTATGCAGAATCTTTTTTTTTTTTTTCTTCTGAAGTTGAAAACAGGGAGGCAGTCAGACAGACTCCCGCATGCGCCCGACCGGGACCCACCTGGCACTTCCACCAGGGGGCAATGCTCTGCCCATCTGGGACATCGCTCTGTTGCAACCAGAGCCATTCTAGTGCCTGAGGCAGAGGCCACAGAGCCATCCTCAGTGCCTGGGCCAACTTTGCTCCAATGGAACCTTGGCTGCGGGAGGGGAAGAGAGAGACAGAGAGGAAGGAGAGGGGGAAGGGTGGAGAAGCAGATGGGCGCTTCTCCTCTCTGTCCTGGCTGGGAATCGAACCAGGACTCCTGCACACCAGGACTCCTGCACACCAGGCTGACGCTCTACCACTGAGCCAACCGGCCAGGGTGCAAAATCTTTTTGATTGATATAGTCCCACTTGTTTATGTTTGCTTTTGTTACTTGTGCTTTTGGGGTCATATTCACAACATCATTGCCAAGAACAGTATCAAAGAGCTTTTTCCCTTTATCTTCTCCTAAAAGTTTTACTGTTTCGGGTCTTACATTTAAGTCTTTAATCCATTTTGAATTAATTTTTATGGATGGTGTAAGATTGAGGTTCAGTTTCATTCTTTTGTATATGAATATGCAGTTTCTTTAGCAACATTTATTAAAGAGATTATCCTTTCTCCACTGAATATTCTTGGTTCCCTTATCAAGTACTAGTTGACTGTATATGCATGGGTTTACTTCTGAGCTTCTGATTCTATTTCATTGGTCTATATATTTGTTTTGTATTACTAAATAAGCTTTAACAATTATAAGCACAAAAGTAATAGAAGAAAACTTGAAAAAGGATTGTTAGAATTCACTACATAAAATGTGATGCTTTCACGCATCCAAAAACTCTGTAAACAAAGATTTTTTTATTATATATGTATTCGTTTATACACACACACACATACATACATGCATACATACACACACATACATATTTATTTACTCATTTATATAAAATCTTGGGCAATGATGTGTTTTAAAAAGAAAGTAAGGGGGAAGTTATTCAGGGTGATCAGGGATGACTCCTCTAAGGCAGGGGTTCGGGAACCTATGGCTTGCTAGCCAGATGTGGCTCTGTTGATGGTTGCATCTGGCTCGCAGACAAATCTTTAATAAAAAAATAATAACATTAAAAATATAAAACATTCTCATGTATAACAATCCATTCATTTCCTACCGCTCATGTTCATGGTTGCGGGTGGCTGGAGCCAATCACAGCTGTCCTCTGGGACAACACCAAATTTTTATTGGATAATGTATAACGTACACGGGTCATTGTGAGGTCAGGAAGTAAACTTCCCTCCTTTTAATCAAGTAGTCAGCTAGCTAATTGAAGAAACCCTTTTGACAAAGAAGATGGCTAAAAGAAAAAAGGATGAGTATCATACTTTTCAGCAGGAATGGACAGAGGAATTCGCCTTTGTGGAGAGAGCAGTTTCTGCAGTGTGTCTAATATGCAATGATAAAACTGTATCGATGAAACGGTCAAATATAAAGCGGCACTTCAACACACTCCATACTACATTTGCATCAAAATATCCAGCGGGGGACAGCAGGAAGAAAGCATGTCAAGAGCTACTGTGCAGAGTGCAAGCTAGTCAGCAGCAACTCCATGTTTGGATCCAACAAGGTGACTGGGATTCGGCTAGCTTTGCTGGTGCTTTAGCAATTGTGAGAAACGGAAAGCCATTCACAGATGGGGAGTATGACAAAACATTCATGCTTGATGTTGCCAATGAACTTTTTGATGACTTTTCAGATAGAGACCAGATAATCAAACGAATAAAAAACATGCCTCTGTTGGCAAGAACTGTTCAAGATCGTACCATCATGATGGCAAATCAAATTGAGGCAACACAAGTGAAAGACATAAATGCAGCACCATTCTTTTCTCTCGCTTTGGATGAGTCAACAGACGTAAGCCAATTATCCTAGTTTAGTGTGATTGCAAGGTATGCTGTCAGTGACACACTACATGAGGAAAGTCTTGCTGTTTTGCCTATGAAAGAGATAACAAGAGAGGAGGATTTATTCAAGTCTTTCACTGAGTTTGCTAAAGAAAAAAAATCTACTGATGGATAAACTTATTTCGGTGTGTACTGATGGTACTCCGTGCATGGTGGGGAAAAACAGGATTTGTAGCGCTTCTTCATGAACATGAAAAGAGACCCATCCTAAGTTTTCACTGCATCCTACATCAGGAGGTGCTTTGTGCTCAGATGTGTGGTGAGCAGCTTGGTGAGGTGATGTCGCCGGTCATTCTGGTAGTCAACTTTATTGTTGCCTGAGCTTTAAGTGATTGCCAGTTTAAAACACTGCTGGATAAAGTTGGAAATAATTATCCTGGTCTGCTTCTGCACAGCAATGCACGTTGGTTGTCAAGAGGGATGGTGCTCAGCCATTTCGTGACTTGTCTGAGTGAAATCCGGACTGTTCTTGAATGAAAAACGTCAAGCATCCTGAGTTAGCTAACACTGAGTGGCTCCTGAAGTTCTACTATCTCATGGACATGACTGAACATCTGAACCAGCTCAATGTGAAAATGCAAGGCATTGGAAATACAGTCTTATCTCTTCAACAAGCAGTGTTTGCATTTGAAAACAAGCTGGAACTCTTCATCACTGACATTGAAACAGGTTGTTTACTACACTTTGAAAAACTGGGAGAGTTTAAAGATACGTGCACAGCAAGTGACCCAGCTCAACATCTTGATCTCCAGCAGCTAGCAGGCTTCATATCTAATCTCCTGCAGTCATTCTAAGCGTGCTTTAGAGAATTTTGTGAGTGCACTCATCTTTTTAAGTTCATCACCCATCCACATGAGTCTACAGTGGACAGCGTCAACCTGAGTTACATCCCCAGTGTCTCCGTCAGAGATTTTGAGCTACCTGCTGCTGACCTGAAGGCCTCAGACATGTGGGTGAATAAGTTCAAGTCACTGAATGAAGATTTGGAAAGACTTGCATGACAGCAAGCAGAGTTGGCGAGCAAACCCAAGTGGAGAGAAATGAAAAACTTCAACCCGCGGACCAGCTGATTGTCAAAACTTGGAACGCGCTTCCCGTCACATACCACACACTGCAGCATGTGAGTATTGCTGTACTGACAATGTTTGGCTCTGCGTATGCATGTGAGCAGTCTTTCTCACATCTAAAGAATGTTAAGACCAACCTACAATCACGTTTAACAGATGGAAGTCTCAACGCCTGCATGAAGCTTAACCTCACCACGTATCAACCAGACTACAAAGCCATCAGCAAAACCATGCAGCACCAGAAGTCACATTAATGGTAAGAAGTACTTTATTCATCACTGGTTAGCAACAGCGTAACAATGTTATTAAAAAGAATTCAGAGACTTATTGTACTTTAAAAGTGTTGGTCTTACATTAAATGCACACATTTACTTGTATTTAATGTTAAACATATTTTGTGGCTCTCACGGAATTACATTTTAAAATATGTGGCATTGGCTCTCTCAGCCAAAAAGGTTCCCGACTCCTGCTCTAAGGACACATCTCAGCAGAAACCTGAAGGACAAGTCATGGGAGCTGGAACATTCCAGGCCAAGGAAACAGCAGATGCAAAGGTCTGGAGGCAGAATGGATTTGGTATGCATAAATAAAGCCAGTGAGCTGGAAAGAAGAAAGAGATAGCAGGGATTAGTTAGAAATCTGTGGCAATAGTTCTGGTAAGAGGTAATGATGGGTTAGGCTAAGGGAAAGTTGGTGAAAATGGCTGGGTTTGAGATATATTTGGAAGATAAAAAGTCTTTATAAAATTATTTTTAAAACTAAATCAAATATAAAAATGAATATTTTACCACAAAATTTTATGCCAGCATTCAACATTTTGTTAATTTCTTTGTGGTCTCTCTGAATCTTTAACATAGTTTTCATGTAAGTGTAATCATCATATATTTGTGTATGGGGGTATTACATATTCTGATATTTCCCCCTTAATTTCATGATGCTTTAATGTTTCTATATGTCTGTACTACAAATAATCGTATTTATTCTTTACTAAATAGAACATTATTTATTCTATTATATGTATAATATTCTATAATATTATAATTAATCTAAACCTTCTTCCTTTGTTAAAATTTTTAGTTGTTTTAGGTTTTATTATTATTAATTATCTTTACTAAGACATCTTTGTACATTTTTTTTCTGTAATTATTTCTTTTATATACTGATGGAACTATTTCTAAGAAAACGTTTTCTTTTTTTTTTTTTTTTTCATTTTTCTGAAGCTGGAAACAGGGAGAGACAGTCAGACAGACTCCCGCATGCGCCCGACCGGGATCCACCCGGCACGCCCACCAGGGGGCGATGCTCTGCCCATCCTGGGCGTCGCCATGTTGCGACCAGAGCCACTCTAGCGCCTGAGGCAGAGGCCACAGAGCCATCCCCAGCGCCCGGGCCATCTTTGCTCCAATGGAGCCTTGGCTGCGAGAGGGGAAGAGAGAGACAGAGAGGAAAGCGCGGCGGAGGGGTGGAGAAGCAAATGGGCGCTTCTCCTGTGTGCCCTGGCCGGGAATCGAACCCGGGTCCTCCGCACACTAGGCCGACGCTCTACCGCTGAGCCAACCGGCCAGGGCTAGAAAACGTTTTCTGATGGAACATTTCAAACACATACAAAATAGAACATTCAGTATTCATATTTTCCCCAATTGCCTTATTATTATATTTAATGATATGTTTGAATCAGGATCCAAATATGATCCATATATTACAATTTGTTGATATGTTTCTTAAATCTCTTTAGGCGTTCCCCTTCTATCTTTTTAAATCTTTGTTGAAGAAACTAGGTCTTTGACCTATAGAATTTCCCACCATTTAGATTTTACTGAATGTGTCCCTTGGTGTTATTTAACACATTTGTCTGTCCCCTGTGTTTACAGTAAACTAGTAGTTGGATCTAGAAGCTTACTCAGATTCACTTTTTTTTAATACTATTCCATAGGTACAGGTATCTATTTGTCTCTCTTTTCATGATGCATCAAACTTAGAAAGGAACATAATTATACTTTTTTATACTAAATGTGAGAAAAATTAGGTAGAAATCGTGGTGATAGAAAAAAAATGGGCTGGTATGGACTTATGGTTTTACTTGATACAAGATATAATAATGTCTCCTTTTCTTCCAGGAGGCTGAGAAGATGTTGGAAATGGGGGGAGACAAGTTCCCCTTAGAGAGCAGAAAGTTACTAAGTAGTCCTGGGAAGAACAACACTTTCAGGTAAAATTTCCAAAACACTCACTGTTTTTATTATACTATAAATGTTTTGGCTGTGCGTGGAGTGTGTGTGTGTGGGGGTTCTCACAATTGCAGCTGCTGGTATAAAAAGCTGACACTCAGCCTTCCAGTTCCAACATGTTAAAACACCTTTTCCTTTCATAGTGTACTGAGTACCTGCCTCATGTGAGGCACTAGGCCAGTGCTGGCAATCACAAGAATAGAGCCGAGGGACCCAATGTAGTGAGCGTCTTCTCTGTGCCAGGACTGGGCTGGAAGATTTACTGTGTGCTCTCATTAATCAACAACCTTTTGTATATTTGTACCATGAGGAAACAGGCTTGGAGGGTTTTAGTTAATTTGCCCAATGTCATAATGCTTCTAAGTAGAAAGTTTAAGATTCAATTCCTAGTCTTTGTATTCCTCAAACCAGTGCTGCTTCTGCCTTTCTCTGCTACCTTCCAAAGATGCATAGGATGTGGTCTGTTTCCAGAGTTCTCAGCCTGGTGGGAATGGAATTCCCAGGCTTGGAAAAGCCTTTGAGGATGGGCAGAGACAACTCATCCTCAGGGCATCTACAGTCTCGTAAGCTGAGGGGGAACTAAGTGGGGGTCACAGCAATTCCTTACTTCTGCCAGGCATTTCAGCCCCTTTTTCCATGGAAGTGATTGCTCCCCACAAGTAGCAGGAGGCTAAATTTGTCCATCTGTGGTTTTATTCCTATTATTTTGCTCCACTATGGGAGATATGTAGAAGCTGAAAGAAGCCCAGAGGTCAAGAGGGAGCAGAAAAGGGAGAGGAATTATCTGGGTCATCTAGATCCTGGATAATTTACTGCTGAATCATTGAATTGATTGCGGTTTATGCTGAGGAGGAAGTGAGGAAAGTCTTTTCTCTGAACACTTAAAAAAATGTTAACATTCATTTTGACATGTAAAAATTTATATTTAAGGTGTACATGTGATATTTTGATACATGTATATATTGCAAAGTAGTTACTACAATGAAAGTAATACCATATCCATCACCTCCTTTAGTTATCATTCTGTTTTTTTGTGTGTGTGGTGAGAACACTTGAGATTCACTTGCTTAGCAAATTTCAAATGTACGATACATTATTATTAACTATTGTCACCATGCTATGCACAGGTCTTCAGAATTTATTCATCTTATAACTGAAAGTTTGTACCCTTTGATCAATATCTTTCCTTTTCTCCCACCCCCAGTCTCTGGTAACCACCATTCTACTCTGTTACTATGAGTTTGACTTTTTCACACTGATCTCAAAAGAATGGAGTCTTTGGATCTTAATAAAATTTCTACCAATTGTTCTAAAAGGAGCCATTTGAATTTTCTGGCAACAAAATCAGAGCAGTGTTCCTTCTCTCTGGGATGCTGCCTCCTCTTTTGGCCTTTTGAAAGGAGACATTCTAACTTGTAGAAAACTTCAGAATACTCTGAAATTCTAGGAAACCAAGGGCTAGATTCAAGATCTTGATTCTCCATCTACTGACATTTGACCTTGGATGGTCAATTAGCCCTGGGAACTTTGGTTTCTGCACCTTCAAATGGGAATGTTAATAATCTCCCAATCTGTGATAGTTAAGAAAATATATTGTAAAAGCCCTTTGTTAACTATGAGTGGATAACATTTAGCTATTTAAGTGAGAAAATGAATGAAGAGTGCTCAGCCTTGTGTCTAGCACACTGAGCTCCAGACATGACCACTGTTGGCATCACAGCATCGTGGTCACCATCCCCAGAGGGGGCCCTCTAAGGAGTGCAGAACTGTGGGGGCAGGGCTGGCTGCCACCTGGCACACCAGCCCAGCCCTCAGCAGCAAGCACCTCATGAGTCATCTTGCGTCTCTACATCCCAACCATCTGGTTACCAGTCATCCTAAGAGTTGTTAGTTGAGCTCCCTCAGACCTAATATTTTCCCCCTTTTTTTGGGTAGTGGGCATTATAGACTGAGATAAGCATTTTATTTGCATGTCTGGCATTTACTGTCCTAAGTATTTATTTCAGATGTGACCCCTCTGAGATTAATATATCTGATGAAATGCCTAAAACCACGGTGTGGAAAGCTCTCAGTATGAATTCTGGAAATTCAAAGGAAAAGAGGTAAAGAAAACTAGAATTGCTGATTTTTATTTATTTTCAGATTTAAAAAATAGCAATGTGTTGAAAGTAAAAGATATTTTAGTTGTAAAATTGAATTAGTCTAATAAATATCCCTTCCAGGATTGTGACGAACCCCACAAGAATAACTGTAGGCCTAAAGAAAGTAAAAATGTTTTCTAAGTATTTGAACAGATACAGTGTTTTGAGTTGCCCATTTATACAGGTCCAAAGTCAGAATGGGATTTGGGGGGGATGCAAATTTGGTTTATCTATTTAGCTCTCTTAATATTCTTTCTAGTCCCCATCTCAAAATCCATAGAGCATTTTTCTCTGGTTACTGCAACTACACAAACTTGAAAATTGCTAATATATTGAGGTAGTGTTGACAGTAATGATACCATTCCATAATGAGAATTATTGCCAAGTAAAGATTTAGAAATATTAAATTGCAACTGTTTTCTTAGTTTGGAAACTAAATTCTGTATATCATTTACCAATAGCATAGATCAAATTTAATCAGGTTAATGAAGAAAATGAAAGGAATTGGGGCATCTTTGCCTGCAGTAAGGTAGGCTGTGCACCCAAATTGAATAATTTAGTCCAAACACCATGTAAGTTCAAGTAGGCAGATAACTGAAGGAAACACCGTAGGTTTTATGAAGGGTAACTTTTCTAGTTAAAGAAAGTAGTGGACTAGAGATGAGATCTAGTTTAGTTATTAATTCCACATATAATTTGGCAGGCCACTGTTTGTGCTCTCAGTGTACTTAGCAGGAAATTGAGGATAATACTAACTGCCTCACTCATACGGCTGCCTCTAAGGAGAACTGCTTATTTTTTCATTGAATGGGTTAAAATAAATCTGTGTTGAATGTGAGTGAAATATAGTCTTGTTTCCTTCAGAGGAAAATCCAGGCAGCTGTCAAAGCGTATAATGCACATGGTTATTTTTAGTGGAAAACTAGTCTACTTGTAAATGAACTTATATAGCCAGATCTAAATTGTGGTGACATCGTCAAAGTATTGTGTTAAAAGCAGGAACAAATTATGTATTTCCTTTTTGTCTAATTGTAACACTTTTATACAGTCTCTTCAACTAAATGTCTTTCCGGGGATGGAAGATTTGGGCCAATGAGGCGCCTCAGGGAAGTTCTGGTTACAGAGGAGATGGAGAATCTCTCAGAGAAGAAGCAAGACCAAGTCTGGCCCTGTCTTTGGTCATTTCAAAGCTATGCCGAAGCATTCAGTTATTCATGATGTGCGCTGGAGGGCATCCAGCCATCCCTATACCAGCAGCCAGATGGGAACGTGGAAGCAGAAGACCACCTCCTGTCGGTACTTCTCTTCCTTCTCTTTCTCTTTAGAACTGCCTCCATTGAAGACCCAGCTTCCCGTTTTCCAAACATTTTCTCTGAAACTCTCTACTGGTCTGCCAAGCCATATGGATCCATCCTGCCATTGAGGATTCCTTCAATGGGGCTCCTCTTGCTCAAGGATGGGGTCAGGGAGTAGGAGCAGAACAGAGAGAACACGGAAGGCTCTCCAGCCCCATAGTATCTGTAGGCTCCTAGGCAGCCCTGGGCCTTGGTTGGATTGCTTGCTCTGGGGGATGCTGGTCAGACTCAGAGGCTGTCAGGAGGGTCAGCGATCTTGGCATTGACAGTGCCCCCCACTGCAACCAGAAGACACCTCTGACCCAGGTGCATCTTCATTGTTCCCTAGCAGCAGCCTCTATGACTCAGTAAGAACCTTGGATGATGAAAGAGCTAAGAGAGACATTGGAGTTGTTCAGTTTAGATAGGAAAAGGCTCGGGGGGAAATCAACCATGATAAGTGAGGATGAATAGCTTCTCTTGGTTTCACTGAGGTTAGAATAAGAGACTGAACTTAAATTGCTACAGAAGGAATTAGTTTAGACACTAGGAAGGACTTCTAGGCTGAAAATCTGCCATAGTGTCTGCTTTCTAGATATCTGGGAAAGGTTGGATATAGTTGCTTGTGAGTAGAAAGGAAGACAAGGTGTTTTATTGGCCATCTTATGGAAACCTTCATGTCTTGTTGCTGTCTCTTCAGGACACATTTGACTTCATTCCTGGAGATATCCAAGTGTTTATGTAATGTCTCCTTAGCTGCCTTAGTAGCAAACCATCATCACCTAATTGGACCAAAGCCATGGCCACCTACATGGCCACCTTCAGCCATGTAGATTTCTGTTGGTTGACAAATGTCTGGCTCTCAGATGTAAAAAGCCACATTGGGAAATGAACTGCAAGTGGTAAAACTAATTTTTGTGTTTAGTTTACAACTATACTTACAGTTTTTCTCTTCTCTGTTACAGTGAATATCAATGGTTTAAGTTCCAGTGTGTATAGACTTTCCTTTCCTTTGTGCACAGAATGTGACTAGTAAGCATGTTGATACCCAGGGAATCCGATCATATTAGTTTTCTGTCCTGGAAAATCTTTGTATAGGGGGATGTCCCCTCATTGTGCTCTCCTTTTATAGGTGAAGAGTTGGCTACCTAACTTTATTGAATTTTACATTCCTTAGACTTTTAAAATATATTAGTGTATTTTAAGCTTACTCTAAGCACCTTTGATATTGAAGGAATCCTACATTTCTTTCACATTTCCCTATCTTAGAGCCACAGTTATTGTAATACACAGATGGTTTTCAAAATATTTAGGAACTGATATAGGATGGACACCACCCACTTAGAACAGATGCCTGCTGTAAACAAGGAGTAGTGTACTCCGGCTGGGCGCCATGCTGCTCTCAAATGTTATAATGAAATCCCTTTGAGTTGTGAGTATTGTTCTGGTTTTTCTGATTTTCTACCTACAAGGCTATTTTAGAGACAGCCTGAAATTACTTTCATGTGGTGCAGACAGGAATAGGAGTTCTTTGAACTATATATGGGCATTAAGATCTTTGTGAGCCAAAGCTTTCCATTTTGTCATGTTAGGATAACTGTAATAATTGTACCCATTTATCTGCCTAATCTAGAAGGCAGATTCACCTTTGTTTCTTGAGAGCACCCCTGTGCCGCCCTCTGTCTTGCCCCTCCTATCTGCTGCCACCTCTGTGCAGGGAGGCTGGTGACTGCTTGCCTGCTCCCCTAGTCCCAGTGTGGCTGTAGGAATATAACAGGGAAAAGTCCTTCATGCAACAAAACTTGGTGACAATATCACTGAGAAAAATCTCTCTCCTAATACACTGATGTCTTGTGATGCCTGTGTCTGCTAGGCTTGTCCAGAGTGGGCACCTGTCTCTGTCAGTGCTGTGCAGAGCAGTTACAGGGCCTCGTGTGCGCTTTCACGTACTTCCTGAGCCAGTTCCTTCCAGGTTACTGCGCCTTAGGAACGGTAGCTGCTTTCGAAGGCTGTGCCAGTATTTTTAGGCCATTAGATTTTTCTCAGACAATAACCAGATTCATTTCTGCTACATCATAGTGATAGGAATCGTTCCCTATTCTTACTCTCTCCTGTTTCCCAGCCGCGACCACTCAGTCTCAGCCCTGGCTGCTTCCTTGCTCAGTCTGTTGTTGGTGAACATGGTGGCAGAGTCAGGCTGTGCTGTGTGTGGGGTGGGGGTGGGGCGAGGGGGTCGGAAATTGGGAGTGGAGGTGAAGCAGTAGTAGTGTGTGTGTTTATGTGCATATGCATTTGTTTATCAACAAATGGAAGTCTGTCCATAAGCCTTCATTGCTGCTATCAAACAGCCTGTGCACCTAAGCTATGAAGACATCAAAATAATATGATCATCCCCCCATCTAGGGATTTCCCTCTCGGACTTCCCTAATAGAATAGCTCAAGGACAAATATAGGCTGATCAGTCTATAGAAAGGTGTTTAGGATCACCATTAAGGAAACACTGACTTAGGGGTGGAAAGCAAGGCAGGTAGTTAGGTGATTTCCATGCCCAGATTTGCTCGAGCCTGGGAAGCAGTTGCTTCTTTTATTTCAAGGGCAGATTTCAGGAATAATTGAGTGTTGGCAGGCCAATGTCCTGGTGAGCTGGTAGTATAGAGAGAGGCCAGGGATTTAAGAAAGTGATGATGAGTGGAATTTTGGTTCTAAGGGGGGAAGAAATGGCATTGCTAAGAGGGTGGGTTATTTCCTAGCCCATGACTTAGGCTCTAGAGACAAGGGGAAGACCAGCAGAAATGTACTCTGAAATATGTTTGGTTGCATAAAATGCAAACTAGTTTTTTGTGGCTATGTATGATTTCAGACTTCTGAGGATAGAATTATCAGGAGATCTAGTCTTTATCACATGTAGCTCCTGTCCCCTTCTCCTTATTCATATAAATTTGACTTTAGGATAAGAGGGGTCATGAACCAAGTGTGAACATTCCCTATTTCTCTTTGTTTGGGATGTCACTGGCTTTTAAAATTGGTTGTAAATGTTTGATAAAAATCTGGTATATGCTAAGTCTCAGGCTTGGTTGAGCCACCTCAGGCAATGACTGCTGTGATCTTCAACAGATCTCTGATTCTAGGAATTGTTGGTTTCTGGTCATACAAAACAGACAATTCCCAGTTCAACTTTACTTTCTGCCTACTCAACTCTCCAAATTTTCCTCTTAGTTAGAGGAGTAGCAACTCTCCCTGCATCTTCTCCGTTGATTTCAATGTCCATATTCTGAATCTTTACTTTTCCTGAAGCATAGGAGAAGGCTTGACCCAGGTCGTCTGGCTTTCCTTTTAACTAGCATCAGAAGTACTATCTAGTATGGTCTCTCTGCTACTTTACCAGCTTCTCTAAATTTCTTCTTTTGCAAAGGGGTTAGCACCTTCTCCTAGGACTTTAAACAGTGTTTGCTAGTTTGTTACTACATTTTCTTCCGACTTCTCAGGTTTTTAAGTCACATCCTGGCAGGACATTTAGAGTCCTGCATTGAAGGCTCTCAGCCTTCTTGACTTTCCTCAGTTGTGGCTGTCGGGCCTCGCATCCTGCTGGGCCTGGCTAGTCAAATGAGATGTCATTCAAGTTCTACCCCTTTTATTAACTCAGGTTTTTTAAGCACCCTTTCCTCTCCTTTCTGCCTTTCCTAGGTCTTTCCATTTCTCCTTGGAGAAAAGAAGTTCTTGATCAGAGGTTCTAAAAACCACCACCAGTTTTGGTGAGAGAGGTGAGGAGATTGAACAGTCCTGGGGCTTCTCAAAAAGGGAACATTATGGTTATTTTTCTTATTTAGGATGTGGGACTGTGGGTTCTTAAGCCCTCAGCCTCATCCATATTTCCATATAAACAGAAAAAGGCATTCTAAAACCAAATAGAAGTGATTTTCTACTAAATCTTTTTGGTTCTTGGTCTCTTATATTAATTATTGAGAATGGGCAGTTGACTCAGTTAACATTTCTTTGCCAGAAAGGAGGTTAATTTTCTTAACCAAAAGAGGGGTGAAGTAACTGTATCCATCACTGCTTGAAGCATGAAAAGAGACAGGAGTGTTAAATGAATCTTTTCAATAGGAAAATCTAGAAAGTGGAATGATTCATCCATAAGCATAATTATTTTAGGAGATTCTGTGCTCAAAGGGAAGGGAATGGTTTCTAATCCTTCTGAAAAGGAGAGGAATGATATTTTCTTAAACCAACCCACTTTCACCATTGGAGAATACAGAACTTTTTCTTCTAGCTGATGGCGTTAATATTTCCCGAGAGAGAGAGAACCCACCCCTGGTACTTTTCTGAGCTCAGCCGAAATCAGCAGAGCGTGGGCTTCTCTTAGCAGGTTTGCAGTTGACTCCAACATGCAGGTTTTTCACACGTGCAAGAGTGTTGGAAACAGAAGTACCAGACTGAATGTGCAATTACTACTTTTGCAAAAGAGGCCAAAACCCTCCTTCCCGTGTCCTTCTCCCATGCTCACTCTTCTGAGATGATAGTCCTCCCTCTTGTTTCTCTGTGTCTGTCTGGTCAGTGACTCCTGGCTGCCTTCCCAAACAAATGGCATCAGGTGGAGAGCAGAGCAACCTTCCCATGGAAGGGACAACTTGAGGTGCTGGTACATTTTCCCTTGTTTTCTATGTTCTTTCTAGTAGGTTTCATGTAGAGATAGAGATATTTTTGTTTTAGAGATATCAAAGTATATATTTTTAGGGTAAGACATGTACCCTTTCCACACTCCATGGTATAAATGGAACCAAGAACAATGTGTTGTGATACTCCATAGCAATGTCTGCTAGGAATAGGACCCCTCTCCCTCACCATTGAGTCTCACTCTGTCTATGAACCAGGGGAGGCAGTGGTGACACCTCTGCCTGCCCAGACTTTCCTGTGCTCACTGGGTGGAAAATAAAGCCTGTGTAAACTGCTCATACCTGTGTTCTTTGAGCCTGAACCGAGCGGCTGAGCCGATGATGACCAACTTCGGAACTTGTGAAGAAGAGTTATGATTGGGTGAGGTAAGAAGGGGTAGTGTCTGCTGATGGCCATGTGAGAGGCCTGTGCACTTCTTGGGGAAGAGCCTGAATAGTCCTTGGAGCAGAGCCATGGAAGAAGGGTATAAGGGCCTTTCTTGGGGGGACCACTTAGAATTATGTTTGGGTTGGGGGACAGGGCAGTATGAAAAGAAAGCCCATTTTGGAGATGCAACCAGGCTGAGAGGCATTTCTAATACTTAAGGATTTTCCACTGCCTAAAAATTTAGATTTTTTTTATTATATTATTTTTTATTTATCTATTTTTAGAGAGGAGAGAGAGACAGAGAGGGAGAGAGAGACAGAGAGAGAAGGTGGGGAGGAGCTGGAAGCATCAACTCCCATATGTGCCTTGACCAGGCAAGCCCAGGGTTTCGAACCGGCGACCTCAGCATTTCCAGGTCGACGCTTTGTCCACTGCGCCACCACAGGTCAGGCCTAAAAATTTAGATTTTTAAAATTTGCTGTCACTCCAGAATTTGGGGTTTTAGGGGGTGGGAAGTGCTGCATTTCTCTTCTTCTTAAATCCAGTTGTTGGTGGGTCGGAGAAAAGGGGAAGAGAGAAACAATGGAGTAAGAGTAGGACCAGTGATGGTGTGAAAGGCAAGGGTGGGGAGAGGCAGTCAGCGGCTTTCTGGAGTGACTAGAAAGGCATAACCTAAAAGTGTCCTGAACATGCAGTGCTGTGTGGCTATCAAGGGGCCAGGCACGGTGGGCCTCAGCCTGCAGACACAGACCTCAATGGCTCTGGGGCTTTTTGCTGGCTTTTGCCTACTTTTAAGCATCCTGACAATATACACATTATATCACTGTCTCAGAGAGACTCAGTGTGTGTGTGTGTGTGTGTGTGTGTGTGTGTGTGTGTGTGTGTGTGTTAACAGAGAGAGCCTGACCTGTGATGGTGCAGTAGATAAAGTGTCAACCTGGAATCCTGAGATTGCCGGTTCAAATCCCTGGGCTTGCCTGGTCAAGGCACATACAGGAAGCAATGCTACGAGGAGCCGATTCCTGCTTCTCCCTCTTTCTCTCTTTCTCTTTCTCTCTCTCCCCACTGTCTCCAAAAATCAATAAATGAAATTTAACAAACAAAAAACAAGATTACAAACAATGTTTGAAAAAGAAGAGGCCCTGGGCAGTTGGCTCAATGGTAGAACGTCGGCCTGGCGTGTGGATGTCTCGGGTTTGATTCCCAGTCAGGGCACAAAGGAGAAGCGCCCATCTGCTTCTCCCCCCTTCCCCCTCCTGCCTCTCTCTCTCCTCCCCTCCTGCAGCCATGGCTTGATTAGAGCAAGTTGGCCCCAGGTGCTGAAGATGGCTCCATAGCCTCCTTGGGCACTAAAAAAATGGCTTCAGTTGCAATGGAGCAAGGGCTCCAGGTGGGCAGAGCATCGCCCCCTAGTAGGGTGCCAGGTGGATCCCGGTTGGGGCGCATGTGGGATTTTGTCTCTGCCTCCCCTCCTCTCACTAAATAAAAAAATAGAGACAGAAAGGAATAGGGAAGGAGAGAAAGAACGAGAAGCATCAACTTGTGCTTTCATTTTAGTTGCACATTGATTGCTTCTCATATGTGCCTTGATCGGGGATTGAACCTGGGCTCAAGCTGAGCTGCAGACCTGTTGCTCAAGACAGTGAAAGACAGTGACCTTGGGCTTTTCATGCCAGCCACCTTTGGGCTTAAGTTGTAGACCTTTAGGATAGTGTCCGTGATCCCGCAGTCAAGCTGACAAGCCGCACTCTAGCCAGCGACCTTGGGGTTTTGACCCAGCGATCTCAGCGTCCCTGGTCAATACTGTATCCACTGTGCCACCACCAGTCAAGCTTCAGTTGTAATAAGTAGTGGGAAGCCTACTCGTGCAGGGAATGGAGCCAGTTCTAAAGGGGGGGGGGCATTTATCATACTCACCTCCAGAGAACTAACCTCAGGGTTGTCAAGGATTTCATTTAAGTAATAGAGAACAGCACCTGGCACAGTAAGCACACAGTTAAGTGACAAGAATCTGGGGATAGCTGGTTCCTGGGTTGGTTCAGTAGCAGCAGCCTCAACAGGGCCAGAATTCCTGCACTTCTCATGGTTTTCCTCTCACAGTCACAAGATGGTCCCAAGAGCTCCAGGCATCACAGCAGCCAGCATAATTTCCAAATGCAGGGGAGAGTGGGGGGCGTTCTCTCACTTCTCTCTCTTCTAAAGTGGAAAATCGTTCCAAGAGTTTGCTCCCTCCCATGTCATTGATCAGAACTGGATCACACACCCATCTCTAGGGTGGGGAGGGTGGGGACAGGTGGGTTTCTTTGTTTGGCTTGGATCAATTGCGCTTCATCCTCTGGGGTTGGTCCCATCTTCCTTGACCATATTGCTACTTGCATACTTGTACAAAATTAGGTTCTGTTAGCAAGGAGTAAGGGGGAGCTGTAAGTAACTATCCAAATGTATCTGCCAAAGAACTCAGGAGATACTGAACCATGAAGCCTCCTGCAGAGGAGGAAGCTCAAGTCAGGGAACCTCACTGAGGTCAGTAGTCCTCCACATGCCTTTATGTGAGATTCACTTTAGGACAGGGGTCCCCAAACTTTTTACACAGGGGGCCAGTTCACTGTCCCTCAGACCGTTGGAGGGCCGGACTATAAAAAAAACTATAAAAAAATCCCTATGCACACTGCACATATCTTATTTTAAAGTAAAAAAAACGGGAACAAATACAATATTTAAAATAAAGAACAAGTAAATTTAAATCAACAAACTGACCAGTATTTCAATGGGAACTATGGGCCTGCTTTTGGCTAATGAGATGGTCAGTGTGCTCCTCTCACTGACCACCAATGAAAGAGGTGCCCCTTCCGGAAGTGCAGCGGGGGCCGGATGAATGGCCTCAGGGGGCCACATGCGGCCCGTGGGCCGTAGTTTGGGGACCCCTGCTTTAGGAGATGAACCTACTAGTGTCTGACTCCCACTCTAACCAATTAAATAGACTCTGGGGAAATTTGCAGGCACTTGTGTTTGTTTAATCCTCTCCAGGTTGCCCATCATCTGTTGTAATGCATCACCTTTGCCTGACTCAGCTCTTCTGTGCCAGCCTCACTTTCCAGCCAGCTGTGTAGATGTCTTCTTCCACATTGTAGCTCTTCTGCAATGTTAGTGTCTCTCTGCCTGACCTGTCACAGCCTTAACCACCTCCAGATTCTTTGGGCCTCAACCCCCATTGCTCATAGCTTCATTGTCTCTGAAGTTCCAAAACCACATTCCCAAGACTGAGAATGTGATTGGTTCCTTCTCATCATTGCTTAGCCGGCCACACTGTAGGTCCCTGCTCAGCCTAGGGATCAGGGCCTTTGAGTCTGCTGCCACCACTGGGCAACTGGGAGAGAGTGAGGATCAAGTGGTAAAAACTATGGTGGTTGAGGACTGTTTCTCTCGCAGGGCTGTGACTTGTCAGTTTTCCTCGGAAGGAGACAAGAGCCAGGAAGACAGTAACTGACTTGTCTTATTATCTTAGTGACGTTCAAAGGCTTATTCCTAGGTTATACACCTGGCCACAAACTTATCCCTTTTATTTCCTGGTTGTGTTTAACTGCAGGTGCACATAGGCATACACTGATAAGTAAAATTTGCAAGTTACTGCATTGTTTTCTCCAACAATTACCCAGAAGGTCCCCAGCCAGAGACTCCCCACAGTCTCACCTGTCTCACAAGTGGAGGGAAGCACAGAGCCACCCTGCTGTGGTGTGGCTGAGGCTCTCAATGAGCAGCAGCAGGGAGAACAGATAAGCACAATCCCTTCACACGGTGTGACCTTGGGTAACTTACTCCCTCTGTGCCTCAGATTCTTCACTACAAATGGGGGTAATAATACCATCTGGGCCTCCTCTAGTCACAGGTCCTCCCTTCTTTACCCTTCCAGTCCTTGGATTTGTAGCTATGTGGTGGGATCAAGGGGAAAGTAGTCATAGTCATGGTAACCTTTGTGTGGTTTATAGGTATTACCATATTTCTCAATGTATAAGACACCTTTTTTCAAAAAATTTGGGGTCTAAAAACTGGATTTCTTATACAGTGGTTGTAGTTTTTTTACTTGCATTTCCTGCTTTTTCATGCTTATTGTCTTTGTGCTCATTGTTTTGCATTTGTTACCAGTGTATCACAGTAGGTTATGTTTTGCCACATTCTGCCCAGAAATGGCTCAGAAAAGATTTTTGTACAGTGCTGAATTCCAAGTTAAAAGTGAATGGAAATCGTGCTGCTGATCATAAGTTTGGTCCTCCTCCAACTGAGAAATCAGTCTGAGACTGGCTATGGGAAGAAGAAACCCTACTGAAAATGCCACAGCAGAAGAAGGCCATGAGAGGCGTCAGCTAAATGGCCTGATTTAGAGAGGGAATTGAAGATATGGGTTGAAGAGCAAAGGGCAATTGGAATTCCTGTGTCCACAAAGATGGTTCAGCATGAAGCAAGAAGAATTGCTGATGAAAAAGAAGTTACTGATTTTAAAGGAGGACACAATTGATGCTTCAGGTTCATGAAACAGAATGGACTAAGCATGTGTATACTCACCAGACTTGCCCAAAAGATGCCTGAAAGCTATGATCAGAAGGTCCCTGAATTTCATCATTTTGTCATTCAATGTAGGAAGACACATCAGTTTGAGTTGAGACAGATTGAAAATATGGACAAAGTCCGCCTTCAATCTGATGTCCCAAGTAACATAACTGTTGGTGAGAAGAATGTGAAAACTGTAACTGTGAAGACAAGTGGACATGAAAAGAACCACTATACTGTTGTTCTAGCTTGTTGTGCTGATGAAACCAAGCTGCTTCTATGCTGATTTTCAAACACAAAACAATGCCAATAGAAGACATTCCTCAAGGAGTGGCTGTCTATGTTCATGACAAGGGTTGAATGGATCAGGACGGGATGAAGATCTGGTTTGAGAAAGTTTGGAGAAGGAGACCAGGTGGGCTCTTATACAAACCTGCCCTATTGGTGCTTGATCAGTTCAGGGCACACATAACAAAAACCACAAAGAAGATTGCTACAGGGCAAAAAACAAAACTTGCTGTTAAACCTGGAGGCTTGATATCCCAGCTCCAACCACTTGATGTCAGCATTAACAAACCCTTCAAAGCTGCCATGAGAGACGAATGGAACCAATGGATGAAGTCTTCTGGGGACAATTTGACACCAGCAAGAAGAGTGAAGAAACAAACTGTAGAAGTTTGTACCTGGGTGAAAAGATTCTAGGTTAATATCAAGATTGAGATCATTGTCAAGTCATGTAAGAAGTGTGACATTTCAAATGCCATAGATGGAACTGAGGACAAGGCAATATATGAAGACAGTGATTTGTCATCAGACACAGAGGAGGACAGGCTAATGCAGGGGTCGGGAACCTTTTTGGCTGAGAGAGCCAATGCCACATATTTTAAAATGTAATTCCATGAGAGCCACAAAATATGTTTAACATTAAATACAAGTAAATGTGTGCATTTAATGTAAGACCAACACCTTTAAAGTACAATAAGTCTCTGAATTCTTTTTAATAACGTTGTTATGCTGTTGCTAACCAGTGATGAATAAAGTACTTCTTACCATTAATGCGACTTCTGGTGCTGCATGGTTTTGCTGATGGCTTTGTAGTCTGGTTGATACGTGGTGAGGTTAAGCTTCATGCAGGCGTTGAGACTTCCATCTGCTAAACGTGATTGTAGGTTGGTCTTAACGTTCTTTAGATGTGAGAAAGACTGCTCACATGCTTATGTAGAGCTAAACATTGTCAGTACAGCAATACTCACACACTGCAGTGTGTGGTATGTGACGGGAAGCGCGTTCCAAGTTTTGATAATCAGCTGGTCCGCGGGTTGAAGTTTTTTCATTTCTCTCCACTTGCATTTGCTCGCCAACTTTGCTTTCTGTCATGCAAGTCTTTCCAAATCTTCATTCAGTGACTTGAACTTATTCACCCACATGTCTGAGGCCTTCAGGTCAGCAGCAGGTAGCTCAAAATCTCTGAAGGAGATACTGGGGATGTAACTCAGGTCGACGCTGTCCACTGCACACTCATGTGGATGGGTGATGAACTTAAAAAGATGAATGCACTCACAAAATTCTCTAAAGCATGCTTTGAATGACTTCAGGAGATTAGATATGAAGCCTGCTAGCTGCTGGAGATCAAGATGTTGAGCAGGGTCACTTGCTGTGCATGTATCTTTAAACTCTCCCAGTTTTTCAATGTGTAGTAAACAACCTGTTTCAATGTCAATGATGAAGAGTTCCAGCTTGTTTTCAAATGCAAACACTGCTTGTTGAAGGGATAAGACTGTATTTCCAATGCCTTGCATTTTCACATTGAGCTGGTTCAGATGTTCAGTCATGTCCACGAGATAGTAGAACTTTAGGAGCCACTCAGTGTTAGCTAACTCAGGATGCTTGACGTTTTTCACTTCAAGAACAGTCCGGATTTCTCTCAGACAAGTCGTGAAATGGCTGAGCACCTTCCCTCTTGACAACCAACGCGCATTGCTGTGCAGAAGCAGACCAGGATAATTATCTCCAACTTCATCTAGCAGTGTTTTAAACTGGCAATCACTTAAAGCTCAGGCAACAATAAAGTTGACCACCAGAATGACCAGCGACATCACCTCACCAAGCTGCTCGCCACACATCTGAGCACAAAGCGCCTCCTGATGTAAGATGCAGTGAAAACTTAGGATGGGTCTCTTTTCATGTTCACGAAGAAGTGCTACGAATCCTCTGTTTTTCCCCACCATGCACGGAGCACCATCAGTACACACCAAAATAAGTTTATTCATCAGATTTTTTTCTTTAGCGAACTCAGTGAAAGACTTGAATAAATCCTCCCCTCTTGGTGTCTCTTTCATAGGCAAAACAAGACTTTCCTCACGTAGTGTGTCACTGACAGCATATTTTGCAATCACGCTAAACTGGGATAATTGGCTTACGTCTGTTGACTCATCCAAAGCGAGAGAAAAGAATGGTGCTGCATTTATGTCCTTCACTTGTGTTGCCTCAGTTTGATTTGCTATCATGATGGTACGATCATGAACAGTTCTTGCCAACAGAGGCATGTTTTTTATTCATTTGATTATCTTGTCTATCCGAAAAGTCATCAAAAAGTTCATTGGCAACATCAAGCATGAATGTTTTGTCATACTCCCCATCTGTGAATGGCTTTCCATTTCTCACAATTGCTGAAGCACCAGCAAAGCTAGCCAAATCCCAGTCACCTTGTTCGGTCCAAACATGGAGTTGCTGCTGACTAGCTTGCACTCTGCACAGTAGCTCTTGACATGCTTTCTTCCTGCTGTCCCCCGCTGGATATTTCGATGCAAATGTAGTATGGCGTGTGTTGAAGTGCCACTTTATATTTGACCGTTTCATCGATACAGTTTTATCATTGCATATTAGACACACTGCAGAACCTGCTCTCTCCACAAAGGTGAATTCCTCTGTCCATTCCTGCTGAAAAGTACGATACTCATCTTTTTTTCTTTTAGCCATCTTCTTTGTCAAAAAGGGTTTCTGCAATTAGCTAGCTCACTACTTGATTAAAAGGAGGGAAGTTTACTTCCTGACCTCACAACGACCCATGTACATTACACATTATCCAATAAAAATTTGGTGTTGTCCCAGAGGACAGCTGTGATTGGCTCCAGCCACCCACAACCATGAACATGAGCAGTAGGAAATGAATGGATTGTAATACATGAGAATGTTTTATATTTTTAACATTATTTTTTTTTTCATTTTTCCGAAGCTGGAAACGGGGAGGCAGTCAGACAGACTCCCGCATGCGCCCAACCGGGATCCACCCGGCATGCCCACCAGGGGCGATTATTTGCCTCTCTGGGGCGTCATTCTTTTGCGTCCAGAGCCATTCTAGCGCCTGAGGCAGAGGCCACAGAGCCATCCCCAGGGCCCGGGCCATCTTTGCTCCAATGGAGCCTTGCTGCGGGAGGGGAAGAGAGAGACAGAGAGGAAGGAGAGGGGAGGGGTGGAGAAGCAAATGGGCGCCTCTCCTGTGTTCCCTGGCCGGGAATCGAACCCGGGACTCCTGCACGCCAGGCCGACGCTCTACCGCTGAGCCAACCGGCCAGGGCCAAGAATGTTTTATATTTTTAACGTTATTATTATTTTTATTAAGATTTGTCTGTGAGCCAGATACAGCCATCAAAAGAGCCACATCTTGCTAGCGAGCCATAGGTTCCCAATCCCTGAGCTAATGGATGGGAGTTTTGACAGTGATGAGGAGTTGTATGAATTTTATGATGAGTAAAACTTAAGGTCAATAACTTTATGTAATACATATTTTTTTCAAGTTTCAGGCCCAAAAATTAAGGTGCATCTTATACATGGGAGCATCTTATACATAAGGAAATACAGTAACTCAGGAGGAAAAAAGCTTTGCTTGGGCTTTCTGGCCTAAGCCATATTCTCCAGCCCAGCTTCTATCCAAGCCTTTTATTTGGGCTTATGGTTTATGGCTACGGGGTGCTTGCCCAGTGCGAGATCATCAGTCCTTATTCAGCCACTGGTTGTCATGGTTTCCTTAGGTCCAGAGGGTAGAAGTGCATGACTAGGGGTTCCCAAGCCCTTATAAGGTAATGGTATTTCTCTATTATTATCATAATCCCCAAAGCCCCTCCCCATCTTCAAAATTACAAAATTGATTGTTATCACCTGAGTTTTCTATTAGATACAGTGAATAAAGAGAAAATGCCTTGAAAAACCAGTCAATATAGTAATAAAAGTTTTCTAGTAACTTTAAGCTGTGTGATTCTAGCACTAAGTTTGAGTCATAAGGGCCTCTATACCCTCTTTTAATAATGGTGTCCTCACTGGCACTATCATGAAAGGCCTGTCTTGAGCATTTCACCTACCATGCAGGGCTGAAGCACTCATCACAGAACCACTGACAGCAGTGACCAGCGTGTGTGTGTGTGTGTGTGTGTGTGTGTGTGTGTATGAGAGAGAGAGAGAGAGAGAAATGTGCCGGGCTAAGCACTTCCCACGCATATTAGCCATGTATGTTATAATACATGAATGGGTATTATTCCTTCTGGAGATGAGGAGACTGACACAAAGATTATGTGAATTAAGTTCATACAGGTGGTGGTAACAGCCCAGAGTGAGCCTGTGTTTGAATCTGTGCCCTCAGCTTCCATGTTCTACTGGCTTCCTAGGTTCCTACCATAGAGTCCATGTCTAAATCATCCCAGTTTATACAGGAAAGTAAAAAGCCATACTGAAAAATAAAAGCATTGAAGAAATATAAAACTAGAGAACATAACAGTTATGTCACTTATAAATAGCAAGAAAAGCTGAGAAAATGAATAAGAGTTCAGTGTCCAGAAAGCATGCCTAGGAAATGACAGGTATGCAATCATTTTTTTAAAAAATGAATGGCCATGGATGGTAGTGAGCAATCCTGAGCAATCCTGGAAAAGTTTTCTCAGAAAGAACTTTAGGACTCAATGCTAAGATAGGAAGAACCTAAGCACTGATCAGGTATTTAGGAACCAGAGTGAGTAATTGCCAATGGCCAGATTGTTTCATCATAATCCAATTGTTTGTTCACAATCTCCATACCTTTGACTCAGGGAGCCGTGCTTTCCCTGTACCTGACAGTGGTCAGACCCCACAGAGAGTACTCTCTGAGTGGTCTTTAGAGGCTGTTGGAAAAACAGAAGCAAAATGCTTGCCCTTAGGAGAAACATTTGAGGAAAATGGGGAAGAGACTCAGGGAGTCCTTGCAGTGGTGAATTCAAGTTAAAAGTGAATGGAATATTCACTTTTGCATCATTGTAAAATATTCACATATTGCATCATTGTTCTCAAAACTCAGGGTTTGAGTGCCCATCTATAAAGGGTGTGGGGGAATAAAACAGTTCTCTGAGGACCTACAATTGGACTCGGCAAAAATAGACAGCATTTGCAAAGCACAGTGGTAAGTACAGTGGTAAGTACTGGGTTCTGCCGCATGTAGGAGGAGATCCTTTCAGAGCCTCAGATCGTCAGATGTCCAAAGATGACAGGACTGGAGGAGAGAGCAGAGGGTGGGGACTGGATCCCAGAGTCAGGAGCACTGACGGAAAGTTCTGATGCCAGTAAATGTCACTGGTTTTCTGGCAGCTAGAGATTTTGTATAAGGAAGCAATTGTACACAAAATTGGAGGCAGAGGAAGGAAGACCTTAAATGCCAGGTTAAGTAGTGAGGACTCTCCAAGCCACTATTAGTAGGAGATGTATACTTATTGATGTTTTGGAAAAGTTCGTCTGGGGCAGTGAGGAAGAAGACTTGGAAGAGGGGGAAACTGAAGTGGGTGGACCAGACATGAGGTGGTGAGGTCTAGGTGGGGATGGAAATGAAGGTGATGGAGAGGAAGGGCAGAGGAGGGAGACAGAGTGACTGGGTATGGGGAGACAGAGGTGGGTGAACGTCACTCTAATACATGTCTGAGAGAGAAGCCGCCCTGTAAGTATAGAGGAAGCTTATTTATGATGCTCCAGAGGACGTAACTAGGACCAACTTGTTTTCTTAGGAGGCAGATTGGGTTCGGGTTAGGAACATAGAGCCAAAGCTGTCCAAGAATGGAATTGGCTGCCTCAGAAGCTAGGGAATGCCTAGCGCTGGAGATGTGCAGTGGGGCGCAGGGAAAGCTGTCTGCCAGGAAAGCTGCAGGTGTGGGATGGACTTGAGGGCCTGTGACTTGGTGACAGGGATAAGGAGAGTGTGCAGACAGCATCGCCTGGGGGAAGGATGAGAGATGGAAGGGTGGTGATGAAGAAGTGGGTGGGGAACAGATGTCTGAGTCAAATGAAGGGAGAAAATGGTGTGGGGAAAGAAAAAGCAAGTGGGGTGAGTTTGTCTGCTTCCAAGGCTGAGAGGGGGGTGGGGGCCCCAGCGTTTCAAGTCCTAGCCCTCAGTCTTTGGCTTACACGGGGGCCAGTTTACATGGATCTAGGTTTAAAAAAATAAAGAGTTCCATAATGACACAAGAAGCTAATTTTCCTGACTGTCCATTACCCACCACATGCTACTGTAGGACATCCAGGCCTTCTTGAAAACCCCCTGAACCAACTCATGTCTGCTTATGGACATGGTGACCTCAATGACAACCTTTCCATCCAGGCCCTGGTTCCAGCTCTTTGTGCCTTACCCACTGCTGAGCGAGACCCTGCTGCTGCCACTGCCTCCATCACACACTACAGATGTGCTGTGCCACCCCACCGTGTCCTGAGCCAACACCCCTGTGCACTTCTGGCATTGGCTTACTAGGGCCCTCCAGGTAGTCATGCTGAGTAGCTCATTCTGATTCAGGCATGAGGAGCCTCTTCTCCCAGTGTGGAGGCACCCTCTCCTGATGGGCTCCCAAAGCTAAGTTGCCTTGTTTCTTCCAGGGACCAGAGCAAGGGAGCTCATTACAAGCTGGCAATTGCCTGGAAGGCCCAGGTCTCACAAAGAAGAGGACTGAGGCCCTGGCCGGTTGGCTCAGTGGTAGAGCATCGGCCTGGCGTGCAGGAGTCCTGGGTTCGATTCCCAGCCAGGGCACACAGGAGAAGCGCCCATCTGCTTCTCCACCCCTCCCCCTCTCCTTCCTCTCTGTCTCTCTCTTTCCCTCCCGCAGCCGAGGCTCCATTGGAGCAAAGATGGCCCGGGCGCTGGGGATGGCTCTGTGGCCTCTGCCTCAGGCGCTAGAGTGGCTCTGGATGCAACAGAGTGACGCCCCAGAGGGGCAGAGCATCACCCCCTGGTGGGCGTGCCAGGTGGATCCCGGTTGGGCGCATGCGGGAGTCTGTCTGACTGCCTCCCCGTTTCCAGCTTTGGAAAAATGAAAAAAAAAAAAAAAGAAGGGGACTGAGCAGGCAGACCCCTACTATTAGTTCCCCACCTGGTCCAAACAGCTGTGTCCAGTGTCAGGGTTGTAGGGGCAGTAGAGGTTGTGAGTGGGAGTTGCTCCTAGAGGGAGGAATGGGTAGGACCAACAGAGAGTAGCATCTGTGATATGAAGAGCTACCATACTCTGAGTGCTCAGTAGTGTCAAACACTGGACTAAGTATTTTAAATGCATGATTTCATTTTTAGAACTCTTTGAGTTGAGTTTTTGTTTGCCTGTTTGTTTTTACAGGTATGGAAACTAAGGGATTTGCCTAATGAAGTACAGCTAGTAGATGGCAGTTAGGATTCAAACCTAGGTCTTTCTGAGTCCAAAGTACATGCATGCTCAAAAGCACATCGTTGTGCATTATTTTGATCACACAAGTTCAGTGCATCTAGTTTGCTGAGTAATTTGGTTTGACCATATCTACATTGACTTGCTTTTCGATTCAACAAATAATGATGGTGCACTTATTCTGTGTCAGCACTGTCCCCAGTGCTTAGTACACAGTGGTGAACAAACTCACGAAGCTTGGGGTGACATAAATGAATGGGGTAACATAAATGAGCACATTACCATAAGGAGGAGGCTAATGTCTCCAACAGGATGGAAGACCTTTGTAAGGGACCCTCAGCCTCATGGTTGTCACACAGGCCTGAGGAGGGGGAGACAGTTCTGGCTGCTTGTTACTACCTTCAGTTTGCTTCTCTGGGCTCCAGTTTTTCACCAGTATAAATGAGGATTCACATTTAGTTTCTTAGCTCAGTTTCAAGTGCAACGTCCCCTAATGAGGGCAGGAAGTGCTTGGCAGAATCCACCTGGGCTTTAGGGGTGATGAGCCAGGAGCCACATAGGTGGGACAGGCCTGGAAGATTGAACACGTAGGAGTCCAGAGACTCATGCTTAAAGGACCAGAGACTGGTAGAAGGGTCCAAAGCAAGTTGGAGTCTGGAACACAGTGGGTGAAAGCATAAGGAAGTGAGAGCAAGAGACAGAAGTCCCTCACAGGACCTAACCCTTCAGTGACCTTGTTAGGGACAACCTGGTGACCCTGTCCATGTGTGGTCTCCAAAGCAGGCATATTGACATTGATGAAAGTCCAAAGTATGGAGTTTGTGGCCTTCAATCTCCTGCCTGGAAGGGAACACAGATCCATTCATATTATCTCTAGGCCACAGACTCAGCTTTACATGGCCTTTAATGAGTTGTTGGATAAATCCAATCGGAGTAACTTGCATTAAGTTATTGTAGAGATAGCCACATCCCCAGACAACACTGACCTTGTGCAGCAAATCCCTGGAACCTGGAGTCCGTCCTAACCAGGAACAGTGGAAATGAACACCTACGGAGGAAAGAGAGACCTGTCCAGCCTTCTAGATCAGCCTTCCATTGTCTGCATGACAGATGGCTCACTACTGGTTATCTCTCCAGCTTTTGGGGGGAAGTTATGGAAGCTAATCATCTACCTGCATCTGGGTCTTATCCCTTCTCACTTACTACTCCTCTAACACAACCCCTCCCCACATCTTCAACCCTCATTCTTCCCACTAGTTCCTTCTTATGTATCTTCCCCCTTGCATAGCACAAACATGCTAAGAAGTGTCATATCTCATAAAACACTGTAAAACCTCATTCTCTTCAACCCCAGCTCTAGGACTCCCCTGGTTCCCTCTCAAAATAACTCCCCACAGCGTATATCCAAGCCCTCTCCTGCCTCCAGCTCCTCTCCCATCTACTTCCTGTTCTCAGCCTCACCAGAAAATTTGAATTCGATGAAGTATATGGATGCTGTTGAGCTTTACATAGTTTCAAATAAAGCATACCTTTGGCCTGACCTGTGGTGGTGCAGTGGATCAAGTGTCAACCTGGAACACTGAGGTCACCAGTTCGAAACCCTGGACTTGCCTGGTCAAGGTACATATGGGAGTTGATGCTTCCTGCTCCCCCCCCCCCACTTTCTCTCTCTCTTCCTCTCTAAAATGAATAAATAAAAATCTTTAAAAAATAATTAAAAATAATAAAGCATACCTTTTGTGGAGCAGTATATTGTAAAATTTGTAGTCCTGTCCTCCTCCAACTACATTAACTTACTTCCCAGAGCTTCCAGAGAAGGCTTTAAACCTTTTAATCTGATGATCACTCTCCAAGTATAAAGTTATTTTATAGTACTAAATATGCTTTTTCTTACTCTCTACCCTACTCCCTTCTCACTCCCCGGAGAGCCTGCTAAGTACATTCATAAGAAGAGATTCTTGCCTCCCCAACCCAGCTGCCTAGGGCCTTAGTTGTGTGATTCCACACGGAGAGAGGTCGAAGTTCTCCTGTGCTCAGCCAAAAGAGTTTGTCTTAGAACAGAAAGAAGGGTGGGTGCTAGTGCCTTAGAATGAGAAGCACAGTGCCTTTGAGTTGGAATCAAGCAAAGTAGGAGAGAACGGAACTTTGGGGCTCGGGATGGGACAGGAGCCTGTCCTGCCTCTCCTTTGCTGGGACTTCTGGGTCAGAAAGCAATAAAGTTTCCCAGAAAGCCACTTTCATTCAGTTTGTCTTGAACTGGAGGGGAGTAAGCAGGCCTTGCTTCTTTCTTCACAGCAGTATTTTGCATATAGCATCCTATTTGATCCTTGAAACTGTCCAAGGGCAGTTCTTATTTCATCTTTATACCTAAGAACATTCAGGGTCACAGGCCAGGTACTGCTGTCCCCGCAGCGCCTCCTGTCTAGGTTTGTATATTATCACACTGTTTCAAAGTGGATGTTTACCTGCAGTTTGTTTCACGGGTCAGATTTTTAAAAATATATCATAAAAATAAATTATGGAACTGTATTATCAAATATGCTACCCACTAGCCACATGTGGCTATTTAAACATGTGGCTTCTAGTAACAAGGCTATTAAATTTTTTAAAAATTAAAAACTCACCCCCCTCCCAAACTGTTACCTCAGCTCCACATCCCACCTCTGCCAGGGCCAGGATGTTGAATTTCAAAGATATTAAGATCCTTTCCAACTCTACTACTTTATGATACATTTGGAATTTCTTTGCTACAATGCAGTGTACACATTATGTATTAGTTTATTTTATGGTGCATAAATATATATAAAGATGGCATCCACAGAGAGAACAGGTCTCTGTGTTTAACCTGTCAGTGTTTGGTGGGTGTGAGCAGAGCTGATGCTGAACTGAGAATCACAGAAATTACATCTAGTCACAGAATCTGAGGTGCTGGCACGGACATGGACTCGGGAGTCACAGCAGGGTAGGGTGGAGGGTGGGGACACTCTAGTAAGGGCATGAAGGTCTGCTTACTTGTCTGCTTGTTCTTGGGTCCCAGCAGCAATGAGACCTCAGCATTAGGCTAGAGACCTGCCCCTTCCTCATTCCTACTAGTTGTAGGCTGAGTTTTCAAGGTCCTTCTTTCCTGATTAGCCCTGCCAGGGTAACACTCAGATTGCCACCAGACTCTGAAAACCACTGTAGTCCAAACCCCACAGCTGTGCTGGCCCCACCCCTTGTTGGGATGCTCAGAGTGGCTAAGTTTGCTGACCTACCTTTGGACTTGTAAGCTGGTCTCACTTGGGGAGGAGAATGGAGACAGGCTGTCTGTTCTCCCTTGAGGCTTCCCAGAGCCACTCTGGGTATTCATATGCAGGTTGCTCTGGAAGGTGCCCAGCTGGAACCCAGTTCACAGGCCACTCACTGAGCTGTGTGCCCTAACATGGCTGCACTGGGGTTTCCCAAGCTCTTGCAATTCCATCTATTACTCCCTTGGCCCATCTTCCCTTGCCACATGCCTTCAAGTTCCTCACCTCTTCTCACCTGCTGAAATAGAAGTCAGACTTCCTGATCTGCCCTTGGGTGTTTCCTCTTGAACTTTTGTTCCCATCCTCATTACTGTCCAAGATCACTTCTCACACGTCAGACTGATTCTGTCACCAGCTTATTGATTACCTGGGCTGAGAATCGGTATCTCTGGGGAATGCTTGGCTTCAGTGAAAACAAAGTGCTAAAAGTACTAGCAGAAAAGTTCAAGAATATGGGAGAGTATGTTTCCAAAAGAAAAGGGGTTCCTAAGAACATAAGAAAAGGCCCTGGTTAGGGGAGGCAGGAGGACAGGAGCCTGGGGTGGAAGGGCTAAACTGATGGGCGTATGACAGTAAGAGAGCACCGGATTGTGAGGGGATCTGGGCAAAGGAGTGCTGCTTGCTACCCTGCCCAGGATGCTCTGCCCACAGAGCATCAGGGCTTCCAGAGCTGCAGGCAGGCCTGGGGGGCAGTGGTTAAAGCCTATAAAGTGTTTGGAACAGTGTCTGGGACATAGAGGTGCCATATAAGTATTTGATTGATAAATCTGTACATAGCATTGACATTTCTTAGCTCCAAGTAAATTTCCAGTGACTCAGACAGGCCACAGAGGGTCTCATAGGACCTGCAGCAGCAGGTTTAAAGGGCAAAGCCGACTACAGAAAAGGTATTTTCTCACTTACCACCTTTACTATCTTTACTCCATGGTTCTCTCTTTTCCCTATCTTCCTTCTGAATGAGTAATCTCAGAAGAATCCATTATATGCCTAAATCCAAACACTAGCCTGTAACTAGACTAGATTTGCAAACTCTTAGAAGACAGGCCCTGGCCGGTTGGCTCAGCGGTAGAGCGTTGGCCTAGCGTGCGGAGGACCCGGGTTCGATTCCTGGCCAGGGCACATAGGAGAAGTGCCCATTTGCTTCTCCACCCCTCCGCCACGCCTTCCTCTCTGTCTCTCTCTTCCCCTCCCGCAGCCAAGGCTCCATTGGAGCAAAGATGGCCCGGGCGCTGGGGATGGCTCTGTGGCCTCTGCCTCAGGCGCTAGAGTGGCTCTGGTCGCAACATGGCGACGCCCAGGATGGGCAGAGCATCGCCCCCTGGTGGGCAGAACATCGCCCCATGGTGAGCGTGCTGGGTGGATCCCGGTCGGGCGCATGCGGGAGTCTGTCTGACTGTCTCTCCCTGTTTCCAGCTTCTGAAAAATGCAAAAAAAAAAAAAAAAAAAAAAAAGAAGACAGGGATCAGGTCTACTGTGTTCATCTTTGCATTCCTAGTAATGTGCCACATCTAGCACATAGTAAACGCTAATTAACTCTTTTAAATGAACATATGGCCCAACACCTAGGCAGAATTAGTATATATACATATATATATACACACACAAACATATATATCTGCAAGTATATGTTAATTAGGTACAATGATATTTAAGTAGAAGTCAGATTAACACCAAATAGGTTAATTGCAGAACAAGCTCAGCTGGGTCCATGTTGAGGGTCTGCTTATTTGTGTCTGTGCAGAAAACTGTTAACTCATCAGGCCTGGGTTGTTCAAACACTGAACATTCTAAATAAAGGCCTGTCTTTAGGACTACCCCTCGACCTGGCTCCTAGGAGTTAACCTTTGAGCCCATGGCATACCCTGCTTGATAAGTGTTTCTTTCTATGCCCAAGGCCTTAGGCCACATTTTATCAGTTTGACCAGGTAGTTTATGCCAGCAATGTGACTCAAATACCTGTTTCTGTATGCCTGAGGCCCTGGATCATACTGGATCAGTATGACCTCTAGTGATACAGAATGCTAGGGACTGCATAGAGACCAATCACATGGGTACTACATGCTTTTTCCCTTTGCTGACTTTAATCTGTCTCCTTTTGTGGTAATGAACTATAACTGTGATATAAGAGCTTTCCCGAGCCCTGTGAGTCCTTCCAGTGAGTCACTGCACTTGAGGGTGGCCATGGAGACTCCCAGCACAATGTCTGTGATTAAAGAAGCTTAGAAATAATCTTTGTCTTCAGCTGCATTGATTCCTTTGCACAGAACTACTTCATTCATTCATGTAAAAATATTTCTTGAACTTCCACAATGTGTAGATACTGCATTCTAGGCACTGGAATAAATACATCAGCCAGTGAAACAAAGATTTCTGCCCTCATGGAGCTTGGGTTCTAGTGGAGACAGTGAGCAAACTGTAAGCAATAAAGATGACTTATAAGGTGATAAATACTATGCTAAAAAGAAAAAGTGGAGCTGGTATGGGAATCCAAGATGCCAGGGTGGGGGCAGGACTCATTGAGAAGGTGAGATGTGGCTTGACAGAGATAACCAGGGGAGTTACCCTGCTGGTTACTGCTTCAGAAGTTCTCTGGAGGACCTGCCCTGTCCCTTGGGTATTGGGCAGTGGTTCTTATTCTTATTATTATTATTTTTTTTTACAGAGAGAGAGAGTCAGAGAGAGTGATAGATAGGGACAGACAGACAGGAACGGAGAGAAATGAGAAGCATCAATCATCAGTTTTTTGTTGTGACACCTTAGCTGCTCATTGATTGCTTTCTCATATGTGCCTTGACCGTGGGCCTTCAGCAGATGGAGTAACCCCTTACTCAAGCCAGCGACCTTGGGTCCAAGCTGGTGAGCTTTGCTCAAACCAGATGAGCCCGTGCTCAAGCCGATGACCTCAGGGTCTTGAACCTGGGTCCTCCGCATCCCAGTCCGACGCTCCACCCACTGCGCCACCACCTGGTCAGGCTGGTTCTTATTCTTTAATGAGCACCATAGTCACTTAGGGAGCTTGTGACAAAAACAGGTGTCCATACCCCTTTTGTATGTGTGGAGGGAAGAGGCGGATTAATATATTTTTATTTAGAAAATTAAATTTAATGGGGTAACTTTGATCAATAAAAGTACACAGGTTTCAGGTAAATATTTCTATAGCATTTGAACAGTTGATTGGGTGGTGTGTTCATCATTCAAAGTCAAATCATCTTCCATCACCATGTATTTGTCCCTCTTTCCTCCCCTCTCCTAAACCCCCTCCCCCTGGTAACCACTTCACTTTTATCTATGTCCAGGAGTCTCATTTTTATATCCCACTTATGTATGAAATTGTATAGTTCTTAGCTTTTTTTGATTTACATTTCACTTAGCAATAATGTTCTCAAGGTCCATCCATGTTGTTGTAAATGGCAATATGTCATCATTTCTTAGGGCTGAGCAGTATTCCATTGTATACATGCACCACATCTTTAGGATGAATATTTTCAACACACTTCTAGTTAAGTTTGACACTAGTGGTCTGTGAGCTCCACGCAGACATACCACAGCAGGCAGCCTGGAAGGTGAATCAGATGCAGCCCTTGCCCCCCGAGAACTTACTCTTCTATGAAATCAAGGAGGTATCTGCATAAAATGCAATGCCTTTTGGAGCATTTCTCTGCCATTAATGTATCCACGGGGCTATCTAAATTGACAACTGCTAAGAGAAGAGAACTCTGAAGGGAGAAATCTTGAGGCACTGGGGTAGGAGGAGTTAGGACATAGAGATGAAAACTCTTGCAGCCAATACCCGGGTTCCCAAGAGCAACAGAAGAGGTGTCAAGATACTGGGAAATGTCTGTATGGGAAGGTGAGAGTACTCTTAATCTTCATAGGTTTTCCCAGACCTCTTTTCTCACCTCTGTGATGCTGGTCATCAATCTCTTCCCAGTAATTTACTGTCTCTATTTTGCTGATATTGAGACTGTAATTCTTCATTAGTTTTTTCTTCTTTCTCTTTTCAGAAGTGAGATGTTGATTTGTGATATCCTATAACAAGATTACCAGTATGTTTTTTATTCTGGGCCCATAACTCTCAGAATTTTTGTTTTCTTTCTTCATTACCCAAATTCTGCTGTCTCCCCATGGCTAGATCCAAGATCATCATCTGGGAAGGCTGAACACTTCACTCCAGTAGGACGGGGCTCCCTGGCAGCACTTAAGTTTGCAGGGATGCTGATGGCCAATATGGAACCAACTCGCTTTTCTCCTCAGCCTTGGGGCCAGAAGTTCTAATCTGCCACCTGACCAAGCAGCTCCATTGCCTGAAAGGTCATGGGGAGACTGGATACATAGAAAGGCCCTTGGAAAGAGTAACAGATATTGTTGGTGCTGCTCTCTGGTCCCCTCAGATCCTGGTCACCAGCTGTGTCCAACTTGCAGTTTCCATGTTTCACTCCTGAAGGCCCATCGGCAGCTGTCTTCAGAGGATAAACATGGGCTGCGGAGCTGCTTTGCCAAGATGCACAAGAACTAGAAGTGCCTGCAAGTTTATGTCCTTCTAGGGCAGTAGGAGCCACTAATTGATGGGTTCACGGGCATGAAACAACAGTCAGTCCCTCTGCCCCGAGGTGGGACAAACTGTGCTACAAATTATGCTTCAGAGCTCCCTGAAGAATCAGGCCAAGCTGGGACCTCCCCTGAAATCAAACACTGACTTCTCCTCCCTTGTTCTGCTCCCCCGTTATAGGAATGGGAATATCTCCTTGGTAAACCACTTGTGGATGAATCTTTGGTCCTCTGATCTAAAAGAGACAGGTCAAGCACTAAAGCAATAGGTACCCTGGGTCACAGTTCTTTAGAAAGAAGGACAAAATGAGGGGTGTGTATAAAAGCTGAACTGCTCTCCTTGCTCAGCCTGGACCACACAAATCTGCCTGGCCTAGCTTCTCTAGACAGGGCATCGTTAGTGCCTGAGGAGAGGCGGCATCAAATTCAGACTGCCCTGAACCATGGGGAACTGATGGAAAATGCAAACTCAATATCGATTCCATGCAAAGCCAAGGTGTAAATCTGGAGCCTAAACTTGGAGCAAATAACTTTAAAAATTCACACAGAGAGGACTCACCCTTTTTAGTAAGTCTAGAAAGCTGTCCAGACAGTAGGGTATGTTGAGACCAACATGAACCGGCTAAAGAATGAACTTTCCATCCCATCTTTGCTCAGCCTGCCCTCTGCTGGAGTGACTCATGAACAGTGGCTAGTCAGGAAGGAGGAAGCCCAAAGCAGGCTTCCAACATCCCACTCAAATCCTACTCATTCTTCAGGCTCCAATTTAAATGTCACCTCTTCCAGGAAGCCTCCATCTATGATTCTTGCAGCTAGAAGCAAGTTCTTTAATGTGAATTCTCGAAGCCCTTCATTTCCACTTCCCTAATGGTGCTGTCTGACTTATGTAATGGTTATGTAGTACACATGTTATCTCCCCAACTAATCTGGGAGCTCCCAGGGGAAAAGCATTTTTTCTCTTGAACTTTACTCCCACAGAATTTTACACCTTCCCAGAAATGTCTCTAACAACAAAGCCCTAAATTTATATTATTAAAGAAAGCCCTTTGAATTCAAATGTATCTCTGGAAAGACCCAATTAAAATGTAACTAAAAAGATGTAAAGATGTTGACTGAACTGTGAGTCACTGATCAATTGGGGCATTAGCAGATCACCAGCACCCAGAGCTTAGGGCAGGGGTCCCAAACTTTTTACACAGGGGGCCAGTTCACTGTCCCTCAGACCGTTGGAGGGCCAGATATAAAAAAAACTATGAACAAATCCCTATGCACACTGCACATATCTTATTTTAAAGTAAAAAAACAAAACGGGAACAAATACAATGTTTAAAACAAAGAACAAGTAAATTTAAATCAACAAACTGACCAGTATTTCAATGGGAACTATGCTCCTCTCACTGACCACCAATGAAAGAGGTGCCTCTTCTGGAAGTGCAGTGGGGGCCGGATAAATGGCCTCCGGGAGCCGCATGCGGCCCGCGGGCCGTAGTTTGGGGACCCCTGGCTTAGGGAGTCCTGGGGATATGGGGAATTTTTTTAGGTGGCAAAAAAAGATGAGAAACAAAAGAAGGTTAAAGGATGAAGGAGAAGAAAATTGAGCATGAGGTACTTTTGAAGATGGTTGACTAAGGTTGGGGATGGCCTGGGGCATTGGAGGGAGGGAGGACGGAACTAAGGACCCACTGACCCTGAGGTAGAGGTTCCACAAGGAAAGGTGAGGGACACCTATCCAAGGGGCCATTTTATTATGTATAGAACTGAAAAGAAATTGTTGGCTCCAAATACAAAAAGGAAACAAAACAAAAGTAATAAATAATTAAATGCTGGCAAAACATAACACTGTTGGCTTCATTAACCACAAAATTTAGCATTTATAAATATTCATTGCATTTGAAAAGAATTTGTGGGTTAAGATTTTCTCATTTCATAAGGATTCCTGAGTAGAGACAGCGACTTCTGAGAAATCGTAGCCAAATATTACTCATAGCCAAATAATTTTCAAAGCAAAATTATGAAAATCCTTTCAAATTTTCAGGGCAAAATTATATTTTATGTGGGATGTATGTATATTTAATATATTTGATATAATACAACTAGGAGTCACTGGGGTTTACAGGGTTTTAAAAATGACCTTGAGTATCAAAGATCCATTCCATCCATCCCTTTCAGTTCCATTCTTGATCACATCACAGTTTCTAACTTCCACAGACCCACAGATAAGCTGCTTCCTTCTCCGAAACACAACTTAATAAATTTATCTTCTTGTCTACCTGCCTGGGCCAATGTCCACAATTAACTGATTAAATGCTTGGACTAGATAACTGAAAAGTTTTCCTGTTCCGAAGAGACCTTCCAGAGGGACCCACTGCTATTCATTTCTTATGTGTATTTTCTGAGCATATTATGCACTTACAATCCAACACTGAATACATATTCTCCACCTTCTCCCTTCACACAGACTTGAATATACAGTGCACCTTGTCTTTTCTACTTAACAATCAAATTCCATTTTTAAAACCCTTAATTATGAGGAAACTACTCATGGTCAGAAGGGAGAGAAACATACAGCCCTCTGAGAGGTAGAAGCAGTTTTTATCTAGTCAGAAAACACTGAGCCACGGAATGTAACTAAAGAGAACTCAAGTTATTTTATGCAATTGAGATCTCAGTAAAGAAAGGTCAGGGGATATGATGTGAATGAGTCCTGTAAAAACCTGATGGTCAAGAGTGACATTCTTTGTGGTAGGCAGTTAGACAGACATTATCAGAGCAAGGACAATAATAGCACTGCTACAGAGCTACAGAGGTCACCAGGGCAAAATCTCTGGGTGCCCAACAATGGACAAAACTGGAAAAACAAGGACCTTGCCTCCAATGTAACCTTCCCTCCCCTAGCATATCATTGGTCATGCGGTTTAAGCCCTCTGACCTTTCATATTATAAGTCATGTAGTTTGGATCCTCCTCTGACCTGCCCCCCAATGCCCCTTCCCAACATGTTGCCAGTCATGAGGGTTAGACCCCCCTTTGGGGGGAAGAAGGAACAATGAGGGTCAGAGTACAGCCCTTAAGCATTAAGCCTCCAGTACAATGAGGTTCTGACCTGCATCCAATACATTTAGAATACATTTACGCCTCAGTTGTGTTTCAGCTCCAGGCCTCAAAAAGCAGCAAAAACAGACAAGTGACTCCTCAACTGACATCAGGACCAGCTGCATTGAGAAATTACCTGTTGCCAACCAATCAATGAAGACCATGACCCTGAAAGGACATACCTGGACAGCTGATAAATATTCAATTGAGATCTTCCTCAGGGACCTCCCCTAAAACCTCCATCCTTGAAAGCCCTAGGACAGAGGCCTTAGTAGGCTCTCCCTTACAGAAGCACACCAGCACTCTTCTTCTCCCCCTCGGGTGCGTTACCTTTACCTTTCTCTCTCCTAAGCTCCAGGGGCCCCTCCTTTTGCTTCTGTAACTTGTTTCCTGAGCCCATTTCTTCTATACTCATGTCTTCTACCTCTGTGACTTTCTAAGTAAACTTTTTTTTTATTTAATTTACTGATTCCCAGAGAGACAGGAAGGGAAAGAGACAGACTGGGGCAGGGGGAATGGGGAGAGAAACATTGACCTGTTGGACTTGTTGTTCCACTCATTCATGCCCTCATTGTTCTTTTTTTGTATGTGCCCTGGCTGGGAAACCTGTAACCTTGGTGTGTCAGGAAAACACTCTAACCAATTGAGCTATCCAACTAGGACCTAAAATAAATTCTCTTATAGTTTGAATCTTGCCTCTAAATTCTTCTGTAGCCAGAACTCAAGTACTGAGGCTGCTGAACCCAGGTCCAGTCTGACTCCACTGGTCTAACATCTTGTGCGGTCTTCTCACCAACATTATTTGTTGCAAGAGAAATAGTGATGGAGAAAGCCAATGCATCATCTTTCTTCTCCCCCTCCTAGTCTTCCTCCTCTTCTTTTCTTTCCTCTCTTATTCTTTTTTTTTTTTTTTTGGTATTTTTCTGAAGTGAGAAGCGGGGAGGCAGAGACAGACTCCTGCATGCGCCTGACCAGAATCCACCGGGCATGCCCACCAGGGAGTGATGTTCTGCCCATCTGGGGCATTGCTCCACTGTAACCAGAGCCATTCTAGCACCTGAGGTGGAGGCCATGGATCCATCCTCAGCGCTCGGGCCAACTTTGCTCTAATGGAGCCTTGGCTGCAGGACCGGAAGAGAGAGATAGAAAGAAAGTAGAGGGGGAAGGGTGGAGAAGCAGATGGGCACTTCTTCTGTGTGCCCTGGCCAGGAATCGAACCTGGGACTTCCACACGCCAGGCTGACACTCTACCACTGAGCCAACCAGCCAGGGCTTCTTCTCTTATTCTTGATGGAAATAAAGATTGTTGAATCTAGAGGAATAACCACATGGAAACAAAGAGAAGCCAGTTACTCAATGAAAGCAGAGCACACATCCCCATCAGGGGGGTATGTGCTGAAGCGCCTGGTCATGGCAAGGCTCCAGAGAACTCAACATGAATGCATGAGACCACAGAAGCTGGGCTTGAGTCCATAGTTAAGGGAGGAAAGGAAGGAAATCCAAGGTTTAGTTAAGCCATAGTGTCTCTTCTTGCATCTAAAAACAATAGAGAGTTTAAAAAACACCAACCCTGATATTTACTAAGTGGATGCTGTGGTCCAGGCAGAAGGACAAAGCATTGTCCAAAACAGATGAAGACTATGTTTCATGGGGCTGACTTTCTAGTCAGGGAGAAAGACAACACACAAATACATGGCAAATAAACAGGGGGTCCTCAGGTTATGACACAGTTCTGTTCCTACCACAAAGATGTAACCAGAATTTTGGTGTAAGTTGAAACACATTGTAGCCTAAGTCACTTACCTATATGAACACAGTGTAAAATCATAATCTAGACATAAAAACACAAGCCACAGTAAAGGAAAAAGACATAAATACAGTACACTGTACTAACAGAAAAAATGAGTATAAAAAAATCCCTTACCTTTATTCCTGTGGTTGGCTGGCACACTGGAAGGGGCATTGCAAGGTGGGAGAGAGTGACCTATGGGGAGGAGGAAGCTGGAGAGGCAGGAGAACCTGCAGAAGGTGCTGGAGATACCGGGTCAGGTGAATCAGGATTGTCTAAGGAATGCAGGAGACGCTGGAGATGATTCTACCTGTACTTCAGGTGTTTCATCTCGAGAAGCAGCTGACGTAGAGGGTATAGGATCTGCTGCAGGCCTCCCTACCTTCTTAAAGAATTGTTCCAGGCTAGTCTGGAACTAGTTTGCCCACATAGTCCGTAAGTATGATGCTAACGGTATAATCTGAAACACTCACATATTTTTTTTTTAATTTTTTTTGTAACTTTTTTCTTTTTTTTATTATTACTATTAAATTTAATGCAGTGACATTGATAAATCAGGGTACATACGTTGAGAGAAAACATCTCCAGATTATTTTGACATTTGATTATGCTGCATACCCCTCACCCAAAGTCAAATTGTCTTCTGTCACCTTCTATCTGGTTTTCTTTGTGCCCCTCCCCTCCAACCACCCCCTCACTCTTCTTCCTCTCCCCCTCCCCCGTTACCATCACATTCTTGTCCATGTCTCTGAGTCTCATTTTTATGTCCCATCTATGTATGGATTCATATAGTTCTTAGTTTTCTCTGATTTACTTATTTCACTTAGTATAATGTTATCAAGGTCCATTCATGTTATTGTAAATGATCCGATGTCATCATTTCGTAAGGCTAAGTAATATTCCATAGTACAATATATATGTACTAAAGCTTTTTAATCCACTCGTCCACTGACGGACACTTAGGCTGTTTCCAGATCTTCACTATTGTGAATAATGCTGCCACAAACATGGGGGTGCTTTCTCCTTTTGGAGCAGTTCTATGGTGTTCTTGGGGTATATTCCTAAAAGTGGGATAGCTGGGTCAAATGGCAGTTTGATTTTCAATATTTTGAGGAATCTCCATACTGATTTCCAGAGGTTGCACCAGTCTACATTCCCACCAGCAGTGCAGGAGGGTTCCCTTTTGTCCACATCCTCGCCAGCATTTATTCTGTGTTTTGTTGATGAGTGCCATTCTGACTGGTGTGAGGTGATATCGCATTGTGGTTTTCATTTGCATTTCTCTAATGATTAGTGATATTGAGCATTTTTTCATATGCCTATTGGCTATCTGTATGTCCTCTTTGGAGAAGTGTCTATTCATTTCTTTCGCCCATTTTATGATTGGATTGTTTGTGTTCCTGGTGTTGAGATTAACATGTTCTTTATAAATTTTGGTTATTAACCCCTTGTCAGATGTATTGTCAAATATGTTGTCCCATTGTGTATAGTTTGTATTTTTATTCTGTTCTTATTGTCTTTAGCTGTGCAAAAGCTTTTTAGTTTGATAAAGTCCCATTTGTTTATCCTGTCTTTTATTTCACTTCCCCATGGAGATAAATCAGCAAATATCATATATCGCTGGGAGATATGTCAGAGAGCTTACTGCCTATGTTTTCTTCTAATATGCTTACGGTTTCACGACTTACATTTAAGTCTTTTATCCATTTTGAGTTTATTTTTGTGAATGGTGTAGGTTGGTGGTCTAGTTTCATTTTTTTGCAGGTAGATGTCCAATTTTCCCAACACCATTTCTTAAAGAGGCTGTCTTTACTCCATTGTATGCTCTTACCTTCTTTGTCAAATATCAGTTGTCCATAGAGCTGTGGGTTTATTTCTGGGTTCTCTGCTCTGTTCCATTGATCTATATGCCTGTTCTTATGCCAGTACCAGGCTGCTTTGAGTACAATGGCCTTGTAGTATAACTTGATATCAGGAAGTGTGATACCTCCCACTTTATTCTTCCTTTTCAAGATTGCTGAGGCTATTCATGTTCTCTTTTGGTTCCATATAAATTTTTGGAATATGTGATCTATATCTTTGAAGTATGTCATTGGTATTTTAATTGGTATTGCATTGAATTTATAGATTGCTTTGGTTAATATAGACATTTTAATGATGTTTATTCTTCCTAACCATGAGCACGGTATATGCTTCCACTTGTTTGTATCTTTCTTGATTTCTTTTATCAATGTTTTATAATTTTCTGAGTACAAGTCTTTAGTCTCCTTGGTTAAATTTACTCCAAGGTACTTTATTTTTTTGGTTGTAATAGTGAAGGGGATTGTTTCCTTAATTTCTCTTTCAGACTGTTCATTGTTGGCATATAAAAATGCCTCTGATTTCTGAGTATTAATTTTATATACTGCCACCTTGCTGAATTCATTTATCAGGTCCAATAGTTTTTTGAATGAGACTAGGTTTTCTATATACAATATCATATCATCTGCAAATAATGATAGTTTTACTTCTTCTTTTCCAACTTGAATGCCTTTTATTTCTTCTTGTCTGATTGCTGTGGCTAGGACTTCCAGGACTATATTGAATAAGAGTAGTGAAAGGGGGCACCCCTGCCTTGTTCCTGATCTTAAGGGGATTGCTTTTAATTTTTGCCCGTTGAGTTTGATGTTGGCTGTGGGTTTGTCATAGATGGCTTTTATCATGTTGAGATATGTTCCCTTTATTCCCACTTTGCTGACAGTTTTGATCATGAACAGGTGCTGGATTTTATCAAATGCTTTTTCTGCATCTATTGAAATTATCATGTGGTTTTTCTCCTTCCTTTTGTTTATGTGATGAATCACATTGATTGATTTGCAAATATTGTACCAGCCTTGCCTCGCAAGAATAAATCCCACTTGATCATGGTGTATGATTTTTTCCATATATTGTTGGATCCGGTTTGCTAATATTTTGTTGAGGATTTTAGCATCTATATTCATCAGGGATATTGGCCTATAATTTTCTTTCTTTGTGTTGTCTTTGCCTGGTTTTGGAATCATAATTATGCTCGCCCCATAAAAGGAGCTTGGAAGTTTTCCTTCCTCTTGAACTTTTTGAAATAGCTTCAGGAGGATAGCAGATAGTTTTTCTTTGAATATTTGGTAGAATTCACTTGTGAAGCCATCAGGCCCCAGATTTTTCTTTGTTGGGAGTTTTTTGATAACTGTTTCGATTTCATTTGGTGTAATTGATCTGTTTAGGTTTTCTGATTCTTCCAGATTAATTTTTGGAAGATTATATGATTCAAGGAATTTGTCCATTTCATCTAGGTTGTCTAGCTTTTTGGCATACAGTTCTTCATAGTATTTTCTTACAATATTTTGTATATCTGTTGTGTCAGTTGTTATTTCTCCACTCTCATTTCTAATTTTATTTATTTGAGTCCTCTCTTTTTTTTTCTTGGTGAGTCTAGTTAAAGGTTCATCAATCTTAACCTGTGGTGGCGCAGTGGATAAAGCGTCGACCTGGAAATGCTGAGGTCGCCAGTTCGAAACCCTGGGCTTGCCTGGTCAAGGCACATATGGGAGTTGATGCTTCCAGCTCCTCCTCCCTGTCTCTCTCTCCTCTCTCTCTCTCTCTCTCTCTCTGTCTCTCTCTCTCCCTCTATCTCCTCTCTAAAATGAATAAATAAAAAAAAAAATAAAGGTTCATCAATCTTGTTTACTTTTTCAAAGAACCAGCTCCTAGTTTCATTGATCTTCTGTATTGTTTAGCCTCTATGTCATTTATTTCCACTCTGGTCTTTATTATTTCCTTCCTTCTACTAGCTCTGGGCTTTACTTGCTGTTCTTTTTCTAGTTCTTTTAGATGCAGGGTTAAGTTGTTTATTTGAGCTTTTTCTAGTTTCTTAAAGTGTGCCTGTAGTGCTATGAACTTCCCTCTCAGTACTGCTTTTGCTGTATCCCATCAATTTGAGTTGTTGTATGCTCATTGTCATTTGTTTCTAGGAATTTTTCTTATTTCTCCTTTGATCTCATTCTTAATCCATTCATTATTTAGCAACCTGCTATTTAGTTTCCATGTGTTTGAGAGTTTTTGAGCTTTTCTGTTGTGGTTCATTTCTAGTTTCATGCCATTTTGAGAAAGTGCTCAATATGATTTCAATCTTCTTAAATTTGTTAAGACCACTTTTGTGCCCTATCATGTGGTCTATCATAGAGAATGTATTGATACCGTGAGCACTTCTGCTGCTTTAGGGTGAAAGGTTCTGAGGATATCTATTAAATCGAGTTGATCTAGTGTGTCCTTTAAGTCTGCTGTTTCTTTGTTAATTTTCTTTCTTGAGGATCTATCTAGTGATGTTAGTGGGGTATTAAAATCCCCTACTATTATAGTATTGCTGTTGCTCTCACCCTTTAAATTCATCAAAGTCTGCTTTATATATTTAGGTGCTCCCATATTAGGTGCATAGATATTTATAACGGTTATATCTTCCTGTTGGATTGTTATCTTTATCATTATGTAGTGACCTTCTATCTCTTACTATAGTCTTTGTTTTAATGTCTATTTTGTCTGATATAAGTATTGCTACCCCAGCTTTTTTTTATTTCCATTTGCGTGAAATATTTTTTTTCCATCCTTTTATCTTCAGTCTCTGTGCATCTTTTGTTTTAAGGTGTGTCTCTTGTAGACAGTATACGTATGGGTCCTGTTTTCTTATCCACGCAGCTATCCTATGTCTTTTGATAGGATCATTTAATCCATTTACATTTAAGGTTATTATTGATATGTAGTTGTTTAGTGCCATTTTATTCTTTAAACTGTTTTTCTCTTTTGCTATATTCTTTTTCTCCTTTGATCTGTTTACAACAGGCCCCTTAGCATTTCTTGCAGCCTTGGTTTGTTTGTAGTGAATTCCTTGAGTTTGTTTTTGTCTGGAAAGCTTTTTATTTCTCCTTCAATTTTAAATGATAGCCTTGCTGGATAAAGTAGTCTTGGTTGTAGGCTCTTGTTCTGCATTACTTTGAATATTTCTTGCCATTCCCTTCTGGCCTCAAGTGTTTCTGTTGAGAAGTCGGAAGTCATCCTTATGGGGGCTCCTTTGTAGGTGATAGTCTTTTTTTCTCTAGCAGCTTTTAATATTTTTTCTTTATCACTTAGCATTGATATTTTAATTATGATGTGTCTTGGTGTAGATTTCTTTGGGTTTCTCTTTAATGGAGTTCTCTGTGCTTCTTGAACTTGTGAGATGTTTTCCTGCCTTAATTGAGGGAAGTTTTCAGCTATGATATGTTTGAACAAAGTCTCTATCCCTTGTTCTTTCTCTTCTTCTTCAGGAACCCCTATGATGCAGATGTTATTTCTCTTCATGTTGTCACAGAGCTCTCTCAGAGTTTCCTCAGAGTTTTTGAGTCTCTTTTCTTTTTTCTGCTCTACTTCTGTGCCTTTATTTATCTTGTCCTCTAACTTGCTGATTCTATTCTCAGCTTCATCCATCCTGCTTTTAATTCCTTCCATTGTGTTCTTCATTTCTGATATTGTATTTGTCATTTCTGACTGATTCTTTTTTATTATTTCAATGTCCTTTTTATATTTGCTATCTCTTTAGTTAGGTGGTCGTAATGACCATCTATTGTTGTTCTAATATCTTTGAGCATCCTAACAATCGTTATTTTAAACTCTGCATCTGGTAATTTGGTTATATCTGACTCATTCAGGTCCTTTTCTGGGGATTTCTCTTGACTCATTTGTGTTGCATTTCTCTGTTTTCTCATTTTGTCTGTGTAAAAGAAGGTTTTGGCCACTGGAGTCCACTGGGTATGGTCTCTGTGTTCCCTACATGTGGTCTTTCTGCAGGTCTGCCGCCCCCCCCCCTCTGCTGTTGCTGCCTAGGGCATAACAGTGTCTTCCCACTGGGGCTGTTGCTGTAGTTCCTGCCTCTCCTTCACGGGAGTGTCTGTGATTAAGTGCTCGGGTGTACAAGCCTTGATGGCCTTGGCCTTTGCCCCGCCCCCACAGTTGGCGTTATGCTCGACCCTGCGGGCAGGAGTGAGGACCTTTGCTAAGCTGTGGGTCTCCGCCTGATTCCAGACTTTTGCCCCGCCCTTGCAGGAGGAGCCCACTCATGGGACGGCTGCAGCCTTGGCTCCACAGGTCAGGCCAGACTGCGTGCTCATGCTCAGTAGTGGGACTCCGCCTGTTCTGGGCTTTTGGCTCCACCCCTGTGGGAGGAGCCGGCTCCCAAGTCAGGCCACAAGCCTGGGTTCCGTGGGTGGGGCAGGGCTGTGCTCCTGCGTCCTTGCTCAAGGGCAGGTCTCCACCCCTCCCTGGGCTCCTGCCCTTTCCCCCACAGGCTGTATTGCAGGTGGCCCACAGCTGGGCTTGACCACTTTTGCACATCCCCTCCTCCCCAGCCAGGCAAGACTGAGCTCACACCTGGGCCTCAGTGGGGGCCAGCCAGCTTCCGCCCTTGCCGACAGAACTGGGTTTTCGCGTCCTGCTGCCGCCGCCCTCAGGCGAGCCCCCAGCTATGTGGGTGGGGGCGCTGCAGCTCAAACCCTAACACTCACTACTGTAGTCCTGAAAGCTCCCTCCCTCTAAGCGACTCTGCTCTGACTGCGGCGGGAGAGCTTGTTTGGCTGGTGTCCTGCTTCCCTTTGCTGGTATTGCTGTTTCCAGGGAAAATATTCACTTCAGATTTGGGGAGTGACTCGTCCCAGAGGTTAGGGTGGCTGTCTCCCAAAATGTTTCTCCCTGTGCCTCCTAGTTTACACTCTCTTCCTGTTACTCCAGTGCTCTCCTCTCTCCCTGTCCCCTGGAGCCCTGGGTGAGTGGTTATGAGAGGTTTTCTGCGCAGTCCCTTTAAAAAGAATCCTGGGTTTGAGAAATCAGTCTCTTTCTCACAAACAGTATCCTGTCTTGTTTCCAGCTAAATACTGTCCATACACCTCTTCTAGGCTCTGGGGCTGCAGGCTGGGGCTTTGTTCCTGGGACTCAGGACCCTCCCCTCTCTGCTAAACTCACTTCCTGCCACACAAGTCTCTCCTGGCTTCCGTTTGCTCAGGGGAGCTGGGCAGCCCTCTCCCTGTTTCTGCTTTTCCTACCAGTCTCAGTGTGTCTTCTTCAGTGTTCCTTGGTTGAAGAGTCCTCTTAGTTTAGTCTAAAGTTGGTTTTTCCAGATGATGGTTCTTAAAATTAGTTTGTAATCCACTTTGGTTCTGGGAGGTGGAAGTTGGTACATCACCTACTCCACTGCCATCTTGTCTCTCTTTCACTCACATCTTAATTGTTTTAAAGTTTTTATGGGAGTGAGCATTGTAAACACAAAAAGTTGTATGTCGAGACTGTCATATCCCAAGGACACCCTGTATATGACACAATATCGGCTGTGATCAGCGCTACAAAGATATAGAAAGCAGGGAACAGGGAGAGAGAATGACAAGATTATGGGAGGATGTGACTTTAGACAGGGTAGTCAGGGAATTGCCTTTCTGGGATGGGATGATGTTGGGGCAGAGACCTGAATAAATCAAAGGAATGAACTATTCCAGCATCTGCACAATGAATGTGCCAGGTGGGAGTGACAGCACTTGGCAATGGGCTGGGCTCGGTGGGAGACAAGATTGGAGAGGTGGTCACAAAAGGTAGAGTCCCAGGGAGAATTCATTAGTGGAGTGAAACAAACAACATGTAAATTATGAAATGGAATAAAATAGAAAAGGAGACATCAGAATGCTCTGTGTGTGGCATAGTATGTTGTTTTGGGAAATTTTTGTTTCAAATATGTATGTGTGCACAATATAAACTATTTCTTATAGTAGGTGTTTCAGTCAGAAATTGAAAGCCAGCTTAAAGAGTGAGCCTGAATGAGCTGCCTGGGTCCCTCTCTTCCTTGCTGGCTGACAGATGGCCAGACCCACAGCCATCATTTCCTATTAGCTGCAGCAGCAAGAGCCCTGATCTCCATGCATGTTCTCCCAGCACCTGAACTGAGGTAGTCCCCCAACCTGTTCTTTAGCCCTAGGAATGATCATGACACCACATCTGCAGGATGAACAAGACCACTGGAGAGTGGACCTTGACACAAATGGTGCACAGTTGAATGGTTTGCTAAAAACAAGGCTAGGAAAAATGTGGTTCGGGAGAGATGAGATGCCCGTGAGCCTCCTCGCTGCAGCCCACCCCCATTCTCAAAAGGTGGCTGAGCAGAGGTGGGAGAAGGAGAGGCTTGGGCTGTGTGGCCAGATGAAGGTCTGAGGCTCAGCCTCTCACTCTCAGTGGGTAGTAAGTTGCCTTGGTTAGTTGCAAAAAGGGGATATAGTTCTGACTTAACTTTTCTTTCCTCTCTCTCCTCCTCTTCCCAACTCCCTTTTAATCATGACAAATACTAAATGATCAGAAGCCTTGAAATGTTTGAGAAATAAAAAGAACCAAGTGGTCTTCTGAATCCCCAGGTAAGGATTAAGGGAAAAGGAAACTAACACTTATTGAGTTCCTATTATATGCCAAACAGTTTATCACACACATTATTTTTCACAGCAACACTGAAAAAATAAATATTTTCTCTTGTGAAAGGGGAGAAGGTGGTCAGAAAAGTTAAGTAACTTTTCCAGGTTGCACAGCAGGAAATCAGTAGAACTGGGCTTGGAGTCAAGCTCCCTATCCTCAGCTCTTTCTCTTACCACGTCATTTCTGTGTCTCCAGGGTGCCAGGGTCTGCTCCATATTTTCTATATTGCTATTTGGCCCTGTTCTTTCTGGAGAGGTTATTTGTTGAACCCAGCATAGAAGTACTATAATATGGGATTGCTAGTTTTTTTCACATCATGTGGTGAATGAAAAATGGCCACAAAGTTTTTGCTGTTCTTTCTGTTAAGAGATGGAGCTTATTTCTCCACCTCCTAAATCAGGACTGGCCTTTTAATTTGCTTTGGCCAGTAGAACATGGCTGTGGTGATGGATGACTTTCAAGGAAGGCTCAAGAGACTGAGCAGCTCCCACTTTGACCCTCTTGGGACCCTACCCTCAGACCACCATGTTGAGAAGTCCAGGACAGGACAACACTGGAGACTGAGGCCAGGCTCTCTCATTCAGTCTTGCCATCCCAGCCAATGCCCCAGATGCAGGCGTGGCCACTCTGTGCCACTCAGCCTAGAATGCAGCTGCGTGAGTGAGGCTAGGAGAGACCAACATAAGAATTGCCCTTTCAACCCACAGAATGGTAGGAAATACTAAATTTTGAGTGATTGATGAAGTGCCAATAGATAACTGATACATTTACAGAAAAAGTCACTTACCCAGAGGGATTTTTTTCTCCTTATAATAGTAAAATATTTATCTACTGACCTCTCTCCTTAGCTAAGGGTCCTGGCCATGGGGAAGAGACTCCAGCTATCTCAGTGTGCCATCATTGCTAGGAATGCCTGAAAGCATAGGAAAGAGTTGCCCACGAAGGTAACTAGACCCCTGTTTTAAATGACAGTTGTCATAGACAAACAGAGTATTTGAAACTGACATAAAAGAATAGTGTGTTCTTCAGTGGCTGATATCTCATGTCCTCACCACCTGATATTGGGAGAAAGTTTGCAAGCCAAAGGGAGACACAATGGCAGACAGAAGAGGACAAGTGGTGGCCACTCTGTAGAATCAAGAGAGGAACAAAATTTGTTCCATTTCCAAGAAGTTTTTATTTCTTTTTAAATATCTTTTTGGGTCTTTGGGTTCATAGATAGTAAGACATTAATAGAATTATAGAAATCAAGTCATTCCAACAAACAATTCTGAGCACCCATTAAGTGCCACATCCTGTGCATGTGGATGCAGTAATGAACAATATCATTCCTACCCTCAAGGTCAGTTCAGAGTTGTTCAGTTCCAGACACTTTGGCTATAAGTAGCAATGAATGTAAAATTTTAAGGCATATGCAGCAGCTGTGATATGATATAAAAATATCTGTATTTCCATTGGCACCTTAAATTCTACTAGAATTGGTTCCTGCCTTTCAGTTAGTAATCAAAGAAAATAAAGATTTTTTTCCATTCTAGTTCATAGTTTCCCTAAATTCTATCACCACACACTAGGTTCAGATGTCCTATGTCCACTGCAATTTTTTCTTTTAACCCATATACCACATACTCCTCTTTTCATGGCTTTACATGATTTCATTTGTAAGTATTGCAGCATGAATTGCCAAAAGACAAAGACTCCTAACTATAAGGACATAATCATAACGCCATTATCACACCTTAAAAATAAACAATAATTGGTTAATATAAAATATTCACTCAATTCAGGTTTGCATGTTTTTTTTTTTACAGTTTGTTCAAATCACGATCCAAATATTGCAGTTGAATGATAGGTCTACCAAGTTACTTTTAATTTACAGCTCCTTCCCTTTGTCTCTGTTTCCTTTCAACTTACATGTTGAAGAAACCATGTCATTGGTCCTATAGAGTTTCCCACATTCAAGATTTTGCTGATTGCATGTCTGTGGTGTTATTTAAAATATTCCTCCATTCCCTAATCTTCTTTTAAATTTAGACTTTATTTATATTTGCAGGAGCCTTTTAGAAAGACACAAAAATGTATGATTGTCTCTCCTTTTGAGATGTCAACAGTCATATAATCCATTATTAGTTCTTTTGGGGATACAAAATGGTGATATTTTAGTTCTCTCATTCCTTCATAGTTTATTAGCTGGAATATTTCTACAAAGAGAAAATTCTCATTAGCTATTTGGTTATCCCTGCATGTACCCATAGGAGGGGTAGGATATATGCTTGAACTAGTTTTCAACACAAGCATTGGCTCCTAGAATAGAAAATGCACATTGAATCTGACATGGATCTTGTCCTCAAGGAGCTTCCCATCTAGTAGGGGTATAGGTATGTGGACAGGAGTGATTAGAGAAGCCAAAAGGTGAAAGGGCTCTGATCATGCCCAGAGAACCACGATTCCTAACAGGCAGAGCTGGCTGGAATTCAGTTCATCTGGCTGCTGGTAATCAAGGACTTTGTAAAAGTGGTGGCATTTCAACTGAGCTTGAAGGATAAACGTGGCAGAGAATGCCAGTTGTTTCCCAACATCAGTTCTGTCTTCTATGCCAGGACTCATAGTATTCCAGAAAAAAGTACCTTTATCACTCTCCCTTGCAGTTTGGTGTGGCCATATGACCAGGTTCTTACCTATTGGCTGTTATGAGAAGTGATATATGTAATTCCCAGGTTGTATCCTTAAGGAGGAGGGTGAGCCTTACTCTCTCACTCTCTCCATCCTACTGCTCACAAAGTGGATGTTGTGGTGCACCATCTTGGAACATGAGGACTAGGCAGCACCCTAAAGATGGCAGAGCAACAAGAACTGCTCACTTAGTTCCTGGATGTCCTCCTATGGTCCCTAAATGCTATCTGACTAATGGGGGTGCTGCTGGGTTCCCCTTGAAGCATCTAGTATCCAATGGTGCTGGGAAATGGTGAGACAGGGAATCCCATTCAAAATATGTACGAAAGTTTTAGACAGAAAAGGTGTAAGGCAAGGTAAATGTTTTCACTAGTTTTAACACATTGAGAAAGAAGAGGAGACAGCAATTAAAGTACCGTATTTCCCCAGGTATAAGACACATCTTAATTTTGGGGCCCAAAATTTGAAAAAAAAATATATAACATAAAGTTATTGAACTTAACTTTTATTCATCATAAAATTCATACAACTCCTCACCACTGTCAAAACTCCTATCCATTAGCTTGTCCTCATCTGTGTCTGATGACGCATCACTGTTTTCAACAATGAGCGCAAAAACAAGCATAAAAAAGTGGGAAATGCAAGTAAAAAAATCGACAACCACTGTATAAGACATATCCAGTTTTTAGACCCCAAATTTTTGGAAGAAATGTGTGTCTTGTACAAAGGGAAATATGGAAATCTCAAATCTCTTAGGGTTGGCCTGACCTGTGGTGGCGCAGTAGATAAAGCATCGACCTGGAAATGCTGAGGTTGCCGGTTCAAAACCCTGGGCTTGCCTGGTCAAGGCACATATGGGAGTTGATGCTTCCAGCTCCTCCCCGCTTCTCTCTCTGTCTCTCCCTCTCCTCTCTAAAAAATAAATAAATAAATAAATAAATAAGAAACAAAGATTAAAAATCTCTTAGGGTGGTTACATGGTATTTTTGAAAAGTACTGACACTCTTTTTCACTCCTGCTGTTTGCTCAGCTGAATGTGTTGGTTACGTTAATAGTTTGAAGGCCCAAAGCAGTATTTATATAATTTTTAAAAAATCATCTTTATTATTTATTTATTTATTTATTTATTTATTTATTTATTTATTGTATTTTTCTGAAGCTGGAAATGGGGAGGCAGTCAGACAGACTCCCACATGCGCCCGACCGGGATCCACCCGGGACGCCCACCAGGGGGCGACGCTCTGCCCATCCGGGGCATTGCTTTGTTGTGACCAGAGCCACTCTAGCGCCTGAGGCAGAGGCCATGGAGCCATCCCCAGCGCCCGGGTCATCTTTGCTCCAATGGAGCCTTGGCTGTGGGAGGGGAAGAGAGAGACAGAGAGGAAGGAGAGGGGGAGGGGTGGAGAAGCAGATGGGTGCTTCTCCTGTGTGCCCTGGCCGGGAATCGAACCCAGGACTCCTGCACACCAGGCCGATGCTCTACCACTAAACCAACCAGCCAGGGCCAAAATCATTTTTATTTTTAAATTACAGTTGACATACATTATTACATTAGTTTTAGTTGTACACCCCAGTGATTAAACATTACATTTCTTACAAAGTGATCCCTCCAATAAATCTTGCACCCATCTGACACTGTACCTAGTTATTAGAATATTGACTATATTCCATATGCTATATATTTTACATTACCATGACTATTCTATAACAACCAATTTGTGCTTTTTGATCCCTTCACCTTTTTCACCCACCCCAACACCCCCATCCCATCTGGCAACTGTCAAAATGTTCTCTGTATCTATGAGTCTGTTTCTGTTCCTCTTGTTTATTTTGTTTTTTTATTCAACTGTTGATAGATATTTATTGCCATTTTATTGTTCATATTTTTATCTTATTTTTTTCTCCTCTTCCCCTACTCTCACCTCTTCCTCTCCCCTCTCTTTCTTCTTCTTCTTCTTCTTCTTCTTCTTCTTCTTCTTCTTCTTCTTCAAGAAGACCCTTTAGCATTTTATGTAATACTACTGGATTTGTGTGATGAACTCCTTTAGCTTTTTCTAGTCTGGGAAGTTCTTTATCTATCCTTCTTTTTAAATGATAGCTCTGCTGGGTAGAGTAAACTTAGTTGTAGGTCCTTGCTTTCATCACTTTGAATATTTCTTGCCAATTCCTTTGGGCCTGCAAACTTTCTGTTGAGGAATTGGCTGACAGTCTTATAGGAGCTCCCTTGTAGGTAACTAACTGCTTTTCTCTTGCGGCTTTTAAGACTCTCTTTTTGTTTTTAACTTTTGCATTTTGATTATGTGTCTTGTTGTGGGCCTCTTTGAATTCATCTTATTTGGGACTCTCTGTACTTCCTGGACTTGTATGTCTATTTCCTTCATCAGGTTAGGGAAGTTTTCTGTCATTATTTTTTCAAATAGATTTTTTATTTCTTAAGTGAGAAATGGGGAGGAAGAGAGACAGATTCCCTAATGTTCCCTAATCAGGATGCACCCAGAAAGCCCCTATGAAGTGATGCTCTGCCCATCTGGGGCAGCTGCACCATTGCTCAGCAACTGAGCTATTTTAACTCTGGAGGCAAGGCCATGAAGCTATCCTTAGTGCCCAGGGCCAACTTGCTCCAATCAAGCCATGGCTGCAGGAGGGGAAGAGAGAGAGAAAGAGAGAGAGAGAAAGGAAAGGTGGAGAAGCAGATGGTCGCTTCTCCTGTGTGCCCTGACTGGGAATTCAAATAGACTTTCAATTTCTTGCTCTCCTCTCCTTCCAGTACCCTTATGATGCAGATGTTACACTTGAAGTTGTCCCAGAGGCTCCTTACACTATCTTCATTTTTTTGGATTCTTTTTTCTTTTTGCTGTTCTGATTGGGTGTTTTTTGCTTCCTTATATTCCAAATTGCTGGTTTGATTCTCAGCTTCATTGACTCTACTGTTGACTCCCTGTAAATTATTCTTCATTTCAGTTAGTCTATCTTTCATTTCTGACTGGTCTTTTTTTTTTTATGTGAGGTTCTTTCTAAGTTTATTGAGCATCCTTATAACCAGCGTTTTGAATTCTACATCTAGTAGATTGCTAGTCTCCAATTTATTTAGTTTTTTTTTTCTGGAGTTTTGTTCTCTTCTTTCATTTGAGACATGTTTCTTTGTCTCCTTATTTTGGCAGCCTCCCTGGATTTGTTTCTAAATATTAGGTAGAGCTGCTATATCTCCTGAACTTGTAGAGTGGCCTAACGTAATAGGTGTTCTGTAGGTTCCAGTAGCACAGCCTCCCCAATCACCCTAGCTGGGCATTTGAGGTGCATTCCTCATGTGGGCTGTGTACACCTTCCTGTTGTAGCTGAGCTTTGACTGCTGTTGGCATGTCAATTGGGAGGGATTTACCTCCAGGCTAATTAGTTGTAAGGACTGGCTGTGACCACTGACTGCTGACCTCTGACCACTGTGGAGGATCAGCTGTTCAGAGGCCCACCCAAAGAGCAAGACTTACTTCAACAGGGCTCTGATGCCCACTGAGTCCTCCAATTGAGTGTGTTGCTTGTGGAGGTGGTTGGGTGGTGGTGCTTTGACATGGTCTGAGGTTGTCCACTGGGCACACTGGCTCTGGGGCCTCCCAGGAAGTGCAGGCCAAGGTCAGCCAATACCTGTGTCCTTCCCTGGACCTTTTGGCATGAGCTACAAAGCAATCTGCAGTTCACTGCTACTTGCACTAGGCTTAGAGGTACCAAGGCAAGGCCAAGCTGTGAACCAAGGCCAGCTGCTTAGTGACAGGTATTGGGCATGCTGACGCCAGATGCTGCTTCTTGGAGAGATTTTAGAAAAACATGAAGTATGAACCAGGACAGGCCATTCCTATTGAAAAGCCACTGAAAACAGCTTTTGTGTGCCTGAAAGTTGGGTGGGCTGGGGCCTCAGGGAATCACCAGGGTGGGGAAAACAGTGTATACCAGGTTGGTAGGAGTCTCTTATAGTATATGGTGCTGGCCTGCAGTCTCCGAAGGGGGAGGGCTCACCAAAGGAACAGCGGCTTCTGCTAGCAATTTTGCTGGGAGAAAGCTGTCCCCCAGCTTTTGCCCTGATGCCTCTGTTCCTCCTTATATGTCTCTGGTGCCTTTCAAGCTGCTGCTCCAGATCTAGAGCTCAGAGAGAGAGTGAGTCTGAGTAAGTCTGTGTGTAGGCCCTTTAAGAGGAACTGTCTGGGACTCCAGCAGCCCTCCATTTTCCTCAGCCTCAATGCTCACTTATTTTTACAGCCAGAAGTTATGGGGACTTCTCTTTTTGGCACTGAAACCCTGGGCTGGGGGGCCTGGTGTGACAGGGGACTCCAGCAGAGCAAGGATATTCCTCCCGATTTTTATCCATCACATGTGGATATGAGATCAGACCATTCTGCATCTCTGCCCCTCCTACCAGTCTCGATGTTGCTTCTTCTTTAATTCCCTAGTTGTAGGACTTCCATTCAGTCAAATTTCAGGAGGATGTGAGTGATGGTTGTTACTTTAGTTGTAATTTTGATGTGGTTGTAGGAGAAGGCTGAGTTTACTTACCCTGCCATCTTAACCGGAAGTTTATTACCAATACTCAGCTATTCTTTTCCTTTTTTAAAAAATTAATTTTAATGGGGTGATGTTAATCAATCAGGGTACATAGGTTCAGAGAAATCATCTCCAGGTTATTTTGACATTTGATTATGTTGCATACCCATCACCCAAAGTCATATAGTCTTCCGTCACCTTCTATCTGGTTTTCTTTCTCTTCTCTCAACCTCTCCCTTCCCTTCCCTAACCCCAGTAACCACCACACTCTTGTCCATGTCCCTGAATCTCATTTTCTGTCCCACCTATGTATGGAATCATATAGTTCTTAGTTTTTTCTGATTTACTTATTTCACTCAGTATAATGTTATCAAGGTCCATCCATGTTGTTGTAAATGATCCGATGTCATCATTTCTTATGGCTGAGTAGTATTCCATAGTATATATGTATCACATCTTCTTTATCCAATCATCTATTGAAGGGCTTTTTGGTTGTTTCCCTGTCTTGGCCACTGTGAACAATGCTGCAATGAACATGGGGCTGCATGTGTCTTTATGTACCAGTGATTTTGAGTTATGGGGGTATATTTCCAGTAGAGGGATTGCTGGGTCATATGGTATATCCATTTATATATATTTTTTTCTTTTTTGTACTTCCTCTGAGGTTGGAAACGGGGAGGCAGTCAGACAGACTCCCGCATGCGCCCGACGGGGATCCACCCGGCACGCCCACCCGGGGGTGATGCTCTGCCCATCTTGGGGTGTCGTTCTGCCGCAATCAGAGCCATTCTAGCACCTGCGGCAGAGGCCACAGAGCCATCCTCAGTGCCCGGGCAAACGCTGTTCCAATGGAGCCTTGGCAGTGGGAGGGGAAGAGAGAGACAGAGAGGAAGGAGAGGGGAAGGGGCAGAGAAGCAGATGGGTGCTTCTCCTGTGTGCCCTGGCCGGGAATCAAACCCAGGACTCCTGCACGCCAGGTTGATGCTCTACCACTGAGCCAACCGGCCAGGGCCTCTATTTATAATTTTTTGAGAAACCACCATGCTTTCTTCCATAGTGGTTGTACTACTTTACATTCCCACCAACAGTGGATGAGGGTTCCTTTTTCACAATAGCCTCTCCAACATTTGTTATTACCTGTCTTGTTGATAATAGCTAATCTAACAGGTGTAAGGTGGTATCTCATTGTAGTTTTCATTTACATTTCTCTAATAGCTAATGAAGATGAGTGTTGTGGACCGGTAATGGCAAAAAGCCATTATAGATTCAAGGCTTGGCAGGGGGCTTAAGTTCTACCCCCTCCATCTCCATATTTGGCTTTGATGCTCTGTGTTTGCACCCACTCCCCTTCCTTCCTTGGGTTGCAGGAAGCAATATACATACCCTTCCTCTGACTCTTTGTTTTCAGATGTTTGTAAAATTCACTAATGTATACTGTTTTTGCCTTGGGAGAGTTCCTGTCTTAGCCTTTGATGTGCAACTTTGTATCAGGGTCCTTGATTTGCATAGGTCCATATAATAAAGCGAACTGAGGCTGTGAGGCACTCAGATGCTGCCAGGCAGTTTGAGGAGTCCTCCCGGTCCCATCGGTTTTGTTCTGACAAAGTGTGTTTCCTTAATTCCGCACCATTATTTGGAGCTGCGCTGGTCCGCGGCAAGTGGCGCCCGAACAGACGACTTGAGTACGAGGAAACTAAAACTGAAGGAAGGTGACGGAACTCCCCAAAGTGAAGTGCGCACAGTGAGTAAAGAAAGTTTTTGGGGAAAGTGTAGTTGGGAGTAAAAGAATATGGGACAGATAGGGTCAAAAGTAAGGGACCTTTTTGTAAAAATGTTTCCATATGAAGACAAATCATTGTCTGAAGAGTATCAGGGTAAGCCAGAAACAGAGGGATGTGAATATGAGGATAACTTGAAGTCTGAGGATGACAGGGGGGATGAAAAATCCGTGGCTATGGCTGCCTTAGCCGCGGGGCCTCCGCTGCCCTCAGCTCCTTCCTACATTCAACCCTCTGCTCCTCCGTTCCCTTATCGGGCTGATTCCATAGTCTATAGCTCAAAATCTGGGAAATCTCCTCTCCAACAATCTATAGACCAGGCTCGAAATATAGGGGAAACAATAGATGGCTTTGCCTGTTTTCCTATTGTGGAAAGACAGGATGATACAGGGAGACTAGTGCGAGAACATGAACCTGTACCTTTTAAAACTCTGAAAGAGCTTAAACTTGCTTGTGCTCAGTATGGGCCTACTGCCCCTTTTACACTTGGTTTATTAGATACCATTAGTGCAAAGGCTCTTCCCCCAAATGACTGGAAGGCGATTGCTCGTGCTTGTCTCTCTGGGGGTGATTATTTGTTGTGGAAGTCAAACTTTCATGAAAAGGCTATAGAGCTGGATGAGAAAAATCAGCAAGAGGAGGTTGCTGTTACTGTAGATATGTTAACTGGAGAAGGACAGTATGCCCATATGGCAACTCAATTAGAATATCGACCAGCTATTTATGATATAATTAATCAGCTAGCCACACAGGCATGGAAATGCCTGCCTATTCCAGGGACCAAACCAGAAGAATTTGGTAAAATTAGGCAGGGTGCAGACGAGCGATTTCAAGACTTTGTCTCACGGCTAATTCAAGCAGTTGAAAGAATAGTAGGGGATAAAAATGTGGGAAAGGTTTTAATAAAACAACTAGCCTATGAAAATGCTAATTCTGCTTGTCAGGCTGCACTTCAGCCTCACCGCAAGAAGGGAGATATAGAGGATTATATTAGAATTTGCGCTGATGTTGGGCCTTCATACATGCAAGGTCTTGCCTTTACCACAGGTAATAAGGCAAGATTTCCAGGACAAAATTTTGATAAAGGACAGAACAAGCAAAGGAAGGAAGGTCAGGGAAGTACTTTTGCCCGTGGAAACTGTTTTCAATGCGGGGGTTCAGGGCATTTTGCTAAAAACTGCCCTGCTTTCCCCGGATATTGGTCTCGGCCTCTCCCTCAAGGACAGCCAGCCCTTAAGGCTCCGGACCTCTGCCCACTCTGTAGACATGGGAAACATTGGAAGAATAAGGGGAGGCCTAAATGTACTACCGCAGGACAGGGAAACGGACAATGGGGCCCTCCCCGGCCCCATCAAACAATAGGGGCAATGTCAGTGTTTCCTCAGCAAATTCAGATTCCAGTAGGCCAAACATTGCCCAACTATCCCAGGCAACAACAGGCAGTACAGGACTGGACCTCAGTCCCACCTCCCAATTCGTATTGACTCCAGAGATGGGACCTCAAGCCATACCCACTGGAATTTTTGGGCCACTTCCCAGTAACACAGTAGGAATCTTGTTAGGCAAAAGTAGTTTAACTATGAGGGAATTCTTTGTTCTTCCTGGAGTGATAGACTCTGATTATACAGGGGAAATTAAAGTAATGGCTCACACTTTGAGGAATATAGTCACTATCTCCCCTGATATGAAAATTGCTCAATTAATCCTTTTACCTCTTTTAAGACAAGGCCAAACCCTGCTAAAGGGACCCCAAGAGAATCAAAGATTTGGCTCCACTGATACTGCCTATTGGATTCAAAAAATAGGTCAGGAATGCCCTGAAATGGAACTAACAATACAAGGGCGTAAATTTAAAGGGCTTTTAGATACTGGGGCTGATGAATCTGTTATTGCAAAGCTACATTGGCCTCCTTCCTGGCCCACTCATGCAGCAGCCACAGAATTACAAGGTATAGGGCAGAGTAAATCCCCTCAACAAAGTTCTAGTTTTTTACAATGGGAAGATAAAGAAGGTCATTCTGGATTTTTTCAGCCTTATGTGCTCCCTGGATTGCCAGTTAATTTATGGGGTAGAGATGTTTTGAAAAATATGGGGGCATTGCTTGTCAGTCCTAATAGTTTAGTTAGCACTCAAATGCTTGATCAGGGATTTTTTGCCCACTAAGGGTCTAGGGAAAGAACAGCGAGGAATTCTCACCCCCATAGAAGTGGCACCCAATACCAGAAGGCATGGATTAGGATATCAAAATTTTGCATAGGGGCCTTGGTAGCTCCTGCTACCCCAATAATGCACTGTGCAGACCCAATTACTTGGAAATCAGATAATCCTGTATGGGTAGACCAATGGCCCCTTTCTCAGGAGAAACTTAGGGCAGCTGCTCAATTGGTACAGGAACAGCTACAGCTTGGGCACATTGAACCATCTAATAGTCCATGGAATACGCCTATATTTGTCATTAAAAAGAAATCAGGAAACTGGAGGCTATTACAAGATTTGAGAGCAATAAATAAGACTATGGAAATTATGGGTCCTCTCCAGCTAGGACTTCCTTCTCCTACTGCCATTCCATGGAACTATCACCTTATAGTTGTTGATTTGAAGGATTGCTTTTTTACTATTCCTTTAAGCCCTCATGATTGCAAGCGTTTTGCATTCAGTGTTCCTTCACTTAATTTTCAGGCTCCCATGGAGCGATACCAGTGGAGAGTTTTGCCTCAAGGTATGGCTAATAGTCCTACCTTGTGCCAAAAATATGTTTCTCAAGCCATCTCTCCAGTACGAAGGCAACACCCTAAGGCATACATAATTCATTATATGGATGATATTCTTATTGCTCATCCAGATAAAGACACTGTGTTGACCATTTTGCAACAACTAGAATATTCTCTGAAAAAATCAGGACTTTATATAGCTCCTGAAAAGGTACAGCAATCTTTACCTTTTTCTTATTTAGGACAAATTATTGAGGGACAACAAATTCGCCCACAGAAAATAGAAATCAGGACAGATCATTTGCAAACTTTAAACGATTTCCAGAAACTGTTAGGAGACATTAATTGGCTTAGACCTTCCTTGAAATTAACTACTGGAGAACTGAAGCCACTTTTTGATATTCTTAGAGGCTCAGCTGAACCAGCTTCTCCTCGGCTACTTACACCTGCGGGACAACAAGCTTTAAAGCTTGTAGAAAAGGCCTTGCAGCAAGCACAACTAAAACGCATAAATCCTGAGGAATCAATTGCCCTACTAATATGTCCCTCAAGTTACACTCCAACAGGACTATTGTGGCAAGCTTCAGGTCCTATTGAATGGATTCATTTAGCTGTTACTCCTAAGAAAGTTTTATCTCCATATTTTGATCTTGTTGCCTCCTTGATTATCAAGGGGCGTAGGCGACTCTTGCAGCTTATAGGTTTTGAGCCACAGACTATTGTTGTTCCTTTTTCAAAGGATCAACAACAATGGCTCTGGGAAACTTCCACAAAATGGCAAATCGCTTTTGCAAATTTTACAGGCCAAATTGATTCTCACTACCCAGCTGATAAAATAGTTCAATTTTCATTAATTACTACCTTTATATTTCCTAAGACAATTGTTAATGAGCCCATTCCTGAAGCACCTACAATCTTTACTGACGGATCCAGCTCAGGAATAGCAGGCTTAATAATCAATGAACAGCTTTATACTGAAACAGTCACCTTAAAATCAGCCCAAAGAGTAGAATTACATGCCATTATCATGGCTTTTCAGCATTTGCCACACTCCTCCTTTAATTTATATACAGACAGCAGATATTTACTTATGGTTGTTTCCACTATAGAGACTGCTGTCTTAGGGACAACTGCTGATGAGGAACTATTTCAGCAGTTCCTCCTTCTTCAAAGACTTGTACGTCAACATACAGCTCCGTGTTTTATAGGACATATTCGAGCTCACTCCATGCTCCCTGGAGCTTTAGCGCAAGGGAATGCCCTTGTTGATCAAGCTACCCAAAAGAAAATTCATTGGAGCAACCATGACAGATCAAGCAATTCAGTCTCATACTATCCATCACCAGAACGCTGCAGCCCTGGGTAAACAGTTTCAACTTTCTCGGGAAGCAGCACGGCAGATTGTTAAATCTTGTCCAAGGTGCCCTATATTACAATCTGTCCCTTCGTTTGGAATTAACCCTCGAGGACTCCTACCGGGGCAACTTTGGCAAATGGATGTTACTCATATACCTTCATTTGGCAAACAATCCTTTGTCCACGTTACAGTAGATACTTATTCTGGATTTATAGTAGCCTCTGCCAGAACAGGAGAGGCTGCTAAACATGTTATAGCTCACTGCTTGTACGCATTTTCTATTATTGGACTTCCTAAACTGATTAAAACTGACAATGCTCCTGCATATGTAGGAAAAGCATTTACTACATTTTGTCAGACTTTTGGACTTGACCTAAGGACAAGAATTCCTTACAATCCCCAGGGTCAAGGCATTGTAGAGCGTGCACATCAAACACTTAAAAACCAATTGGAAAAAATTAAAAAAGGGGAATTATACCCTCAAACTCCTGCAAATCTTCTTTGTCATGCTCTTTTCACTTTAAATTTTTTAAATACTGATGTACAGGGTCATTCAGCAGCAGAGAGACTCTGGAACCCTGCAAGGAAAGCCTTCCCTGAAGTGCGATGGAGGGACCCACTCACAGGAATCTGGCAAGGGCCAGACCCTGTTCTCTTATGGGGCCGAGGATATGTGTGTGTTTTTCCTAGGTCTGCTGAAGCTCCTCGGTGGATCCCTGAACGACTGGTGAGACACCATGATTCTAGATGAGAGACTCACTTCACAAGAGCAATTGCATAAGAGTTACTATGCTCTTTTCCCTTTCTCAATTATTATCTAATTTTTTTTAATGTTTTAGATCATTTTATTTTCCTGATCCATTGCTTGAAAAGAGGGTGAAAGGGGGGCCTGATTTAGGTATTACTGAATAGAGATCTCATACGGCCGTCTTGAGATTTTTCGAGAGAGATCTCTGTTTAGTATATATCCTTATTACGTTCCTATTAAGATAGCCCTACTTAAGATCAAGCAGGCCATAATTCAATCTCTAAAACCCCGGGTTTCACTCTTGATTTGTGTGATTGTATGTGAAGTCTTTGTTTAATGTCTAAGTGTTTTTGTTTATAAGGCCTGAGTAAGTCCTTACATGAAAAGTAATGATAATAATAGTTTTAGAAGTGCCGGCTGTAGTATTGAAAACAAAATGGGAATAATTTCATTTCCCTATATAAATATAATTTTGTTTGGAATAAGTAGAGCACGCTCATTTTGGATCCAAAAGACTTGCTGGTTTGGCCAGGCTGCTCCAGGCCGCAAGTGAAAGGCTTGAAGCAGCATAGATTTACATAATAAAGGTGTAAAGATTTTTTTGCTGTAGAAGAATAATGAAGATCACAATGGGATTTTTCAGTTTTGATATGTACTCTCTAAAGTGCTTGTTAATTAATATTAAGGGGGTGTTTTGATAAGTGTGGGAATGTTGTTTGGAGGTGCTTTTACTCTATTTTTGTTAAAAGTTAACAAAGTCAAGAATTTCTTGCAATATTTGAAGTCAAAATATTGTAAAGTGTAATTCAATTGTAAATAATATAAAAAGAAAGGGGGCGGGGAGTCATGTCCTGGAGCTCCTGCAGGTCTACCCTGTTACGCTTTTTACTTCAAACAGTTTATCTTGAATGCTGATGTACAAGAGATGCCCAAATTTTTGTCCTGCAAACTACTACCCTTTTTTTTTTACTTTTATTTGATTCCAGCTAATGACACTGTTTTGTTCTATTCTGAATAGCTCCAGATATATAGGCAGATAGGGACCCTCAAGCCCTTCAGCGAGATCTTCTGAGCATGGCTTTTAAGGTACCAAGAGGCCGAAAAAGCCCAAAGGAGATCAGGTAAAATACTAGCTCTTGGCATACGCCCTCAGAGGCTCCAACGCTCCAACTGGAACTTCATCAGGGCCCTGCTTCAATAGTGGAAAGGATGGTCATTTAAGCCAAAGCCTGCCAGGCTTACATGCCTTTGCTGTGAGGAAGAAGGGACACACTGGAAGGTAGGCTTCCCCCTCACTCCTCTAAGGGAGGGTTCAGTCTCTTCCAGCCCTGCTCCATCCACCTGTGACCTAACCTTGCCCAGAATACTGGGATTTGCCACTGAAGGCTAAAAGGTGCCCAGGGCCGTCAGCCCCATCTACGACACTGTGGACGAGCCTGGGGTATTTCTTCCAAGTAGCTGGTAGACTGGTCTCATTTACACAAGGGTCATTTAACTAGGTCTTGCCTGAATATTCAGGTTTTTTATTCTTCCCTCGAAGATCTCTGTTGTGGGTATTGATAGTCCTGTTTTCTGCTGCTTTGATTAATATACAGTCTTTCTTTTATTCCTCCTGCCTCAATGCCCCACTCATAGTTTAGGCTAGGACCTACTCCTAATTCAGAGCTCCTTTTTTCCTTTTTTGCCAATTTACAAAATTACCTCTGCCACCCAGCTTGGTGTATCCCAAGGTTCTCCTCACCACTCCATGGCTGTAAAGCTCCAGTATAGGACCCCTGGGTTCATCTTTCCAGTTTAAAGAAAACGGAAGCTCCATCTTCATGCGTGCTGCAGATGGCTTTTCCAGTCTACCTGGGTCATTGCCAGCTGGGAAGCAGCGGTCATTGGGACTTTGATGCTAGCTGCAGAGTGTGGAAGTGTGACAGCAATTCCAGTGCCATGTGGACTTCTCCTGAAAGTGGACTTTTCCTGGACTCCTGCTCCTGTGACAGTTTTTGATGGACTGAGCTGGGGTTGGGTTGCATTTGCAGAGATTTGGAATGGTGTTGGTGCCAACTTGGACTTGGTGAACACTTTAAGGACATTACTCTTTTATAGATTCTTATTGTATTATTAGCTTAAAGAGTTTGCTTAAAGGCTTTAATTACTGTGATGTATTAGTATACTTGTTTTGGGTATCTGTTAGCATTGGCTATACTAATTTTGTGTTTATTCTGTATTTTCTCCGTCTGCCTCCAAATTAGAAAATCAGATGAGTGCAAATCTCCGCACACAAATTAAAAAGAAAAGGGGGATATGTTGTGGACCGGTAATGGCAAAAAGCCATTATAGATTCAAGGCTTGGCAGGGGGCTTAAGTTCTACCCCCTCCATCTCCATATTTGGCTTTGATGCTCTGTGTTTGCACCCACTCCCCTTCCTTCCTTGGGTTGCAGGAAGCAATATACATACCCTTCCTCTGACTCTTTGTTTTCAGATGTTTGTAAAATTCACTAATGTATACTGTTTTTGCCTTGGGAGAGTTCCTGTCTTAGCCTTTGATGTGCAACTTTGTATCAGGGTCCTTGATTTGCATAGGTCCATATAATAAAGCGAACTGAGGCTGTGAGGCACTCAGATGCTGCCAGGCAGTTTGAGGAGTCCTCCCGGTCCCATCGGTTTTGTTCTGACAAAGTGTGTTTCCTTAATTCCGCACCGTTATTTGGAAGCTGCGCTAGTCCGCGGCAGATGAGCATCTTTTCATATATCTGTTGGCCATTTGTATTTCTTCCTGGGAGAAATGCTGTTCATGTCCTCTTCCCATTTTTTTATTGAATTGTTTCTTGTTTGTTGTTGAGTTTTATGAGTTCTTTGTATATTTTGGATATTAAGCCCTTATCTGTGCTGTTGTTTGAAAATATCATTTTCCATTTAGTTGGCTGTCTGTTTGTTTTGTTGTCAGCTTCTTTTGCTGTGCAAAAGCTTCTTAATCTGATGTAGTTCCATTCATTTATCTTTGCCTTCACTTCTCTTGCCTTTGGAGTCAAATTCATAAAGTGCTCTTTGTAACTAAGGTCCATGAGTTTAGTACCTGTGTTTTCTTCTATGTAATTTATTGTTTCAGGTCTTATATTTAGATCTTTGATCCATTTTGAATTAATTTTAGTACAAGGGGACAAACTGTAGTCGAGTTTCATTCTTTTGCATGTGGTTTTCCAGTTTTCCCAGCACCATTTGTTAAAGAGGCTTTCTTTTCTCCATTGTGTGTTGTTGGCCCCTTTATCAAAAATTATTTGACCATATACATGTGGTTTTATTTCTGGACTTTCTATTCTGTTCCATTGGTCTGAGTGTCTATTTTTCTGCCAATACCATGCTGTTTTGATTATCATGGCTCTATAATATAATTTGAAGTCAGGTATTGTAATGCCCCCAGCTCTGTTTATTTTCCTTAGGATTGCTCTGGCTATTTGGGGTTTTTTATACTTCCATATAAACCTGATGGTTTTTTGTGCCATTTCCTTAAAAAATGACATTGGAATTTTGATGGGAATTGCATTAAATTTGTATATTGCTTTGGGTAACAAAGTCATTTTGACTATATTTATTCTTCCTATCCAAGAACAAGGAATATTTTTCCATTTCATTGTAAATTTTTTTATTTCCTTTAACAATGCTTTGTAGTTTTCATGATATAGGTCCTTTATGTTCTTTGTTATGTTTATTCCTAGATATTTCTTTTTTTTGTTGCAACCATGAAGGGGATTGTTTTTTTGAGCTCGTTTTCTGATGTTTCATTGTTGGCATATAGGAAGGCAACGGACTTTTTTTTTTTTTTTTGTATTTTTCTGAAGCTGGAAATGGGGAGAGACAGTCAGACTCCCGCATGTGCCCGACCGGGATCCACCCGGCACGCCCACCAGGGGGCAACGCTCTGCCCACCAGAAGGCGATGCTCTGCCCCTCCGGGGCGTTGCTCTGCCGTGACCAGAGCCACTCTAGTGCCTGGGGCAGAGGCCAAGGAGCCATCCCCAGCGCCCGGGCCATCTTTGCTCCAATGGAGCCTTGGCTGCAGGAGGGGAAGAGAGAGACAGAGAGGAAGGAGGGGGTGAGGGTGGAGAAGCAAATGGGCGCTTCTCTTTTGTGCCCTGGCCGGGAATCGAACCCGGGTCCCCCGCACGCCAGGCCAACGCTCTACCGTTGAGCCAACCAGCCAGGGCCAGCAACGGACTTTTGTATATTAATTTTGTATCCTGCGACCTTACTGTATTGGTTTATTGTTTCTAGTAGTCTTTTTGTGGAGTCTTTGGGGTTTTCGATGTGTAGGATCATATCATCTGCAAAAAGTGAAACCTTTACTTCTTCTTTCCCAATATGAATGCCTTTTATTTATTTCTCTTGTCTGATTGCTCTGGCTAGAACTTCTGCACTACGTTGAATAAGAGTGGATAGAGTGGACAACCTCGTCTTGTTCCTGATTTTAGGGGAAAAGTCCTCAGTTTTATGCCATTTAATATGATGTTAGCTGATGGTTTATCATAGATGGCCTTTATTATGTTGAAATATTTTCCTTCTATACCCATTTTGTTGAGAGTCTTAAACATAAAATTGTGTTGTATTTTATCAAAAGCCTTTTCTGCATCTATTGATAAGATCATGTGGTTTTTGTTCTTTGTTTTGTTGATACATTAACTGTTTTATGTATGTTGAACCATCCTCGTAATTCTGGAATGAATCCCACTTGATCATGATGAATTATTTTTTTAATGTGTTGTTGTATTCAATTTGCTAGTATTTTGTTTAGTATTTTAGTATCTGTATTCATTAGAGATATTGGTCTATAGTTTTCTTTTTTTGTGTTGTCCTTGCCAGGTTTTGGTATGAGGGTTATGTTGGCCTCATAAAATGTGTTTGACAGTATTGCTTCTTCTTCAATTTTTTTGGAAGACTTTGAGTAGAATAGGAACCAAGTCTTCTTTGAATGTTTGATAGAATTCACTAGTATAGCTGTCTGGCCCTGGACTTTTATTTTTGGAGATTTTTAATAGTTATTTCTACTTCCTCCCTGCTTATGGGTCTGCTTAGGCTTTCTGCTTCTTCATGACTCATTCTAGGAAGATTGTATTATTCTAGGAATTTATCTATTCTTCTATATTGTTAAATTTGGTGGCATATAGTTTTTCATAGTATTCTACAATAATTCTTTGTATATCTATGATATCTGTGGTGATTTTTTCCTCTTTCGTTTTGGATTTTGTTTATATGAGTTCTTTCTCTTTTTTCCTTGGTGAGTCTTGCCAAGGGTTTGTCAATTTTGTTGATCTTTTCTTTTTTTTTTTTTCTTTTTTTTTTTTTTTAATAAATTTTTATTAATGGTAATGGGATGACATTAATAAATCAGGGTACATATATTCAAAGAAAACATGTCTAGGTTATTTTGTCATCAAATTATGTTGCAAACCCCTCGCCCAAAGTCAGATTGTCCTCCGTCACCCTCTACCTAGTTCTCTATGCCCCTCCCCCTCCCCCTAACTCTCTCCCTCCCTCCCTCCCATGTCCTCCCTCCCCCCCCACCCTTGGTAACCACCACACTCTTGTCCATGTCTCTTAGTCTCATTTTTATGTTCCACTAATGTATGGAATCATGTAGTTGTTTTTTTCTGATTTGCTTATTTCACTCCTTATAATGTTATCAAGATCCCACCATTTTGCTGTAAATGATCTGATGTCATCATTTCTTATGGCTGAGTAGTATTCCATAGTGTATATGTGCCACATCTTCTTTATCCAGTCTTCTATTGAAGGGCTTTTTGGTTGTTTCCATGTCTTGGCCACTGTGAACAGTGCTGCAATGAACATGGGGCTACATGTGTCTTCACGTATCAATGTTTCTGAGGTTTTGGGGTATATACCCAGTAGAGGGATTGCTGGGTCATAAGGTAGTTCTATTTGCAGTTTTTTGAGGAACCACCATACTTTCCTCCATAATGGTTGTACTACTTTACATTCCCACCAACAGTGAATGAGGGTTCCTTTTTCTCCACAGCCTCTCCAACATTTGCTATTACCCGTCTTGTTGATAATAGCTAATCTAACAGGAGTGAGGTGGTATCTCATTGTAGTTTTGATTTGCATTTCTCTAATAACTAATGAAGCTGAGCATCTTTTCATATATCTGTTGGCCATTTGTATCTCTTCCTGGGAGAAGTGTCTGTTCATGTCCTCTTCCCATTTTTTTATTGGATTGTTTGTTTGTTTGTTGTTGAGTTTTATGAGTTCTTTGTAAATTTTGGATATTAGGCCCTTATCTGAGCTGTCATTTGAAAATATCAGTTCCCATATAGTTGGCTGTCTGTTTATTTTGATATCAGTTTCTCTTGCTGAGCAAAAACTTTTAATTCTGATGTAGTCCCATTCATTTATCTTTGCCTTCACTTCTCTTGCCATTGGAGTCAAGTTCATAAAATGTTCTTTAAAACCCAGGTCCATGATTTTAGTACCTATGTCTTCTTCTATGTACTTTATTGTTTCAGGTCTTATATTTAGGTCTTTGATCCATTTTGAATTAATTTTAGTACACAGGGACAGGCTGTAGTCGAGTTTCATTCTTTTGCATGTGGCTTTCCAGTTTTCCCAACACCATTTGTTGAAGAGGCTTTCTTTTTTCCATTGTGTGTTGTTGGCCCCTTTATCAAAGATTATTTGACCATATATATGTGGTTTTATTTCTGGGCTTTCTATTCTGTTCCATTGGTCTGAGTGTCTATTTTTTTGCCAATACCATGCTGTTTTGATTATCGTGGCCCTATAATATAGTTTAAAGTCAGGTATTGTAATGCCCCCAGCTTCATTCTTTTTCCTTAGGATTGTTTTGGCTATTCGGGGTTTTTTATAGTTCCATATAAATCTGATGATTTTTTGTTCCATTTCTTTAAAAAATCTCATAGGGATTTTGATGGGAATTGCATTAAATTTGTATATTGCTTTGGGTAATATGGCCATTTTGATTATATTTATTCTTCCTATCCAAGAACAAGGAATATTTTTCCATCTCATTGTATCTTTTTCGATTTCCCTTAACAATGCTTTGTAATTTTCATTATATAGGTCCTTTACGTTCTTTGTTATGTTTATTCCTAGGTATTTTATTTTTTTTGTTGCAATCGTGAAGGGGATTATTTTTTTGAGTTCGTTTTCTAATATTTCATTGTTGGCATATAGAAAGGCTATGGACTTTTGTATGTTAATTTTGTATCCTGCGACCTTACTGTATTGGTTTATTGTTTCTAATAATCTTTTTGTGGAGTCCTTCGGGTTTTCGATGTATAGGATCATATCATCAGCAAAAAGTGATAGCTTTACTTCTTCTTTTCCGATATGGATGCCTTTTATTTCTTTGTCTTGTCTGATTGCTCTGGCCAGAACTTCTAGCACCACGTTGAATAAGAGTGGAGAGAGTGGACAACCCTGTCTTGTTCCTGATTTAAGGTAGAAAGTCCTCAGTTTTATGCCGTTTAATAGGATGTTGGCTGATGGTTTATCATATATGGCCTTTATCATGTTGAGATATTTTCCTTCTATACCCATTTTGTTGAGAGTCTTAAACATAAAATTGTGTTGTATTTTATTGAAAGCCTTTTCTGCATCTATTGATAAGATCATGTGGTTTTTGTTCTTTGTTTTGTTGATATGGTGTATTACGTTAACCGTTTTGCGTATGTTGAACCATCCTTGAGATTCTGGGATGAATCCCACTTGATCATGATGTATTATTTTTTTAATATGTTGTTGTATTCGGTTTGCCAGTATTTTGTTTAGTATTTTAGCATCTGTATTCATTAGAGATATTGGTCTGTAGTTTTCTTTCTTTGTGCCATCCTTGCCAGGTTTTGGTATGAGGGTTATGTTGGCCTCATAAAATGTGTTTGGAAGTATTGCTTCTTCTTCAATTTTTTGGAAGACTTTGAGTAGAATAGGAACCAAGTCTTCTTTGAATGTTTGATAGAATTCACTAGTATAACCGTCTGGGCCTGGACTTTTATTTTTGGGGAGATTTTTAATAGTTTTTTCTATTTCCTCCCTGCTTTTCTGCTTCTTCATGACTCAGTCTAGGAAGGTTGTATTGTTCTAGGAATTTATCCATTTCTTCTAGATTGTTGTATTTGGTGGCATATAATTTTTCATAGTATTCTACAATAATTCTTTGTATTTCTATGATGTCTGTGGTGATCTCTCCTCTTTCATTTTGGATTTTATTTATTTGAGTCCTGTGTCTTTTTTCCTTGGTGAGTCTTGCCAAGGGTTTGTCAATTTTGTTGATCTTTTCAAAGAACCAGCTCCTTGTTTTATTGATTTTTTCTATAGTTTTTCTGTTCTCTATTTCATTTATTTCTGCTCTGATTTTTATTATCTCCTTTCTTTGGCTGGTTTTGGGTTGTCTTTGTTCTTCTTTTTCTAGTTCCTTAAGGTGTGAAGTTAAGTGGTTTACTTCGGCTCTCTCTTGTTTGTTCATATAGGCCTGAAGTGATATGAACTTTCCTCTTATTACTGCTTTTGCTGCATCCCAGAGATTCTGATATGTCGTATTTTCATTTTCATTTGTCTGTATATATCTTTTGATTTCTGCACTTATTTCTTCTTTGACCCATTCATTTTTTAGAAGTATGTTGTTTAGTTTCCACATTTTTGTGGGGTTTTCCCCCTCTTTTTTGCAGTTGAATTCTAGTTTCAAGGCTTTATGATCAGAAAATATGCTTGGTACAATTTCAATTTTTCTAAATTTGCTGATATTGTCTTTGTGGCCCAACATATGGTCAATTCTTGAGAATGTTCCATGTACACTAGAGAAAAATGTATACTCTGTCGCTTTGGGATGAAGTGTCCTGTAGATGTCTATCATATCCAGGTGTTCTAGTATTTCGTTTAAGGCCACTATATCTTTATTGATTCTCTGTTTGGATGACCGATCTAGAGCCATCAGCGGTGTATTGAGGTCTCCAAGTATGATTGTATTTTTGTTAGTTTTTGTTTTAAGGTCAATAAGTAGCTGTCTTATATATTTTGGTGCTCCTTGGTTTGGTGCATATATATTAAAGATTGTTATGTCTTCTTGATTCAACTTCCCCTTAATCATTATGAAATGACCATTTTTGTCTCTGAGTACTTTTTCTGTCTTGTAGTCAGCATTATTAGATATGAGTATTGCTACACCTGCTTTTTTTTGGGTGTTGTTTGCTTGGAGTATTGTTTTCCAGCCTTTCACTTTGAATTTGTTTTTATCCTTGTTGCTTAGATGTGTTTCTTGTAGGCAGCATATAGTTGGATTTTCTTTTTTAATCCATTCTGCTACTCTGTGTCTTTTTATTGGTAAGTTTAATCCATTTACATTTAGTGTAATTATTGACACTTGTGGGTTCCCTACTGCCATTTTATAAATTGCTTTCTGTTAGTTTTGTATCTAGTTTGATTCTTCTCTTTTGTTTTTCTATCATTTGTTTTTGTTTGTTTGTGTTCCATACTTCTTTCCTCTGTTGCTACCTTTTTTAAGTCAAGTGTTTTTGTGGTGGTTTTTTTAAGGGTGGTTACCATTAAGTAATGAAAAGGGTACCTACCATATTCATTGTAGTACCCTATCTTATAAGTATTTCTGCACTTCATCATCCTTTGCTACTGTTAATCTCCATCCTCTCCCCCCTTTTTTTCCTTTGTTGTCACAGTTTAAGTTTGGTTTTATTGTGTTCTTGGTGGAGCTGTTACTTGTGGTGTTGTTTTCTTTTGTTCTTTGAATCTGGTTGGAAAACCCCCCTTAGTATTTCCTGGAGTGGGGGCTTTCTGTTGATAAATTCTCTCATCTTTTCTGTATTTGTGAATGTTTTTATATCTCCTTCATACTTGAAGGATAGCTTTGATGGGTATAGTATTCTTGGCTGAAAGTTCCTCTCTTTCAGGGCTTTAAATATTGGGGTCCACTCTCTTCTAGCTTGTAGAGTTTCTGCTGAGAAATCTGATGATAATCTAATAGGCCTTCCTTTATATGTTGTACTCTTCTTTTCCCTGGCTGCCTTGAGAATTTTTTCTTTGTCATTGGTTTGTGTCATCTTTATTATGATGTGCCTTGGAGTGGGTTTGTTGGGGTTAAGAAAACTTGGTGTTCTGTTTGCTTCTTGAATTTGAGGCTTTAGTTCCTTCCACAGGCTTGGGAAGTTCTCGTCTATTATTTGTTTGAGTATATTCTCCATTCCATTTTCTTTCTCTTCTCCCTCTGATATACCTATTATTCTTATGTTATTCTTTCTGATGGAGTCAGACAATTCCTGTAGGGCTTTCTCATTTTTTATTATTTTTGAGTCTCTTTCTTCTTCTCTCTGTTGTGCCTCAAGTTGTTTGTCTTCTATTTCACTAATCCTATCTTCAATCTGGGCTGTTCTGTTAGCTAAGCTTGTTACCTCGTTTTTCAGCTCATGAATTGAGTTTTTCATTTCTGTTTGATTTGTTTTTATAGTTTCAATTTCCTTGGTAATATATTCTTTGTGTTCATTGAGTTGTTTTCTGATCTCCCTATATTGCCTTTCTGTGTTTTCTTGTATATCTCTGAGTATTTTTAAGATTTCTATTTTAAATTCTCTGTCATTTAGCTCCAAGGCTTCCAATATGTTAAGTCTTTTCTCCATAGATTTTTCCACATCTATTTGTGTTACCTCTCTTTCTTTTGTATCCATAATATTCGATTTCCTCTTTCTTATCGGCATCTGAGGGTGGTCTTATTGATAGCACTAATTAGAGTTAAGAAAGAGTAAAAAGAAAAAAAAAAAAGGGTAAAACACCCCACAAAAAAAAACAGTAATAATTTATTATTTCCCCCTTTTTTTCTCTCTTCTCTTTCCCTCCTCTCCCCTCCTCAGGGAAATACCGTGCCTATAATGGAGGGCCTGATTTGGGGTGAAGAGTTCAAGGGGCAAAAAAAGGGAGTAGGGACCTACTAAATGCAAAAAAAAAAAGAAGAAGAAAATCTTAGACAAGCATAAGATGATTTGCTTGTAAGTGATGGTCAACTAAGAGATATAATGAGAGGGATAAGAGGGAATCAGAAAAAAGGAGCAAAAAAGAATAATAAAGAAGAAAAAATAAAAATAATAAGTAAAAATCTGTTGTAAAAATCTGTTGTATTAAGTGGAGCGAAGACTAAATACAATGGAGACCTTGGGTTGGGAGGACCCAAAATGCCACAAAAATAAACAAACAAGAGAAAAAAAAATAAAAACAAAAGCAAAAAAGAGAAATAAAGCCAAAAAAAAGCCTTGAGTCCCAAATTAACTAATTTGTTCGTGATTGAGGATTATATGGGAGGAAAGTAAAATGAGAAAAGAAAAAACGAATAGAAAGGAAAAAATAAGAAAAAGAGAAAAACGAAGGAAGAAATAAAATAGGAGGAGAAAAAAACAAAATAAAGCAAGACAAAAAGAAAACAAAAGAGGAGAGAGTGAGAGTTAAGTGTTTTGGAGTATAACCTTAAAGGAGGGTGAGGATGAAGAAGAGAAATAAAATGCAACACTCATGGGTAGTGTAGTTCAAGAAAGGGGAAGCATAAGATGGGCAGAGAATAGAAGGACCGAGGTGGAGGAAATAAAGGCAAAAAGATAGAAGAAACAAACAACAACAACAACAACAACAAATTAATGGATCAAGTTGTAAAGTCTGTGGGTTTTTCTTGATTTTGAGAGGTTAACTTCTTCCTTTTTCTTTTCTCTCCCTCTTCCTAGTCGGTGACTCTGTACCCCAGGCTCTGCCCCTGTGTCACTCTTAGGTAGGGATTTGCAGTTGATGGGATTCTATGGCAATGTCATATAATTGGCTTTAGTCTTGCTGGAAGTAAAGGCTTGTTGGCGTTTGCAGGGTCCAACGATGAGAGAGTTTGCTTTCCTGGATTCTCTCTCCTAGTCCCCCCTTTCTGAATTAGCAGCCTGGTGATCCAGCTATAAGGCTGCAACTGCTTCTGCCTGGGGAGTAAGAGGCTCAAAGAGCTGGAAAATCCCCACTCTATCCCCACTCAGTGCAAGGCTTTGGGAAAGGCTCTGAGAGTCAGGGCCTCCAGTGTAATCAGGTGGGGGTGGGAGTCAATTGTTGTCAAGGTGACTGTTCAGCGCCTATCATTTAGTTGGACCTCTCAACCCAGGCTTTCCACACTTTGTAGCCTGTTTTTGCAGGGAAGAAGAGGCACTAGTCTCTGCTTACGACTAGTGTAGTATAGACCTTATTATCTGCCAAGTCCTTCTTGTTAGCGTTTATCCCTGAATATGGAGGCTCTATCAATCAGAAGTTGCCCCCGCCCCTTTAGCGAGAGGCACTAAAAAATATCGCCTCTTGTCTTGGATCGCTGAACTGAGAGAGATCTTATCAATTAGAACCGAGGGTGCGCAGATTTTATGGGTTAAGCTAATTTCAGTGATTGGGTCGCAGCTGTGTTTCCGAAGGTATTTTAGGCTGCCTGCACGCGCCCCTCCCCCAACGCTTGATTGTTAGCTTGAATGGCTGGGTGAGGTGCCCCGCCCATGGAGAGAATCTCCCAAGCCTCTCCCGCTCGCCCCGCCGCTGGCGGCTGCACCGCACCAGGCGCAGGATAATGGAGCCCCCTGGGTGTGCGGGCCAGTAGGGCGCCCTGGGCGCGTGGAATGCCCAAGGCACGCACGCGAATGGGGCGCTCTGGGGTCCGGTGGCCGGCGACCCCCACTCGCAGTGTGCGGGCCGCTGGGAACGTCAGCTGTGCTCAACCGGACCGGGCGCGTGCGCGGCGGCTCGTGGCGGCCGCTCGAGGTGGCGGTTCGCGGGGGCTCGCCACAGCTCGCGGTGGCGGTTCGCGGGGGTTCGCGGCAGCTCGCGGGGGCTTGCGGCGGCTCGCGGTCGGCCGCTCGCGGCGGCTTGTGGTTCCCAAGTATATGGGCTGACTCACCGCAGGCGCACTCCCTGGCGGCTTGAATGAGCGTCCTTGCGGTAGCTTCCTCCACACCCTCGTCTCTCAGATTCAAGTGATAACAGTCCTTTTGCTTTCAGTTTGTGTGGAACTCCGGAATGCTCCGAGGATAAATTTTTCTGTTTCTAGTTGATAAATTTGTTGTGATTTAGGGGAGAGCTGTCGGTCGCGCTTCTCACGGCGCCATTTCCGTGACGTCACTCCTCTTGTTGATCTTTTCAAAGAACCAGCTCCTTGTTTTATTAATTTTTTCTATAGTTTTTCTGTTCTCTATTTCATTTATTTCTGCTCTGATTTTTATTATTTCCTTTCTTCTGCTGGTTTTGGGTTGTCTTTTTCTTCTTTTCCTAGTTCCTTAGATGTGAAGTTAAGTGGTTTACTTAGGCTCTCTCTTGTTTGTTCATATAGGCCTGTAGTGATATGAACTTCCCTCTTATTACTGCTTTTGCTGCATCCCATAGATTCTGATGTGTTGTATTGTTTTCGTTTGCCTGTATGTATCTTTTGATCTCTGTGCTTATTTCTTCTTTGACCCACTCATTTTTTAAAAGTATGTTGTTTAGTGTTCACATTTTTGTGGGTTTGTTTACCTCTTTTTTTGCAGTTGAATTCTAGTTTCAAGGCTTTATGATCAGAAAATATGCTTGGTATAACTTCAATCTTTTTGAATTTGTTGATGTATTTTTGTGGCCCAACATATAGTCAATTCTTTTTTTTTTTTGTATTTTTCTGAAGCTGGAAACGGGGAGAGACAGTCAGACAGATTCCCGCATGCGCCTGACCGCGATCCACCCAGCACGCCCACCAGGGGGCGACGCTCTGCCCACCAGGGGGCAATGCTCTGCCCATCCGGGGCGTCGCTCTGTTGCAACCAGAGCCACTCTAGCACCTGGGGCAGAGGCCAAGGAGCCATCCCCAGTGCCCGGGTCATCTTTGCTCCAATGGAGCCTCAGCTGCGGGAGGGGAAGAGAGAGACAGAGAGGAAGGAGAGGGGGAGGGGTGGAGAAGTAGATGGGCGCTTCTCCTGTGTGCCTTGGTCGGGAATCAAACCCGGGACTTCTGCATGCCAGGCTGATGCTCTACCACTGAGCCAACTGGCCAGGGCCTAGTCAATTCTTGAGAATGTTCCATGTATACTAGAAAAAAATGTATACTCTGGCACTTTGGGATGAAATGTCCTGTAGATGTCTATCCTATCCAATTGTTCTAGTGTTTCATTTAAGGCCAATATTTCTTTATTGATTTTCTGTCTGGATGAATGATCTAGAGGTGTCAGCGGTGTATTGAGGTCTGCAAGTATGATTGTATTTTTGTTGGTTTTTGTTTTTAGGTCAGTCAGTAGCTGTCTTATATATTTTGGTGCTCCTTGGTTTGGTGCATATATATTAAGAAGTGTTATGTCTTCTTGATTCAATGTCCCCTTTATCATTATGAAATGACCATTTTTGTCTCTGATTACCTTTGCTGTCTTGTAGTCAGCATTGTTAGATATGAGTATTGGTACACCTGCTTTTTTTTTGGATGTTATTTGCTTGGAGTATTGTTTTCCAACCTTTCACTTTGAATTTGTTATCCTTGTAGCTTAGATGTGTTTCTTGTAGGCAGCATACAGTTGGATTTTCTTTATTTTTATTATTATTTTTAACGGGGTGACATTGATAAATCAGGGTACATATATGTTCAGAGAAAATATCTCCAGGTTATTTTGACATTTGATTATGCTGCATTCCCATCACCTAAAGTCCAATTGTCTTCCGTCACCTTCTAACTGGTTTTCTTTGTGTTTCTCCCCTTCCCCAATGCCCTCCCTCTCCTCCCCCCCACATAACCACCACACTCTTGTCCATGTCTCTGAGTCTCATTTTTATGTCCCACCTATGAATTTTTTTTAAATCCATTCTGCTACTCTGTGTCTTTTTATTGGTGAGTTCAATCCATTTATGGTTAGAGTAATTATTGACATTTGAGGGTTTCCTGTTGCCATTTTATATATTGCTTTCTGATAGTTTGTATCTTGTTTGGTTCTTCTCTTTTATTTTTGTATCATTTGTTTTTGTTTGATTGTAATCCATACTTCTTTTCTCTGTTACTTCTTTTTTCAAGCCATGTACTTCTGTGTTGTTTTTTTCAGGGGTGGTTACCATTAAATATTGGAAAGCATACATATCATGTTCATTGTAGTACATTATCTCATGAGTGCTTCTGCACTCCATCCTCCTTTGCTACTGTTAATTTTTGTCCTCTCCCCTTTTTTTGTTTCTTTGTCACAGATTAATCTTGTTTTTATTGTGATCTTGATGAAGCTTTTACTTGTAGTTTTGTTTTGTTCTTTGTGTCTGGTTGGAAAACCCCCCTTAGTGTTTCCTGAAGTAGGGTTTTTCTGGTGATAAATTCCCTCATCTTTTCTGTATCTGTGAATGTTTTTATTTCTCCTTCATATTTGAAGGATATGGGAATAGTATTCTTGGCTGAAAGTTCCTCTCTTTCAGAAATTTAAAATTTGGAGTCTACTCTCTTCTAGCTTGTAGAGTTTCTTCTGAGAAATCTGTTGATAACCTAATGGGCCTTCCTTTATATGTTGTATTCTTCTTTTCCCTGGCTGCCTTGAGAATTTTTTCTTTGTCGTTGGTTTGTGCCAATTTCATTATGATGTACCTTGGAGTAGGTTTTTTAGGGTTAAGATAACTCAGTGTTCTGTTTGCTTCTTGAATTCGAGGCTTTAGTTCTTTCCACAGGCTTGGGAAGTTCTCATCTATTATTTGTTTGCATATGTTCTCCATTCCATTTTCTCTCTCTTCTCCTCTGATATGCCCATTATTTTTATGTTGCTCTTTCCTTTAGGGCTATCTCATTTTTTAAAATTCATGAGTCTCTCTCCTCTTCTCTCTGTAGTACCTCTAGTTGCCTGTCTTCTATATCACTAATTCTCTCCTCTATCTGGCCTGTTCTATTGGCTAAGCTTGTTACCTTGTTTTTCAGTTCATGAATTTAGTTTTTCATCTCTGTTTGATTCGTTTTCATAGTTTCAATTTCCTTGGTGAAGTATTCTTTCTGTTCATTGAATTGTTTTTTGAGCTCCCTAAATTGCCTTTCTGTGTGTTCTTGTATATCCCTGAGTATTTTTAGGACTTCAATTTTAAATTCTCTGTCATTTAACTTCAAGGTTTCTAAGCTATTGAAATTTTTTCTATAGATTTTTCCTCATCTATCTGAGCTACATCTCTGTCTTTTGTATTCATAATATTCAATTTCTTTTTCTTTAATGGCATTTGAGAGTGGTATTGTTAATAACACTAATAAGTTGATAAAAAATTTTTTTTGAGAAAATGCAGTAAAAAACTGAAAATTCTATTGTGCTAAGTGGAACAAAAATATGTAGAACGGAGGGCCTGGGTTGGGGGAGAGTGACAGAGGCAAAAAAAACAAGGCAAGACCCACAAAATGCCACAAGGAAAAAAATTTGGATCAAGAATAAAGTAATTTGTTTGTAAATGATGGTCGAATGAGAGAAATAGTGTAAGAGAAAGAAAAAAATGAAAAAGAGAAAAAAGAAAAAAATACAGTGAAAATGAAAATTCTATTGTATTAAGTGGCACAAAAACTATAGAATGTAGAGCTGGAGTTAGGGGAAATGCTAAAGAGATAAAGAGCAAAGTAAAAATCAAACAAAATGCCACAAAGAGAAAATTTGTATCCAGAGTAAAATAATTTGTTTGTGGATGAGATTCGAATGAGAGAAAAAGTGAAAGAGAAAAGAGAAAACAAAAAGAGAGAGAGAAAAAAAATTGAGGTAAGTTTTTTGGAACGTAACACTCATAGAAAAAAAAAAGGAAAGTGTAACACCTATGGGTAATAACATTCAAAATGAAAAGAAAAGAATAAAATGGAAAGAGGATAAAATGACCAAGGTGGAAGTAAAAAAAAAAAGATAAAAAATACAAGAAAAAAATGGAAATAGTTATAAAGACTGTGGATTTTTCCTGGTTTTGAGAAGTTATCTTCTTCCTTTTTCTTTCTCCTCTTTCTTTTTGGCCAGTGGCACTGTACCCCAGGTTCTGCCCCTGTGGCACTCTTAGGCAGAGATTTGCTGTTGTGTCGCTATGGTGATGAGATAAACTAGGCCTCAGTTCTGCTGGCAGGCGGGGCTTGTTAGCGTTTGCAGGCTCCGACAATGGGAGAGTATGTTTTCCTGGAGCTTCTCCCCAAATCTATCCTTCCTGAACCAGCAGCCTGGGATCCAGCTATGAAGTTGCCCCAGCCACTGCCTGGAAAGCAAGAGGCTCTAAGAGCTGCCAAATCCCCCCTCTATCCCCACTCAACGCATAGTTCTGGGTAAGGCTTTGCCAGCCAGAGCTGCCAGCATAATCAGGCAGGGCTGGGAGCCTATTGCCTTTCAGGTGTCTTTCTATGAACCTCCGGGCATGTCTAGTATGCCTCAGCACTCCACAGGTCTGCTCTCCAGAGCCTGTCTGCAAGCTGCCTGAGCGCCCTTCCCCCCACCACTTGCGCAGTTCTCTTTCCCAGCAGTGTGCTTTGTTAGCCTGTATGGCTGGCGGAGGTGCCATGCCCAGACAGGTCCTGGTGTAGGGAAGCAGCTTTCATGCACTTCCCATGTGCTGTTGTTTGGGAAGCCAGGGTTATTCAGAGACTCTGGTCACAGCCCACACAGAGGGTCACTACTAAAAGTCTCCGACCCAGCCCCTCTGTCTGGGAACATTGATACCTATGCCCAATGCACCAGGTGGATCCACTCGCACACTGCCTGCACTCACTGATCGGAATACTGGGAGTAAACAAGGCAACTGCTCGCCCACCTCTGCTGGGGTCTGCCGCTGGTGTTAGCTCCACGTGCGCTGAGCCGCAGGCACACTCTCTCCTTGGCTTGAACATCTCTGCCCTAGCCCAGCTTTTTCCACGCCCCCAGCCCCAGCTTTCTCTCAGTTCCAAGTGAAAGCAGCCCTTGCTCAGGTCAGTGAGGAAAGAGGAATACTTCATTCTCCGTTTTATTTCCTTCAGAGTGGGTTATATATACAGTCACCTTTTCGCCCAATCGTACCCTTGTTTGATGTATGTCTATTTCAGATGCTCCTGAGATTGTTTTTCTGTCTCTAGTTGTTGAATTTGTTGAAATTTCAGGGAGAGGTATTGGGAGCACTCCTCACGGCACCATTTATCTGACGTCACTGCTTTTCCTTTTTCTTTTTTTTTTTTTCTAATTTTTATTTTTCTGAAGTGAGAAGTGGGGAGGCAGACAGACAATGTCCCACATGCGCCTGGTGGGGATCCACCTGGAAAAGCCAGTAGGGGGTGATGCTCTGCCCATGTGGGGTGTTGCTCTGTTGCAATTAGAGCCATTCTAGCACCTGAAGCAGAGGCCATGGAGCCATCCTCAGTGCCCAGGCCAACTTTGCTCCAGTGGAGCCTTAGCTGCAGGAGGGGAAGAGAGAGATAGAAAGGGAAGGAGGAAGGATGGAGAAGCAGATGGGTGCTTCTCCTGTGTGCCCTGGCAGGGAATCGAACCCAGGACTTCCTTAGCCATTCTTTTTAAAACATTAACCTGATTTCAATCTTACCTATTTAATTTGAATTTAATTTTTTTTCAAGGCAGTAGTTTTCAATTGAAGACATACATCAGATTTACCTATGAATTTTATTAAAATACTCATATAAAATTATTTGAAACATATTAAAGAGACGTGCTATTTGTCAGCAAAGTTCTTCAGTCTACCTTTTCCTAACCAACTGTTATGGACTGAATCAGCATTAAATGTACTTTTAATTTTTCCATTGATTTGAGAGAGAGAGAGAAGCATCAATTTGTTGTTCCACTTAAGTTGGGTACTCATTGATTGCTTCTTATATGTGCCCTAACCAGGGATCAAATCTTCAACATTGGTGCACCAGGCCAATGCTCTATTCACCTGAACAACCTGGCCAGGGTCAGTATTCATGTACTTTAAAAAAGTGAACTGTTTTCTCAAATACATTCTGTATATTCTCCTAAATTTTATTATAGAAATTTTAGCATTCTTATATTTAGATTTGAAATTCACCTGGAATTAAATTTCATGCATGGTATGAGGTAAAAACAAAATTTCAATTGTTTTAGAGACCATTCTTTTCCTGTGGCTCTACAGTGATAACTTCATCATAACCCAAACACATTTGGCATTATTTACTAAAATTGAACATACACATATCCTCTGATTCACTAAATTCATTCCTAGATATGTACCTAACAGAAATGCATTCATATGTGCACAAAAGGACAGATTCAAGAATGTTCATTGCAGCACTATTAAAAACAGCCCTAAAATGTAAACAACCCAAATGTCGACCAGTTGTAAAAAAGGTAAAAGAATCATGGTATATTCATGCAAAACAAAACAGAACAAAACACCACAACCATGAAAACAAATAAGCTAAATTACCCCCAATCACTCTGATATATCTCACAACCATATTATTGAGTAAAAAAAGTAAAATAATATAAACTATATCATTCTACTTATATAGTTTGTTTGTTTGTTTGTTCTTGAGAGAGCCAAAGAGAGAGAGACAGAGAGACAGAAACATTGAGCTGTTCCTGTATGTGTCCTGACCAGGGATTGAACTGGCAACCACTGTGCTTCAGAACAACGCTCCAACCAACCTAACTATCTGACCAGGGCTATATACAGTTTTAAAACGGGAAAAACTAATCTATGGTGTTAGAAGGTTATCTTTGGGGAGGAGAGAGGAGTTAGTAACTTAGGGACCTGTAGAGGGTTTCTGGGGTGCTATTAAAGGTCTATTTCTTCATATGGTGGTGTTTACATTGTAATAATAATTCTTTTAACTGTACATTTATAATGTTTGTGCTTTTTGCATGTGTATTATACATCAATGTAAAAGTTCTTTTAAAAAGGAATTGTATCTTATGTTATATTCTAAAGGAATTAAGACTAAAGAAAGGCATGATAGAGTCAAGACAGATCACACATGGAAGTGGCCTTCTTTTGGTTTCAAAGTAGCTGTTTCATTTCTCTAGCTAAGCACCAAAACATACAAAATATTTAATATACATGCAAAGTAATATATGATATCTGATATGAAATGGTGGATAGAAGAGGAAAATAAAACTAATAGTCAGATTTCAGTAAATCTCAAATACTATTGACTACAAAATGTACCATTATTTTAACAAACCATTTAGAGAAAACTATGTTGCTAATACAAAACCATGTCTTACCAATGGTCTTGGGTGATACATAAATTAGTTATACTGGCTTCTCATTGCTTTGAGATTTCTTTGATTTATTCCAAGAGATTAAATCAGTTGGCAGTTTTTCCTATCTTCAATTGTCTTACTTGCTTGGCTTATGATGTTGGAATAGGCATGTTTTGCATATATTTCAGGAACAAAATTAAGTACAATTTCATCTAATTGTGAGTCTCTTCCTTTCTTAGGTCCTGTAAAGCCCTTTGTTGGTCTTCACAAGAGAATTTAGCAGCTTGGCTCTTTTTCCATGTGAAATGTTTGCCTAATTACTACCAATTTCCCTCAGTTACTGTTTTTTTGCCTTTTTGTGGCTACAATAACCTTTTGTTTTCATGAGAAATATTTTAAAAGACATTTTAATCATCAATAAACTCACCTAAATGATGCCAAGGAAACACGGTAGCTATAGCTGAGTTCACACATGTGAAGGCAGTGACACAGCTGCTGCCTGGCCAGCAGTGACCGTAAGAGGCTTCTCGATTTGGCAGTTTTTCCTATCTTCAATTGTCTTACTTGAGATGTTAGAATGTGAGAAAATGTGCATCTTAGAATTGATGAATCAGTGTATTGAAGGGAAAGGCAAAGTCAGAAAATTACTATTTACAGTTAGAGGAAGTCTTACATACTTGTATAATTTGGGCTGAAAATAAGCAGTGATGCATTTCAAGGACTTAGAAGAAAATCAGGGAATAGGTCAAAGGAAAATAACATAGTTTGCCTAAAATAAATATACTGTGCTTGATGGAGGCTGGTATTGATTAACTTGATATGGAGAAGCACAGCTGGTTCCCTTTCCCCTTTGGAGGCAAGGTGATATAACTCAGAGCAGTGGAGTGCTGGCAAATGTTTAGCAATCAGCGCTCCAGAAAAGAAAATGTACATATCTGTTTAGTATAAATCTTACTGATATAATGGATGTGTATACTGATGTAACAGTTTACAAATAATACTTAATATATTATAGTCTTTCTTGTAAATTACCAATTAGCTAGTTGAGTCCCATTAAATGCTTTTGTTGATTTTACCCTAACTCTGTATTCATAACCAACCTGTGGTTGCAATTGACAAATGAGTACAGTTCTGACACGCATGTTGGCTGATATTTTTGTTTACAAGAGTAAGAGCAAAGTGCAAGAGCAAAGACATACATTGGAATGCCACTCGTTTGTCAATGACATAAGTGACTAATTTGTTGAATCAGATAACAGTTTTCTAATACTGAAAGAATCTTTCTTCAATGTTTCAAAAATGTAATAGCTATAGACACAACACATTTAAGTTTAGTCTATATTATTACCATTTCTCTCCCACTTTCCTTTTTTTAAAATATTTATTTTATTGATTTTAGAGAGAGGAAGGGAGAGAGAGAGAGAGGAACATTGATCTGTTCTTGTATGAGCCCTGACCAGGGATGAAACAGGCAACCTGCACTTCGGAACAATGCTCTAACCAACTGAGCTACCTGGCCAGGGCATCCCTCCCACCCTCTTAAGTCTAAACAATCAACAAAATAATAAATCAAGCCATGATATGTAGTGTGTGGTGTGCCAATTGCTGTATAGTAAATACTCCCAATCATGGCCAATTTCCAGCTGTCAATGTGGAGATGGGAAGAGATGTATGTAGTAGCACATCGTTAGGTAGTATTTTCCCTCTGCAGATTCAAAAGAGATGTAGATAACCTTACGTACTAGATACTAGGAGAAAGTAATGATAATAATTAGGTTGTGATAAATTTTGAGTATTACCTTGTTTTAGATTTAATTGTAAATTTGCTTCATTTAATTTTTAATAATGGCTGTGTTTAACAAACACAAAATTCTTGCAAGCCTGTATGACTCAGCTCCAGCAAATCTCTGCTTTGGGGTCAGACAATTCAGGTTTATATTTAACTTTACCTGTTCCACAGTCTTTAACCATGGACAATATACCTAGACTCTTCAAGCCTGGGTTATTTCTACAACAAGGCTACTAATTATAGAATAGTGTTAAGTGAGGGTGAAGAAAATCAAGTTTGTGAAGTGCCAAAATCAGCACAAAGAAGAAACAGAGTACTATTTTTTTTCTCTTTCTCTGGTCTTACTCTTGTCTCATATATTATGAACACTGCTTGTTAAAATTATCTTCCTGAAATAAGGATATTGCTGTCAGCCCTTTGACTTACACTGGTATTAAGCACAAATTTCAATTTGCTGTCAAAACCCACATATCACCAATTTAATTTTTTCATTACTTTTCAGGAGGTTGTCTGTACCTCACCTACAAATCTGTTGACATCTCTCACATCGTCCTTGTGGATTCCATCTCTACACCTTTGCTCCTGGCATTCCTTTCCATGAGATCTTTGAACCATCTGTGCTATCCGCCACCTTCCTCATCAAAATACATCTCCATGAGGCTTCCATGTCAGTTATATTTCATAATAATATCTAACCTGTATTGAGTGCTTGGGAAGTGCCAGGAACTGTGCAAAGTGCTTTATATGCATTATCCCATTTAGTTAGTCCAATTTAAAGATAAAGAAACAGAGCCAAAGCAAGAAAAAATAACTTGTCCAAGGTCATACACCTAGTGAATGGTGGAGCTGGGATTGCAACTCAGGTGGTCTGACTCTAGAACTTGGGCTCTTATAAATCACATCCCATTTAACTGCTATTTACAATAAATTACCTCTGTTTGTTTAATATATCATATATAATGTGATATATCATGTTTTTAGCCATTAGCACATCTAGATTTATATGCTTTATCACAGTACCATCTTCTTGAGGGCAGAGGTATTCATTTAGCAACATTTATAAAGTGCCCTATACTAGGCACTGGGGATATAGGACCAGTTCTTGGTTAAATAAATGACAAAACATCCATGAGCAGAATATTATGCAGCTATAACCAAGAACAAGGAGGCTCTTTGTAAGGACATGGGAAGATTTCCAAGATACACTAATAAGGAAATAAGAGGCAAGGTGCAGAATACCTTATGCACTATGCCACCTTTTGTGTTAAGTATGAGGAAGGATTAAGAATTTATCTGTTTTTACCCATTGAAAAAGAAGACCCAGGCCTTATCATTATGAGTTTCACAGTATGGACAATGCACTATAATGATGCTATATATTTGATGTACAATGGAAACTTGACTTTAAAAAATAGATATATTCTGGCCTGACCAGGTGAATAGAGCATTGGATTGGGATGCGAAGGACCCAGGTTCGAGACCCTGAGGTCGCCAGCTTGAGCACTGGCTCATCTGGCTTGAGCAAAAAGCTCACCAGCTTGGACCCAAGGTCGCTGGCTCGAGCAAGGGGTTACTCAGTCTGCTGTAGCCCCCTGGTCAAGGCACATATGAGAAAGCGATCAATGAACAACTAAGGTGTCGCAACGAAAAAACTGAGGATTGATGCTTCTCATCTCTCTCCATTCCTGTCTGTCTGTCCCTATTTATCCCTCTTTCTGACTCTCTCTCTGTCCCTGTAAAAAAAAAATAGATATATTCTGAAACCTTCACCAAGCCCTAAAATAAAAAATTACTACTGCTGCAGTGAAGACCAGCTGTTTAATAAAGTCTTATACTCCCCTTGCAAAATGTAGAGTTGTTGAGAAGTGGTTTCTAGCAAAGAACTGTTTCCCAGCCTCCCTTATGTAGGACAATGTGATTAAATTCTGGCCAATAGGATGTAGGCAGAAGTGATGTGACCACTTCTAGGCCTAACCATAAAAACTTCCTGTGGAACCTGCAGGCTGGGAGTTGACATCCAGAAAGTTCCTGAATGACTATGTGGACCAAAGCTACTTTATATTATGCTGTAGACCTGAAACCCACTGGGCTGCTGCCCATGGGGCTGCAGATAAGAAATTAAATTCTATTGTGTTTAGCCAGTGAGATTATATTGCTTATTTTTTACTGCAGTTTGTGTTACCTTAATTAATACACCACCCTTGTATATAATTTTCCTCTCAAATATAACTAAAAAATTTAAATGACTCCTTCAGACTCTTACTAATTTATCTCACCTGATAAGCATATTTTTGTACACTGGCTGGAACTTTGCTGAAATAGTTTCACAAATTGATTTTTCTTTTTATATAAAATGTATGGAAGGATCCTCCATATCACAAAGCTATGTCACAGACATATGTGACATGTCACGTTTTAAGTGATACAATGCTTTTTCTTTTTGCCAGAACTATATTTTCTTAGACATTTTAACTTCTATCTCTAGTAAGTGTTAACAGTTGCTGGCTTTCATATTCTTTTTGTCCCTTTTAAAATTTTATTTTATTATGAGATATATCATACGTATAGCAGAGGGTATAAAACAGAGAATACAACTTCCAAGAAAAATTAGAAAACAAAGACATGTAAAATGCCACCCAAGAAACAAAACATTGCCAGCTCCTAAGAAGCCTCCCATTGTCCCTTCCCAATTACAATCCCCCCCACCCCCCGCCAGAGGTTGCAACTATCCTGACCTTGGTAATACTCATTTTCTTGCTTGTCTTTATTATTTTACCAACTATGTCTGATCCCTAAATTACAAAGTAGTTGATCTACTGTTGAACGTTATATAAAGGGAGTAATCAGCCCCATCTACCTAAAAATTTTATTTATTGATTTTAGAGAGAGAAGAAGTTAGAGAGATACAGAAACATTGATCTGTTCCGGTATGTGCCCTGACCTTTGTGTATTGGGATGATGCTCTAATTGATTGAGCTATCCAGCCAGGGCAGCTCCATCTACTTTGTGTCTTGCTTGTGTCCAACATGTTTGTGAGAGTATTCCATGTTGTCTCATGTAGCTCTAGTTAGTTCATTTTCATTGCTGTAGATTAGTCCTTTCTGTGAACATACTGCCTTTCATCTTTCATTCTATTGTTGAAGGATCTTGAACTATTGTAAACATTGCTCTATGAACATTCTTTTCCATATACACTGGTGCAGATGAGTATGTATTTCTCTAAGGTATATATACCCGGGAGTGAACTTGCTAGGATATGGAATATGCCTGTCTTCAATTTTTTTTTTTTTCATTTTTCCGAAGCTGGAAACGGGGAGGCAGTCAGACAGACTCCCGCATGCGCCCAACCGGGATCCACCCGGCATGCCCACCAGGGGTCAATGCTCTGCCCCTCTGGGGCATCGCTATGTTGCATCTAGAGCCATTCTAGCGCCTGAGGCAGAGGCCACAGAGCCATCCCCAGCGCCTGGGCCATCTTTGCTCCAATGGAGCCTCGGCTGCGGGAGGGGAAGAGAGAGACAGAGAGAAAGGAGAGGGGGAGGGGTGGAGAAGCAGATGGGTGCTTCTCCGCTGAGCCAACCGGCCAGGGCCGCCTGTCTTCAATTTGACTGGATAATGCTATACTGTTTTGCAAAGTGGTTGTACTACTTCCTGTGCCCAACAGTGATGTATTGAAGTTGCCCTTGTACTTCATCCATGTCAACATTTGGCATTGTCAGACTTTATTTTTTTGTCAATCTGGTAGGCACTTCATTGTGGTTTAAATTTGAATTTTTGATTACTAATAAGGTTAGATACCTCTTTATATGTTTATTGACCATTTAGTTTCCCTTTTTTTGAAGTGCCTAATTTAAGTCTTTTGCCCAGTTTTTAATGGTGGTTTTACTCTTGAATGCATGAGTCCTTAATCCTAGACCTGTGTCAGTTATGTGTTTCATAGATTTTCCCTACCCAACACCTTGTCTTTTCATTTCCTAATGGTATCTTTTGGAAAATAGACATTCATAATTTTATCAGGTCTGGATTTATCTTTTCCTTTATAGATAGTTCTTCTTGTTTATTTGTTTAAGAAATTATTCTTTTCTCTGAGGTCATAAAATTATTTACCAGTGATATATTCAAAGCTTTATAGCTCTGGCTTCCCATTTAGATCTGTATTTCACCTGAACACACAGATTAAATTTCATTATTTTCCATGTGATTATCCAGTTGTTCCAGCACCATTTATTGAAAAGTCTGTCATTTCCTGATTGATCTATAATGCCACCTGTGGTCAACATCAAGGGTGCATATAAGTGGGGGTCTGTTTGGGTATTTCCATTTTGTTCCATTGGTCTATCTGTCTAACTCTGTATCAATACCATATATATATTTCCCTTTTCAGTTTTTTTATCATTCATTCAACACATTGAGTGCTAGTAGACACTGTTCCAGTTACTGAGGATAAAGCAGTGAGTAAATCAGAACAGAAATCCCTGCTCTAGTGGGAGATTCAGACAATAAATAAGATAAATAAAATACCTGTACACAGTATGCCCCTGGCTGGATAGTTTGGTTGGTTAGAGTGTCATTCTGCTATGCAAAGGTTGTGAGTTCGATCCCGGGTCCAGTCACATATAGGAATAGATCAATGTTTCTGTCTCGCTCTCTTCTTTCCTCTCTCTCTAAACAACAATAAATAAATTTAAAAATGTATACAGTATGTAAATAATGATACATGCTAAATTGAAAAATAAAGCAGGGAAAAGGAATAAGTGTTGAGGTAGGGCTGAAATTTTGAATAGGATGGTCAAGGAAGGCATCATGAGATGAAAATATTTGAGTGTATTTCTAAGGGGAATAAAGGAGCACTCTGTAGCTATCTGGAGGAAGAGAATTGCAGGCAGAAGAATTAACAAGTGCAAAACCCCTGAGGCTGATTGTGCCTGGTGTGTTTGAGTAATGGGTCAGGTAAGTGTGTGCCTGTGGTGTGAGTAAAGATGAAAAGAGAGGCTGTCAGAGTCAACAGGTGTCAATCATGGGGTGGGGTGGGGGCTGTAATTCACAGTACAGAGTTAGGTTTTTACTGCTATTGGAGTAACTTGATCTAACTTCTATTTAAAAGGATCCTTCCAGAGATTGAGTTGAGGAAAGACTGAAGAAGGGCCAGGGTAGAAACGAGATCAGCTAAGGGGTTGTTGAAACAAGTCAGGTAAGATAATGGTGACTTGGTAGCTGTAATGAGAGAGGTTAGATTCTGATATTGCTGATAGATCAGATGTGACATTTGAAAGAAAGACAGCAGTCAAAGATGATTCCAGAATTTCTTCTTGGGGACATTTTCTGCAAAAGAATTAATATTTGTTACTTGATGAGTACAAAGAATGTTGACAAATGGAGAAGAGGAACTTTGATATGATGAAAGTGCTAGGCCAAACTTATCTGCCACCACTTCTTATAATAAAAGTCAAAGGAAACTTTCTGGAGGTTAACGTCAAGCTAATTTTCTGGAAGGACAAATGATAATTTGCCAGATAAGCCCTGGGCCTTTAAGTACAGGAATAGCATAGGTAAAGTTCTGGAAGAGTGAAACAGTATGGGACAGAAATTTCCAAACTCTCAGTTTACTGCACACTTAATATCTCGGTGAATTTTTCATAGCATCCTTAAGTCAAAAGTAACGCCTAACAGTTCCATTACTGGCAACTTAGGTCTAAACAACTTAATAAATACTTAGGTCCTAACAACTAAGTAGTGTCTTGAAAAAAATTATATAAATGGAAAGAAAATGTTTTTATTATTAAGTAATGACGTACTAATGGGACATGTGCACCTGTTGGACCTTATATAGTTTCTCGAATGGTGGCATCGAATTCAATAATACCACCATGATTTCCTGTTCTACATTGATTTTCACATGGTATTTGCTTTTTGTTATAGCAACTCTTAAAATTCCAACTCTGCAAAAATATAATGTCACTGAAAGGAGTTTGTCATATAATGCTGAAATTGTGAACTACTTCAAGTTAGTAGTTGGTGCAACATCTGACAGATGTTAATTATCAGTGTGTTTCCCTCTAAACATTAAAATATCTTCCAAATCTCCTGTGAGTTATGTGTCCTGCGTTGCCTTGCTATATACAGTTTGGAAGCTGCAGGCATTGGGCGGTTGGAGGAACTAAAAGCATTTCAGTGCTTCTAGGAGATAACCTGTTTGTGCAAGGGAGGGAGAGAAGCTAAACTACACATATTAAGCAGCAGACAACTTATGTAAAGTATTGTCTGTCACAATAAATTTTGTCTAGGCCCAGTGGAGTACCAGGAATGCTGAGTCTTAGTTTCTGAACATGCAGATTATAACTGGGAAAATAGGATATATATAAATAATATATGTAACACAATACATTGTCAAATGATTGATTTTTTAAAAAATTTTATTTATTCATTTTTAGAGAGGAGAGAGAAACAGAGAGAGAGAAGGGGGAAGGAGCTGGAAGCATCAACTCCCATATGTGCCTTGACCAGGCAAGCCCAGGGTTTTGAACCGGTGACCTCAGCATTTCCAGGTTGACGCTTTATCCACTGCACCACCACAGGTCAGGCCAAATGACTGATTTTTTAAAAAAATTGATTGAGAGAGAGAGAGAAAGAGAAAGAGAGGAGAGTGAGAAGTATCAAGTTGTAGTTGCTTCATTTTAGCTGTACATTGATTGCTTCTCATGTGGCTTGACCAGGTGGTTCAAGCCAAGTCAATGACCCCTTGCTCAAGCTAATGACCTTGGGCTCTAGCCAGCAAACTTGGGATCATGTCAATGATCCTGCACTCAAGCCAGTGACCTCAGGGTTTTGAACCTGGGACCTCAGCATTTCAGGTTGACACTCTTTCAACTGTGCCACCACTGGTCAGGCCCAAATGATTGATTTTGATTTGGGAGGAAGTTAGAGAAAGCCTCATAAGGCATAGAACATAAAGTTGCTCCTTGAAAAATTAAGAAAGACAGTCGAATGCACAGGCAAATGAATAGGCATGATAGTCCAGGGCTTCTTTATGATTGTATAGGACTCCTACAGCTGGGATAATGAATTAAAATGGCAGGAGACAAGAATAAAAAGGTCAGTTGAGGCCTAACTGTGAAGAGTTTTGAAGGTGATACTGTGGAGTTTAGACCTTATTCTGAGAAGTATAAGGGAGCCATTAAAGATTTTTAAAAAGTAAATTATGTGATGAGTTTTCTGTTTTAGAAAGATATATCTGGTAGCATAAAGATGGGCTTGAGTAGGAAGACAAAGTAGAAGATGATTGTGTTAGTCAGTTCTTGCTGTGTTAATGCTGCATACCAAACCACTCCAAAAGTGTTTCTTACTTGTGGGTCTGTGGGTTGGCTGCAACTCAGCTAGGACAGCCTGCTCTCCAGGCTGTCAGTCCAAATTTGTTTCATGTGTCTCTACATTTTATTAACCTTGGGCCAGAGACTACTTAGGGGCATGCTCTTCTCATGTGTTTTGCATGTGACCTCATTGAAAGTGAACAAGTCAAATGGTGTACAGGCACATGTAAAACATCTGCTTGGATTGTGCCTGCTAATTTTCTACTGAAAAATTAGCAGGTCAAATAGCTCAACCCAAAGTCATGTTATTGGGTGAGAGAAGCAAGAATTAGCAATGCTCCATTAACAATATTCCTGCCATTGTAGTAGGAGCAAGAGATGACTAGGGCAATGACAATGCAAAGGAGGGTATAGAGTCAAAGGCATTAGGGAACAAGAACTCCCAGGACTTAGGGTCCATTAGAATTGAGGTGAATAGAAAAAAGTTTCTATCCTAAGCATATGGATAATAAATCAATCAAGTACTTACTCGGTGCTTGGCACCATTCTAAGTACTTATATATACATACCATCTAATATAATCCTTTCATAACAACACTATGAGATAGGAGCTATCATTGATTCCATTTAACAGATAAGGATACTAAAACACAGTAGTTACATAATTTACCCAAGATTATAAGACATGGTGATGCGTGGATTTGAATCCTTCACATATTGCTCCATAGTCCACATGGCTGATCACTATGAATACTGTCTCTCAACCATGCCTATCAAAGAGAGTATTTACCACACAGGATGCATAGCAGTGCCATTGATGGGGTTCCAGATGCTGACTTTGAGGAATGAGGTATGCTCTTGTAAATGCAATCTGACCAAATTAATTGTCAAATTATCGATATTTGTAAAGCTACAACAAAAAGCAGGATAAGTCGAAAGTAAGATAAACCAAAAGCAAGATAGTCCAAAAGTCCACAGGCTAACATATGGGGCACATTGTTGTAGGAAATTTCACGAGTTTCAGTGAAAAGGAAGACCAGAGTGAGTGATATCTTCCACATCATCAATATTTCTGTAGGGCTTGCCAGTGTGGGAGGAGATGAGGACTAATATCATAAAGTCTTCAGACTGGAGTCTGCTGGCATTACAGAAAGCTAAGGGATTAAATCCTGTTTCTATCGAAGGGAACAGTAAATTTACAGGACACAGTAATGTCTGGAATGAGGGATAAAAGATTGTGTAAATTATTACTGGGTCAAAAGGCAGAAGAATTGAGGCAGAACACTAAAAGAAGGAAAGTACCTCTGCTGGATTTCTATACGGAAACCTCAGATGACCCCTAAACACAGTGGTAAGGAGGGGATAGAACGAGAGGGTCATAAGTTCTCAGAATGGGTTGAGCAGAGTCTTACTTCATGCTTTAAACATTTGTGAACATTGAGCATTCTTAACCGGGGGTTCAAAGATGAGTTTCAAATTGAATGTAAAGCTGTATGTTAGTATATGCATGTGTGTGCATGGATCTGCATATTTATCTGGGAAGAAAAATGACCCATAGCTTTCATCAGATTTTCAAAGGGGTCCTTTGTCCTAAAAACATCCATAACAATTGAGCTTACAGCTTCTCCTTGAACAAACACTTTGGCTCCTTTATTCAGGATCTGCCTATTTTGCTGCTGATCTGCTCTATTAGACCACCTTTCCTGAGAAATAGCTGGTTTCTATCTTCTAGGAACTCCTACTCCTAGTCTTGGTTTTGTCCTCTGGAGCAACACTGGGTAAGTCTACTCCTTCATTTCTCTAAATGGAAACTAATTTCTCAGTGTATCGAATTTTTTCCTGATATAAGCTTAGTTGTAAAAAGAAATCCTTGACATTTTGATGTTTGCTGTTTTCTATTCAACATTGTACTAGAGGTCACAGCCAGTGTAATACGGCAAGAAAAATAAATAAAAGGCATTCAGATTAGAAAGGGAGAAACAAAACTGTAGAAAACCTGATAAAGTCTACAAAAAGTATACTAGAGCTAATAAACAAATTATATACTATCAATAAACAATAGAAATTAAAATGTAAAAATACTATTAAATAGCATTAAAAAATGAAATATTTAGGAATAAATCCCAGAAAGGTGAGCAAGACCTGTATCCTGAAAACTAGAAAACATTGTTGAAATTAAAGAGAACAAAAATAAATGGAGTGATATACACTGTGTTGTTATAACATCAGTTGTCTCTGAATTGATCCATAGATTCAAGGCAATCTTGATCAAAATCCAAGGGTTTTTTTTTTATTTTATTTATTTTTGCAGAATTTTATAAGCTGATTCTAAAATTCATATGGAAATGCAAAAAACCTAAAATAGCAAAATCAATATTTACAAAAAAAAGGGGCAAAGTTAGAGGGCTTTATCTGATTTCAAGATTTATTATAAAGCTAGAGATATCAAGAAAGATTGTATTAATGTCAAAACAGACAAATAGATCAATAAAATAGAATATAGAGTCCAGAAATGGCACCCTTAACATCTGATTAACTGATTTTTAACAAAGGTGCAAGGATAATTAGAGAGTGGAGTAACACCTAGATATCTATGTTAAAAAAGAGAAAAAATTTAGATATGTTTTCAAAAGTATGATCCATAGAAGAAAAAATAATACACATCAGACTTCATAAAAATTACGAATTTCTGCTCTTTGAAAGGCACTATTAAGAGGATGAAAAGGTATGCACAGACTGAGAAATAATATTTACAAATCATATACCTAATAAAAACTTGTATTCAGGATGTATAAACATCTCTCAAAACTCAAGAATAAGAAAACCAACAACCCAAATTTAAAAAAATAGGCAAAAATTGACCAAAGAGGATTTACTGATGACAAATTCATGAAAAGATGCTTAATATTGCTGGTCTTTTAGGAAATTGCAATGCAAACCATAATAAGATAACACTAATCACCCATTAGAATGGCTAAAATGAAAAAGAGTGACCATACCTAATGTTGTTAAAGATGTAGAACAACTGAAACTCTCATACACTTCTTGCATGAATGTAAAATGGCACCATCTTTTTGGAAAGCGGTTTGGCCCTTTCCTAATATGTTAAATATATACCTACAATAGGACTCAGTTATTTCATTCGTAAATAGAAATGAAGGCATATGTCCATACAAAGACTTGCACAGAAATACCCACAACAGCTTTATTTGTAATAGGCAAAAACTGGAAATAGCCTAAATGCCATCAACAGGTAGGTGACTGGATAAACAAATTGTGGTATATCCTCATAATGAATACCAATCAGCAATAAAAAGGAATAAACTGATAGACAACTGAATAGTTGACAACAATCTCAAAAATAATTATGCTGAGTGGAAGAAGCCATGCAAAAGAAAAAGAGTACATAATGTATGATTCTATTTGTTTAAATTTCTGGAACATGCAAACTAATGTAGTGTAATAGATTAGTGCTTGCCTGGAGAGATAGTGAGTGTTGTAGTGATGCAGGGAGAGATTAGAAAGAGGCATGGGAAAAGTTTTACAGGTGATGAGCATGTATGTTCACTACCTAGATTGTGGTGATAGTTTCATGCATGTATATATATGGCAAAACCGTTCATTCTAAACTTGCGTAGTTTATCCTATATCAATTATACTTCAGTAAAATTATTAAAAATGTATGTAGCATGCACACTACGTGATAGGCCTACTGTGTGCCAAGTGGTGTTGTAACTGTGAAATGCATTCTCTTCTTCAATCCTCATAACAAACTTTTTTAGGTTGTTACTATGATTGCTCCTTTTTACAGAGGAAAACACTAAAGCTTAGAGACGTGTTCACATCCAAGTTTACCAAGTTAGTAAGTGGCCCTCTGACCATACTCTTTCACTCTTAACTGTGAACTTAAACGGCAGACACATAGAAGAGGCAGAATAAGATGCTAAACATTCTCACGTTCATTCCTCATAAAAGAGTGTGGAGTAAACAGTTCCAATGCTCGTGCCTACTTTACAGATGGACAAAATGAGGTTCAAATGATAAAAATGATCTTTACACAGTTTCAGACCTGGGGGAGGGCTGTCAGCGAAGCGATGTTTCCCTACTCCTCAAACCAGGGCCCTGTCCACTGAATCACAAGACTCCAACTGCATTTGACAGACTTCTGCGTTTTCACATTTTTTATTTTTATTTGGCCAAAGATCAGATAAATTGACTTCCCTGTGTTCATAGATGTCAAAAACTCCAACGACTGTGCATGGCAGTATTACCTGGCATTTCCTTCTGCGACTGCCCTTCAGGAAAAAGGTAAGGTGTGGCACTTACAAGGGCCACGGGACACTCGAGGCAACACAGCACCTTTTGGGTTTCAACGCCCAGGTGCTGGCGGGAGGTGGGCTGGAGCCTCTCGGTCCCGCGGGATCTCTCAGCCGGGGTGGGGAATCTTCCCCGCGCGGCTCCGCGGGGGCGTCGCCGAGGCTAGCCCGGGGACTCTGGCGAAGCGTTCCGGTGGGGCGCCGCCTGTCGACGCCCAACTCCCTCGCCCTGGACCCGCTGCGGGAGGCGCGGGGACGCGGACCGGAGAGGCAGCTAGCGAACCGGCGGGCAGGCGGTGCGGCGCGGTGCGGGCGCGCTCCGCAGGGGTAGGTGGGCCCCGGAACGGCGGGAGGGGCCAGGCGCGCGCTCGGGGCTGGCGCGGGGGCGGGGACAGCGGAGAGGGCGGAGAGGGCGGAGAGGGCAGAGAGGGCAGGGGTCCGGGCGGCGGGGGCGCGCGCGGCGGCGCGCAGCGAGCACGAGTCATCAATTATGCAAGGACCCGACGGCGCCGGGGGCGGGCGCGGGGAGCGCTCCAAGATGGCGCCCACCGCAGTCCCGCCCGCCGCAGCCTCGGCGCCTCTGCAGTCCGGCCGCGCCTCCCGGGCCCTGCGCTAGGGCCGCCGCCGCCTCCCTCTCCGCCGCTGCCGTAAGTCGCCCCAGAGCCCCGGCCCCGACGCCGCTCCTCGTCCGCAGAGTCCCCTCTGTCGCCTCTGGACCCGGGAGCGGGGCTCTCCCGTCCCCAGTCAGGGGCTTTGCCGCAGAGTGCGCGGCCGGGCTCGGGGGGCCGTGGAGCTGGGTCTGTGCCTGCTCTGTTTGGGACAGGTGTTCGGAAGTCTTGCTTCCTTCTTGGTGTTTACCGGGGGTCCCTGAGGAGAACTGAGGACCACCGGCCCCCACCCCGTACACCCTGCATTGGGGGACACTGGCCTTCCCCCGGCGCCCCTTTCGTAGCGCACCCCCCTTCTTTCCCAGTCTCGCAGGGCCCGGGGTAGTCGGGCCCCTCG